>NW_024704743.1:54811033-56011033 GCF_018977255.1 Callorhinchus milii | reverse complement strand
AAAGTGTATTACATTATAATTGGACAAAGGGAAATTAAGACAGGAATTCCTTACCAAGGGTTAAACATTAGGTGGGACTCACATCTTTAGGAAACCAAGAATTACTGGGATAGGAAGAAGCTGACCTCTGATGTCATTCACAAAGTAGCCATTGGGTCCTGGTCATCAACAGCAAATTGTATTTACATAGGGCCTTTCAGGTCAGGAGGACATCGCAAGGTGCTGGACAGTCAAGGGTTTGCACCTGAGGAGTTCTAGAGGGTGGAGGTAGCAGATGGGTTGGAAGGGTTTTAGGAGGTCACAAAAATAGGGTGGGGCAAGACAGTGAACGGACTTGAGAGTGAGGACAACAACAAGAAGATTATATTTGTATAGCGCCTTTCACGTTGGGAGGATGACCAAAGCGCTGGACGGACTACAGCATTTCAGACCCGAGCTGGGGTTGGGGGTCAGTGGCCGATGGCATGGTCGAAGAGGAGGGTCTTGAGGTGGGACTTGAAGGAGGCTAAGGAGGGGGCGAGGTGGAATGACTGGGGGATGGAATTCCAGAGATTGGGGGCAGAGTGGCTGAAGGCTCTCCCGCCAATGGTGGAGTGGGTGGGTTGGGAGATGTGAAGCAGGCCAGAGCCGGCTGAGTGGAGGGAGCGGGTGGGTTGGTAGGGGGTTAGGAGGTCGCAGAGGTAGGGTGGGGCGAGGCAATGTAGGGCTTTGTAGGTGAGGACTGGGATCTTGAACTGGATCCGCTGAAGGATAAGGAGTCAGTGGAGTTGGTGAGAGAGGGGGTGATGGGGTCACAGAGTTTGCTGCAGGAGAGGACATGGGCTGCAGAGTTCTGGATTATCTGCAGCCTGTGGAGGGAGGAATTGGGAAGACCAACAAGCAGGGCATTTGCATAGTCAAGCCTGGAGGTGATGAAGGCATGAACAAGAATTTCAGCGGCCTGAGGATTGAGGTAGTGGCAGAGTCGGGCAATGATATGAAGGTGAGGGAAGGCAGATCGGGTCATTGCTTGGATGTGGGGAAGGAAAGACAGTTGAGGGTCGAACAAGACACCTAGGCTCCTGACTGGCTTGGTGAGTTGAAGTGTGCAACCATGGAGGTTGTTGCTGCCAGAGCCTGAGGTGCAGAGGCGCTGGTGCGAGCCAATCAGGAGCGCCTTAGTCTTGTTCACATTCAACTGTAGGAAATTTGCCCTCATCCAGGACTTGATGTCTGACAGGCAGTCTGTGAGGACAGCAGTGATCCTGGAGTTGAGGGTGGAGGCAGAAAGATAGAGTTGGGTGTCATCCGCATACATGTGGAAGTTGACCCCATGTCTGCGGATGATGTCACCAAGGGGGAGCATGTAGATATTAAAGAGGAGAGGGCCAAGGACAGAGCCCTGGGGAATGCCAGACGTGACAGTGCAGGGGCTGGAGGAGAAACCGTTAGAGGCAACGAAGTGGAGATGGTAAGAGAGATAGGAACCAGGCAAGGGCAGATCCGTGAAGATTGAGTAAAGTGCAGAGGCAGTGTAGGAGGATGGAGTGGCCAACAGAGTCGAAGGCGGCAGAGAGCTCGAGGAGGACAAGGAGGCAGAGGGAGCCCTGATCACAGATGTTCAGAATGTCTTTAGTGACTTTGACCAGTGCTGTTTGAAGCTGGATTGGAGGGGTTCAAAGAGAGAATGGCGAGAGAGAAAAGAGGGGAGCTGGGACGCGACGACTCATTCTAGGATCTTCGAGAGGAATGGGAGGTAGAGTTGGGGTGGTAGCTGGAGAGTAGGGATGGATCCAGGGAAGATTTTTTCAGGATGGGGGTGATGACGGCTGTTTTTAGGGGTCAAAGATCTTGAACTCACTCTTCTGGTTGATGGGGAGCCAATGAATCCAGGTGAGAATGAGGATGATAGGCTTGCGGATGCAGGAGAGTGGGCAATGAAAATCAATGTGGTACTAGCTTTTAACATCGTTCATCCCCACCCACCCATCTGAACCACTAGCAAAATCTAAATGATGGGCTGGAGCTGTCTCTTCTTTTACCAACAAAAAAGGAGAAATTCTTGGCCAAGGTACTCTAACATGAAATTTGGTTAAGATAAACCCCAGAAAACAACACTAAGAGAAAGATCACCCTCATTGCCCCCATACATTCACTTTAGCGTATGTCACTCAAACAAGTCTGGTCAACTAATAAGCATGGACATGGTTTCGCAACTGAAGCCTTAGGATGGCTATGGAAAGGATGAAAAAAACTAACTCTCTCAGATGTATCTATGCAGTAAATAGCCACCAATCCTACCACTTTCCTTACACTGAAGATACTCTTTGAGATTATATGACTGGATCTTTTTTTATATTTACAGTACTTGCCTCAAAAGTCAAATGTATGGAGTATTCCTTTTAAATCACGTTTTCCTCTAGTTCTTAAACATAACTCCCATTCGCTCTCCTGGAAGTTATCAGCTCCTTGTCACTGTTCACTAGAATTTAGTATCAAAGGAGTATTATTATCCCCAATAAGTTTAAATTATCCAATAAGGAAAGGTTCTTCCCATCCAGGTTTGATTGCTGCACAGTGAAGCGTGATATAAGGTTTGACCAATGTTCATGAGTGGAGATGGCTCCAGATCCCCAAGGAGATGGTGCAGGCACTCACTGTATCAAATAAACAAACAAATTCCATTTATATTGTGCCCTTCATGTCGGGAGGATATCCCAAGGTGTTGAATAGTTGAAGGTTTGCAATCAAGCATGGGCTTGGATTAAGAGATTTGGGGGCAAGGGGGTAAACGTGGGAAGGTGACCAAGAGTATGGTCAAAGAGAAAGATCGTGAGATGGACCTTGAAGGAGGCAAGGGAAGGGGCAAAACTACGGGATTCTGGCATGATATTCCAAAGAGTGGGGCAAAAAGGCTAAAGGTCCAATTGCTGATGATGGGGTAGACAGGTTGAGGGACGTGGAGCAGGTGAATGGAAGGAGCGGACAGGTTCATAAAGTTTTAATAGGTCATAGATGTAGGGAGGAGCAAGACTGTGGAGGGTTTTAAAAGTGAGGATGAGGATCTTAACTTGATCCTCTGGGGGATGGGGTGCCAATGAAGGTGGGTGAGGATAGGGGTGATTGCTCACAGAGTTTATTTCAGGAAAGAACGTGATGTGCAGCATTAAGAATAATCTGCATCTTGTGGAGGGAAGAGATGGTAAGTTTGGCAAGCAGGGATTTAGCATAGTCTAGCTTGGATGTGATAAAAACATGGATAAGAGTCTTGGTGGCCCGAAGGGAGAGGCAGTGGCAGGCAATGTTGTGGAGTTGGGGGAGGCTGAATGGATTATGGCATGGATTTGGGTTTAAAGGACATGAGGGAACTGAGGTGGAGAGTGCATCCATGAATAGTGATGCTGTTGGAGCCTGAGTTATGCAAGTGCTGACAGGAGCCAAGCAAGAGGGCCTCGGTCTTGTCGACATTCAACTGGAGAAAGTTAGCTCTCATCCAGACCTGAAGTCAGACAGATGATCCATCAGGACAGCAGTGGTCCTAGAATCAAGGATGGAGGCAGAGAGATACGGTTGGGTCTCATCTACATAAGGAAGTTAATCCCATGCCTGCAGATGATATCACTGAACAGTAGCATGTAAATATGAAAGAGGGGACCAAAGACAGAGCCTTGAGGAATGCAACCCATGACAGTGCAAAAGCGGGAGGAGAAGCCATTGGGGGATATAGAATGGAGACGATGGGAAAGATAAGAGTGAAGCTATAGGGAATAGGCGGTGGAGAAGAAGAGTGGTCGACAGTGTTGAAGGCAGTAGAAAGATTGAGAAGGACGAAAAGACAGAGGAAGCCCCGGTCACAGATGGACAGAATGTGACTTGTCACTTTGATTAAAGCTGTCTCTGTAATTTGAGCAACACGGGAACCAGATTGGAGAGGTTCATACAGAGAATGCCAGGAAAGGAGAAAGCAAAGTGTGGAAGCAACAACTAGTTCAAAAAATCTGGTGAGGAAAGGGAGGTTGTAGATGGGATGGTAGTTAGGGAACAAAGATGGGTTGAGGGAATGTATTTTGAAGGTGGGGAAGACAGCTGTTTTTAAGGGGTGGGAACTGTGCCAGTGGACAGAGTGAAGTTGTCAATGTAACCGAGCTAGATCCGGACTCTGCCTGTTGTCTCAGGGATTCTCACTGACCTGTGCTGTCAGGTCTCCTCAGGGGTGCAAACAGCAGTATAAATCATAGCTTCTTCTAGCAGGTAAGAGATTTGTAACATTTCGGGATGCATAATGCTTCCACTACAGACCACTCTCCTTTAAGATTCCAGATCAATTTAAGTCATAAATTACCTCAAAATATAAAAGCACTTAAACTCATATCATATGAATCAACTGTGTATATTGCAGCATTTAAGAGATGAATTATTTGACATACAATGGAATGTTTGACCTGGTTTGTGGAGTGGAACATAAATCCCACTGGAGGCATTCTTGTGAGGTCAGGCAACAACATGTGGCCTGTACCCCTGGGAAACCCTCTCACTGTTTGTAAGGAGTGGGACCATCTGAATGGTTTCTCTCATACGTTTTAGGCCATTAACTGCATCCTACACAGCTAGCTGTGCCAAACCAGACCCAGAGCTGTCCAAGTTCTGGGGCCGATGGGAAGAAAAGAACATTTCCTCTGGAAGCCACAGCTGTTTTCCTGAGAGAATGCAGATGCCTAGAAGTTTCTCTGCTTTCCGCCTTTTGACTACCTGTTCTGGCTGCAGGTCCTTCGGGGCGGGAGAGCACAAGGCACCCAACTGTTTCAATAAAGTAATGGCAATGCATTGCAAGCCTCACAGTAAAATGCAGAATTCATACCACATTTGTTCACTTTGATCCACAGAGCTTTGACTAGAAATTACTTTGTTTCTGCTTTTATTACACGGCAACATAAGAATATACTTTGTGACACACGGGTTTCCTTATTTACTTCAAATCTGATTAAAGCACAAATTTCCTCCAGATCCCCACTTTGTGCGTGGCAGTCTCTTATTTTGAAATCTTCTCGCTTACGCGCTGATTGTTCCACATGGTCATCTGTCATCCTGTTTTAGTTATTGTGCTTAAAAAAGATCGCTCTCTGCAGCCCGGCATTTTTTCCCACAACATAGCAGGAAATCGTTTCCCTAGCTTAACTGGACTTGCTCCCCATTGCCCACTTTTTATGGAAAGCTCGTGTTGAAGCATATGCCTGTCTGCCACAGTTTAGACACTTTCTCCGTGTGGTTTGGGTAAAATGATTTTAGAGTTTCCTTTGAAACATTTTCAAAATGTAATGTGCAGCACACACACTCCACAATGATGACATTGTGCGTGGAGGCATTGACAAAGCATCTGGTCATGCACTTAATCCCTGAGCAGCTCCTGTGAAGCTGCCTTTGTGGAGAAGTGTAGAGTAAATCATTCAGAGCTTGATAAAAGTCAGGTCCTGCTTCAGCGAGCATCTCTATATGACACTACTGTTAAAGTAATGGCAAAGCTGAGGCCAGGTAACAGGCAATCCCAATGTGCTCAATCAAAGCTTCATTCAGAAGTATAATTCTTTCCTCTGTGCCTCTTGATCCCACTGCTGGTGGAAAGGCAGCTCTAACCCTAGTTTGTTTATTTAGTTTATCGGAAAAAATATTGATATCACAGGATATGAGAAAGTCGAATGATAATCAGAGATGGAAACATAGACGTTTTCAGCACAGAAGGAGACCATTGTATCTGTGCTTCCCCCTGGCTCAGCCTCGGGCTCCGCCATGGTGAAGCACTCTGAGATGGCATGAAGGGTGCTACATAAGTGCAAGTTGTTGTTGCTGTGCCTCTACTTTTCCAAATCGGCCTTTTTTATTGATCTTCATCCATTATTTACTGCTCAAGTGCTGATCCAGTTCCCTTTTTCAATGATTCTGCTAATATTATTTTGCTAGAATCCACTGCCCTTAAATTAACTATGGATCAACCATACCCAGATGTGCAAATGTTCATATTTTTCTAAATAAAATATGTCCCATGAATTTCATCAAAGGAAGCATCATGCTATCTGCTGTGAACACATTCAAATTACATTCAGGAAAGCGTAACATCATTTGTTACTGACCTAGTTCCCTGGATGTACCTATGGTAATGAATTGTAAAATAGATTTGAAGGCATGGCCTTACTGAGCGAATTTGAGTTGGGGGAAAATATATAGCATCTAATCTAGTAATTTCTTCATTTTCTTTATTCCAGACCCCTCATAAATACCCAGGTATTTGGAATAAACATCAAAGCCATGCACTATAATGCTGAGAAAACCTACAGCCATCTGTTTTACGGGGTCATAAAAATTACACTGTAGCCTGTAAACTTAATTTGTAAAGAAACCACATGGTACATTTGCAAGGGTTTGCATCTGTTAAAAGGTAGTATTGGGTAGATTGTCGTGTTTTCAAAAATCTATGCCTGGTGAGCAGGGCTGTCATTTCTGAAAAACCTGGAGCGATGGTTAATAGCCGAATGATTAAAATTAGATCCAGGAGTCCATCTGTTTCAAAGCTGTTCTATTTCTAATTACTGCTTGTAATGATAGCTGTGAATAATAAAGAGACTCCAAAAGGAACTCGGAAATGGCAACACAAAACAAAGGATGAACTTAACATAAAAAAAACTACATCTCAATTTCAAAATGACTTAAAGGGAAATTGGTATCCTGCTGAAAGTTTGTGTGAAGTCTTATTTTTTATGTACAGGGTCACATTGTGCTGCTAATTCACATCTGGTACCAGAATTATTTTTCTTCATTGGCCAACAATAAAAACAATGCGCCTATATTGCTCCTTTCACGTAGGACAATGTCTTTCAACATTGAACAATGCATTGCAAAAAATGCTGCAGCAAAATCTGCAATGGCATCAGCACACATCTGTTACTCATGGCCAACCACAGCAACAACAACTGGCATTGATATAGCGCCCCTCATGAAGGGTAGCGTCTCAGAGTGCTTTAGCGGAGCTCTTCTGTACTGAGCCTCCCTAAAATGTGTGAAAGGTGTCTCTTTAAATCAGATTTAAATATTTAGCTTTGTACAAAGAGAAAACAAAATGCCATTAAGAATTGGAAAAAAAATGTTTGTGTGCAATTGAGAAACCTAGGTGAAGGACCAAGGCCCATGGATGGAAATAGTAGCAACGTTGGAAAAAACTGCTTTGAAAACTTGGCAAACTGCTTTTTTGTTTTCTCAAACATTTTCTTCCATAAAGATTGAGCTTCTTTTCAAAAACGGGATAGATCTTGTGGAGGGACCAAGATGAATCAAATAGCTTTTAGGTAATGTTGAGCTCGGATTTTGAAAAGCTACATTTTGTAGATGGAGGATAACAATTTTCAATGTATTGAGATTCAGGGAAAGAATGACTGAATTGGAGGTGAGCAAAGAGATTTGATTTCAATACAGTGAGAATTTATGAAGAAGGAAAAGTGTATAAGATGCTTTCTTTGCAATTTGGAAGGAACATGAGAGCAACATTCTGATGAGCAATGACTATTACATTCCCTACAGTAAGATTGTCCCATGTAGAGACTTACAGTTTAGGCTGACACCCAATTGTAGTAGTGGGTGAGTGCTTGTCCAGAAGAGCAGACTTTTGGATGAGGCACTAAGCCGAGATCCTGTATGCCTTTTTTCAAGTGGATATTAAGTACTAATGGCACTATTGGGAGAGAAAAGGTTGTTTCTCTGAGTGTCCTGGCCAACAATCATGCAGATAAATTGATTATTCACCTCATGACTGTCTGTAGGACCTTGGTGTGTGCAAACTGGTTGTTGCATTTGCCTACATAAACAATCTTGAGACTTGATAGTAACTACGGTAAATCAGGTTAGATATTTTGACATGATAAGGTGCTATAAAACTAAGTTAGTTTGTGATATAATACCAACCAATGCTTTCAATTAAGATACAGCTTTTGAATACACTCCCAACATTTTTATTCCATGTACATTCAATCTTTACCTGTATAATATTTTATGTCTCCCATATACTGTGGAAATGGAACCAATAAAATAATCTTTTGATAGGTTGCACACCACACATATGTATTGTATTCCATTCTGTCTCTGGAGTGCAGTGCTTTAACAGTCTATTCTTTTGCATTGAATATTGTTTCTACCAAAGTGTTTTCTGGTTTTGTTTATCTTAACTTGATTTAAGTGAGGCTCCAGGACAAATATCTGCCAATTGACTATTTTATCCTGCAGTTTACAGAAAGCTTGCTCCCACAGTATACATTTCTTGGCAAGTTAATTATTTGCTGATCAAGATTTCAGTAATAAACGTCATAAAGTCAACATCCAGCTGAAGGGATACCACTTCTTGGAGGGATAAAAGTAATTTGCCATGTAAACTGAGAAAAAGAGAGAGCTGCACTCACTCCATCAATCATGCACACTTCCTGGCCAATTGCATTTTCCCATCACAATGTACAGTGGTGCTATCAGTGAATCAATCTTTTTTTCCCACAGCAACTGGGGCATATGGACTGCGTGCGATTCATACTTATAGTAGGAGGTTTCTTTGTAGTTGCTATCACAAGAATGAGGTGCAGATGTAGGTTGGCGTGTAGGCTGGGTATATGTAACCTAACATGAATGTGAGCAGCCACATGGAAGAGAAGTGTTGGAAACATCCCATTACAAGTAATATATCATCAGTGTGACAAGCAAGATTTAGAGCTGTTTTCATTTGAATCCTGAATGCAGCTGCTCGACAGGCTGGCTGGAGTAAATGTAACCTCTTTCATTCCTGCTTCAGCTCTCTCCACAGTGCAAGGAGAGAACAGGTTTTGCTGTTTAAAGGGGCACCATCACCATCATTAGGTAGAGAGAGGGCAGAGCTAGGAGGGCCACAGGACATCTTAGTCATGATAATGACCTGTATAAGTGGCACGGTTAATGTTTCTGCAATAGATTGGCACATTTCAAGGCAAGATGTTTCACTTCACCAGGCTATTATTCACACTGAGCAAACTTGTCTTTGTTCCTTGCCAAAAATGTTGCTGTAATAAAACTGCATCTCTTGAAGAGAAAATAACTCACAAAAGATTTTGTAATCATTTAGGTCCCATGATACTGATATCAGAAATGGAGATGGGGTCCAGCACTTCTACAAAGTTCAGTTTGAGCTTCAAATGTCTTCAGATTTGAATATTTATCAAGCTGAATATCCACTCAGGATGAGTCTTGTTAGGCCACCAGGGAACATATCCAGAAAGGGAAATGGATGCTTATTCAACTTTGAACAACTAGGGATCGGATGTAGGAACACTCCAGGCCACAGCAATCAATCTGCCAACACTACAGGAGAATACAGATGCATACTTGTCACTAAACTGACAGGGATTGCAAGCTGCCTGTTTCAATGGCCAAATATCAACCTTTTTAATTCTACATTTACCCCCACTTCTCTGTACTCCTCACTTTCCACAAGGTTCGAAAAAAGAAGTGACACTGGCTGTATTCCTGTTCTGAGCATGTAGGTCATCCAGCTGTCTGATTACAGCGATCTGCATTAATTTAAGGCTTGTGAGATTGGTAAATAAGGGACAAGTTTATGTGTAGCTTGAAGTAAAAATATAAAGACAATAAACAGAATGTAGTGACTACCCATGAGAGCACATAAAGATTTGGAGTTAAACTAAACGAGTTACAGACACTTGCATAAAATAACTTTTTCTGCTCATTTATGTACACTGCAAAAGGTTTAAGGGACAAAGTAACCTGAACCTAAAATTAACTAAATTGTTTTATATTTAATCCAAATGATTGTATTTTGGTTCTGAATTTCACAAGATCACATGATTAGTTAGGATGAAGAGGGCACATTTGATCGAATACCTCCAGCACGCTCTCCCTATCATCTACCCATCATAACATCAAGTTGATTTTTAAATGAGTCCAGTATCCTGGCATCCACCACCCTTCCCAACAACCTGTTCCAGCCATTAATTATCCTTTGGTTTAACTTCCTGATGTATTTCCTACAATTCCCCTTTGTGAATTTAAACCTACATCTTCTTGTTCTACTATCTTGGTGCAACCTAAAGATTTGTACTGGTTTTACATTTTAAATTCCATTTAAAATTTTATATTTTATTTTATGAGGTCCAGGAAGTCCCTTATATGACATCTCCTTTCAAGATGGAAGAGCCCTAGCTGGAACACTCTTCCTCTATCCCTCCAGCTTGCCTCTTCCTTCTCCATCTTCAGGTCGTGCCTGAAGAGCTTCCTCTTCCACCGTGCCTACGGTCACCTCCCCCACCCCCCGGCTTGGCATTGTGCTCCACCAGTGTCAAGCGCTCTTGGATGCTACTCTGCGTAAGGGGCGCTCCATAAATGTAAGGTGTTGTTGTTGCTTGCTCACTGCTCATTCCTTTAACACTGGGGAATCAACATCGTTGCTCTCCTCTGCAATGCTTCTCGGGCCTGGGCACCTCCCACCCATCCTTATGTCGCAGTGCTGAGAACTGTAAGCAGCACTCTAGGTGTGGCCGGACCAGAACACTGTATGGCTTCAGTATGATATCTGGGGTTACTTCCATCAACCCAAATATAGACAAGAATATTCACATATTATTTTCTGAACCTAAAATCATTCTTACATTGTCCTTTAAGAATAGCTCTCTGTCCAAGAATACTGCCCCATCTCTAGGGAGAATATTTTAGCACCTCTCTCACACACCTACACAGCATACAAGAAAAGGTTTGCTATCTGAGAGATCATCTTGCTCCCACGACTACTCCTGAACTTTTCTCTGTCCCTCTATCACAACTGTCTTGTCTTTATTTTATTGATAGCAATAAGATAGCATGGCCGTTATTGGTATCTACTTGAAAAACAGAGAGATGATATCATCTAAAATAAGATCATCAGCCGAAAATCACAATGTTCCTGCATTACTGTGTCATGTTAGGCTGGGAGCTCAAGTGCCAATACAGGATTTAAACCACCAATCTTTAACCCAGTGGCGAAAGTGCAATCAATTGCACAAAAGAAAGACATGTTTCTAGGAGCCTAATAACCTTTTAAATGAATGAAGGAAGCTGTCTAGAGGTAGATGCAAGCCATGGAGAGTGAGACAACTTTTTTATTTAAAAAATAATAATACTTGCATTTGACAAAATGGTCTCACAGGCTCCAACTAGATGGAATTTCAAGCCTTAGATTGACGGGGAAGCAATATCTATCACTGTGTACTGGTATATTGGCACAAGATTTTTGTTGGGAGATTCATGACCTTAAGATGCTGAACTGAGGCTCATTTCACTCATAAGCCTCACCAATCATCAGTGACAGGAAACCTCCATCATTAGTTCTTGTAATCCCTCTGAGCCCTGGTTTCCAGAAGTGAATGGCATGTGGCTTAGGGGCTGGTAACAACAGTGAGGGGAAATCATAGAGCCTCGGGGGGGTAAAAAAGACATTCCTCATACCTAAATCGCACTGAGCACAATCCTTGACTGTTCCACATAGCAACGCTGGTAAATAGGGTGTTATACAGGAAGAACACAACCTTCTAAAAACAATAGTAATTAGGAGCAGGAAGCAGGAAGATACCTCTACCTTTGTGAATAGTGCGGGAGATTTGTATGATTTGTGTACTGTTAATCTCAAATACAGCTTGTATTGTTAGACTGAGTCAAGAGGGAACTGACGCATCTAGGGAGAAGAGGGAAGGGAATCAAAACGCGGATGACAGAACCATCTAAAGATCTTTCTTGTGCAAGAAGTAAAGCAGTGGAGATTTAAAGTGAGTGTCCATTGCATCAGTGGTTCAGGGAGCAAGTTCAAAACAAATGCCAATCTACCTGGAGATGGAATGCATTTGCCTCAATTGACAAATAAACCAAAGGTTTATAGGGTGAAATTCATGGTATTTAATAATATTTTCAAAGTGATAACTATCATGATTGAATAAATTAGGAATCATTGAAAATTCAGTCCTGGTCCTTATCTATCACCTGGTTCAGTAACAGCCCACCCACCCAACACACACACACACAGCCTGTTTTACTTACACTCAAATGCCAATCACCACCACTGGACAGCTATCAGATTTGGGGGGTGCAACAATGATGAGTGTGAGAGTGAAACAGTTTGTGAGTCTGAAACTTGCACTAGCTCCACTTTAATAGTACAATATGGAAAGCTACCACGGATATTCTCTGAATCAGTTTACTGGGATTCCAAAGAATAGAAGCAAAGATTTATTAATCCCGATGGACCGCGTTGGCTATTTTGTCCTGATCCAGTCTCCTCATTGACCCTAGCTCCATGTTCGGAACAACAACTTTGAGGCTGGCTGAGACAACAGAAACTTATGGGCTTGTGTCGGTGTACTTTGATTCCACAGACAAAAGATAATGACCCCCAAACAACATAAATATTTTGGTTCGGCAAGTAAAACAATGTCAAAAAAGGAAAGAAACCTTTTAGTTCAGCAACTAAAATGATTTTGATGTGTTTTCTTACCCTGCACACAACTTGGTGTTTCTTATCAAAGCTAAGCTTTAACTGGTGCCTCATGCAAGAGCATCTTTATTTCCTCTCAATGGAGCCTATTGATTACAAGATGGAAGCAGCAAGTCATCTCTTATTTTCCCCATGAACTCTTAACATGAACAAGCAGTGATTCCATAAAATCGAGATAACAACAAGATGGTCCAAAGAAGATAATAATAATAATTTGACATTTTTATAACACCTTTCACAGGAGGATAATAATAATAATTACATTTGATATAGCACCTTATCATGTCTTGATACATCTCAAAGCACTTCACAGAATATACCATCAAGTGAATTGACTATATATTTTGTAGGCAAACATGGCAGCCTTTTACGCACAAGAATATTCCCCAATTAAATAGCCATGTTGGGCAAGTCACTGGGAGAAGAAATTCCTTTCCCAATAACAACACTACCAAAAAGCTTGCCTTTATCTTGCCTTCATGAGGGGTAGCAACACAACTGCTGAACAATGGCATAGCTTGACAAGAGAAAGGAGAGGTGACCATAGGCACGCTTGAAGAGGAAAGTCTTAGATGTGATCTGAAGGTGAGCAAAAGAGGGGCTGAGGTGAAGGGATTGAGGCAGGGAGTTCCAGAGGTTCAGGGTGTAGAGGATGAAAACATGGCTGCTGATGATGAAGCGGAGGGGTCCAGGGATGCGAAGATGGCCTGAGCTGGCTGGCTGAAATGGGCAGGTAGAGGAGTGGAAGGCGGAGAGGTAGGGAGGTGCCAAGGCATGAAGTAATTTGTAAGTTAGTGTGAGGACCTCAAAATTGATCCATTCTGCAACAGGGAGCCAGTGGCTTCTGTCTTGGCCATGTTCAGCTGCACTCATCCTGAAGTCTGACAAGCCAGACACATCAGTGGACCTGAGTTCACAGCTAAAGGAGGAAAAGTAGATTTCCCTTTTCAATAATGCAATGGGATCTTTAATGTCCACCTGAACAGATACACAGAGCCTCGTTTTAATGTTTCATCCAGAGGACAGTACCTCTGACAATTCAGCACATCCCCAGCAATGTTCTGGAATGTCAGCCAAGAATATGTGAGTTAAAAAAAGGAGTGGAGGGGGGTAGGAAACATAGTCTAATATCTGGGTGGACAACAGGGAGTTGAGACAGCAAACTTTATGGGAGCATAGTAAATGATTAAATAAGTGGAGCAGATGGGATCCATGGTATCTGGGCCACTTCGACTCCCAATTTTTTAAAAGTTTAATAGGGGCTTTAGTAGAAAAGTTTAATTGGAAAATTGCAATGGGTAAACTGAGAACTGTGAGCCTAATGGATTACTGCACCATTTAAAATTCAATCCGACTTAATTGAACACATACATTTCATTTGAAACAGAAACCTTGTTAATTTGACTTAGAAGAATGTATGAAAGGAGAAAAGGGAGTCGAGGCAGCAGTGGATAAAGTGCTCAAACAATCGTCCAAAGAGGAAATGAGAACCTCTCATAAGCAGCTCAAATCAAACACTTTGTTGAGCAATCACGACTGAGGTGACTATAGCTGATTGTAAAAGTAGTATTGCTTATTCCAAAGACTGCTTGTCTTGTGATAACAGTGACCTTTGAGGTGATGCAGTGGCCTTGGGATAAGGTAATGGAGCTGCATTAGGGTTTAGGGATTGTGTGAATATTATTTTTAAAAAATCTTTCACACAACTTTCAAGATCTTTCACAGGATAATCTGAGATGTTAAGACTGTGTACCCTATAGGCAAACACATCAATTTGTGCACAGCAATGTCCCACAAACAACCATGAAATGAAATGAATGACCAATTTTATTTAATGGATTGTTTGCTAGGATACTGGGAGAAGCTCCCTTTGGAGGAAACAAATAATTGTACAATGCTTATTAATCTTTCAATATTAATGCACCTCTAATACTGCATTTAGCCTATTGAACACTTGAGGACAAGTTTGAATTGAACCCCTTTTCAAATAGGTAAAGGCTACTCATGCCTAGAATCCGCCTTGTTTACTTTGGAAAGTGGAATTCAAGCAGCAGCAACAACATAGAAACAACTGCATGGGACTTTATTTTTAAAACCAAAGACCTTCTCAGAACTCAAAATGCTGAAGCCAGAAGCTAATCGTTCAACTCATCCCTAACCAACAAATGTAGAGGCCAGCACATCCCATGTAAACTACTTAGCTAACTGTGTCAGATGATTTTGCATCTTGTTGGGATGAATAGCCACATGAGATGTACTAATAACCACTATAGCTGGCAACACGATTGTCTCATTTAGCTTACTTAAGCACTGTCTCTGAGAGTATCCTGTGGTGTTGTCAAACACATTAGGCTGTAAGTTTAAGGACGTTATTGCGACCTATTCAAACTATGAATATATCATTAGTGAGAACATATGTGAAAATTAAGTGCGATGCAAAAAAAGCATGAGATCATTTATTTCTGCATAATACTGGAAATAATGAACAGAAATTTAGAATTATCAAAGCAGAACAGGCAGCTCAAATGAATTGGTTGTGAAATAAGCTCGATGACTGAAAATGTATCCTAGTCAAAGTGTAGAATCTCATGGTTAATCATGTAAAACAATCATGTGTATGTATTGCATTATAATGTTTGAATTGGCTTCATTAAATATTAAAATTATACAATGTAAGTGAAACAAGGAAAGATTATTCAGTGCACCTCACATCTCCCACAGTTTAAGATACTGTACAAAAATCACTTGGGCCATTTCAGCTCCTCCCTTGATATCAAATAACATAACATAACATGTAGGGCAGGAGTGGCCATTCGGCCCTTCGAGCCTGCCCCGCCATTCAATCATGGCTGATCTTCTAATCTAACTCCAGCTAATAACCTGACCCTGCCTTATCCCCATATCCCTGAATCCCTTTTGCAATAAGAAATATATCTATCTCAGTCTTGAATATGTTCATATTCCTCTTCTCTCTATCTGATCAGTGTTAGAGGTATGAGCTATGATCAATGACTAGACAAGCTAGGGCTCTTCACACTTGAGAGAAGATGATTCAAATAGGACCTCATAGAGGTGTAAAAAATATTAAATGCGATTGAAAAAGTGAATCATGATCGTTACTTTAGGATGTATCAACAACAACTTGCATTTATATGGCACCCTCCATGTAAGGCAACACCTAGGAGCGCTTAACAGTGGCTGACCCTGACACTGAGCCGGGGGGGAGGGAGGAGGTGACCATAATCATGGTGGAAGAGGAAGGTCTTCAGTTGTGATCTGAAAGAAGGGAAGCAGGCAGCAAGATGAAGGGATTGAGGGAGAGAGTTCCAAAGAAAAAAGTTAAATTGTCATTTACAACTCCAGGGAAAAGTGAAGGGAGTTTCTCCCATGGGCCAAATTCACACTCCAAGTTGCTACTCATGTGAAGGGCATAATATAAAAGTAAGTCGACGCTGGTGATAATTTGTATTTCCAGTTGCTGGCAAGAGTTGCTATTTGTACCTCTAAATTGCTGAACAATCAATCCCTGTAAGTCAAATGATACGACACTAATCGTGTATAGATGCCACATTGGGAATAGTGTATGTTATTTAGGCCACATTTCCTTCAACAGAATATTGAGATATTGAAAAGGATTCAGGGAAGAAAGAAGGAGATGAGTTTAGAATCTGGAGCTCTGAGCTATGAGGAGAAGCTCACAAAGCGTCATTACATAGAATGATAGAATCATAGAATCATACAGCACAGAATGAGGCCATTCAGTCCAGCGGGTCTGTGCCGGCTCTTTGTAAAGAGCTATCCAAATCAATCACACTCTCCTGCTCTCTCCCCATAGCCCTGCAAACTTGTCCTCCCTAAATGGTTATCTACTTCATTCTTGAAAGTTGTTATCGAATCAGCTTCCACGACTCTTTCAGGCAATGCATTCCAGATCCGAACAACTCACTGTGTGAAAAAATTTCTCCTCACCTCCGCTCTGTTTCTTTTAACATCTATTTTAAATTGGTGCCCTCAGGTTACTGACCCACCCGCCAGTGGAAATAGTTTTTCCTTGTTCATCCTATCGAATCCCCTCATAATTTTGAAAACTTCTATTAAATCTCCTCTTATCCTTCTCTGCTTCAAGGAGAATAATCCTAGCTTCTCTCGCCTCTCCTGATAACTGAAATTCCTCATTCCTGGTATCATCCTGGTAATCTCCTTTGCACCCTATCCAACGTCTTGACATCCTTACTGAAGTGTGGTGCCCAGAACACAGTACTCTCGCTGAGGCTGAAACAGTGTTGTATAAAGATTCGTTATAACTTCCTGATTTTTGTATTCTATGCCCCTATTTATAAAGCCTAGTAAGCCGTACGCTTTTTTAACAGCTTTATCTACCGATCCCGCCACCTTCAAAGATTTACTTATATGAACCCCCGGGTCTCTCTGTTCCTTCACCCCCTTAAGATTGTGCAATCCAGCTTGTATTGCCTCTCCTCATTTTTCCTCCCAAAATCCATCACTTTGCATTTCTCCACATTAAACTTAATCTGACAACTTCATCTGACTGCCCATTTTACCAGTCTGTCTATGTCCATTTGCAGTCTGCTACTATCCTCCTCACTGTTTACTACTTTTCTTAGCTTAATATCATCTAATAGTATCAATAGTATCATTAGAATGAAAAGGATTGACAGAAAACATGTTACCGACCTTTAAAATAATGAGAGGTGCAACTGATGTAACTGGAAATGGGCTCTTTGTCTTGTACCATAAACTCAGGAATAATTAAGTTTTATAATTTAAAACTTGAAGTTATAACAAGAAATGGGTTTTGCATACACAGAGAAGTAGATTTGTGGAACACACTCCTCACCCCCCAAAAAGTTAAAGCTATATTCATAAAGTCCTTCAAACCTGATCACAAGGTTTATTGTAGAGTGCAGTGAATATTTGTAGGCAAACGGCCAGTTTTGCACACGGCAATGTCCCACAATAAACCATCAAGTGAATAATCAATTTTATCCGTAACATTGTTGGCCAAGATACCAAGAGCATCTCCCTTCACTTTTCAAACAGGAATCTTTAACATCCACCTGACAGACAGTCAGGATCTCAGTTTAACATTTTATCCAAAAGACTTCACCTTTTACAGATAATTGGGTATCAGTCTAGAATATGCGTCCTGACATGGGGCTTTGAATGTACAATCTTCTGATTCGGAGGCAATTATGCTTCCAACTGAGACAGGCTGACTCATTTCCTTGTGTAAAAACCATAAAAATATATGGAAGGGAAACGGTTTTTCAATATTTCACAACCTCTTGAAGTATAAGAAAAGTCTTGCCTTTGGATATGTCTGAGGTATGTCATTATATTTAAACCCACTTATCTTTTAAAATATTTTCATATTCTCATTTGCTATTACAATTCTGTAGAACCGTGCATCAATCTGTTTCCAACCTGTCTACTCCCTTCATTCAGCGGTTGGGCCTACATCCTTTCTGCCGCCATCTTCTGGAACTCCAGCCTGTAAGTCCTCCGTCCCGCCTCCTCCCTTGCCTCTTTCAAGGCCCATCTCAAGACCTTCCTCTTTGACCATGCCATTGGTCATCCTCCCACCTCCGCCCCTCTTAACTCTAACTATCAGCTCCAGTACAAATCCTTCACTGTCCAGCGCCTTCGGACATCCTCCCAATGTGAAAGACACTATATAAATTAAATTTGTTATTGCTATTGTTATCACTCTATATTTACAGTAAACCATTCTCTTCAAGAATGAGACTAGAATAGACTCTTGTATGATGAGCCATCCAACACACAGTAAATTCATTCTTTTTTTCTGCTTTCACCTTTATTTATCAATTCTTTCTAACTGCCTTTACCTCAAATACTCAGTCACTACACTTTAGAGAGACTTTGTGAAGTGTTTTGAGATGTTTTTAATATTTTCGGCCCTAAATCAAATCCAAGGATTATTGTTATCAGTTTCAGGCTGTATTATAATAAATAACAGATGGTTGAGAATGAGTTGCAAGGTTGTAATTCAATCTCTGGGTTCACATTACACCCATAAACCACTTTTGTTGACCCCTCTTGGTTTATGACAAGGACTGAACCCCTTCAAATAAAATAAAGCTTTTGTTCTCTTAACCTTCCATTATTCTATGCATCAACCATCAACATCAAAGCTGAAGGCAAGTATCTGATACAAATGGTTAAGTTCATAAGTAAACAAAAAGGGCAACATAATTTTGAAGAAAGCAAGTTTTTGCTTTAAAATTTGGTGTCATTTCTATTTACTATTTTAATCAATTTCGGGCAACTGAACCATTGTAAAACAATAGAGGTATTATAAATATGGTGATATAATCGAGTGCTAATTCAGTCATCCATTCACCCTCTCTGTCCCAGAGTATGCAAAAAAATGCATTGTTTATCATGCCTTATCATGTCAAAATGCACTCCAAAGCAATTGCTGTAATGCTGTAGTGGTACATTATTTGCAGGCACACATTACAACCATTTGCACTGGTAACACAAGTTGCTATGTGGTGAATGACCAATTAATAATAATAATCCTTGCATTTGATACAGTGACTTATCACGTTGTCAAGAGGTCTCAAAGCACTTCAGAGTATATGCTGTAAAGTGGATTGTCTGTGTATTTTGTGGGCAAAACGCAGCAGCCAATTGCTCACAGTAATGTCTCACAAACAGCCATGAAGTGAGTGACCAATTTCGTTTGAGGGATTGTTGGCCAGGACACCGGGAGAAATGCCTTCTCTTTTTGAATCGTGTCATGGGATCTTTAATGTCCACCTGAACTGGCAGATGGGACCTCGGTTTAACATCTCATCCGAAGGGCAGCACCTCCGACAATGCCACACAACCCCAGAACCACACTGGAGTGTCAGTTTAGATTGTGTGATTGTAATTAATCTGGAGAATAGTTGGCCAGAACTTCGGAGAACATTAGAGAAACTCGTTTATCTTTCTCAACAAGCACCAGGTGGCTGGAGTTTTGACTGGATGCCTCTCTGATCAATTGAAAAAAATGCTTGATGCTGTTTTCTAAAGAGATTTACAGAGTGTGGCACATACTCCAGGTGTATTGTGTTCTTGTGTAAGCTTATAAAAACTATTTTAAAACTTCCAGAGAGTATTGGGATGTACTCCCAATGTGAAAGGCACTCTATGAATATAATTTGTTGTTGTTCCAGAGAGTATTTAGGAAAGGAATGATTAGAGCATAAAGGAGTATGAGTCAGTTATCCATTTCTATCCAAATTCTTACGTTCTTATGTACTTATAAGTCTAGATTTCTATTTTCTCATTACTGAATTTTGTTTAAACGACAAGGAAGTGGGTTACTCAATCATCACTGATGTAGATATCAAAAATGCTATTGGATTGCCTTTCACTTTCCAGCTAACCTGCTCAGGAAGCACTGTATTGAACATGCTGTCCTTCAGATGAGACATTAAACCAAAGTCCCATCTACTTGTTCCTGTGGCACTATTTGAAAAGAGAAAGAAATTGTTCCCATTATTTCCATTGTCCTGGCCAACAGTCTCCCAGATAAAAAAAATGGTCTTTGACTTGATATGTATTTGTGAATCATTGCTTGTGTACAGATTGGCTGCAGCAATCATCTACAAATATTATTATTATTATAATAATCATTGCTTTATTCTTTGTTTCCAAGAATAATGCAAGGATCATTATTTTAAATGCAAGGATTACGTTTGGAATGCAAGTGCAAATGCAAAATCAAATGCAAATGTGTGGAATCCTGTAGCTCAGTGGTTAGAGCACTTGCCTTGAAAACGGGAGACTTGGGTTCGAAACCCAGCAGGAAAAATTATTGGGTGAGTTTCCTTACTCCATACGCCTCTATTTACCTAGCAATAAATAGGAACCCAGTTGTTAATCGATTGGTGGATTGCTTTTCCGGGGGTAATAATTCCTTTTTAAAAAAAATAAGAAGAATTTGGTCACTTCAATCCATGACTGTTTGTTGGACACTGCTGTGCGCAATATTTTGCTCACAAAATATAGTCAATTCACTTTACAGTAAGTTCTGTGAAGCGCTTTGAGATGTCTAGAAGACTTGAAAAGTTGCTGTATCAAATGCAAGGATTATTTATTATTATTACTATTATTTAGATTCGAGTCCTGTAGCTTAGTGGTTAGAGCATTTTGCCTCACAAGCGAGAGACCTGAGTTTGATTCCCGGCAGGGCAAAATTAATTCCCGGCAGGCATGTGGGGTAAGGCAAATTTCCTTACCCCACATGCCTCTGTTTACCTAGCAGTAAGTAGGTACCCAGTCATTGATGAATCACTTTCGGGGGGTAATAATCCCTCTCCCCAAAATATAGTAATAAGAATTTGGTCACTTAATCCATGACTGATTGTGGACACTCCTGTGTGCAATTGGCAGTCACGTTTTGCCCACAAAATATACAGTCAATTCACTTTACGGTGTATTCTGTGAAACGCTTTGAGATATCGGGGAGAGAGCGGGGGAGTGGGATTAATTTGGACAACTCTTTCAAAGGGCCGGCACGGACACAATGGGCTGAATGATCTCCTTCTGTGCTGTATAATTCTATGATTCTATGATCTTGAAGACCATAAGCGTTATATCAAAGGCAAGGATTTTATATTATTATTATTAAGAAGCACTTTAAGATGTATCAAAGTTATTGACCCTATATAAAATACAAGCATGATTATTATAATGCCTGAATAAGTCGACTATGCCAGTAATTCTCAATAAATCAGTTTTTTTTCCAATTGTCACTAACAATTGGGGTCCAGTAATCTACATTCCACACATATGACTAAACAAGGGGCATCTCCAGTTACCCACAAACACCTGCACCTGCTGCATTAAGGTGTGTAATCACCATTTTTTATACCCAGACTGAACAAATAAGGTCTTGAAAGCTAAAGACAAAGTTTAAAATTTGCTCTGTGCACACACATACACACATATACACACAGCAGGCCACACATGCACAGTATAAACACAGTAGATGTTTAGAAACCATCTCACACGGGAGTGGCTGGCAATCAGCACATTAAAAGCTGGTAAGAGCATCACAATTGTATTGTTTTTGTACAGTATTTATTGACTTTGGCCCTGTTTCCCAGTTTAGCCTTAATCCCACTCCCTTCCAAAATCAACCTCTGCTTTTGACCACCTTGGGCCGAGTTTGCACACAGCAATGTCCCACAACAGTCAGGAAGTCGACCAATTTATTTTGGAGGAATATTGGCCAGGACAATGGGGAAAACTCATTTCTCTTTTCAAGTAGTGCCATGAGTACTTTAACATACAAATTAACAGGCAGGTGGCACTTCTGATTAGCATCTCATTCAAAGGATGGCACCTGACAATGCAGGGCTTCTCTCAACAAACCACAATGCAGTGTTAACCAAGAATGTGAACCCATTGGGTCTGAACTCACAGCATTCTGACCCAGAGATGAGAACTTCCAACTGAGCCAGACTGACACAACACCAATAACAATTTTACATTTATATGATGCTCTCCACGGTGGGGTGGGGAGAGATGGAGGGAAAGACGACCAAAAGCACAGTCAAAATTTAAGATTTTAATGCAAGTTGTAAAAGTGGAGAGGGCAGGTATTTGGGAATGGAGTTCCAGAGAGCGGGGACAGAATGGCTCAAAGGTCACGCAATGCTGCGGCTGATCAGGCAGAGGATACGAAGTAGCTCAGTGTTCACTGAGCAGAGGGAGCTTCCAGGCAAATAGGCTTCCAGGAAGCCAGGATGAGGCCATGGAAAGATTTGAATGTGAAGACAAGAATCCTGAATTTGATCCATTGGGATGGCTAGTGTTGCTGAATGAGGATAGGGGGTGATAGGCTTATGGATATGGTCAAGAGAGGACACAATCTATAGAGTTCTGGATGATCCGCAGCTTTTGTAGGGAGGTGCTGGGGAGCCCATTCAAAGCTGGTCGTTGGAATAATCTAGCCTGGACTTGATGAGGGAGGCTTCTTACTGGATTCACGGTGGCTTGCTTATCTAGGTAATTCTAAAACACAGTTGTATTGATATTGATTAGATACACTCTAGCAATCTATGGTTGGATCACGTATGTAGAAATCTGGAGCTGACTTTGTGACAAAATAACATTCAAGAATTCAATATAGCCCTGAAATACAGTTTAATAGTACTTTCTAATTGGACATACTTACAATGGGCATTACCGTTTTAATAGGCAATAATTGTAACGTGATTGCAACCCTACCACAGAGTATAAAGGGCTTATACTTCCAACCAGAATCCTAGCCCCGTGCAAATCTCATCAGTCTATTAAGTTAAAAGCAGACATTTATAATCGGTTCCAGAAGTTTTTCTTTGACTGAAGAGGGAGGCAGGAAAGGAAGCTGATAATGAGCAACTTTTTAACAGGAGGTGGCTGTGAGCAACAACTAGCTACATGGATAGAAATAAAAAGCAATTTTACGGTCAATTGCTTTGAGCATCTGGAATTGTAGAATCACAAAGCAAGATGCTGGAAGGTGATGGAGCTCACACACAGTGCAAAGAACTCAACATCAACATACCCAAATACAAGCCACTTGCCCATTTGCTCAGCAATTATCTGGTACTCTATTTTGTGTGGTCTAACCATTCACTTTAAACATAGTGTAGAAGTTGTAAATCTCTTCTACAAGTACAGCGCACTAGAGAATATGCACATAATTATATAAAATCACCATTGCTGATATGCCAGCCTCCCACGGGGAATGTATTGCTAGGCATACGGCGCTAAGTATACCCTTAAGAAAATAAAGCAATTTCTTGTGCATTTAATGGACAGTGAGATTGGTTAGGAGCAGTAGGAGTGTGGTAATTTGCAAGTATTACCACACTTGCAAATGTGTAATAAAGAAAACTTAATATAAGCTGATGCCCTCAATTTACAAGTCTTTTGTTAAAGCGCTCTGCTGTGCTGTGCTCCAGAGCTGAAAACTAGTGATCGCACTGACAAGTTGCAATCCTCTACAGAGATAATCACACTTAGCATTAAACCATAACTAGCTTTACATGTCACTCTTAAAAATAAAGCAAATGCTTGCATTTTTGACTTAGTGTGTAATCGCATCAAACACAACAATAATAATAAATAATTCTTGCATTTGATACAGCACCTTATCACGTTGTCAAAGAGTTTCAAAGGATTTACTGTATCATGAAGTGACTGTATTTTTTAGGCAAACACAGCGGCCAATTTGAGCACAGCGATGTCCTATAAACAACCATGAAATGAATGATTCTTTTAATTCGGCAGATTCTTGGCTGACAGCAGGAGAAATTCCCTTGTCTTTTCAAATAGTGCCATGAGATCTTTAACATCCACGTAAACAGGGAGACATGTTTAACCGAGACATTTAATTTTATACAGGAAAACAGGGAAGGGATCTGATGGGAATAGGAGCCTAATTGCATTTACTATGTCCCATCAGAACCCTCCCCTGTTTTCCTGTATTAAAGTAAATGTCTCGGTTAAACATGTGATCCGAAGGCTAGGAATGAGTTGCAACGAGTTACTCTGAAATATTGCATAACAATTGTTTCAGAGACAAGGTCAGCAGCTAATCAATTGCAGCAACATGCAAAAACAGCAATGGGATGAAAGACCAATTAGTCAGCTTGTTGATCAGTTAATTGAGGGAGGAATAGTGTCCAGGAGGACACTGGGAGAATTTTTTCCAACTATTGACATAGGAACAGCCACCAATACAGGTGCCCCCAGTTTAATATCTCATCCAAAGATCCTCTGCCAATACACCACTCGATGGCAGCCTTGATTCGGAGCTGAAATCTTAAACTCACAACCTATTACCAAGAAGTGACAGCTTTGACCAGCTGAATTCATCTTAGCTAAATTGAACTAGATCGAGCCAAACTGACAATCTGCTAAGGAACAATGCACTCATCTTCAAAGGCCTTTTCAACTTTGACCCACTCCTCGATCATTAATCTGACTTTACGCATTTCCTCAATTTGATCGCCATGAGGATTGACGCATATGTTATTCGCCACATCAAAATCAACACATCATTTGTTCTGGGAACAGTTCACCCATGTCCTGCGTGACTCTTTAATGTGTGTCTACGTGAAAGAGGGTTGCAATTATACCATTGTTCGGTCAATCATATCTGGCGGCCAAAAATTGTTTTTGATCTTAAGCACATATGTAGTCTTCTGCCAAATAACTTTACTACAGCATTCAACAATATAGACTGATGGGGAGGCATTCAAAGCAGGCTGCCCCAGGAACTGAGCACGTCCCCCAACAACTTGAACTTATTCAGTGCCTTTCACAGAGGAAAACATCTCAAAACTTTAAAAAAAAACACCGTCCCTTTAAATAGGCTAATAGTCATTTCCTCAATGAGATTATGCTGGGAAATAAAATGACCTAATATGTTAATTGAATAATGATATAGTACTGTTTTTTATTAACTAAATGTTTGTTAGTTTCTGAACAGTTTAAATGCAATCCAACTTTAAAAATAACTGGAACGAATTGGCAGATTGTGTGAAACCTCTGCAGATGCTTGGCAAAACGGGAAAATACAGATGTTTTTTAAGGTTTTTAAGGTTTACAGCTCTGCGGGACTGTTGGCTTAATTTTATATATGTATTTTAGTCCTGTGGCTTTCTCGTGGTAACCTGTTAATGAGTGCATTGTATGCTCATGAGGTTCTGCTGGCTGTGTGGACACCTTTGAAGCAAATGTGGTCTCAAAGAGTCCTACTGCTTGTGACATTTGTCTCACACCATAGTAAACGCAATTATGCTCCTATTCCCATCAGATCCCTCCCCTGTTTTCCTGTATAAAAGTAAATGCATTTCATATAGAAATAATGGAGCTGTTTTGACACTTTTTGCTCTGCATGTTTCAACGTACAGACATTTTTTAATGTAAGGCTAAAAAATGTAAAGTTAAAAACATCCATGCTGTTTCTCTCTGTTTTTGTTTCTGCATTCACATAGGAATGTACAAGACTGAAACAAAACCATCTGGCTGTAAAAATGTATTGTAAAAGAATTCTTCATTACTCTTAAATTTCACGACCATGAGATTGGTCTGGATGAAGAAGGCCCTTTGATCCATCTGATCTCATCCCTCCAGAATACCCACCCTACCATCCATCCCCACATCATAGCATCAAGCCGTTTTTTTTAAAATGAGTCGATGTCCTGCCTCAATCATCCGACAACCTGTTTTAGTTATTAATTAAATAAAGAAAATCTTCCTGGTATCTGTCCTGAAATTGTCCTTTGCAACTCTATATCTTTGTCCTCTTATTCTACTGTCTTGGTGGATTCTAAAGTTTTGTTCTGAGTTTATTTTTTCAATAGCATTTAAAAGTTTATACACCTCACTGAGGCTCTCCCTGAGTTGTCTTTGCCCATCATACCCATCAATCAATCTTTTTGCTTAATAGTTATTTAATTCCCTGTTCAATTTGCTAACACAATTCACCACTAGATTTATGTTTTTCTTCCGTGCTATTTTTCCATTTTCTTCTTTTCCTATTTTCACCTCAATCACTCCATCCTCTAACCCACTCTTTACCTTTGCATTTCTGTGATGTTTCAAATCAGATCGTGGGCTGAATGAATTCAGTGGCCTTTCACTTTTTAACTCTGAGCTCTCACTATTGCTTGTTGTGTCTGTTGCCTGATGTCTCCCCCATCTCCTTGTAGTCTGTGAGCTTACCTCACAATTATCCTTATCCCACCAAATTAACCTTCTATAAATGTCTGTTGTTTTCTTGGTTCTCTCTAACAGCACAAATCAGTAATGCTACTGGAAGGGAATGATACCCCAGACCTCCCACCAACATCAGGTACATTACAAGCACGCACTGACAAGAAGAGATTAAACTCATTATGTTTGCATGAGTGTCTGCCTAACACACACACATATATATATATATATATACCATCTGCTTGTTCTCAGGTGAATGATAAGACCCATGACACTATTCAGAAAAATAAAAGAGTTTTGTTCTGTCCCACAATCCTCTAGATGAATAGGTCAAAATATATATACATAGGTCAATCACCTCAACTAAAATGACTTGGCCATCACATGGGGAAGTGTTTCAGAGTGCTGAACCTTGGAGCCTACCTCATGGCACTTTGGAAAATGGATGCCTACAAAAACAGTCACTATACTTGATAGTGATTACCATAAATTAAGGCATTCTGCCATAATAAGAGGCTATGAAAACAGAAATTATTTTCTTCTTCACACAGTGGATCAAAATCTAAAAGCAGCACCAGTGCAGGGTGAATTTGTTTAATTATAACAATAATCGTCTGATTTAGATAGGTATAGTATAACACCGCTAATCTCCTCTATGACCTTCTCCCTGCAAAAGTATTGCAGGCTTAGGTGCATCATATATCCCTTCTAGGCAGATGGATAGAATGACTTTTATCACCCCTGACAATGCTATACAGGCATCTCCCCCAAATAATGTCGGTAAGACCTTTAAGAGGGCAAGTCATCGTTGTATCATTCAAAGCAAACAGAGAAAAGGTGGATTAAGTTCACCCACAAAATACAGTCACTCCACATTACTCTGTACCACGTGAATGCTTTGAGACATCTTCCTGACGTATAAGACACTATATCAAATAGGATTATTATGAAGTCAGCTGTCACCACTGATAAAACGATACCATGAAACATTTTTTTATATATACTTGTAATCTAGGGACAATGAAAACAATACTGGAAATGAAACTGCAATTCTTCTATTTGGTGTTATACTGCTACCCCACATGAGGCTATATAAATGCAAGTTATTGTTTTTTGTTGATACAAATGACCTATACAGACTACTATATATGAATACACCACCAACATCCCTGGCCAGTATATAGCAAATACTTACAGAAAATGATCCACCTAGGAACATTGCTGTAAGAAACTGGCTGCCGCATTTGTCCCACAAAATACAGTCTATCCTACAATATATCCAGTGAACGCTTTGAGACATCTCGGTGATGTGATAAGATTCTGTATCAAATGCACATATTATTATTATAATACAAGACAACACAATTCACATTTATATAACGCTTTTCATGTGGAAAGGACATCGGAAAGCACTTTGGACAGTAGGCTGGGCACTCAAACGAAAGACACTTACCTCAGTAGCCAATTTTAAAGGGTCAACCAGAGAACCCATATAACCAAGGTTTTGAAGGAACAGAAAAATGAAGCATCGGGTTGTTTCCAGGATTGCTGCTCCAGGTCTTCTGGCAAAAAGAGCAATAGAATTATTAATTACAGAACATCAGAAAGAATCAAGAGTGGATAGAGCAGCACCTTGGGATGTCCTCCCAGCTTGCAAGGTGCTTTATAAGTATAAATGTGTTGTTGTAGATTAACTGAAAGTATTTAACTCATTCAAAATTGAGACAGATTAAAGTGGAATGTGTAGGAACCATTTTAATAATAAATAAGGGAAATGGAAACAAAAAGAAAAGAGTAAGAAAACCAACCACAAAAATTCTTGCTTTTGATGTAGTTTCAATTATGTCAGGAACTTCTGAACGCACTTTAAAACGTTTCTGCAAAATGTAGTGGCTGTTTTTTGTAAGCTAACTCAGCAGCCAATTTGCACCGAGCAAAATCCCACGAATATGAAGTAAATTGTTAATTTTATCTGGAGGACTGCTTTCCAGAACGCAGGCAGACAGGGCCTCAGTTTATTTAATATCTTAAATATTATTGTGGAGTCCTGTAGCTCAGTGGTTAGAGCGCTCGCTTTGCAAGTGAGAGACCTGAGTTCAAATCCAGGCAGGGCGAAACCTTGGGCAAGTTTCCTTACTCCACACGCCTAATAATAATCCCTCAAGAAAAAAAAAACAATAATAATTGGGTCACTTCAATCCACGACTGTTTGTGGGACATTGCTGTGCGCAATTGGCTGCCGCATTCGCCCACAAATATACAGTCAATTCACTTTACAGCGTGTTCTGTGAAGCGCTTTGGGACGTTCTTCCGACGTGAAAAGCGCAATATCAACTGCAAGGATTATTATTATTATTATTATTATCTTATCCAAATGATGGTACTTACACTGGAAGATCAGTCTGAACGGTGAACTCAAAGTTCCAAACACAATCTTCAAAGCAATGTTGCATTGCATTGGAAGAAGTGAAACAATGAATGCTTCATTAAAACAACAACAATAAAGAGAAAACAGATGGACCCGAAATGAGGCTCAAGCCCACAATCTTTTGACTGGGAGGTGAGAGTGCTACCAACTGAGCCAGGCTGTTCTACATAAATATTGTAGAACAACACTTGCCTATTCTCCATTATTAGTCCAGCACAGGTCAGCGTCAGGATAATGTATCCAATTCGCAGGAGCAGTGTGAGTTCTGATAAAGTCTGTTCAAGGAAGCAAATAAAGAACATTTTATTCAGGCAGACTCACAAATCTCCAGTGAGGCAAAATATTGGATTATGTGGCAAAGCAATCCCATATTATGAAACAATAGGGTCTAAAACCAGATGTGTGTCACATTCACTTGCAGGATTTCCACTCTGGCATGATCTACTTCTGGACCAGAGTTCCCGCGGGGCACCAGGAACTTAAGCATTTCAATAATTCCCAGGCGCTTTCTCATACTCTTTTTTTATTCTCCCTCTTTAGTGAAATTACCACTGTGTTACGATGGAACAAAGCAAGAAGGTCAAAATTGTGTAAGAAAGATTCTACTCATGTCAAAACTCTGCTTAAACAAGTTAAATCATAGAATCATAGAATTATACAGCACAGAAGGAGGCCATTTGACCCATCATGTCTGTGCCGGCTCTTTGAAAAGAGATATCAAATTCAATCTCACTCCTTCCCATAAGTTTCTGCAAACTTGTCCTCCCCAAATAATTATCTAGTTCGCTCTGAAAAGTTGTTATCGAATCGACTTCCACCAACCTTGAAGCCACCTAAAAAGATGGCTCTGGCATTTTGTTTAAAGACCTACCTACAGTCATTTCAAAGATTTAGAAATAGGGTGAGGCCTGATGTTGTTTGCGATATTCAAATCAAATTGGTCAGCGAATGAAAAATATAGTATTCTGGTGATGCAAGGATAAGATTAAGCTACAGGAATTTGAATGTGGACCTAACCAAATGAGTAGGCTAAATGGCTTTATCTCAATACTACCTTTATTTTTCGGAAATCCAACAGAAATTCTATTGTGTAATAGATTCAGTTGTAACATATCATATTGAATCTGTTATGAAATATGGTATGAGGAATATACCCGTATGAGGAAAGGTCAACAAAATACAAAGTCATTGCATTTTACATTATATCCTGTGAAGCATTGGGGTAGAAGGTAAGCAGGTTCTTTTCACAGCTGAACTGGCTCAAAGGTGACATATTTGGCTACAGAATGTCAGAATTGACCCAACCCTCTGTGGTAGTCTCAGTAGTCCAATTCGTGAGCCAGCCAGGTCTGCAGTACTCCAGGTCACTGCTGATGACAGCACAGCCAGCCTAACTAATCATCAGGACTTGGTAGGGCAGACCAGTCACTGGGGATAGGGATTCTTCCCACTCCACTCCGGTTAACCCTGCAAGCCAAATCCCTAATGGGCAGGGTGGTCCTAGCTGGACAAGCATCAGGAAAGCTTGTCAGACAGTGCTTTCATATCATTTTAACTAGTTTAAAATGGTAGCAATGTCCACCAATACCCCATTGCACACTCTGGGGTCACCAAGCCTTGGCTCTTGCCAACCTCTGCCTAATCTTTTACAGAAATTCATACATATGAAAACCACCAACAACAACAACTTGCACTTATATAGCACCCTCGACGCAGGGCAGCATCTCAGAGCACTTTACAGTAGCGGAGCCTTACTCCGAGCCAGGGATGGGAGGAGGTGACCATAAGCCCAGTCGAAAAAGAAGGTTTTAAGGCGGGACTTGAAAAAGGGGAGAGAGGGAGCAAGGCAGAGGGATTGAGGGAAAATGTTCCATCGTTTCGAGGCATAGTGGCTGAAAGCGCAAACTCCAATGATGGAGCGGAGAGTGTGAGGGACAAGCAGGAGGCCTGTGCCATTCGAGCGGAGTGGTGGATTGGGGAGTGAGGTAGTCGGAGAGGTAGGGAGGTCCCAGGGTGTGACGGGATTGTGAACCATACTATAAAGAACACAAAAACGAACTGCAAGCTGAAGGTTTTCAACCTCGTGATGTGAAAGTGCTTTATCAAATGTAAAGGATTATTAATATTATGGTACATGGCTGATGTCAGTAAAGGAAATATTCATACCACTTCAATAGGAGGCTGAAGGTCTTCATATTAAATCCCAAATAAACTTACACAGAAAAGAACAACAGTTCATCAAAGATGTTGTTGACCTTTTCCAGTTTTAAACTTTAACAATTAGATTCAGTTTGAAGCTCTCTATATTTTATATAACTCTAGCTGACTCACAGATTCTGGAAATTTGCCTTTTTTTTTAAACGGCAATACAATAGCACAAGTGTTTAGCAAAGTCAACAGAACAAGGTGATAAATGGAAGACTGCAAGCACTTACCGACTTATTGACCAACATGTGTGAGTAAACACCTATCATGATGATGAAGTGCACTACAACATAGATCTGAAGCCACACAGGGACCATGGGATCATGTGGAAGCTCTTTACCAGTAATCTAAGAGAAACAAAACATTGAACACTGAACAGTTTCTGTCTGATGTCATTGCCTCTATTGAAATGTTGGTTCCAACCAATGCTGGACGCATTAGAAATAGCCATGGAAGAAATGTGCCTTGACGCTATATCACTTGATGCATATCATATTGTAGCTATTCAGAAACAGAGATTTTCTCCAGTGTCCTGACTAATATTGCCACAAATCCATATGGTCATTCATTTCATGGCTATGTGTGTGACATTGCTGTATTGAATTGGGCGGCTGCATTTGCCTACAAAAACAGTCAATTCAATTTGCAGTAAATTCTGTGAAGTGCTTTGAGACATGTGAAAGGAGCAATATCAAATGTAAAGATTATTATTGTTAATAATTCGTTATATATTTCATTACATATATTTTGGTGGAGCCTGGTACTGAACCAGGGGGAGGGAGGAGATGACGCTAAGTACGGTCAAAGGGTGCTTACTCAGCGTGAGGATTCATAACGGTCACCAACTCTTGCTTTCTTCTCATCTTTCAAACATTCCCATTTGCATTACATTTTTATCACAATCTCCCTGTTTAGTTGGGCATTAAAGATCTCATGACATAAGAACATAAGAAATAGGAGCAGGAGTAGGCCATTCAGCCCCTCAAGCCTGGCCTGCCATTTAATAAGATCATGGCTGATCTTCTAACCTAATTCCATTTACCAGCCCTATCCCCATATCCCTTTAGTTTTTAAAAATCTATCGATCTCAGTCTTGAATATGCTTCAATGACTGAGCATCTACAGCTTCAGGGTTAGAGAATTCCATAAATTCACTACCCTCTACGTGAAAAAATGTTTTCTCAACTCAGTTCTAAAAGGCTGACCTTTAATCCTGAGACTATGACCCCTAGTTTTAGATTCTCCAACCAGGGGGAAAAGTCTCACAATATCTACCCTGTCAAGACCCTTAAGAATCTTATAGGTTTCTATAAGATCACCTCTAATTCTCCTATATTCTAGAGAATATAGGCCTAGTCTATTCAATCTCTCCTTGTAGGTCAACCCCTTCATTCCAGGAACCAACCTAGTGAACCTACTTTGTACCTTCTCTAAGGTGAGTATATCCTTTCTTAGAAAGGAGAACAAAACTGCACACAATATTCCAGGTGCGCTCTCACCAAGGCCCTATACAATTGCAGCAAGACTTCCCTGCTCTTGTACTCTAAACCCCTTTGCAATAAACTCTAACATCCTATTAGCCTTCCGGATTGCTTGATGTACCTGCATACTAACTTTCTGTGATTGGTGTACAAGGATACCTAAATTCCTCTGAATACTAACACTAGTTCCAACCTGCCAATCCAATTCCACTAGTCACAACCTGCCAATCTGAGAAGGACCCGTTTATCCCTACTCTCTGTTTTCTGCCTGTTAACCATTCTTCGATCCATGCTAATATATTACTCTTAATTCCATAAACCCTAATCTTAAATAACAACCTTTTATGTGGCACTTTGTCGAATGCCTTCTGAAAATTCAAATACACTATGAGTTGTGTAATGGATACATGCCCTCCATTACCTTGCCCAAATCTCCATTTGTCTCAGTCTACAACAACAACTTGCATTTAATTAGCACCCTTCACCGGGGCAGATTCTTGGAACACTTAACAGTGGAGGAGCCTGGTACTGAACCAGGGGAAGGGAAGAGGTGACGCTAAGTACGGTCAAAAGGTGCTTACTCTTAGAAGAGCCTAAGTACAAAACCCCAGGAAACTAGTCAATTGTGAGGCTTCAAAGTTGATTTCAGTCCTTTTCTCATCTAAAATACACTCATTAGCGCTGTGCAGAATGAGCTATTCACAAACAATTGTTTGGAAGTTAGTCAGGAATAAAACTTTTTCAGTGAGTGGGTGGATCGACTTTGGTGAGTACCACAGACACCACACCTTTTTAAACAGTTGAGGACATTCCTAGTTTCTAAATTACTATATAAATTGAGAGTGGAGAAACTGTAATTTAACACACATTTAAAGTATATTAAAAAAGTATTGGAGTAAAATTGACAATGTTTCTTAACCCATTCCTTGGGCTCATTAACACAACAAATGGGTTAAGAAAAAAACATTAATTTTACCTGTTTTTTGAACAATCAATTGTGAAAATCATATTGTAAAGAATAAAACTTTTCAGTAACTGAAGGTTTCAAATATCATGCTTTAGTAAAATCGTGAAAAATAACTATTTGGGCTAAATGGCTTGTTTGTGTGCAGTATCAATACAATACAATTTACATTTATACAGCAAAGTGCTTGCTACTGCAAACTGAGCACCTGAGCTGGGATTGGAAATCGAACGGGGTGGAAAGGGGAAAGACGAACAAAAAACACAGTCAAATTTGTATGAGGTGAGTGAGGGATCGAATCAGAGGAACTGAAGGATGGAGTTCCAGAGAACTGGGGCAGAATGGCTAAACGTCTGCCTTCTGATAGTGGGTAGATAGGGTGGGAAGACAAGAAGCATGTCAGTGTTCACTGAGTAAAGGAAGCAGCCAGTTGAGCAGGGTTGAAGAGGGCCAAATACCCACAGGTAAGGTGGGGTGAAACCATGGTAGGATTTGAAAGTATCACTCTGTGTGGAAGGGTCTTTGATAGAAGTGCTGAAAGGTGCTGTACAAATGTAATTTGTTGTTATTGTTGTTGATCGCGTACAATATCCGATTTATATGTATTAAAATGAGTCCAGCAATATCAATATGAGGGGCCACAGCTACATTTGAAATTGAATTGAAAATGTTGCCTGTTTGGCAATAAGGATTGAGTTTGAATACTCCAATCTATTACCTTTAATAGTTAAAAAAAGTATTATAGTTCAATCAACAATTTATAGCTACCCTGAAATATTGCTCATCTCCTATTCAATTTGTAAATATCAAATGCCTTTAAGGAGAACTGCAAACATCAAGTAGGTGTGGACCTCATAACATGGACCTCATGTAAGTGTACATCTCTCAATTTGGATTCATGGATTGAAATGCTATCAAAGGTGAACATTTCAACTCTGTTCAAATGATCAGGATCTAAGATCCACAGGACGCTAAGAAAGGTGGTTGAGGCCATGACATTACACTCATTCCAAAAAACAGCTTGATGCTATGATAGGAGAACTGCAGGTTGGGTGTTCTGGGAGGATGGGATCAGATGGACCAACAGGTCTTCATCCAAACCAATCTTGGTGATCTGTCAACTACATACAACTTACATTTGAGGCGAGCTCTCTATCTTGTCCCCAAAGTTGATGGATAAATGCATAAACATATTAAAACTTGTTACTCTTTCTTAAAGTCTTATATTTGAAAACCGTAGGTTGATGTACTTTCCAGTGACCTTTTACTCTGTGGCTCTTGTTATTTCCTCAAAAAGTATGGCTCATAAAATTACTATTGAGATTTCTTCAGCGCACTAAACAATGCTGGGCAGGGCCTGGTCAGACTGGTTACACAAACTTCCTTTGATTGTACATTTTATAGGTTCCTTTGCAGCTATTTGTGAATTCTTTCATTTATACATTCTTAACCTCTGACCAGCAAAATAAGCAGGAGTTCAATACATGTATGGCAACAAATAGAGTGAATATAGAATTATTTTGGTAATTTCTGTGGGAGAAAGTTGCACTATTTTCTTAACATTTCAGATTCAATACATTCAATACACTCTTAAATATAATCTTTACCAAGAAGCCGTAAGATTATTTTAAGAACTGCCGAAAACGTGATTCAAATGTAAGACTAAATATAATAAGTTGCCAAATTGCAGGTGCTATAAAGGCTACATAAATAGAATAAATCTAGCGCTGCCCCCCCACCCTCCCCGTTAAAATCTTTTCTTTGCACCCCAGGTGCAGATGTAGTAAAGTTAAGAAATGCATTACTTTAAAGCAATCCTGCATCACTGCATTCTGCATACACTGAATTCTGTACAGCCTTCAATGTGCAAATTCCGTTCTTTTGTACAATGGAGTGTTTATCATGGCACAGAGGACAAAGTAATATAATTATAAGTATCATTATTCCAGAGGACAAGCATTTCACAGGTAGCTCAGTGGATTCATAAATCCCTGAATATAACCAAATGTTATTTAAATCTATTTATATATTTAAATCTATTTTATATTTACAAATTTAAAGGCTTTGAGAAGTCTCTATGACGTGATAAGTTTGTGGGACATTGCTGTGCGCAATTGGCTGCCGCGTTCGCCCACAAATATACAGTCAATTCACTTTACAGTGTGTTCTGTGAAGCGCTTTGGGACGTCCTCCCGACATGAAAAGCGCTATATCAAATGGAAGGATTATTATTATTATTATAAGGTGCTATATCAAATGTAAGAATTATTACTATTATTATTATTTAAAACTCTAATTTCCCTCTGTTGTCTCATGATTGCATTTCGCCAGGTGGGTGTTAGTTAATGAAGCCTATCTCTGAAAAAACTGCTGCACCCTTCACCTGTTTTGAAGTTACAGAACCTAAGGATTTAAAGTTTTTTTTAAGGGTTCTAGGAACCCTTGGTGTCTTGTTCGACTCGCAATTGTCATTCAAACCCTACAACCAGATTCTCACTTGCTCTGCTTTCCCTCAACACCCTATATCACCCACCTCTGCCACTACCTTTCCCTTCAGGCCACTATGACCCTCACCCGCACCTTCATCACCTTCAGGCTCATTAACTCAACTTCGCCGGACTCCACAGCTCCTCTCTACACTAACTGAAGATTATCCAGATGTTTGAAGCCCATGTATTTTCTCACACCAGGCTCCATGATCTCATTACTCCCAACTCTATTGGTTCCCCATTCCTCAGCGAATTAAATTCAAAATCCTCGTCCTTGCTTTAAAATTCCTCTACGGCCTTGACTTGCCTACCTCTGTGACCTTACTGACCTGGTGCTCCCTTCATTCAACAAACATTGGACGACTTCACACCCCATACATTCTGCCCCACTAACAGTGGGTGAGCTTTCAACCATTCTGCTCCGCTCTCTGGAATCCCAATCCTGGAGTCCCTCTGCCTTATCACCATCCTTCCTCCCTCCCTTGAGAGCCATTTCTTTGACTGAGCTTTTGGCTACCTTTCTCCTCCTCCTTATCCCCAGCTCAGGCTACCAGTTAGCTCCCAATGAAGCTCTTTGAGACATTGTCCTGACATGAAAGACGTTATATACATATAAATTGCTGTTGTTGTTTGTAGACATGGACTAATTCTAATAACAGCAACAACTTAGATTTATATAGCACCCTTCACGTGGTGCAGAGTCTCGGAGCACTTAACATTGACGGAGTCTGATGCTGAGCCGGTGCTGGTGGCGGTGGGTGGGGGAGGTGACCATAAGCACGGTCAAAGAGGAAGGTCTTCATTTGTGATCTAAAAGAGGGAAAGAAGATGACAAGGTAGAGGGATTGATGGAGAGAGTTCCAAAGCTTTGGGGGCGTAATGGCTGAAAGCATGGTCGCTGATTGTAGAGAGGAGGGGACAAGGACGAGCAGGAGACCAGAGCTAGCTGAGTGGAGGCAGCGGATAGTGAAGTGGGGAGGAAGCAGGTCAGAAAGGTAGGGAGGTGCCAGGGCATGAAAGGATTTGTAGATGGGTGAGAAGATCTTGAAATTGATGAAGGACAGTTAATGGACACTTTATGCATTCTTGCCACTAACCTCTGGTCTTTGATCTCATGTGACCTTCCATCACAGAGTGGATCCAGGAATAAAGAGTGAAGATCGATGGTGAGTAAACAAATGATGCTCTATAGGTGGAAACTAATTCTCTCATACGTTAAACAGCTTCATAACTAAACAGTGCTGTAAGCACGGTATTTTGCAGAGAAAGCAACAGACTGGGTATGAGATAAGTTTAATTATAGGATAACTTTGGCTTTAAGCAGAAGTGCAGCTTTATGTTGATTGACTTTTTAAATTGTACTGAATAAATTGGAATGAACTGCAGAATGAGATTTGTGACCGAACGCAATAATGAGCATTTTAAACATGAGGCTGATTTTTTACTTCTGAAATATTTGGCTTGTCTACAAAAAGTGGTGGCCTTAATTGTGTGATCCAGAGCATTGTTTTATCTGTAAACTTATATAAACAAAGTCTGGCATTGCATACCTTAGGAAGATCGTCGGGACAGCCAAGTCTGGGTTTGCCTGGCTCCCATCCCGGTCCCTTGAAGACGACAGAAAGTTTGTTACTTATGCCAGGGGTAGCCCAGAATGTCTTCCAAATGTAAAGCAAGTGATGGAGCTGGAAAAAACATTAACAAGAGTTACACAAAATGAACTATTATTGGTCTCTTCTCAATCTCATTCTTCCCACAAGAAGAGGGCAGTCTCAGCCCGTGCTGGTTATCACAGACGAGCTCTCAGCCCTGTTTAATTCAGCACATTGTAGCTCATAACTGTTTATCCTGGAAAAGTGATCCAATATGTACAATGTGTAATGCAGTTTCTTTGTAATCTCTCGGACAAAAGATATTCCCAAGATATTCTGGACTATTCATCTCATTGTCATTTTACAGTAATATAGCTGCCACATTTGCCTAAATAATAAAAATACATTTCATTTCTAATTGACCTCATTCTGTAAAATCTTTAAGACAGTTTTTTTACATTAAAGGATGTAATTTACGTATAGGTTACTGCTGAAGCACAAATTTATAGTTACAAAATACACAGTCACAACACTTTGCATTATATTGTGAAGCACTTTGAGATGTCCTCCCAATGTGAAAAGTGCTATATCAAATGCAAGGATGATGATTATTATTATTTCCCCATTCCTGTTTAAGTGCCAACATTCTACCATATCCAACATGCAGCAATAATCATTTTAAAGCTTCCCCATGAAGTGAGAACCTTTACAAAATATCCTATTTTCAATTGCTCTGCAACCAAGGCTTGCAAAAGGAATTTACTCTATTCGAAAATCTTTGTTATTCTATGAAATTGAAACTGGGTGGTTTCTGTAGGAATTGGACCCTGTTCCTCAAACCTTCTAGGAAACCATTTTTTTTAGCACGTATAAACTTAGGTCGAGGCACTTTGACCGCTTATCTGTTTTTCTCATGTGTAGCAGACCCACTGGCAATGTATGCTTGTAGGTCATTGCAGTACATTTAGGCAATGCAAACTCAGTTGTTTTTAGAGTGAATAAGCAGAACAAATATTTTTTCAAAAGATAATGTAGGATTGCATTGCATATCATTATAAGAAGCAGGGATACGATTCATATTTTAAGACAAGTTTGCACTATGATAATTTTTTAAAATTATCATTACATTTGATATAGCACCTAAGAATTCATGAGTTCAAAAGACTTCACAAGATTTCTGTGAAATGTAGTGACTGTACTGTATTTACTGTATTTGCAGGCAAATGTGTATTCTAATTAAAGCTGACCAGAATCTAGATGTCCTAAAATCACTGAAGTTACATGAAGCATTGAGAGAAACAATCTTGTAGGGTTAACAGGAGCTGAGTGGGAAGAATCCTTGCTCTGAGCGAACTTACAGAAAACTATGTTCAAAGTTAAAGCTGCATTTAGGAATTTTCCAAATTCTGACCCCTCAGAAATGTTACATAAATAGAGTAATTTTAGACCCAGGTGGAATATTCTCTCAATGTTGACATGACTTCACAAGGGGAGCGATATGTTCACCGTCTAGTCTCTTTGATAATATCATTGCGGTCTTCTACGTCAAAGAACAACATGTAACAATGGAGATAGACCAATAGGATCTCAACGGAAGATAATAAATAATAAATAATAATCCTTGGATTTGATATAGTGCTTTATCTTCGAAACGTCTCAAAGCACTTCGCAGAATATACTGTAAAGTGAATTGACTGGGCGAAATGTGGCAGTCAATTGCACACAGCAGTGTCCCACAAACAGTCATGAATTAAGTGACAACATTTTTTTAAAGGGGTTATTATTTATTGAAAAATATATAAGTAAATTAATATTTTTTAAAAATCCCAGATTTCAATCTGCTGATTCTAATACAAGTTGATGACAATTTCTTCCTCAGCAATAGGTAAGCATATAAAATTTGTTTTTCCATAGAGTAGATTAATATTCCATTCCAGAACCACAGGAAACGTCCAAGCTGTCAACACGATCCGCCACTGGGTGAAGTAATTGTTGGGGCTTTTCTTTCCAAAATGTATGCTAAAAGTATCAGGTGTCTTTTATCTGACAAGCAGTTTACTCTGCATTATCCTGTTTAATATTAACATATGCATTCTGTTAAATTCAAGTTTACCTCGGAGGAATTAAATTTTCCTTGGCTTGCAATATAGAAGAGAATGAAGTCAGACCCTGGGTTAGTGCGAGTCTCCAGTAAATGTATTGCTAATACACGTTAGCTAACTTGCTTTCTTATTGGACTTCATCATGTCCAAATATCTAAAAAGGCTTCACAAGGAATTTCTAACAGTGTAGTGACTGGTTTTGTAAAGATAAATCCAGCAACCATTTGCACACAGCAAAGTCCCAAAACAGACATGAGGTTAACTTTTCATTGTATCAGCAACCTTAAGATGAACTAACACAAGTTTTTAATAATATACATTATAATCCTTTCAATTGATAAAGCACCTGATCACATTATCAAAATGTCTGAAAGTGCTACATGTGATTTACTGTAAAGTATGGTGACTGTGCATTTTGTTGGCAAATGTGCCATCCAATTTGTACACAACAACGTCCCTCAAACAGTCATGAAGTGAATGAAACATCTTCAGATTGTGATCTTTTTTAAAAAAACTAAATCTTTGAGTATTAGGTTTTGCTGCCAGGATTGATCTGTTTGATTAGTCACTGGAAGAAATTTACTTTTAAAACAGTCATTGGATTTTTTATTGCCAACCAAAAAACAGGCAGACTTAGTTAAAGTCTTATTTGGATGACTCCATTTTTGGACAATGTAATGGTATTTTCTTTTTGAAGGGTCGTGGACTCGAAACGTGACTCACTTTCTTTTCTCCATAGATGCTACCTGACCTGCTGAGTGTTCCCAGCGACTTCTGTTTTTGTTTTCAGATTTCCAGCATCTCCAGTACTTTTTGTTTTGTACTTCCTCTTTGGTTGGGCAACCAAATACATTTTTCTTTATTGAATTTTTCTTCATTTATGGCCGTTCCATGGATATTGCAGCTTGTTAGCTACTGGGAACAAGACATTGATTTGATGTGGCCTTGCCTGGACTAATGCAGGTTATCGGCAGGTCACTTCTTGACCTCCCAAAAGTGGTCCATGGGCCAATGCATCAGTATAATGAAAAAATATTTATTTGTTTGGCTGACCAAAAAGGTTGGCCACCACTGGTGTAGGCTATTGTTTAAAGTACTTGAATTCACAACTGTCTAACCCATAGAAGAGTGTACCAATTGAGCCAAACCAACACCACCTTCAACACAAACATCACAATAAACCTTCATAAATATATTCATTTGTATGCAAGAATGTTTACCTGCACCCAGAAAGGTTCAAATGCATTGATTGGGTGAGTTAGGCCATAGATGACTTTCTCACTTTCTGGTTCAAAAGTTCCTGTAAAGAGAAATAGTGATATATTCACAAAAACATCATGATTTATAGCTGTACATGAGCATCATATATCATGCTTGTAAGTCTAACTTCTATTATTTACATAGGAAGAAAGTGTTTGGGCCAATTTTACTGATTTATTAATTGATTTCTTATTTTACAGATGAATCAGAAATCAGAGTGGGGTTTCCTTACAGCAACTGAAAGTATGTCATACGCAGGAATCCTGATCTAAATATAGGGTTGGAGCCTGGGAGACGGGTTCCTGAACTCCGGATTTTTTCATTCAGAAATCCTTTAATTAAATTATCACATCATTGACCCTGATACCACATTGAAGATAAGTTAAGGTTGGCTGGGTAACTTTTAATGTGGGATACCTTCCTGGAAGAATTTCAGAGTTTGGCAAGATGGGAAACACTAGAGATCTGTGCTACAGAAGATGCTGACCTGAATGATACTTCCAAATCAATGTTACCATGGGCATGGATTCAATAATTGCACTGTTCTATTCAACAAGGGGGCACTCCATTTGAGCCACTAGATAAATATGAATGACCCTGTTGGATATATTTTCTTCAGATGGAATTCCATGGGGATGTTGGGGGTGGATGATCCTTGTGTAGTATAAATACTGAGGCCATTCTCTCTCTGGGAACAAAATCCATTTATTTTTGGGAAAAAAGGCAAACCATAGACTTTTGGAAGATTGATTTTTTTTAAATTGAAACGAGGAAATTCTTTTTTCCCATAAGTGCTGCCAATACTTTTTGCTTCACCACAAATCGGTCTTGAAGCCAAGCATAACAGCATTTTAAAAGGGATTGGATAAATATTTGAGTGAAAATAATATTAAACGTTTAGGGGAAAGAGCAAGGGAATGGGGTTGGAGCTGATAGTTGCAATAGTACCAATGCACATACGATGGGCAGAATAAGCTGCTTCTGTGCTTTATCCTGTATATCCTATGTTTCTGTTTCGATTTCTTGACAGAGTATCTGTTGGCATGGTAGGTGTGTTAGCTCAGAAAGGGAAAATTCTTGGAGATTTCCTGTGCACAATCCACCTCTCTGAGTACCACTAGGAATCAAAACAAATTGGGGAAGGGAGTTGGAGGAAATGCAGTCTGTGCTTTCAGACTGAACTTTTGGCTGAACCCTTTATTTTTTTTTGGTTAGCTTGGTATCTGGCACATTCATAACCCCATTGCCATGATTAGGAGTATCAATACAATGTACTAGAAATTTACATTTATAGAGTACTTTTCATGTTGGGAGTACGTCGCACAAAGCTTAACAGCAATGACTAGCATCTGAGCTGGGGTTGGGAGCTGATGGGAGTGGAGAGGGGAAACAAGATTACAAAAATATCCGGAACTCTTAGTCTGGTTTGGATACGGTTTTCCACCTACACGTGGAAATTTATTTGTGTCTCTAATGGAACGTTTACTTTCCCTGGAGGGAGCACCCAGCTTATCTAATTCCACATATATTATAATAATAATTCTTGCGCTTCACAGTATATACTGTAAAGTGTAGTGACTGTGTGTTTTGTGGGCACACAGCAGTGTCCCACAAACAGTTGTGGATTGAATGACCAAATTGTTATTATTTTAATTATATATATTTTTTGAAGGGATTATTACCCCCAGAAAGCAATCCGCCAATCGCCGAACAACTGGGTTCCCACTCTACACTAGGCAAACAGCAGAATGAGGAAACCCGTCCAAGGCCTCACCATGCCTGGGAATCAAACCCAGTGTCCCACAAACAATTGTGGATTGAAGCGACCAATTTATTATTTTTTATTTTTATTATATTAGGTACAAGTTGACGAGATTCAAGACTTGGGCACGTCAGTGTGTGAATTGGGGGGACATCTGAAGTTTAATTAGCTAAAATCACACAGCTTGCCATTGTGAATACTGAGACACTTGTCCACTTAGGATCACCCTACTCGTTTCTTCTGTGACTTACAGGGTTAACAGGAGAAGAAGAATCCCTTCTACCAGTATACATCACTGTCTGCTGATGAGCCAGGCTGACTCGTCAGTCATCAGTAGTGCCATGAAGTACTGTGGAACAGACTGCAGAGAGTACTACGCTTAATAATAATAATAATCCTTGCATTTGATACAGCGCCTTATCATGTCTTTGAGATGTCTCAAAGTACTTCACAGAATATACTGTAAAATGAATTGAGGAGGGAGAGAAGAAGTCCTGTAGCTCAATGGTTAGATCACTCGCCTTGCAAGTGAGACACCTGAGTTCAATTCCAGGCAGGGTGAAACCTTGGGCAAGTTTCCTTACTCCACACTCCCAATAATAATCCCTCCAAAACAAAACAATAATAAATTGGTCATCTTCAATCCACGACTGTTTGTGGGACACTGCTGTGCACAATTGGCTGCTGCGTTTCACCCACAAATATACAGTCAATTCACTTTACAGCATATTCTGTGAAGCGCTTTGAGACGGATAGAAGACGTGAAAAGCACTATATCAAATGCAAGGATCATTATTATATTATTAAGAAGAGTGGGGTAGGAGAAGATCACAGGAGGCTCACAAGAGAATGAAGTTCAGTGAAGCAGCCAGAACTGATTTTGTTTCTATGGACCTTAAAAGCCAACAAAATGGAGCCTATGTTTGTTTTGTGGCTGATGTTTCCAGCTACCCTGCTGTTTGCTGGATTCCAGGCAGTTCTGTAAGGTGAATAAGACAAGTGTCTTTGCCAAGGCAGCTGAAACTTTTCAACATACCGAAGATCCTGTCCCAAATGATAAGAGTTCCAGCATAGTTCTTGTCAATACAGTACTGATTCCGCCCTGAAGGATGAAAAAAATAAAAGTTGCTTCCAAGTACAAGCTATTCATTCTTTACAGTTCAGAAGGGTGCAGCAAGTTCCATGAGCAATAGACATCAAATCAAATTACATTTCAGGGAAATAAAATCTCACCTAATATTGCATTTCAGTAGCTGATAATTTCCCTGTTGCTCATTTCCGATGAAAGGTGGCATTGCAGGGTATAATTTGAAATCTGGTATTACAATTTTTACTTTCGTGAATTGCGCCCATCTTGATGTGTGATGGTGGCGTTGAAGGAATGGATTATTATTTTCACTCACCAGGTCTCAGGGTCAAGTGCTCCAAAGTCAGTAGTAGTCTACAGAAACCCCAACAATGTGCTTAGCAAAGACCGTGGAAAAGCACTTGTACTGGAAATGTTTACATTTTTCATAACAACAATCTTTGGGGACCCTCTGAGTGAGATTGTTAACTTAGTGCCACCTTATACAGTAGATAATTTTGTTCTGCGAGGCATCATGCAGGATTGAGAATGCCCATCCCAATTTTATTCTAGGGTAGAGAGAAAGGAACCGACTTTTTAGCAAGTGCATTTACCAGGGTCAAAATTGAAGTGTTTTTCAATATATTTGCCATCCTTAATTATCACCAATCTGCCAGTGAGTGTGCCCAAATATGTAGGTGAGGGTTCATTGATATATTGTATCCAAGTGCCTATCTGTGAAGTGATGCATGTGCCTAAGCATTTGTGAGTATGTTTGGGTGGGTGAGTGAATATGCAATGTGTTTATAAGAATGAATAAGCTTGTCTATGTTGTAGTAATATGTATTATATCTAAGTACGTAAGTGAGAGTATTCCACATTATAGGTGTGTGTGTGAGTGTGTTTATGTTTGCTTGAGTGAGTGTATGGGTGTACATAATAGTAATCCTTACATTTGATATAGCGCCTTTCACACGGGCAAGATATCTTGAAGCGATTCACAAAGTACAGTACACTGTAAAAATGTAGTGACAGTGTGTTTTGTAGGTGAACCTGACAATACAGTGTGTTCAAGTAAGAATGTGTATATGTGACTGTGTACCTGAAGGAATCTTCACCAATTCCTACTGTTATTATATTGTATTTTGATTACACATTTAGTCTGGATAATCCCACGATTCTTTATTGAATTGAAACACTCATTTTGTGTGTATTTAAAAAAAATTCAAGCTAATCTCTTCCATTTTCCAATTCTGAGACTGAGTAAATGTTTTCTCCTCTCACATCATCCACCTTTGGCCCCTTAATCTAACCCCAAGTTTCGGTGCAAAATCTCGACTGCCCAGCGCTTTGGGATGTTCCCCCAACATGAAAGACACTATATAAATGCATTATTTGTTCTTGTAAAAAGATACGTTTGCTACAAACAATGTGTGCAGTGGGGAAGATATACAGGGACAATAATGTCTATTAAAATGGAATTGAATTTAAACAACTCCTTGGCAGAATATATACTTTTTCCTTTAGTTTGCTGTGGTCTGTTGCGGATACAAGTAAGAGATCCAAATTGGAGGTTCATTGAAAGCGAAGGTTTTAAATAATGTAAGAGGATCCTGTTGCATATTTAGGCAGGATATGCAGAGGACATTCTGGTAAAGGTAATATTGAAATAATTATCTTCCAAGTATTTACAGATTTGGTTCAAATTGACTGCACTGTTTTAGCTTCAGCTGTACAGACATCAGGGTAGCCCTGGAATAATATTAAAATGTGTTAGACAGAATTTCAATTTTAACTCCACACAATAGGGAGTTGGGGGGATGGAGAAGAAAATTCTCCCAACATTTGACATTAGCAGTGCAAGCATGTCCCACGTTCACTAAATTTACCAACCTTGGTGGTGATAGCTTAGCGGATATTTCTAATTTACTGCCAAGGTTGATAAATGTACCGATTCTCGATCAATGCTCCTTCCCACCTCCCTTTCCCATCCCTATTCGGCCAGGTCCCATCTAAAGTTCCTGTGTATTAAACCAATGCTCAAACCCATTGTTTACAGTCCATGCATCCAGCAAGAAATGTTCCCCAATCATCTGTTAGCACAACCAATACACTGGCAAATCTCACCTAGACAACAGCTAATTGCTATAATATTACAGGTCCAGGTTTCTGTCTCATGTTCTCATTTACGTGCTGAACGAATGATTAAATGGTTTGAGTATTTGCCACCTGGCTGTTTTTAATCTGCACTATATAAGAAAAACAAACCCTGGCCCAATCATAATCTTTTTCTGAAGCACAGAATTCCTGGGAGAACTAATTGTTCCTTCATCGGGATTTCATTTTGTTCTTTAAGTACAATCCACTCTGTGTTTAAAGAAAATATATATAGATCTGCAGTCTCTTCGAAGCTCTTCAATAAAAGGTGTCTGAAAGATGTCTGCTGACAGACTTCCAGACAGCCGGAACATTTACACATTTTACTAGACAGAAGTCCATTTGACCAGACCAGACTTACCATGGTGGACTCTGTGGTGACTGGGTGTGTTGAGGATCAGTTCCAGAGGCCCAAGGTTACCAATTATCTGCAACAGAGTCAGGAAACTGTTTAACACTGGGCTTTACTGCCAAAAATATGAGTAGAGCAAAATAACTATGCACTGTCAACTCAGGGGATTAGGAAACAATTTTATTTTTAAATTCAAAATGACATAAAAGCATATGTTGAAATCATAACATTGCAATGTAATAGCTACCATAAGAACCATTTTGAGTTTTATTTTGAATTGAATATCCCCGCACTGACTGCTAATTAAAATTGTTTTCCTTCAGAGGAAATGGGGAGGTGGAAGGCAGGTTTTGTCTGTGTCCAAGATAGGCTGTGATATTCTCAATGTGTGGAAATCATTGAGTGGCTTACCAGCTTCTCAGACAGAGGATTCAGTTTCTTTTGAGTAATCTCCACCTACTGGTTTGGCTCATTTTTCTCAACATCAATTCAATGCATGCGTCCCATAACAATCAGCTACAAAAAAGATTGTTTAAAGGAGCAATACGCCACCATTAGATTCACTGATTTTTTTTAGGCATTTGATATTCACCCTCCATCTGTCTGTATGTGTTATATTTTTGGAACTTTTGGTTCTGCTTTTAAAGTAATTGATTCCCTCGCCTTTCTTAACATTTTGACAATTTCCCCCATTTTGAAACCACACATCTAAAATTTCTCATGGGCTTAGAAATTTAAGATGAAGCATAATTCTGAAAAAAATCTTCAATTCAGTACTAATTTGGAAGACATTTGTTCAAAGTACCCAAAAAGAACTTCAGAAAACTAACTTCCAAAGTAGTCAAACTTCTCAAATTTCAAATATTCTGCAGTACCTTAAATTTTAAGATGATGGTCTTAGACCTAAGAACGTCTAGAAACTAAGAACTAGAAAGCACTTACTACTGCACAACAATAACAATTACAGATTCAGTTGTGACAATTATCACAAAAGTACACAATCACCTCACTTTTCAGTATATCTTGTGAAGTGCTTTGGGGTGTTCTCCGGACGTGAAAGGAGTGATACAACAACAGCTTGCATTTGCATAGCACCCTCACGCAGGGTGGCGTTCTGGAGCAATTATCAATGACAGGGCTACAAGGCTCCTGTAGCTATACCAAATGTAACAATCAGTATTATTATTATCCAGTGACCCCTATTGGAAAGTGGTGGGTGTGGTTATCAGATGAGGAGCAGGTCAGGCTTGGTTGGCTGTGTTGTTTCTCCGCATCCCCTCACATGTTCTGTTTTGATCAGCAGGCTGAAAATTGCATTGTTCTTGTGTGATTGTTATTAATAAATCCATGCCATAACTGCAGCAGGAAACAGCCTTGAAACTCATACTCTATTAACCTAGCTATCCCATCAAAATTGAATTGTGCATCCCTCCAGCCTAAAGGCATGGAATCCACACATATGTTAATTTGGGTTAAATAATAAAATTGATTTAATTTAAGGTTAAATCTGAACTCTCTAACCATGTGGTGCCTATTATTAGGTAATTTCTTTGCTCCTTTTTGAAAGAGCCCATTTATTTTGAGTCATCAATTCATTTATTTAAAATAATTTTGAACTTTCATTGAATAAAAATAAAACTTTTTATACACAGAGCATTTTTATATTGTCTTATCAAGTTGAAAAATCTCAAAATCACTTTACAGTAAATACTGACAGTAAAAAATTTCAATACAGGCATTTATTTGTAAACAAACGCACAGCCAGTTTGTACGTTATATAGTCCTACAAACAGCTTTAAAAAAAATTACCAATTTATCTGGAGGATTGTTGGCCAGATATTGGAGGAGCTCCCTTTCTCTTTTCAAATAGGGTTATGGGATCTTTAATGTCCATCTGAGGACAATTGGGATGCTGAAAACAGCTTCAGTATGCCCTGGACTAGGGAGGGTAAAAATCTGCCACAGTTCCCATTCTTGATAGCCAAATGGTCACCATGTTTGTTAGCAGGCATAAGTGGCTGATCTGAGCAGCAGTAAGCCAATTACAACAACAACAACAACAAGATTTCATTTATAGAGCGCCTTTCACGTCGGGAGGACGTCCCAAGGCGCTGTACAGTTGGGTCAGGACCCGAGCAGTGGGGGAAATGGTCAGGGTGAGGGGAGGGAAGGGAGGGAGTGAGGAGGGGGTAGAGAGTCGAGAGGGGAACTGAAAGTACCGTCGAAGAGAAAGGTCTTGAGACCGGCCTTGAAGGAGGAAAGGGAGGAGGCGGCGAAGGCACTGGGGGATGGAGTTCCAGAGCCTAGGGGCTGAGAGGCTGAAGGCCCGGCCACCGATGGTAGGGCAGTTGGGGCGGGGGACGTGGAGCAGACCGGAGCCAGTGGAATGGAGGAACAATTAGACATTGTACCTAATATAATGTGGTGTGGCATGTTGATTTGAATGAAAGCCACTTGATACATATTTTGCTTTAATTATTATATAATTCAAGAGGTAAACCATACAAATTAACTTCCTGCTTTAGTAGTCGCTTGCTGAAGTCATCATTGCTGCATTTGAATGAGGAACTTTAACTAAAGTGTAGAACATCTCCCCCACACCCCGACCTCCATCTTACCCAAGTGGCCTATATTCACTTGTTAGCCTCGAGTGTGATTGATCATATATTCAAGGTAATTAACCAAAAGAACCAAGGGAGAGGTTAAGAGATTGTTTTACACAGAGAGATTTTAGGACATTGAATGGCCTATTTCAAGTTTTCAAATCCCTTCATGCTCTAGCACCTCCCTACTTATCTGATCTGCTTTTCGCCTACTCCACCATCCGTTGTCTCCACTCAACTGGCTCTGACCTCCTTTTTGTCCCTCGTTCCCTCCGCTCCACAATCGATGAGTGTGTCTTCAGCCACTGTACCCCAAAACTCTGCAACTCTCTTCCTCAATCCCTCTACCTTGCCCCCTCCCTCCTCACTTTCAAATCCCGCCTAAAGATCTTCCTTTTTGATTGTACGTACGGTCACCTCCCCCCTCCCTTTCCCCCTGGCTCATTGTCAAACTTCACCACTGTGAAGTGCTACCCCGCATGAAGGGTGCTATATAAATGGAAGTTGTTGTTGTTAAGACGGAATAAATATAAAAGGATATAGGTAACGGCAGAAGACTGGGAATTAATGGATCGCTCTTTCAGAGGGCCAACATGGCACCAATTGACCTCTTGTACAAATTTCTATGGTCAGCAAACTATTCAGTTATGAAGGGAAGGTGTCACAGTCAAGTACACTAGCATCCGCAACTGACATCCACACATGTGTACCTCCAGCAGGGGTCATTGGAGAATCATCAGGACAAAGAATACTAGTTGATTTCCCCCTTCCTGAACTCTTAACTGAGGCCACTTTTAGTATTCATACTGCTACTCAGTGAGGTCAGATAACTTGGCTCAGAGCAAGGAATCGAACCAGGGAAGTTCCCAGTCTGTATGGCTCAGCTACTTACTAAGTAAACTCTCTGAAGCATTGGGGAGTTCTCATTCATTTCTATAGCTGATTCAGTCACATAAAATATTGAAGCTTCAGCTCCACAGTCAAATGATATTCCACAAGTGGCTAGTCTGTCAAGAACTGTTCTGCTTGGATTGTGATTTTGTAAACTGCTGATACAAACGCACAATTTATATAGTAGATTTTATACAAAATATATCTGATTTCTCAATTGTGCTGTTGTCTCTGGGCTGGATTGACTGTATTTATTTAACATCTTAAGAATGAAAGGTCAAATCATTGGTAAACTTTTTCTGACTGGATCTGAATTAGACTATTGTATTTAAGTCTTCTATTTGGATCAGCAGTTCTGTGTTCAATGCTGGGCACCTTAATTTAGGAAAGATGTCAAGGCTTTTGCAAGAGTAGAGCAGAGATTCAACAATAACAACTTGCATTTATATAGCGCCTTTCATACTTAACATGTTGGAGTACTTCACAAGGATGGTGAGGTGGGACTGGAAACCACAATCTTCTGATTTAGAGGCGAGAGTATTACCAACTGATCCAGGCTGATGCATTGACACATTTGAAGTTGGATAAAGAGAAACAAAGGGTTGGCTCATAGTTGCTAAAAGCTTGGCCTCTTGTGGTGGGAGATAAAAAGCAGATCTGAGTTTACTGCAGCAGCACAAGGGTGAGGATAGAGATCACAAGGAATTTGAAGGAATTTATAGGTGAGGGTGAGGACTTTGCAATCAATCCATTGGAAAATACGGAGACATTGGAGCATGGCAAGAAATATGGTGATGGACATGTGGAGTTTCGGGTGGATGAGGATCCGGACAGTGGAGTTTTGAAAGTGGTGAAGAAAAGTATTCTTGGTCAGGGATCGATTGGGAAGAAGGAAGCAGATCTGAGGATCGAATCAAACACCAAGTTTGCCCATTGCTTCATTGAGTTTGTGTGAAAGGCCACGAGGTTGAAAAGGTCAGATGCGGAAGTGAGGAGACATTGGCAGCAACAAAGGAGGCTTGCCTTCATCTTATCCATGTTGAACTGCAAAAAAATTGAGTCTCATCCAGGTCATGATGTGTGACTAGGCAGGTGGACAGACAGGAAACAACAACAACAAAATTACATTTGTATAGCGCCTTTCACGTCGGGAGGACGTCCCAAGGCATTGGACAGACAGCGTTTGTCTGAGGGTCGGGGTGGGGGAGTGGGGAGGGCAGGGGTGGAAGCAGGGAGATCGAAAGCATGGTCAAAGAGGAGGGTCTTGAGGTCGGTCTTGAAGGTGGCGAGGGAGGGGGCAAGACGGAGGGACTGCAGGATGGAGTTCCAGAGGTTGGGGCAATATGGGGCAAGGGCGGGTATTTGGAATTGAGGTACAGATCAGCCATGATCTAATAGAAAGAAAGAACAGGCTCATGTCTTTGAGATGTCTCAAAACGCTTCACAGGTTATACTGTAAAATGAATTGACTGTATCTTATGGCCAAAATTATGATTATTGTTATCATTGAAATCTTATTGACTTTGAAATTCTTTGAAATTGGCAGCGGCCAATTGCGCACAGAGTCAGAGAGGTAGGGAGGTGTCAGGACGTGAGGGAAACAAGAGTTCAAGTGGATAAGCAAATCTACATGATCTACATGATGTGGAAGTTACCCTGAGTTTGTCATTGATGTCACCAAGAAGGAACGTATATATAAGGAAAAGAAGGGGCCTGAGAATTAACCACTGAAGTATTCTGAAAATAACTGAGTGCGGAAGGAAGGAAATGATAGGAGGAGACATATTTGTGAGGATGATACCATGGATAGAAGCTTTCAATTATGAAGAGAATAGAGAATATGAAGCATGTTTTACTAGAACAAAGACAGTTGAAAAGAGATGTAGTGGAGGTGTTAAAAACAATGAGAGAGTTTAATAATAAGGTGAACACAGCAAGTAGAAACTATCTCTACCGACCAGTGAGTTGGCAACTAGAGGGCATTAATTAAAGATAACTAGCAACACATAAACTTGTTAGAATTTCTTATACACAGAAAAAACAACAAAAATGACATGCCTTTAATTGTAATACTCTTGTTCTTCACCTCATGCCATTTTCTGGATCCGGGTTTAAATTTAATTAAAGCTCTGAATTAGCGTAAAGATATAGCCTCAGTGCTTGGCACTGCAATGTGTATTTACACAGATGGGCTTTGTGACCACACTTGCCGGTTTGGGACTCTGCGGGGGAGGCTATAAGGGGAAGGATAATCCATAGGAGGCTTGAAAGCCGACATAGTTTTGCACTTTGAAATCCTTTTCAAAGCCCAACTTGTATAGCGCTAACTGTTTTCTTATCTGATGAGGCAATATTTTTTATTTAAATAAGCACAGGGAACTGAGATAGCCAATTCTCCCAAATAAAGAGACAGAAACAAAAATATTTATAGATCGGAGCTAAATCACAGGCAATCTGAAGGTGTCTCTGATGACTATCCTGCCAAGATCGTAAATATCACAGTGGGGGTGTGGAGACCACTGCTTGAGATCAGGCTGAAAACATGGAGCTTTTCCAATGATTCCCAAAAGAGGTAACCCCTGACTGCAGGAGATGGATTTCGAGTCCAGAAATGGGTGGGTTGGGGGTAAAAAAAGGAAGAGACTCCATGTTCTGTTGCAGAAGAAATACTGAGAAATATAATACAAGCTTAGTTACACCCATCTTAGCTACACCAATATATTATTACATGTCAATAATAATAATAATAATAATAATAATAATAGTAATCCTTGCATTTGATATAGCGCTTTTCACGTCGGGAGGACGTCCCAAAGCGCTTCACAGAACACACTGTAAAGTGAATTGACTGTATATTTGTGGGCGAACGCGGCAGCCAATTGCGCACAGCAATGTCCCACAAACAGTTGTAGATTGAAAATGACCAATTTATTATTGTTTTTGTTTTTTTGGAGGGATTATTATTAGGTGTGTGGAGTAAGGAAACTTGCCCAAGGTTTCGCCCTGCCTGGAATTGAACTCAGGTCTCTTGCTTGCAAACCGAGTGCTCTAACCACTGAGCTACAGGACTCCACAAGGTAAAAGGTAAAAACATAGTTTTTGTTTACCTGTACAAAATTCACAAACTAGATTAATTGTGTTACTTGAACTTCCAGTCGGCGTTTTGTTCACTTCTTGTTTTTATTCACAAAAACTAAATTTTTTGTTAACTTTTCAAATGTAATAATCTAATGTTCAAATTAGGGAGTCACAATTAGCACAAGGAATCTATTTTGTAAAGTCCCTGTTTGTCTTCTCAGTAACAACAACAACAAATTATATTTGTATAGCATCTTTCACGTCAGGAGGACGTTGATCAGGAGGGGTGGATGGCAGGGGTAGGAGGGTGGCCGAAGGTGTAGTGAAGAGGAAGGTCTTGATACTTGCCCTACCAACCCACCCACTCCCTCGGCTCAGCCGGCTCTGACCTGTTCCACGTCCCCCGACTCACTTGCCCCACCATTGGTACGAGAGCCTTCAGCCACTCTGCCCCCAATCACTGGAATACCATCCCCCAAACACTCCGCCTTGCCCCCTCCTTAGCCTCCTTCAAGTCCCACCTCAAGACCCTCCTCTTCGGCCATGCCATCGGTGACCCTCCTTCCCCTCCCCTCCCTGCCCCCAGCTCGTGTCTGAAATGCTGTACACTGTCCAGAGCCTTGGGACGTCCTCCTGACGTGAAAGGCGCTGTACAAATGTAATCTTGTTGTTGTTGAAGGAGGCAAGAGAGGGAGCAAGGCAAAGGGATGTGGGATGGAGTTCCAAACGGTGGGGCAGAGAGGCCGAAGGCCTGTCCGCCAATGGTAGGGCAGGCTGGGCAGGGGGAACGGACAGGTTGATATGCCATTAGTAGGTCACAGAGGTAGGAAGGAGCAAGGCCATGGAGGGCTTTAATGTGAGGACAAGGATTTTGAACACTATATTCTAGGGGATTCAGAGCCAGTGGAGCCGGGCAAGGGTAGGGATGATAGAGTCATAGAGCCTGGTGCGGGTGAGGACATGAGCTGCAGAGTTCTGAATGATCTGCAACTTATGGACAGAAGACAAGCAGAGAGTTGGCATAGGAACAAAGAGACGCTTTTCTGTTATAAGCTTTGCGGTCTATAAATTATCAACGTGATCTCTTGTCAGAGCCAAAAGTCCTCTTTCATGTTATCTGTGAGTGCTCCGACACCCTAACCATGTGAAGAGCCTTATATACAGTAAATTCCTGATAACTCATGGCTCCAAGAGAAAAGAGGTGAGCAACCACTCTGCAGTAGCGAGTTAGGCATAGGTCTCCTGGGGCCACAAGGGGGCACTGTTGATGAGAGGACCTACACCAATACACACCGCTACACAGAGTGAGCAGCTGTCAGTGTGACAGAGTGGGTCAGACTCTGTGACTGTCAGTTTATTTATTAGAAATCGTTTAAGTTCAGAATGAGTATATGTAAAGACACATGTGTCTATAAATGCGCTTATTTTCTGTTTCCAATCGCTGATTTCTGTTACTGTATTGGAAACAGCTCCCAGATGTACATTAAAGAACAGATACTGTACTCTCAGATTATATATGAAAACTAAATACCTTTATGTAATAAACAATTTGCATACAACAGAAATACGTTGTACTCTCTTCATCATTTCAACATGACAAAACATGGAGGACAGTCAGATATCACTCAACCATCCAATAAACGCACAACTTTCCCTCCACAACTTGCAAGGTACTGTATTTCACACAGATGACAACCACCTTCTCACACTGCCATTCTTGCAATAAAATTATAGTAACACAACTGAAAACATACAATTAATGCAATTTTTTGTTTCATGTTGTCTAAGCTCACATTTCTAATGTTGAGCAGTTGTGATTTACACAAGGTCTAAAATGTCATCCAGCTGTAAACACACACAATGTCAAAGTGAATGTTACATCATAAAATTATCATTATTGCACATGCATTCTATGCTGAAACCTTATGTCCTGAAGCTCTTTATCTAACCAAATGCACCATTTACGCTGTGACTTTCCTGGCATGGGTGCTTTTTTAACTCCAAAGTCTCTATATCCCGTGCCAAGAAGAATTTCATCCTGTAGCTGTTAAAGAGTTAACAGTGAATGTCGAGCTTTTCTGCGGTTGTATGTTATCATTAGGCATCCTCCAACTGTTAACAGCACTGACAACACTATAAATCACAGTAGCCTCCCCTTGCCATCATCCCTCCAAGCTTCATCTGGAATATCCACTCTCAGCTGGAGTTCTCTTGATCTCAGTTCTAGCTGGATACCCCCACAATTTCCAATGCAAAACAGCTTCTTATTTTGTCAACACTTTGCACTTTGTCTTGAATACACATTAGCTCTTTAACCCCGAAGGTTACCGCACTTGTAATTCTGCATCAAATAATAAATAGCCCAGTTTGCAATTTATTTTAATTAAACATACCACGGCAGAGGAAATATTAGGTTTTATATCAAACATTTATCAAATTATTGCACAATCTTCATATTCCACATGTGTGATCACTTTTGACAGGTTAAGCTAAATGTGTGCATCTTTCAATAGCTAACAGTATCCAAGACTCAAAGGGTTACTTCTGCAGAGAATGGTGCTATAACGTACCATGTCAGCACATAGTGAAAACCAATCAGTTTAAAACAAAGTAATGATGAGGGAACGAATTTGCAGACCAATGAAAAGAGAAAGGTACCTCTGTGTGAATCCAGAACTGGTACAAGAGGTTAAACTGGAGATGCACAATGAATACTGAAGGGGGAATGAAGAAAGCCATCGGGAGATTGAAGAACTGGAGACAAAAAGACACATTGTTATTCCACAATTAAACTTTGTATAAAGTCAAATGAAGAAGGTAATACTAAAGTTACAAATTATTCATGGAAGAATTATTTAGTGCTGATTATAAATCATTATAATTATTAAATCATATTCTTATTTTTACCTAGTACCCACCTCCAGTTTATTTTATCAGTATTTTTCAAAAAATTATAACCTGTACACTGCCTTTATAGCTTCTCTATGATGTTTGCAAATACTTCTTTTTTTAACCATCCTTGCATTTGACATAGCACTTTTCATAATAATAATATTCCTTGCATTTGATATAGTGCCTTGTCACTCCTACGAGACATCTCAAAGCGCTTCACAGAATATACTGTAAAGTGAATTGACTGTATATTTTGTGGGCGAAACGTTCATGTTGAGAGGACATCTCAAAGCGCTTCATAGGATTTACTGTAAAGTGACTGAGTATTTGTAGGTGGTGCACCAGCCAATTTTCACACAGCAATGTCCTGCCAACAGCCAAGAAGTGAATCACCAACTTTATTTGTGAATTGTTGGCCAGTACACTGGGAGAAAAAAGGAAAGGAAATAGAAATCTACAGTGCATAAGGAGGCCATTCCACCCCTCGAGTCTATGCAAACCAGGGGATTTGCTAGATATCTAAACAGGAGTAAATTAGGGAAAGAGCAGGGAAATAGAGCTAAAAGCATTGGTCTTTAAAAGAGCCAGCACAGATGCAATGCGCTAAATGGCTTTCCTCTGTGCTGTAGATTTCTACAGTAAAACATCTGACCCATCAGAAACCAGAGTGATGGAACCTTCAAAAAAAAATAAACCCATCAGATTTCCAGCAGCTACAGTATTTTGAGTTTTATCTGACCCATGAAGCTCAGACCTTCCACACACCTGCATTAATTCAATGAATCTTTTGAATAGATTCAGAAAGCACTCCGAGACGCTACCCCACGTGAAGGCCGCTATTTAAATTCAAGTTGTTGTGCTGTTGTTGAATAACAAATTTACAAATAATTTAGGAATAACAAATGAATAATAATTTACATTTCTATAACGGCTTTCATGTTGGGAGGACATGAAATCTGTCTCAAATCTCTTCACACAACTCACTGAGAGCTTGAATGGGAAGGTAGGGAGTTGGGGTAAGTAGCTAGAAGCATGGTCATAAAGCTAGTTTTTAAGGTGGCTTTTGAGGGTCGGGAAAATAAGTTCTGCAAAACTTTTGTTTTCCCAAAACTTAAATCAAACTCAACTCCAACATTTTCTGAGCATTTTCAGTATAATAACATCCATTACATCTTTAATATACTGAGCTTTGTACGTGTTGATGCAATAAATGCACCAGAGAGGGTGAAATTTATCTTGACATTTCTGTCATACATAAACAGGTGGAATTTTTGTCTTTGCTGAAAATGGCTATAATTTAAAGTACCTGTTATTTGAAGGAACCGTTAAATTTAATGGTTAGGTCGTGAAACCAATTAATTTCATGTTGAAATTGGTTGGAAAATCACAAATTGGTTTTCCGGTTTAAATTCCACATAGGCAGTAAATGTAGTTCAGATCTGCGAATTTCCTGTCAGATACAGTCAGAATATCAAAAGAAGAATTGAGGACAGAACCTCAAAGATCAAATATTCTGTTCACAAAACAACACACCCAGTAAATCTGAACAATGTTTTAAGTTATCCTCCAAATGTCCTACATGTGACGTTTTTAACTAAAGATGTATATTTAAAAAAGGGAACCTATTAGTACAATATTTTATTTGTCCCTCGCTGGGCATTTCAAGGAATTGAAAGAAACACATAATAGTGTTCGCCCACAAAATATACAGTCAATTCACTTTACAGTATATTCTGTGAAGCACTTTGAGAAGTCTCGAAGACGTGATAAGGCGTTATATCAAATGCAAGGAATATTATTATTATTAGTGTTCAGCTATTATGTGTCAACTTGTTATAGGAGGAGGAGCAAAACCTGAGCTCAAGTCCCACAGGGAAAGCAGGCTGCACAGAAGAATAAGCAAAGGGGGTAAGAGTTAACCTGAGAGATAATTGTTCCATTAGAGACCAGAGGGTCAAGGGTGTGTGGAGGGATTTAAAAGTGAGAACGAAGATCTTGAATACAATTCACTGGGGGATGGGGGGCCATATGGAGTTGAGTGAGGATGGGTGTGATAGGCTCCTAGAGCCCAGTTTTGGAGAGCACAAAGGTTGCAGAGTTCTAGATAGTTTTCAGCTTGCGTAGGGACAAGCTGGTGAGTTGAGCAAGCAGAGTATTGGCGTGGTGAAGCCTGGATGTGATGAAAGCATGAATGAGGGTCTTCGCAGTCCAGGGGGACTGGTAGTAGTAGAGGCGGGCAATATTACGGAGGTAAGGGAAAGTTGAGTAAGAGCCATGATGTGGCGCTTGAGATACAGGTAGGATCAAACAAGACACTCAGGTTCTGCACCAGCTCCAACAGGTGGAATGTGCATCTGTGCAGTTGACGCTGTTAGCGTTTGAAAAGTTACTGACCGGAGTGAAGCAGGAGAGCCTTTGCCAATGTTCAACTGCAGAAAGTTAGAGCTCATCCAGGATGTGATGTTTGACAGGCAATTGATCAGGAAACCAGTGGTCCTAGAATTGAGGGTTGTGGCAGAGACATTGAGTTGGTTGTCACTGGCATACGTGTGGAAATGAAACCTAGAGTCTGTGGATGATGTTACCAAGTGGGAATATATAAATAGGGAAGAGGAGAGGACTGAGAAACACAGCATCTGACTGTGTGGGGGCAGGAAGCCATCAGATGAGACAAAATGAAAACACTGGAAGAGGTAGGAGGTTAAACAGGATAGGACAGAAATGTGAATACAGAGCAGAGAGGAAAGGCAGTAGAGAAGGATGGTATGATCAGGATAAAGGAGTATATGGAGGCTTTAGGGTCTCAGTGTGAACGAAAGGGACATTTTGATCTCAACTGAATCTTTACATTCCCAGAGAACAGGGCATGCCCTGTATATAAAACAGTAAGCCACAAGGCGTTGCACCAGTGTAAAGCACAAATGTCTAATTGATTTGCCCCAAAATAATTTGTTGTGTTCATATGAGAACTAACTGTGTTTTCCCCAGTATAAGCAGAACAACAAAAAAATCTGTATCCCAAAAAGGCAAATTTCAGTGTGGTTCACACCAAATGCACCAGGGAGGTAGTGGGAACCAATACAGACTGAAAACAAAAAATAGAAATCTCTCCATTGTATCTTTATAATTGGATTTCCTATGTTAAAGACCCAACAAAAAATCATGATTTTTAACAATCAGCTCATGATTGACTTACTATCCTGGAGTTTCATCATTATAAGATTAGCAGAAATGTTACATTTCTATTAATTCTTACAGCACCTTATTATGCATTGAGACGTCTCAGATAATATACTGTAAAGTGGTATTTTGCTGGCAAATTTGCAAATCTACAACTTGAATGGTGCCTCATACTGGAGAAAGTGACTCAGGATATAATGTGCGTCACCCTACATGGAACCACCTGTGTGTCACGCTGCCCTGCATGAACTCAGCTCCAGTCAGATCTTGGATGGTGTTGAATTCTTGCAGGTTTGTGTGACATACATGAATTTCTCTTCAGGAGATGCATCTCATGTCCTGATGTGCTGTTTCTGCATGATCCGTCATTTCCACTGCCGTCTCCCTGTCCACTGACAACAGGAGGCTTCATTCAAAATACTCAGAACTGACTTACCCAAGTAAAGTATTTCTGCAGCACAGACTGCCGAAGGGCTGTGGTCAGGTTGTAGTCCTCAGAGCTATGATGTACTTGGTGCCCTGACCAGAAGATGTTCACTTCTATAGCACAGAGAGAAAATGAGGAGTGTGAGTAATACAGGGAAGCATATTTGTCCTTCCCCAGAACTAATTAAACAAGCAATAGTTAAATAATTCTATAATCAGCGGACTAGTTGGACCAACAAGTCAAACAAAAACCATACATTTGTGAAACTCTCAGTAGTTTGGTTTGGAGACTTTTAAGCATTGTGATGGGTTTCTGTATGTATCATATATCTGGATGGGACAATTAAAAAAAAGTGCATGAAATGAGAAAAGCACCATTTAGCCCATGAAAACTATTGTTTATAGCAGGGGTTTACCACCAATTGATCACCCCTACGTGGCGCTCTCGTGCATGATCAAAAAGGCAAGAGGGAAGAATGAAATCCGTTCCAAGCTTTGCACTGAGCCATGTAACATCTGTAGTTGAGGTGCACACGAGGACAGCCTAGAATGACCCTGGTTCCGCATGGTGCTGTGCCTGATCTCTGCTCAGCACTTCCCTCATATGCATTACTCAATGACAGGTGACAGAACTGTGGCTGACTTACTGTGCAGCACAGGGGCAGAAATTATTCAAATTAATCCACAACTAAATGTAGAATTCAAATGTAAAAAACAACTGTGAAAAGAAGAGAGTGCAAAACATCTGAGCAGGCACCCTGCAGACACTTGGATCAAATCCATACAGTCTCCATGTACCTATTTACAACAATATGATGATTGTATAATTTACCAGGCCAGGAATTTCCAGCAATTAAACCCAAATGAGGTGAACATTTGCCAAACTATCTGCAAACATTTTGAGGTTTGCGTTCTACAGGTATCAATGCGCTATAAACAAAAATCCAGTTGCTGAATGTTAGAGTGGTCATATTATGCTCCTCATCAGAAGCTCTCTGCCCTAAAACAACACTACTGCTGTGTGCATATTACCTCTAATAAATAATAATAATCCTTTCATTTGATATAGCGCCTTATCACGTCTTCGAGGAGTTTTAAAGCACTTCCCAGAATATACTGTAAAGTGAATTGACTGTATATTTATGGGCCAATATTCGTACACAAAACAGACAGTAGCTGCACTTTACAGTATGTCCTGTGAAGCGCTTTGGGACATCCTCCTGATGTGAAAGGCTCTGTAACAAATTAAAATATTATCATCAGTGGTAGTATTATTATGAATACCAAAATCTTACAGAAGAGATAACAATCATAATAGCAATTTTTGGAGGTGCTGTACTTCAGATGAGACATTAGACTAAGGTCCTGTCTACAACAACAACAATTTGTACTTATATAGCACCCTCCATGCAGGGTAGCATCTCAGAGCGCTTAACAGTGGCAGCGTCTTACTTTGAGCCGGGTGGGGTGGGGCAGGTGGCCATAAGCACAGTCAAAGAGGAAGAGTTTCAGGCAGGACTTAAAAAAGGGGAGAAAGGGGACAAGGCAGAGGGATTGAGAGAGAGTATTCCAGAGTTTCGGGGCATAGCAGCTGAAAGCGCGACCTCCGATGGTGGTTCGGAGGGTGTGAGGGACGAGCAAGAGGCCGGTGCCAGTCAAGCAGAGGCGCTGGGTGGTGGATTGGGAAGTGAGGAGGTTGGAAAGGTGGGGAGGTGCCAGAGAGTGAAGGGATTTGAACACAAGAGTGAGGATCTTGAAGTCGACGTGTTCAGGTGGAATCCCATAGAACTACTGTATTGAAAAATAAGGAGGGATTATTTCCTGTGTTCTGGCCAACAATCCCCCAAATAAAAATGATCATTCACTTCATGGCTGTGTGTGGGACATTGATGTACATAAATTGACTGCCATGTTCTCTCAGAAAATAGACATTGTTACATGACTTTAATAATAATAATAATAATCCTTGCATTTGATATAGCGCTTTTCACGTCGGGATGTCATCCCAAAGCACTTCACAGAACACACTGTAAAGTGAATTGACTGTATATTTGTGGGCGAACGCGGCAGCCAATTGCGCACAGCAATGTCCCTCAAACAGTCGTAGATTGAAATGACCAATTTATTATTGTTTTGGGTTTTGGAGGGATTATTATTAGGCGTGTGGAGTAAGGAAACTTGCCCAAGGTTTCGCCCTGACCTGCCTGGAATTGAACTCAGGTCTCTCGCTTGCAAAGCGAGTGCTCTAATCACTGAGCTACAGGACTTTACAGCATATGTAGAGTCTTGTAGCTCAGTGGTTAGAGCACTTGCCTCGCAAGCAAAAGATCTGGGTTTGATTCCTGGCAGGACAAAATGTTGGGCAAGTTTCCTTACTCCACAAGCCTCTGTTTACCTAGTAAAAAAAATTACACTCCCTCTCTAAATCCTACCTAAACACAGATCTCTTCGACCCCTTCTACTTACACATACCCTCCTGCTCCATGACACATTTTCTCTGAAGTGTGTCAAGATGTTATCCTACGTGAAAGATGCTTTATAAATGCAAGTTGTTGTTGATGATGAGATTTATCTATCCCAACTACCCTGATCCCAGTTCAGTGGATTTCATTCTGATAAACTTAATGAAAGTATAAGGAATCAGCAAGAGATCTGTGGACTAAAATTCACCCTGTCTCAAGGGGCAATGTTGAAGAGAATTTCCAGGCCATCATCGCGACACTCAGGCAATGTTAGGAGTTATGTATTCACAGTCACACAGCAACCAAACCAGGATGGCCAGGCTTCAGCCAAGAACATACCTCCTTGGGATTAAGATGGCTCCAAGGGATCAGCCAGGCAACAAAGTCACTGCATAAATATGAATTACCCAGAGTGATGGAATCTTCAAAAAAAAATTGGTCACTTCAATCCACGACTGTTTGTGGGACACTGCTGTGCACAATTGGCTGCCACAGTTCACCCACAAAATATACAGTCAATTCACTTTACAGTATATTCTGTGAAGCGCTTTGAGACGCTTTGAAGACAGGATTAGGTGCTATATCAAATGCAAGGATGATTATTATTATTACTATTATATCCTGCGAAGCACTTTGAGACATTTCAAAAAAAGTGATAAGGCATTATACCAAATGCAAGGATTATCTATTTTCTTCTATTTATCTTGTTTATACTAATAAAATGACTAAGTCTGTCTGTGCTTCAAGAAGGATCTCAATAACCGATTAACGTAGAGACATGATTTTTACCTCATCAGAAAAGTCTTGTAACTGGGAGTGACATGGACATATTTGACATGGGTATCTCCTTTTGTTCATTATCTATTTTCAGTTTTACGATTTGTGCTGCAATTACACCTGGTGACCGCTGAGTCAAAGTGGCGCTGTGGCATTGTGCGTCACAGAGCACATACATCACAGAGTACATACGTCACAGAGAACATTACATTATTAAAGTGCGGAGTCCTCCCACAGGAGTCCTCCCAGATGAGCATAGATAAAGATTAAATGTCTGTCTGTGTGTCTGTCTGTGTATCAAACGACATTCCATATTAGATCCTTTGGTTGCAAGCGATGCTCCAGCAGGTACAGCTAGGTATTATAAAAAACACCTCCCTTGTAATTATTTGTTTGGAAGAAAAAGTGGAAGTCTATTTATTTCTTGTCTAAAACAAGGCATCTGTTACACCTGACGATCGCCTCCCGATCAGGGCCAACATCATCACTGTGTTTCCAAGACAAAGCCAAGTAAGCCAAAAGGCCAAAATCCCACCTAGTTTTAGCCTGTAAGAACACTTTGTCTTAAGTTTTAATATTGATGCAGTTTTATGGAAATTTCTTAAAATCTGTCTTAATTTGGAAGTAGATTTTCCCATAGATCTGAAAATGAAACAGTTTCCAAATTAAGACTGAATTTAACAGTTTTCCACTATTTTACATCATCTTAACTTTTAAGACAAAATACTCCTAAGGAGTAGGATTTTGGATCAATGGACTCTTTGCTGAGTCTTATTCACCAGTTCTTCTTCTGCTGCTCATTGCCTCCAGTGGAACAACAATAGGTACTGGGAGCTATGATTAAATGAAGAAAATCCAGTTTCAAGAATAGTCCTTTCAAACCGTCAAACCATAGATTCATAGAGGGTCACAAGATGGTAGACTCGTAAATGAGTAGACACTGTGCTCTGAGACCCTACCCTGTGTGGGGGGTGCTACATAATTGCAAGTTGGTGTTGTTGACCCATTGTGATTACTTTGAATACAAAATCACAAGTGTTCACAAAAGAGGTTCAGATGAAAGGGCTCTCAGCTGGCGGTTACCTTCCCAGGAATCCCAATCACGGGTGGAAGAGGAGGCAGATCTTATCCTTCTGCCAGGAGTGGATCACAAGTTGTTGCGAGGACGAGCTAGTTGGAGAGGACAGGCAGGTGTTTAAATCGTTTTGTGGAAGGAGGCTCTTTCTGAGGTAGGTCTTACTGGTGTGGAGATCAACTGCAGGAATCCTGGATGAGGTAAGATTCGGGATCCCAGGATCCCAGGATTTGGGGAATTAAAATCCCAAACTCCCGGGATTCCCAAAACGGCACCAGGATTGCAACCTCTGTTCTCAGGCCATTCGATCACATCCATACAGAATATCCATCCTGCCTTCCCCTCAATAAAGCACCACACTGTTTCTTAAAAGAGGCCAGTGTCTTATCCTCAACTAGTTCCAATTATTAATTACGTTCTGGGTAAATAAATATTTCCTGGTGTATGTTCTGACATTGCTCTTTGGAATCTTAAACCTGTACCCTCTTGTTCTGCAGTCCTGGTGTATCTAAAAATATTGTTCTGGGTTTACTCTTTCAGTCCCATTTAAAATCCTAATACACCTTTATAAAATCCTCACTGAGATATCTATTTTCAAAACCAAAGAGCCATAGCTTGTCTAATTATTACTTGGAGCTTTATTTATTTTCAAAGTTTTTAATATATATATATATTGACTTTTTGTTGGTCAGTTGGGTATCTGACACATGCAGAAACTCATCTCTAATTTTAAGAGCATCCAAACCAAACTGAGAGCTACAATCATCCCACTTACGCATAAAAATTATTATATTTATTGAAATGAAATGTGCACTCTTCTCTGGAGGGACGCATTCTGCTTACCTAATTCCGTATAATATTAGGCGCAGGTTGGCAAGGTCCAAGGCTTGGTACACCAAAGTGTGCATTGGGCTTCGCTCCTATCTCTCCCAGGTTTGCTCCTTCCTCTCACACCAATCCCTTTACGAACTGCTCTGATCAGGTTTCCATGCCACTCACAGCACAGAAACAGCTTTGGTCAAGGTGACAAATTACATTTTGTCCATCTGTGATCAGGGCTCCCTCTGCCTCCTCGTCCTCCTTGACTTCTCTGCTGCCTTCAATACCGTTGACCACTCTAGCCTCCTCCACCACATCTCCTCGCACTTCAACCTTCATGGTTCTGTCCTTGAGTGGTTCAGATCCTACCTCTCATACCATCTCCACTACATCTCCACAAACGGCTTCTCCTCTAGCCCCGCACCGTCTCGTGCGACATTCCTCAGGGCTCTGTCCTTGGTCCCCTCCTCTTCAATATCTATATGTTCCCTCATTATGACATCATCCACAGACATGGGGTCAACTTCCAAATGTTTGCAGATGACACCCAACTCTTCCTCTCTGCCTCCACCCTCACCTCCAGGACCACTGCTGTCCTGACAGAATTTCTGTCAGACACCATCATCAACAACAACAAATTACACTTGTATAGTGCCCTTCATGTCGGAAAGACATCCCAGGGGTTTTGGATAAGTCTCCAGAACTTGAGTCCTTGAATTTGATCAAGTCCTGGATGAGAGCTAACTTTCTATAGTTGAACATCAACAAGACCGAGACCCTCCCAATTGATGTCCCTCCTTCACACCTCAGGCACTGGCAGCATCTCCATCTAAGAATGCAAACTCCACCTCACTAAGCCATTTCAGAACCTTCGTATCCTATTTGACCCTCAACTGTCCTTTTTACCCCACATCCATGTCATGATCCCATCTCCCTTCTCCCAACTTAGCAACATCGCCCAGCTCTGCTACCTCCTCACCCCTCAGGCCACTGAGACCCTCATCGCATCTAGGCTCGGCTATGCCAACTCCCTGCTTGTTGGCCTCCCAAACTCATCCTGCCACAAGCTACAGATCATCCCAAACTTTGCAGCTCATAGCCAACACCAGGCTCCATGATCCCATCACATTTGCCCTCGCCCAGCTCCACTGACTGCCCATTCCCCAAAGGATGGAATTCAAATTCCTCATCCTCGCCTTCAAGGCCCTCCATGGTGTTGCTTCTTCCCACCTCTGTAACCTGCTAACCCCATTTTAACCTGTCTGCTCCCTCCGCTCAGCTGGCTGTGGCCTGCTCCATGTCCTCTGCCTGGCCTGCCCCAACATTTGTGCTCAGGTCCTCAGCGTTTCTTCCCCCACCCTTTGGAACTGCATTCCACATTGCTTCGCTTCGCTCCTTCCCTTACATTCGTCAAGGCGCATGTCAAAACCTTCCTCTTTGACCGAGCCTTTGGCCATCCTCCTACCTGCCCTCTACCCTCCCTGCCCTCTACAACAACAACAACAAGATTCCATTCATGGGTCAGGATCCGAGCAGGGGGGAAATGGTCAGGGTGAGGGCAGGGAAGGGAGGGAGCGAGGAGGGGGTAGAGAGTCGAGAGGGGAGCTGAAGGCACGGTCAAAGAGAAAGGTCTTGAGACCGGCCTTGAAGGAGGAAAGGGAGGAGGCAAGGCGAAGGTACTGGGGGATAGAGTTCCAGAGCCTAGGGGCTGAGAGGCTGAAGGCCCGGCCACCGATGGTAGGACGGTTGAGGCGGGGGATGTGGAGCAGACCGGAGCCAGAGGAATGGAGGGTACGGGCAGGTAAGTAGGGGGATAGTAGGTCGGAGAGGTAGGAGGGAGCAAGGCCATGAATGGCCTTGTAGGTGAGGATTAGGATCTTGAATTTGATCCTCTGGGGAATCCCATCCGCCAGCTCGGGTCCAAATCCCTGACTGTCCATCACCTTGACTGTCTATCATCCTGATGTAAGAGGCACTATGCAATGTAATTTTGTGTTGTATTGTACTGTATTGGGGTACTCCTGGAATCTAACCAGCTTAAACCGCATAGTTTGCCATTGATATCACTGTCTAGCAAGCTTTCCCGCTGCTTGTCCAGCTAGGACTACCCTATCCATTGGAGGTTTGGCTTGCAGGGTTAGCAGGAACTGATTGGGAAGAGTCCCTGCCCCCAGTGACTTGTCTGCCCTTCCAAGACCTGCCAATGAGCCAGACTGGCTGTGTGGTCATCAACAGTGCCCTGGAGTAATGCCTGGCTCAGACAGACCACTTCTGACAATGACACTGTGAACACATCATCAGGGCTAAATACCAAATGGCTACCAAGAGCACCGCAGAGGATGGACTCGATTCTGACATTCAACTGGCAAACACGTCACCTTAGAGCCAGTTCAGCTCCAAAAAAGACACTGCTTCCAAATGCCCCCCAAGGACAGTCACCAGTTGGTCATTTGATATCTGACAAGGGTGGGTTTTAGCCCTCACTTGGTGGATGGATGGTACCAGGAACTCTCTGTGAACACAACTCAGAATAAGCTCATTGTCACCATCTTTCTGTTTCACAGGTCGCATACACATCACTCCCAGTTGGAGGTGCTTTGGCAAGTAAACATGCCAGCTTTAAAACGCCTCTGACTCCAGGATGCCTAGTGACAGGTTAGTTTAAGCCAGAGCCCTCTCTCCCTGCAGTCGCTTCCCATGTTTGCCTCAATGCTGTTTGATCCAAAGCTTTGCAACGGGCTGAAGGAAGCCTCTCCAATGTATCCCCAGAAGCTCAGAAGCTTAAAGGAGAATTGTTTGCACACAGGCCTTATATGTCACAAGGTTGACCTGCTTTGGGGCCTTGCTGTCTTTGAAGAGGGTTGAGTATGACCCGAGTGTCCTTCGCCCTTCCTCTGTCTTTACGTGGTCATTCAGAAGTGTCCAAGCAATTGTTGGTGTCCACCATAACCCCAGGTACCGATAAGAATCAACAGTTGGGATTGATGCAACTTTTATCTTCCAATCAGTATACACAATAATAATAATAATAACAATCTTTGCATTTGATGTAGCTCCTTATTACTACTGCATCTCAAACCACTTCACAGAATATACTGTAAAGTCAATTGAATGTATATTTTGTGGGCGAAACACTGCAGCCAATTGCACACAGCAGTGTCCCACGCCTCTAGGTAAATGGAAGCGTGTGGAGTAAGGAAACTTTTCGCCTTGCCAGGAATCAAACCCAGGTCTCTCACTTGAGAGGCGAGTGCTCTAACTACTGAGCTAATGTCTTTTCTTGAGCCATGGAGAACTATGATTCTCCATTATATTGACATGAGTGGGGGTGGTAATTTAGAGAAATTCTTGAGAATAAGACCACTGTAAAGCCTTATAATCTGAAGCATTCTTTTATAAGAATGCCATTATTAGATAAAATGAAGTGACAACGGTTCTATAAAAGAATCTGTATGACATTACATTGAGCTTTTAATATCATCAGCACAACTTCTGACATTGACACTGTGAACACATTATCAGGGCTACATACTAACAACAACATTGAGAAGGCCAATTTGGAAGTGCAAGCACAAATTATTTAGACAGGTGACCTTATTGAGGTTGAGTCCGACATTCACATGATTGTCTCACAAAATGGAGGTCTGAAATCTCTTAAAGGGATCCTCTCAGTATAAGGCTATATAAGGCTCAGTGGTGAGAGCACTCGGTTTGCAAGTAAGAGACCTGAGTTCAATTCCAGGCAGGGCGAAACCTTGGGCAAGTTTCCTTACTCCACACACCTAATAGTAATCCCTCCAAAAAAACAAAAACAATAATAAATTGGTCATTTTCAATCTACGACTGTTTGTGGGACATTGCTGTGCGTAATTGGCTGTCGTGTTCGCCCACAAATATACAGTCAATTCACTTTACAGTGTGTTCTGTGAAGCGCTTTGGGACGTCCTCCCGACGTGAAAAGCGCTGTATCAAATACAAGGATTATTATTATTATTATTAAGGCAGGTATTGCATAAAAAGTAGAGTGCCAGACCACCACCACCACCAAATTAAATTTGTATAGCGCCTTTCAAGTCAGGAGGACGCCCCAAGGCGCTGGACAGTCTGGGATCTGCACCCAAATACCAAATCACATAGACCAGAGTACAAGACCACCTAAGAATATTTCCAAACACATGAAATATATGGAAATATCACAACAAGTAACTTTCAGAAAAAGGAAAATGACACAGCAAAAATTCTGATTATGTAAGCGAGGGAATATTAAAGTCATTTTTTGGACCTATTTTAAGATTACATTTGGCAAGAGTTTTGCTTATATGAGTAAGGATTTTAAACTAAAAGAGAAGGGAGCTTCTCCTCGTGTCCTGAAGAACAAATCCCCCAAAAATGAATTGGTCACTCACTTTGTGGCTGTTTGTGGGACATTGCTGTGTGCATACTGACTGCCATGTTTTACCCACAAAATATACAGTCAATGCATTTTATAATATATCCTGTGATGTGCTTCAAGATGTCTTGTTGATGTGTTAAGGCATTATATTAAATGCAAGGATTATTTATTATTTTTTTCAACACAGTAAAAGCAAGCCACATTTCAAATCATTGCAATGGGAATGGTTTATGCAGCACAAATCATGACTTCCTACTGCTGTGCAGGATATTGAAGATATATATAGAATATAATGGAAAATGCTGTATTTGTGAACTTGCTGTGTTTGAAATTGTGAGATTTGCTACCAAATTCGTGAGAAACAAATCACAAATGGTCACAATCCCAAAGGCCATTATGTAGGCAGCACTCTGCTCTCTGTCTCTTGTCATAGTTTTCAGGTCTTTTCTGCAGCCAAGAAATAACTTGAAAGCAAAAATTTTGGCTGCTGGCACAAACCGGAAATCTGGATGAGAGCCGGCTTTTTTGCATTCATCCCGTCTACGGCTGTTTTATTCCCCATTTTAAATCTGAAAATAAAATTCTATGTGATTAATATAATTCATCTTCCCCTGAAGTCCTCAGTTAAAGGATTGTTGTGTTCATGAGACCCAGCAGAGCTATGCAAAACTTTTGCCGTGGTTACAGCAGCAGCACATGACATGTTTAGACAGAATGTATGTTATTGTGCTTGGGAGCAGAAGAATGAAATAGGTATCGTTAAATAATAAGTGGAAGCACTTTATTCTGAACATGGTGTATTGCCACTATTTGTTTTAAACATGCATATTTTTATAAATATAACAGAATTAGCAAACCAAAAGAAAAAGAAGAATGCTATGTTACTTTAACATCATTCTCAATTCTCTGTAACACTTTTTTTTAAAGGATTAGCGGTGGAAAGACCTCTCTTAAATCAATTGCGCAAAATGTTAGACATCAAATAGTTAATACAACTGAACACGTTACACATTTTAGTCATTAGTTATTTTAGTAATTTTGTCTTTGCAATTTACTTCAAACATTTGGTGTTGAAGGAAACAAAGGAACCTGTTTGACTATAAGGGGAAAATTGATGGCAGTGCATTCCTTTTGTAGTTGTAATCCCCTGAAGGATATAACATAGCGTGTCAACTGTTTCCTAATCCATTCCCCTACCAGCAGGCAGTGCACTGAGGCTAGACATCCAGTGTAGCACCTGAAGATGGATGGATGATGTAACCTGTTAAACATAAGTGCACGCACTCATCTGCTGGTTCCCCCAAAGGAAAAGGCTTTTCACGCTATTTTTCTCAGTGTGCTTTTAAAGAACTACGCTTCATTTAAATCGCTTCCCACTTCAGACTGACCATGAAGGCAACATATTTGGGTTACAGTCGTTGCTCATTTTAACAGTCTCCACTGTATCACAGCATCTGATTCAACCTATGTGGCTTATGGCTCCCTCAGTAATTAACCAGTTTTATATAACGCACCCAAGTCTGTGCAATTTTTATTCTGTATGTCTTTCAGTGACTAAATTGCTGAAGTTTTATTTGGTTTAATCCATTTCCCTCGAACAATCCCAAAAATCAAAAACGAAATGGAATTCCAGCAGCAAAGACTGGAAAGTTCTAAAAACAGAATCAGTTTAAGGTTTTCATATTCCCTGAAACTGTGCGGGATTCTGATGCATAGTACAATCATGCAAAGTTTTGCAAAATGCATCTCAAGTTTCACAAAAGGTAATTGCAGAAAGCAGTGGGGAAAGTAAGTTAAGATGTGAGACAATGATTATTTTAAGGTAAGCTAACTGACTGGAAGATGGCAGCTTCCACAGGAGATGCACTATCATTTAGAAATCTGGCATTGCAAGCGGGCTGACTTGGCTAGTGCAGTCCTTTCATTCAACAGTGAATATCAACCACTGATTTCCCCCATTATCCTATCATCCCTTCTCTAAGCAATCCAGCTTTGGCTCATTCTATATTTCAAGACCACTAAGCTGGTTGTAAAACAAAAGAAAATGAAACATACTTTTGGGTTAGCAGTTACATCAGCTCATTATATCTCGGCAAGAAAGTGAATGTGATCAAGTACTCCAGAAACATAATGGGGAAGGAAGACAGCAGAGAGCAAAAGAAAGCAAGAGAAGCAGTACTGCAACAGATCTGCATATAGGGGTCTAAATTCAGCTGCATTTGCCCAGGGAGATCTAAAAACGGAATTTAAAAGAGTGAATTGTTTTTACATTGGAATGTTTCTGATGATGCTCTCTGCCAGAATTGCAATGGAACATCAAAAAGCAGCCAAACAAAATGCAGTTCCAGAATCAGCCACAACATGGTCATCAACCACAATAATATAATAATAATTGTTGCATTTAATATAGTGCCTTATCGCATCGTTGAGACGTCTCAAAGCACTTCATAGCATATGGTTTAAAGTGAATTAACTGTATATTTTGTGGGAGAAACGCAGAAGCCAATTGCTCAGAGCAGTGTCCCATAAACAGATGAGGACTGAGAAACCCAATTATTATTATTTTAAACTTGCCTTAGGTTTTTCCCTGCCTGGGAATTGAAGCTGGTATCTCTCATTTGTCAGGCGAGTGCTCTAACCAATACTCTACAGGACTCTACACGATTACCATGCTTACATGGTTGCCCCCTGACCCAGGCTCGGGTCTGAAATGCTGTACGCTATCAAGCGCCTTGGGACGTCCTCCCGACGTGAAAGACGCTATACAAATGTAATCTTGTTGTTGTTAAGAGTATCTAAATCAGACTGAGTGAGAGTTCTATATTTATATGCCATCTTAACATGGAGATTTCCCTGTGTCTGGAATAACAATAATATAATAATAATCGTTGCATCTGATACAGCACCTTATCACTAACAACTGGGTTCCTACTTACTTCTCGGTAACCAGAGCCGTGTGGAGTAAAAAAACATGCCACTAAGTTAAAGGATTCCACAAGGAATGGAATGTTTACTCTCCATAATACTCCACTTAACCTACAAAATATATAAAATACAAAAACACACCTACAAATTGGGACTTGAACACACATAATCTATGTAGCTACAGTAGTGCAGTGCTGGGGTTTTATTGCATTGTTTGGAGGTGCCATTCTTCAGTTAGAAGTTTAACCAAGGTCTCATCTGCCTGTGTTGGTGGACATTAAAGATCCCATGGCACCACTTTTGTCCACCTTTTCGAACTCTTTGCACAAACAACTTCACTTTATTTATTTCTGGCCAAACTTCGATAGTCATATGGAAATATATACTGCAGGCTACTTAAAGCTCCAGTGGAAAATACCACTATTTTCATATACAGTATTTACTGCCAAAAAATATCATACCGTCCGGATACAGAAAATGTCCCCCATCCAGCTCTGTCTTTGGTTTCATAGCACATAGTAAAGTGAGGAAGAATGGAGTGATTGAAGGAAAAATATGTTGTTGTGAAAATGTTTCATAACAGATGTTTTGGGTTATCAAACATATATGGACTAACACTCACTGAGAGAGCACTGATTTAAAAGCAGTGCTGTCCTTCAGGTGAGCTGTTAAACAAAGGTCTCATTTGCTTGTTCAGGAAAATGTTAAAGATCCCATTACATTGTTAGAAAAGAGAAGGTAGTTTATTCCGGTGTCCTTGCCACAATGCTCTACACAAATTGGGGATTTACCTCATCACTGTTCATGGAAGCTTGCTGTGTGCAAAACAGGCAATGTGTTTCTCTACAAAAAACATTCACAACACTCAACATTGTTTGTTGTAAAATACTTTGAGACCTTTTGATGAGGAAAGATCCTGTAAACATGCAAGTTCTTTCTTTTTCTGCTAACAGTCTTGCAACAGAAAGCAAGATGCTGCTATTTGGAGGCAGCACTATCTGTATCCAGAATGCTGGTGAAAGGATTCTATTAAAACTTAATAGGTCTTTCACTTGTGCTCAGGGTGTTGAGATGATCCTGTCTGCAAATACAATTCCTCCTGCTTTCTCTCTCTTGAGAGCAAAAGAGGGAAACATTAAAGCACCAAATATCAGAACTCTGAATGTAGTGAAAATTAGTGTGAACAGTGAAGAGGAGAAAGTAAAAGAGAATTAAAAGAAAAATAGAGAAAGAAACAGAAAGGAAAGTGAAAAGACAGCACACAAAGAAAGATAGAAGCTGACAGAGAAGAAAACTGAATTGATTAAAATAAATGAGTAAGCGAATGAAGACAAGAAACAGAGACATTTATGCCAGAGTTAAAAAAAATTCTTGCTGTTAGTGTGGTGACTTTAATGATTTTATTTGTTTACAATGGAATTTCCCAAAATATGTGCACATCGTCAAAGATATAACACATACCAGCAAATGAATACCATCCACTAGAGTTTCAAAAGTGACAAACTGTTCTATTTCACAGCTGTGTCAGCCTGGCTCAGTTGGTAGCACTCTCGCCTCTGAGATAGAAGGTTGTGGGTTTAAGCCCACGTCGGGCTTTGAACTCATGTAGTCCAGGCTGACAACCCAATGCATTGCTGGGAGTGTGCTGCATTGTCAGAGGTGCTGTGCTTTTGATGTGACATTAAACTGCGGTCTTTTCTGCCTGGTTACGTGGACATTAATAACAATCCCATGACACTGTACAAAAAGTAAAACGAGTGTTCTGGCCAATAATCCCCAAATAAAATTGATCATTCATTTAATGGCAGTTTGCAGGATATTGTTGTGTGCATATTAAACCTCACAGTATATCCTGTCAGACACTTTGAGACATCCTTCTGACATGAGGATGCTATAGCAAATCATTATTCTATTATCCTCCACATAATTAAGCACAAATCATATTTCAATGGATTTTTCCCTCTCAAAGTGGGAGTTTCAAATGTGAGTTGATCTCAAACATAAGAATTGCTAGACGAGAAAAAGACCAAGGTTCATCCGTAGACATGGGGTCAACTTCCACATGTACGCGAATGACACCCAACTATCTCAGCAGTGTCCCGCCCACAAACAATCGTGGATTGAAGTGACCAATTCATTATTATTATTTTTTTGAAGGTATTATTACCCCAGGTAAGTGATCTGCCAATAGATTAACAGACGGATTCCTACTTACTGCTAGGTAAACAAAGGCGTGTACAGTAAGGAAACTTGCCCAACCTTTCGCCCTGTTGATAATCAAACTCACGTCTCGCACTTCCAAGGCGAGTGCTCTAACCACTGAGCTACAGGATCCACATGTCTGTCAGACATTAAGTCCTGGATGAGAGCCAACTTTCGACAGTTGAATGTCAGCAAGACTGAGGCTCTCCTGATTGGCTCGCGCCAGCACCTCTGCACCTCAGGCTCTGGCAGCATCAGCATCCATGGATGCACACTGCACCTAACCAAGCCAGTCAGGAATCTAGCCATCTTGATTGACCTTCAACTGTTCTTTTCCCCACATCCGTGCCATTACCTACTCTGCCTTCCCCCAACTCTGCAACATTGCCCAACTCCGTTACTGACTCACCGTTCAAGCCACCGAAACCCTGATATATGCCTTCATTACATCCAGGTTTGAATTTGCCAATAACCAACTCTTCCCTCCATAAGCTGCAGATCATCCAGAACTCTGCAATTCATGTCCTCTCCCGCACCAAGCTCTATGACCCCATCACACCCACCCTCGCCCGGCTCCACTGGCTCCGCATCCCTCAGAGGATAGAGTTCAAAATCACCTTCACCTCCAGGGGTTTACGCCCTCCTACCTCTCTAACATGCTAACCCCTTATCAACCTGTCCGCTCCCTCCGCTGGCTCTGGCCTGCTCCATGTCCCCCGCCCAGCCCACCCACCATCAGCGGTCAGGCCCCTAAGCCTCTCTGCCCCCACCCTCTGGAACTCCATCCCACATTCCCTTCGCTTCACTCCCTCCCTTGCCTCTTTCAAGGCACACCTCAATACCGTCCTCTTCAACCGTGCCTTCAGCCACCCTTCTGCCCTCTCTCCTTCCTGATCCCAAACCCCCGCTTGAGTCCTAATCCCTGACTGTTCAGCACCTTGAGACGTTCTCCCGATGTGAAAGGCACTTTACAAATGTAATATTGTATTGTAGTTCGCCTTCCACTTTCGTGGTGGTCATACAATAAAAAATTGCAAGTGATAATGCTTTTGAAGATCACAATTTTAAAATTGCTTGAGATAATAAAAGTACAAAAAAACTCTTACAAATTTAACAATCAATGACGTGGCTCCAAAAAGTGGAAACAGTGCAGCAAGACAAAAATAATCTAGTTTCCTCCAAATAAAATAAATGATTATGGATGGTATTCATTTGCTGCTATGTGTTATATCTTTCAGTATTTTGAAATGGAATTCCGAAATAAGAAATCCCATTGGAATTCCCGTTGGGCTGCCAGATTTCTTTCCAGTAGTAGATCACGTCCGAGTGAAGTTTCCATGAGTCTTTGCAAAATGCTGTCAGTTTCCAGAAGGAGTTTCCATTTGCATGGCTTTGACTCCCTTAAAAGGAATTGTGTCTCTTTCCATTGGAACAGAGGGTTGAGGGGAAGCCTGATAGAGGTCCGAGCACTCTGAGACTCTGTGTGGTGTAAAGGGTGCTATATAATTGCAAGTTGTTGTTGTTGTCTTGAAAATTATGAGGGGTTTTGATGAAGTAGATAGGGACAAATTATTTCCACTGGTCAGTGAGTCTGAGACTAGAGGGCATCAATTTAACAGGGTTCGCAAGGGAGCAAACGGGGAAATCATGAGAAATATATTTATGCAGAAAGTTGTTAGGATGTGTAACGTCCTATTAGGTGTGATATTTGAGGCAGGATCCATATTAACTTTTAAGATAGAACTAGATAGATATCTAAAAAGGAGAAATTTACAGGTCTACAGGGAAAAGGCAGGTACTGAATGGACTGTTTATTCAAATTGCCAGAATGGGCCGAACAACCTTCTGTGAGGTAAATTCCCTTGGTTCTATGAAGAAAAATCATCCACAATACCCTAATAGTTAGTCAAAGTATAATCAGGTACAGAAATGTTTCCAGGTAGGACTGAAACTTTTTTCCCACAACCAACATTTGCGATTATTCCAACATTGCTTGTGTGATGTTAATGAGTCCCAATCATCAAGCCAGGTTCAAACACCTCAGAAATTGATTTCAGTGTGTGATTTGTTGAGTGCTCTGTATATTAGCAGTTTTCAATCTCACCTAGGGAAAAAAATATCAAATATTTCTCCTGCAGATCAAGTTCCAAATGGGATTTTCAGTTCGTCAGCGCTTTTCATTTCTATACTTTAAAATGGTGTCAGTTGATTTATGGGGCATTACGGCTTTGAATTGCAGGAAATAGGTTGTGTGATGTAAAGCTTGTTTTATTCGCTGTATATTGGCATGTGACTGTCAGAGCTCCACAGGAAAGAAAAGCTAATTCGATTGAGAGCTGTACTTGTCTGTGTTAAATTCTGCCAAATACTTTAAAGTTTCAACTAAGCTGCTAGGATCATTAAAAGGGAGCCTGGATTGCTTTCACTGCCAGCTTTTATAACAGTTTTCGGTTTGGAAATGGCTTTTGAAATTCCGCAATTTAGAAATCAAGATTTGATATCAAAACTGTAATGCCCTCTCATGCTCATTTCAGTAATCCAAATCTATCACCAGTCAAAGAGGGTATTCAGAAATATTTCTTGTAAATATTTTCTCCAATGTAACAACGATATTACAAAATACATACCTCATATGTACAATGACTATCCATATGAATATACTGTATTATTGATTGAAATCAAGCTTTTGTAAAATGAGGGATAATGGATGTTAAATTATAATCCTTTTATTGGATATTGCGTCTTTTCACTTCAGGACATCACAAAGTGCTTCACAGGATATTCTGTATTATAAAGTGTAATGGCTGTGTAATTTGTCGGCAAACACATAGCTTATTTGCACACAACAATGTCCCATAAACAGCCATAAAGTGAATGATTTATTTGAGGGCTTCTTGACCAGTGCAACAGGAGAAATTATCTTTTCAAAATGCTTGTAGAGAAAGTGTTTGGATAAGTTCAGATCAGACCATTCCAAACTGCAGAATTATCAGAGCTCTTTAAACAAGACCTCTCTCATTGCTTCTCTCAAGTGCACTTGCCTCAAGGTCAGCAAGCAGCTGTGAAAACATTAAGAAATCTGCCGACTAAAGTGGAAACAATTTGAAGGTGATAGATGCAAACAGACGTGTAAAGCAAAGTTGCTGATTATGACTATTGATCCAGTGGTGAAATGTTTAATTCTTGAATGCTGCATGAATATGTATATGACAGCAAGGCTGTAATGGGGTTGCTATTACAATCTGCCTGGTTCTGGATGCTCTGAGAATAGTTCTGTCTCTTCTGCTTCCTACAAGTATATTGCCTGCTTCCTGAAGTTCCGGAAGTGGTATTAAGGTGGGCGACCTTAATTTGTGAAGCATGTCTATTGCTTCAAAATCTATTCAAACTATTGCATGCAACATATGTGCTCTCCAGATGATTATTGATAACATCCTGTAAAATCCTCTCACAACCATTTTATGCCTAGCAGAGGTTAGGTGGTACATGTGGACCAGCTCGGCTTAGTTGATAGCTCTTTCATCTCCAAGTCAGAAGGTTGTGGGTTCAAGACTCACATTGGGACTTTGAATTCATTTTGTCTAGGCTGACACCCTTGGTAAGGTGGTCCTAGCTGGACAAGCAGTGGGAAAGCTTGCCAGACAGCAATATCAATGGCAAGCTATGTGGTTTTAGCTGGTTAGAATCCAGCAGTACCCCCAGTGCACTCTGTGGGGTCCCCAAGTCTTGGTTCTTGCCAACCTGTGCCTAATACTCTCTGGAATTAGGCAAGGAGGATGCACCCCTCCCGGGAGAGAGTGCACATTCCATTCCAATAAATATCTAAGGATTTCCATTGATTAATAATAAGCATTTGCACCTGATCATATCATTGAGACATTTCAAAGAGCTTCACAGGATATACTATAAAGTTTGACTGTGTATTTTGTGGGCAAAATGCTGCAGCCAGTTTGTGGACAGCAATGAATAGGTGGGATGCATGGAGCTCTCAATTTGGTTTAGATACTCATAGAAGCAATGGATGAGACATCCAGCTGACCCAAATAAATGTACCAACCATCAATGCTATAGTTTGAAACTTGCTTGTCAAAGCACTTCAGAGAGTGTGAAGAAGCTAAAGCAGTGCAGGTTAAAGACCTGTCTTCCACTTTATAAACATTTATTTCCTACCACAAATTGTCCTCAATACAACTTTCTACTAAATTAAATACAGCTGTATAAATAATTGTACAGTTTTCATTCTTCATTTTCTAAATCACTGTCATTTCCAGCACTACATAAATTTCATTCAGGCAGGTTTTTTTCTGTCCTTTACAACCTACAACATGATTGTACCATAGATAAAGGAACTGCATCTTCAGATCCAAAGTTACCAGTTAATAAGAATGCAAAAATGACGCATTTCTATTTAGCAAAAGCTTTTATAAAATCAGTCAAGTCATTCAGACATCTTTTATATGGTAATTGCTCCCGTAATGGAAACCAGACAACTCTGTTCACACACTAATCTGGAAGTCTTTTCAGTTTCCTGCAGGCAGAAATTTATTTGTAAGGCCCTGAGCTGTCCTTGTGATGAGTTATGTTGATAGAGCCAGCCTTTCTCACATGTTAGTTTCTGTTCTTCACTTTGGGGAAGTAAAAGAGCTCATGTTGCAGCACGGACTAGGTCAAGTGCTCGTTTTTTTAGAAGGAGGATGTTAAACATTATTTGGGTGGCATTGCCCAAATAAATCACCCATAAAGTATACAGTCATTCTGTGCCCACAAAAAATACAGTCATTACAGTATATTCTATGGTTTGAGACCTCAAAGACGTGATAAGGATTATTATTCCTACTTACTACTCAATATTTTATCTTTACTGATCATCATCTTCTTTAGTTGAAGCATGTTTGCCTACAAATTACGGTCACTACACTTTAACCTGCTTACAAATTAAAATTGATTTGAAGAATTTTCCACAATTCTCTATAATTTTAAATTTTACAGAAAAATGGTTTTACAGGCTAAGACAAGGTGAAATTTTGGCTTGTGTTTCATTCCCTAATCTGCTCTATAATTTTCCTGCATTGTTCTTCCAGCCAGTGTGGCCCAGATCAGGAATAATGTAAACATCTCTAATTCAGCCTCTCAACAACAATGTTACATTTATAGAGTGCATTTCACGTCGGGAGGACGTCCCAAGGCGCTCAAAGGCTCACACTAGGAAAGAGATTGCCTTCAGTATCAATGTAGCAGTTCTGCCTTACTTATGAACTCTTGGAAATAATTGGTAAAAAAATTTAGGGGAAAATTTACTGATGGTCAGTAAATTTTACTGATCTTGGTGGTGTGATCTTACAGTGATGTTCCAAATTATTAATCAACAAAAGATTAGAATAAGGTTTTTTTGACTTGTAATCAAAATTCTTTGAGCTGCAATGGACAATTGATCAACATTCCAGGTTGAGTTTGTTTTTTTGGTATTCGTGGCTTTGAGACAGAAGGTTGTGGTTTGAGACCCATATCATGGCTTGAGCTCATAACCTACATTGATGTTTCAGTGCAATAGTAAATAATTGCTGATTATTGGATGGTGCCATAACAACAACTTGCATTTATATTGCGCCATTCATGCAAAATAGCATCTCGGAGCACTGCACAATGGCAGAGTTGGACTCCGAGCAAGGAAGAGGGGAAGGGAGAAGTGACCATAGGCACAATCAAAGATGTAAAGGTGGGATTTAAAGATAGAATAATAACCAATAAATAATAATAATCCTTGCATTTGATATGCGACCATTCATGTCAGAAGGATGCCACATGATTTTACTGTAAAGTGATATGGTTGTGTATTTTATGGGCGAATGCTGCAGCCAATTTCCAAACAGCAATGACCTACAAATAGCCATTAAGTGAATTTTAACCTTAACCCTAGCCCAAAACCCACACCAGGCTCCGTGAGCCAATTGCCCCCGTCCTTACCCAGCTCCACTGGCTTCCCATCCCCTAGAGAATAGAGTTCAAGATCCTAATCCTTTTGAAGCCTTCCATCGTCTTGCCCCACCCTACCTCTAAAACATTATCAACTCCCTCCCCTCAGGGGACACTGGCTTCACATCCCCTGCCCACCCACGATCAACAGGCGGACCTTCAGCCATTCTGTCCCCACCCTCTGAAACTTCATCTTGGAGTCGCTTCACCCTTTCCCTTGCCCCCTTCAAGGTCCATTTCAAGACCTTCCTTTTGACCATGCCTTTGGTCATCCTCCCACCACCTTCCCTCTTGCTCCCCACCCCTCTTGAATCCAAACCCCAGCTCAAGTGGAAACTTTCAACTTCCAGGGTCTTGGAACATCCTCCTAACATGAAAGGCACTATATAAGTTTGTTGTTGTTGAATAATGCCACTTGGATTGGAGACAGGACCTTGCTTCAGCATCTTATCTGAAGTACGGCACATCCAATAATGCAATACACCCAAGCAATGCATTGGAGTGTCAGCCTAGATTATGTGAGTTAAAAGTCCTGACATGAGCCCACAATCTTCTGGCTCAGAGATGAGAGTGCCATCAACTGAGCCATACGTTGGAACAGACATTAAACCAGAAGGATGTCAAATACAGATGTTTTCTACTTCAATGTTCAACATTTTAATTTATCCATTTATTTTATGAGATAATAATTTTTCTACTTCCTGTCAATTTCTAATTGCNAAAAAAATGCAGAACATCCATTTATTAAAGATATGGAAAATAGACATGGAAATGGACTTGACTGAACTCCAGACCAAACTCAATAGCCTATCCTACACTCCAAACTGCCATTATGATTTGCTCGCTACAGGCACTCCCAATGCACCCAACCTTACAGAGGATGTCAAACATGTTTTATTTGGTCTATGCTCTACAGTGTTTTACAGTGAAAGTGGCACATTCTGAACACTGAATGCTTATAATAGGTTTATTTGGGTCCAATCACTCACAGTTTACTTTAGAAACAAAGAGTGGATAAATAGCCAACTTCCAGGTTTTCAGTTCACTGCTGATGTCACATCCTGTGTATTGCACACATGTGGACTATGTGCAAGAAGTGATGCTGATGTAATTTCCTGCATGCTGCACATAGTGCAGGAAATGATATCAGCAACCCTTGTTGATGCAGGAAGTGATGTCAGTGATGCTTCGAGGTGCAGGAAGTGATATCAGCAACACGTCCTGGCACAAAAAGTGATGTCAATAGCGATCTGATGACCAGGAAATTGGTTATTTTTTAGCTACCTAGTCAGTTTTGCAAGCGAGGTGTACCACACTGCTAGATAACACGGGTCCACAGTAAGCAGCGCTAAAAGTGAGGATATACCATACCAGGGTGGGAGGGGGGCCAATATAATGGCATTCAGCTGTATTATAGTTTATATTTCAGGTTGCATTGTTCCAGAAAAACATCTTACAAATATTTCTTCAGCTCCACCAGGAGCCCAATAAAACAGGGGTAAAGGAAGTGTGCATATTCCAGAATGTTCCAACAAGACTTCCAACAAGCATGAGCTTTATCTTGAGGTCACATTGTTTCTCTCTTTGATCGAGGCCCCACTCAAGCAAGTTGTTTTTTGTTTTATTTCCTTCATTGCTATCAACGTTGCAGGAGAAATTGGAGGATTTTTTTTTTAAGCAGGTTTTATGAATGAAACCTGGTTAAATTGTGGCATTGAAAAGATAATTCACCTTTTGTTCAATTTTCTTTTGGGATTTGTGGGAAAGCTGCAAAAGCATGCATCCGGAATGCCTTTGACAGATCAATTACATTTTGTATCACTGGTAGGAAGCGAAGGCTTCGTTGCAAACTGTGTCCTCATCTTTCTGCACAGCAGGACATTATTGCAGACCATGTGTTCAGATGGGAAGCATATTAAAGTAAATGGTGAGCTTAAAGAGAAAGGGACTTTTCATTCCATGGTAATACCTGGATCTGTCTACTGAGAAGGGAATTGTTTATATTGTACCAGTGAATTGAGCATGTTTTTACAGTCAGTCGTCTAGTTGGTTAACTTAATTGACTTAGAGCTGTGGGTTTGTAAGTGTATTTTGTCCTTAAAAGATTGTGCTGCCCAAAGGTCGATAAACTTATTAACTTTTTTTATGGTCAACCAAGTTTCTGACACGTGCAGAAAGCCATTACCATGTTTAAAAGTATCCAAAGCAAACAGAATTCCATGCATCCCGCCTACACATGGAAATTCCAGAGATGTTTATTGGAGTGGGATGCTCATTCTCTCCCTGGAGGGATGCATTCTGCCTATCAAATTCCAGATAATACTAATTCTAGAAAATATTAGATGCAGGTGAAAGACAAGGGTTAGGGATCCAGAATGTGCATTGGGATACTGCTGGAGTTTAGCCAGCTAAAACCACATGCTTGCCATTGAGAACACTGTCTGGCAAGCTTTCCTGCTGCTTGTCCAGATCGGATCACCCTATCCTTTACGGCTTTGGCTTTCAGAGTTAATGGGAGCTGATTGGGAAGAATCCCTGGCCTCAGTGACTTTCCAAGTCCTGCTGATGAGTCAGGCTGGCTGTTGTATCATCAGCAGTGTCCTAGAATACTGCAGACCCACCTGGCTCAAGAACTGGACTTCTGAGATCGCCACAGAGGGTGGACTCTATTCCGGCATTCCGTTGCCAAACATATCACTTTGGAGCCAGTTCAGCTCAAGGAGGCCCCGCCGCACACACACACGCCCACAGGAAAATCATTAGTTGATCATTTGATATCCAACAAGTGTGGGTTTGAGTCTTTACCAGGTGATGGTAGGTACCAGAAACTCCCTACGAGCTTCCTGATGGGCAACACAGGTCAGCAGAAACTAACAATTAGAGCCCCCCCACCTACCACACACACGCGCACACACACACATATGTGCACAAACACATATGAGCACACATATAAAAGCACATAAAGTTTAAACAGCGGAGCTTTAAAATGGCAACTGGAATTGCCATGATTTTAGTTATTGGTCTCAAAGCTGGCATGAGGAGATAAAAATCCACTGAAATGTTATATTCATATTCAGAATGTAATAATTAGCACATTGAATCCCTTATGGAACACTGCATTTTGAACAACAATAACAACAAATTACATTAGTATAGCACCTTTCACGTCAGGAGAACGTCCCAAGGCGCTGGACAGTAAGGGATTTGGACCTGAGCAGGGGGTTGGGATCAGGGAGTGTGGAGGGTAGGGGTAGGAAAGTGACTGAAGGAGGGTGCCTTTAAGGAGGCAAGGGATAATGATATTTCAGGTTTATTGCAGAGAATTCTGAGAAGTAAAAACAGAGGTGACTTTGCAGCTTTAAGATTACAGTACAGAATTCCAGAAAGGCTGCATGTCTGAAGAATCCTTTATATTGATGGCTCGTGTATCACTGAATGATATATTCCACCTATTAAATCTGGCTTCACAATCACGGATAACAGCTAGTTTCATCATTAGATGTAATCAAAGAAGCCCATTTTTCCCTCAATTCTTATCTGCTCACGACAAGAGGCAAAAACATGAAAAGCTTCCCTTTGGAGATTAAGCAAACAGCAAATGCAAACACAGATCCCTGACCAAAATCACGTCTTGTGTAATCAGAGAAGCAACCTGACCTCGCAGGTCTCTGCTGCTTGATGTTCAGGACTAAATCAGCATGAAAAGGCCACAGGCACAATGGGCTGCAAGATGTACACTCTGAATGTTACTGGTTTGTCCTTCTAGGTCCTACCAACGAGTCAGGCGGGCTGGGTTGTCATCAGCAGGTCGCTGGAGTAGTGCAGAACCATTCACCTCCTGGAGGCAGTCCAGTTTTAATTGGGGAATTGTTAGCCATAACACTGTAAGAAACTCATTTCTCTTTTTGAACAATCATGGGATCTTTAATGTTTCTGTAACCAGGCAGATAGGACCTCAATTTAATATCTCACCCAAAGGACGACACCTCTGACAATGCTGCATTCCTCTAGTATTGCACTAATGTGTCAGTCGAAACTATACAACCTCAAAGTCCTGAAGTCCTACAATCTTCAGGGACAAGAGACTTATGCTAAAATTTGACATTTTCAGAGTGACACTACAATCTGTGTACCAATTGATTAAAGCTTTATTGAGATATCACAACAGAGGAATTGCATTATGATGCAAGACTAAAAACTCCACAGAGCCAAATCAGCAATATATGTGATGACACTGGTCAATGAGCCTGCCAATAATGGTTTGAACAACATTTTTGAACAAACGTGATCCAGAATAAAAGCTTTGTGACTGCTGAAAACACATAACTATGCAATAGATGTTCCAGAGAGCAGCACTTCACTAGTAGTGGAATATACAATTTCTCATTATAAGGCATTAATACCAAAGCCAGGAAAATCACAGACAAATGCGGAATAATAATGTGCATCCTGTCAACATCACTATATTTACTGACAAATATAGAATGAGCTGCATCTTTCTTTTAAAATGTTAACTGTACCACCCACATAAACATTCAACATCCTCCAATAACTAACTTTCACTGCCTGTGACCAGGACTCCCTCTACTGTGCCTTCTTGTCCTCCATTGTTACTTTCAACACCATTGACCACTCGATTCTTCACCACCATCTATCTTCCCTTCAACGTTTCTGTGCCTCTGCACTTTCCTGGTTTCACTCCTACAAGTCTTATTGACTATGTCTATTCCATCACTTTTTAGACTTCTCCTCCTGCTCCTGTGCAGTCATATGCAGTGTTTCTCAGGACTCCAGCCTTTTCCTCACCCAAATGTTCCCATTTGTGACATCATCCACAGACTGAGGTCCATCTCAATATGTACCCGACTTCCCTGTCTGCTCCTTCTACTCCACCAATTCTAGTCTGTTTCATACCTATACCCCAACATCAGTGGATCATCTTTTAACCACTTTGCACTCACTGCCTGGAACGCTCTTTCTATATACCACTGCCTTGCTCCTACCCTAACTGCATTCAAACTACCTAAAGACTTATCTCACCTCTGCTCTATCACTCTCCTACCTCATTTTCGGGCACCTCAACCCTACCCTCACATTTGTGCAAAACACACACAATCACAGCACTTCATAGTGTATCCTGTGTAGTTTCTTGGGACATTCTCCTGATGTGAAAGGAGCTATATCAATTGTAAACCTTTGTAAAGCTTTTTTTAATCATTTTCCATGTGAACATTACTGTTGCTGTTATTATTAAAACCTATTCTTCGAATGCATTTTTGGTCCTCTTTGCCCTCCACACCCCACTTTCTTTAGCTCCCCACAACCCCCACCTCAAGCTTGCATGTCCAGTTAGCTGTGTGAAGTGCTTTGAATCATCCTCCTGAGATGAAGACTCTATATAAATGTAAACTAATGCTGCTGTTGCTTCACTTTGCATCGCTAAACAGTTGTGTCATCTCCTTCATTCACACAATGAACAATATTTAACAACTTCACCCTTTATTTATTACAGTGACTGCAAACTGGTTGGCCTGTTTGGCCCATTTGATACCCCAATCTGGCCTCATGCAGTTCTTCACTTGCAAGCCAAAAATGCTCCTTTAAATGCATATTTCGCAATGATTTCCAGCTGACATCAAGAGGCCACCACGAGCTGAAAACCAAGTAGTATATTTTATACCCCATAACAAGTTTGAAGCAAATTTTAGAGTATGCAATTTAAAGGTATTCATGTTCCTGCAAAATGCCGTACTGAGGACTAAACTAATCTGGTTACATATTAAAGCCATTCTCGAACCTTGGTTATTTACTTCAATGGCAACCACACAGATTCCCTGTTATGAGGTGGAAAAAGCACTTGCAGTACTTGCATATTCCTTGCAGATGTAATTACAAAATAGAGATTAATAAGAGATTGTGTTTGGCAGCACGGGCAGGCAGTGCCACAGAGTGGTAGGATATGGGTTTGCATCCACGATTCTCCACACATGGAGCTCCCCCCACATTCAACTGTACTGGTAAGAGATGGTATGAAGTGCAAGTATGGTTTGTCATTAAAACAGAGAGAGACAGTCACCGCATAGCACTCTCACCTATCACCATCCAGCAGCCAGCAATAGAGCAGCACGATGAAAGGCTTGAACCTCCCAGCCTGTCTACTCCCTGGGTGAAGTTATAAAAAGCTGGCACAGTATTGCAGGAGAAAGTGTGTGTGTGGGGGGGGTGGGTGGGGGGGAGTGGGGTGGGGGGGTAGAATGAGGGGTGGGCAGAATAGGAAAGAGTTTTTTTTAAAAACTATAAAAATTCATTGCAGAGAACAAATTGGAAAGACTTTCAAAAGAACACATCTGGAACACAGTTTTTGGCATTTACAAGGCATTCATAAAAACATCTCGCAAGCTGTATTATTTACGATGCTTGTTTAAAGGAGCATTGATGTTCTGCGTAAATAGAAAACCCTAAGATATGTGGTAACAGTTTTAACTATTCTGGATGCAATTTTTCCAATAATAATTGAGTTTTAATGACATAGTTGGCATTCAGATGCAGTAAAATGTTGCATAACAACAACTGCATGCTCTTTCTCTTTATTGTTATGATTTTCCCTGCTTTACATCTCTGCTTTTTTCCCAACTTCATGCTGTAGTCATTCAGATGAATGGGTGGCGGAAGAGATAGCACAGGATCTTCCAATGCTGCTGCTAATGGTGTGCTCTTCACACTTCTTTGGGGATGGTACAGGTCCTTCTTTAGACTACTTGTCGTGCTCCTCCACTGTTAAGTGCCCTGAGGCACTACCCTGCATGAGGGGCACTGAGCTACAGGAGGGGAGTCCTGCAGCTCAGTGGTTAGAGCGCTCGCCTCTCAAGCAAGAGACCGGGGTTCGATTCCCGGCAGGGCAAAATGTTGGGCAAGTTTCCTAACTCCACACGCCTCTGTTTACCTAGCAGTAAGTAGGAACCTGGTTGTTAATTGATTGGTAGATCGCTTTTCCAGGGATAATAATCCCTCAAAAAAACAAAATAATAATTTGGTCACTCAATCCACGACTGTTTGTGGGACACTGCTGTGCGCAATTGGCTGCCGTGTTTCTCCCACAAATATAGTCAATTTACTTTACAGTATATTCTATGAAGCGCTTTGAGACATGAAACGTGCTGTATCAAATGTGAGGATTATTATTATTATATAAATGCAAGTTGTTATTGATAACGCCTGGATAGAGTTCTACTACCATAAGGTATTGCCTGCAGCAACATGCCTCTCACATGGTGAACCTTCAGTATAAGAGGCCAGCGATACTGAGAAACACACACACACTTTATACTCTTCCAAAATAATACGGTTCAAAAGGCAGCAGTATCTGCCAGTGCCAAATATTGCTGGGTGGCCAGTTTTATTTGCAAGACAGATATTCAGGTGTCAGCTTCGCTCAGTAGGTAGCACTCCAGCTTCCGAGTCAGAAGGTTGTACATTCAATCTGCATGTTGGGACTTTAGGCTCACAGTCTAGTCTGACACCCCACTCCAATACATTTCTGGGGAGCAAAGCATTTTTGTTTGTGCTGTGCTTCAGATGAGATATTAAACCATCTGCCTGTTCAGATGGATGTTAAAGATCCCATGTCATTGTTTGGAAAGAGAAGGGAATTTCTCCTGGTGTTCTGGCCAACAATCCCCCAGATAAAATTGGTCATTCACTTCATGGCTGATTATTGACATACATATTGCGCAAAATAGCCTAAAAATACATAGTCAATACATTTTACAGTAAATCCTGTGAAAGCTTTGGGACATCCTCCTGACATGAAAGGTGCTATATCAATTACAATTATTATTATGAAATAAATAATAATCCTTAGCATTTGCTATAGCATCTGTTCACATTGTGGAGATGTTTCAATATGCCTCACAAGGTATACTGTAAAGTGGTGTGACTGCATGTATTTTGTGGTGAACACAGCAGCCAATTTGCACACAGCAATATACCACAAACATCAATAGAATGAATTATTATTATTATATATTCTTGATGACAGTGGATGAGATTTTGCACATGCCAAGCTGACACTATATACACCAAATCGTCAGGTATTCCGTATGAGAAAACATTCATATGCACTATACTCACGAATAGATAGCGGATGCTATATTCTCATATAGCAGTAGGTGAACATGCAACCCCCGCCCACCCCACAACATAATTACCTGGTCTCCTTGCCTCAATACCTCCACCTTGGTACCTGCTTCCCATCTTCAGATTGCATCTGAAGATCTTCCTCTTCACCGAGTTATCGCTCACCTCCCTTCTCTCTCCCAGCTCGGCATCAAGCTCTGTCAATATTAAGCGCTCAGAGACCCTACTTTGTGTGAAGGACACTAAATAAATGCAAATTGGTGTTGTTCAGGGCCTTGGGATGTCCTCCCGATGTAAAAAGCGCTATGTGGTTTGTTGTTGCTGTACTTGGTGTACATAGCCATAACTTAGAGAAGCCATATCTCAAAGAAAGGGGAAAAAAAATGAAATGTTCACTTTGGCAAGGCTAACAACAGGTCAAACCACTGTTTTTTTGGGAGCAGGGAGTCTTAATAATGACCACCACTGACAGCAAACTGCTATTGTTTCCTCTCAATTTGCTTTAGGTTCAGGAGAGATCTGCCCTAGAAACACTGACATTCCACATCCTGACCAAAAGGTTTACTTTCAAATTTGTTTTGCTTTTTGTCTTCAAGGAAATATCTTGTATTTGAATTTAACCTTCAAATCTACCATTGTATCAAAAACACACATTATATATCTTCAATACATCTCTTGCATAAATACACATACCTGTCAATTTACAGTCACATTGTAGCTGTATTATATCTCACCTTTTTAGTTTTATACAGCTGAAAAGCATACACTAATGCAGCGATTAAGAATAATAACAATCCTTGCATTTGAATTTCATGTCTTCCAGATGTCTCAAAGAGCTTCATAGAATATACTGTAAAGTGAATTGACTGTATAGTTTGTGGGCGAAACGTGGGAGCCAATTGTGTACAGTAGAGTGTTGCAAACAGGCGTGGATTGAGTTATCAAATTATTATTGTTTTTTTTCTTGAGGGATTATTATCAGGTATGTGGAGTAAGGAAACTTGCCCAAAGTTTCACCCTGAAAGGTAGGAACCTCTCTGCTTACTTACTGAAAGGTAGGAAGCTCTCCCTTTTATATTTAAATATAAAATGTGCAAATTTACACTTTCAGTAAATACACAATGTAAAACCAACACTGTGATGCTGGACAGTTCGACACTGAGAATTTCCAATTTCTTCATAAGGTTTTGTGAACAATCGAGAAATTTGAGTCAAATCATATGAGACCACTTTTAGCCTGTGGATCCCATGTTTGGTAGCTGGCACCATCCCAAACTGGTGGAGCGGAAGGACAGAAAATGGACAAGGATTGCAGTTATTAATGGGGCCCTGTAGTGGGTGTAAGGTGTTTCTTGTTCAATGTTGTCAGCCAGCCCTAAACCTGGTCATCGCAACTTGGAAAAATGGGGGAAAACCAATGTGGTCATGGCAAAAGATTCAGTCATTGATACATTGAAAAAGAATCTCCTCATTACTAGTCAGAACATATAGTATGACTGATGATCTTCCGTAAAATAATCACATGCTGTATCCCACCAAAAGATTCTCCTCACACTCAATTCAAGTGTGCTTATTTTTAAAAGACCCACCTCACATTTATTTTCATCTAATTAGTCTCAAGAACTGCCATATTTTGACAATGATCCAACTGCCTACTATTGCCAGGTAATATGCATTGCCAGATGATGAAAACACAAAGCGTTCCAGTATAAAAGCTGACTGAAGCAATCTACCAACGAAGAATCCAAGCCAAAGCACAATAATCAGCTAGTCTTCAGCCAAGCAGTCGTTGATTTACTTTAGTTTAAATTGTTTGTAATATTATGTATTAAGGATGAGTTCCAAACCCAAAAGTGGAATCCCAAACTGTTTCAGAAACTAGAAGGTGAATACTTATAGTAAATTTGAGGTTGGTCCAATCCGTATTATAACTGCTGACCACTCGAGCCAGGTAGATACTGAGACACACGGACACACACTTGTTACAAGACTCATCTGGTTTATTAACACAAGAGGGGAAACCACAGCAGCCCCAACAGAGACAGACCGCTCTCTTTACTGTTAATTCTCCTGGAGGGGTGCAGACACCTAGGTTCATGGTAAGCGCTCTGTAACCCCTCTTAGGTCCATTTGTCCTCACAATTCTCCCCTATCCCCCTATCCACGATCCACCTCCATGCTCATTTTCCTGAGAGTCTAGAAAAGTCTGTTATTTATTGGCTCTCCAGCATTGTGTACTTATCTGCAGTTTGGTAGGTGGGGTAAACATTTTGCGTTAAGGCTACCATAAAGACTTTTGCACCACTTTATGAGTGGAATGATATCCCGCCCACATGCTGTGCTTACGTTAGATTTAGTAGCAGCATCAGACTCAATGAGAAAGTACATGAATAGTGAAAAGTTTAGAAGTGAGTTGAGGACTGGATTAGTCAAAGGAATTCGCTCCGCGGTCACTTCCCCTCCAACACCCACCCACCCCCCACCCCTCCCTCCCACACTCCGACTCCTACCCATCCTCCCCTACACACATTCGTACCCGTTTCCCCACCCTCTGCCACCAAACTCATCCTATCCCTGAAACCCACCACCTGCTCCCTTGACTCCATCCCCACTCCACTCCTTATCTCCCAGCTCCACCTCCTTGTCCCACACATCACAGACATCGTCAACCTGTCCCTCTCCTCTGGCTCTGTTCCCATTCCCTTAAAAACTGCCACCATCACTCCCATTTTCTTCAGCTCAACGTGCGTAAAACTGAGGCCCTCCTGATTGGCTCGTGTCAGCGGCTCCGCACCTCAGGCGCTGACAGCATCAGCATCCAAGGCTGCACTCTCCACCTCTCAAAGCCAGTCAGGAACCTCTGTGTTCTTTTCGACCCTGAGCTGTCCTTTCTCCCTCATATCCGCGCCACAACTGGCACTGCCTTCCACCACCTCTGGAACATCGCCAGACTACGGCACTACCTCACCCCTCACGCTGCTGAAACTCTGGTCCACGCCTTTATCACCTCAAGGCTGGACTATGGGAACTCTCTCCTCGCCGGCCTTCCCGGCACCTCCCTCCACAAGCTGCAGGTCATTCAGAACTCTGCAGCTCGTGTACTGTCCCGCACCAGGCTTCGCGACCACATCACTCCCACCTTCGCTCGCCTCCACTGGCTCCCCATCCCCCAGAGGATCGAATTCAAGATCCTCATCCTCACCTACAAGGCCATTCACGGCCTTGCTCCCTCCTACCTCTCTGACCTACTATCCCCCTACCTACCTGCCCGTACCCTCCGTTCCTCTGGCTCCAGTCTGCTCCACATCCCCCGCCCCAACCGCCCTACCATCGGTGGCCGGGCCTTCAGCCTCTCAGCCCCTAGTCTCTGGAACTCTATCTCCCAGTGCCTTCGCTGCCTCCTCCCTTTCCTCCTTCAAGGCCGGTCTCAAGACCTTTCTATTTGACCGTGCCATTTCTCCCCTGCTCGGGTCCTGACCCAACTGTACAGCGCCTTGGGACGTCCTCCTGACGTGAAACGCGCTCTATAAATGGAATCTTGTTGTTGTTGTTGTTGTGCCTTCAGCTCCCCTCTCGACTCTCTACCCCCTCCTCGCTCCCCTCACCCTGACCATTTCCCCCTTGCTCGGGTCCTGACCCAACTGTACAGCGCCTTGGGACGTCCTCCTGACGTGAAAGGCGCTCTATAAATTGAATCTTCTTGTTGTTGTTCTTGTTGTCATGCATCACTGGCGAGGAACATGACTCAATGCTGGAGGTTATAAGAGTTGACAGTTTCTCTGGTGGAGGAGACCTCCTGGAGACAGCACCTCTGTACCCCCCTTTGTTCCCCTTGTAGAGCAAGCAGATTTTGGTTTGGCTGCTATGAAAAGATTTGTGCAATACCTTTGTTTTCTAGAAGATAGTGTGGAGAAACTGACTGATGGCCTTGATAAAAGTAGGCAGAGTTTGCAGTTAGCTGCAACAAAAATAACTTGCCATTATATAGTACCCTTCATGCAGGGTAGCATCCCAGTGGGCTTGAACTCTGATATCAGAGGTCCATCGAAACAGTTAACTGAACAGATTCTCTATGCAAGGTATTGTATGATATATCTGCTTCTGATGTGTCTTTAAGAGACTGAAGGGAAGAAAACCTGTGGTACTTCACTCTGTCTCCAAACATTTACAGACCAGCATTGCTGCAGGATTGTTGCACTGGCCAATTCAGCATTACTGTGATGGCCACCACTTCCCAGAAAAGCTTCACCGTGCAATAATTCTGCAAATGATATCTTCACAGATCTCACTGATTTCCAAATGGGTGAAATAAATTAAATTGTTGATGCATGGTCCTCTGAACTATTAAAGCCTTACTTATCTCACTGTCTTAAAAAGTGCAGATATATTAAATAGAATGTAAATTTTAGGACAAATCTAACTACTATTAAGCATATGATACATCAAGGGAATTGGAGGGGGGCATACCTATGGACCAGTCGATATATTAAGAATTGGCGGGTCGCATTTTCTATCAATCAGTTTATCCATTAATATCTTAAACTTTACCATTTTTCACGTTGGAATGAACCCTATAATATTATTTAATGGCCAATTTAAGGTCAAAGTAGCTGGGGTCAGAAAAGATCAGGTAATTTACGCATAAGCCTGTTATCATAATCCGGTCTCTCAAGTGAATGGGCAAAAGTGACCTACTTGGTGAGGTGACCTGATTACTGAAACAGGTCGGGTGATTCAGGTGACTGATGTAATGTTAAGGGCATTGGTAATGGGCTAGGGTGATGAACATTTAACAACCATTCTTTGCAATCTCATTAAAATAAAGGCATTGTCACATTTCAAACAAAAGCCATCATGTATTCAACCTTCATTTGAGAATGCAACTTGTGTTCTGCCAATACCATAGCTCACAGCTAACTGTCTATGACTTTTGCCCTCACTGTTTTTGGTTAAGTGCCACTCTCTCACGTAAGGACAATTCCTTCTGTGGTGGCATGTTCACAACACTTACCAAGAATTGGCTGCAGGAGCTCAGGTTAGGCCGCGGGCGCCGGGTGAAGTCAATTTCACACTCGCGCCGTTTCCGCAATCCCAACACACCCAGCGCCTCGCACACGTGACTGGAGCCCACTCGGCCCACAGTAGCAATGTCAAGGAAATAGTGCGAGAAGCCCGAAACCTAACACACTGTGTACTGTAGAGGTTAGTAGAGGAGGGGGGTGTTTGTACCATGTTTGTACCGGAGGAGGGCACTGTAACAGCCGTAATCAATGACTGTTGTCCTGAATAGTGAGGTGCCCGGTTTACTGAAGCAGACAGAGGCTGTCTATTTTACACTGACAATGAAAGAGACAGTGCAAATGTGCCCACAATTGTGAGGTGGCTGGATTACTGAGGTGACCGCAAACTGGGTTTCTACTGTAGTTGGATCCAACGTGAAGGAATTGAAACCCACAACAGATGAATCATAGAATATTACAGCACACAAGGAGGCCATTGCCAATTATCTTGAATCTATGTTACCTACCCACCTGTCATTGGAAACAGTTTCTCCCTGTCTACTCTATCAAAACCCCTCATAATTTTGAGCATTCATAACATTAAATCTCCCCATTACCTTCTTTATTGTAAGGAGAACAATCCCAGCTTCTCCAGTCTCACCAAATAACTGCAGTCCCTCATCCTTGGTACCATTCCGATAAATCTCACCTGTACCTGCTCCAACTCCTTAATATCTTTCCTAAAGTTTGGCACCCAGAATTGGGCACAATACTCCAACTGAAGCCAAACCAATGACTTATAAAGATTTAGCAGAACATCCTCGCTTCTGTACTTATTTATAAAGCCAAGATCCCATATGCTTTTTTAACAGCTCTATCAACCTGTCTTGCCTCTCTGCTCCTGTACCCCCTTTAAAACTGTACCATTTATTGTACATTGCCTTTTTCCATTCTTCCTCCCAAAACACATCACCTCACACTTCTTTGTCGTAAGTTCATCTGCCATGTGTCTGCCAATTTCACCAGTCAGCACCTCCTACCATCCTCCTCACTGTTTACTATTTCCAAGTTCTGTATCATCTGCAAACTTTAACATTTTTCTCTCTATATCCAAGTCCAAGATAATTTATGTATATCAAAAACAGCAGTGGACCTAACACCGACCCCTGGGGGGACACCACTGTATATTTTCTTTGAGTCAGAAAAACAACCATTCACCACTACCCTCTGCTTTCTGTCTCCCAGCCAATTTCATATACATGCTGCTGCTGTCCCTATCCCATGGGCTTCAATTTTTCTAACTAGACTATTACGTGGCACCTTATCAAACACCTTCTGAAAGTCCATATACACTACAACAACTGCACTACCTTCATCAATCCTCTCTGTTATATCATCAAAGAACTCAATTAAGTTTGTCAAACATGATTTGCCTTTAACAAATCCATGTTGACTGTCCCCACCACCGACGTTAGGCTGAATGGCCTGTAGTTTCCAGGTTTATACTTCTCTTTTTTGAACAGGGGTGTAACATTTGCAACACTCCAGTACTCAGGTACTACTCCCATATTCAAGGAGAATTGAAAGATTGTGGTAAGAGCCTGCACTCTTTCCACCGTAACTTCCCTCGTAAGCTAGGATACATTCCACCTGAACCAGGTGACTTTTCTACTGTGAATGCTAGTAACCTTTTAAGTACCTGCTCTATATTTTTATAATATAATTCTCTATTTTTATCCTATCCAATTTTTCTACTCTCTCCTCCTTTACTATACCATTGGTAACATCCTTTTTTGTGAAGACAGATGCAAAGTACTCATTCGATACCTCAGCAATGCCCTCTGCCTCCACAAGAACATTTCCTTTTCGGTCCATAATCAGTCGCATCCTTCCTTTGACCATCCTTTTACTCTTTAATATTTATAGAATACTTTAGGTTTCCTTTTAATGTTATCTACTTATCTTTTCTCATATACTCGCTTTGCCGCTTATTTCCTTTTTCAGTTCTTCTCTGCAACTTTCTGTATTCAGCTTCTGATTCTCTAATGCATTTTGAACCTGACATTTATCATAACCGTCATTTTAATCCCAGTTTCCTTAGTCATCCAGAGAGCTCTAGCTTTGGATGATCCATATTTCCCCCACATGGTAATGTGTTTGGTCTGTACTCTTTGAAAGCCTCCCATTGCTTGTTTACTGTTTTACCCATCAATCTTTGTTTCCAATCCATCTGGGTCAGATCCCTTTTCAACTCACTGAAATAGCCTCTTCCAGTTGAGTACCCTCACCTTGATTGTTCCTTCTCCCTTTCCATAACTTCTGTACTCTAAACCTGCTGATATATGAATCACTATTATCCAGATGCTCTCCCATTGAAACCTGCTCTACTTCCCCAGGACTAGATCCAACACTGCTTCCTTCCTCGTTGGGCTGGAAACATACTGATCAAGAAAGTTCTCTTGCACACATTTTAAGAATTCATCCCCCTCTGTGCACTTTACACTGTTTTCTTCACAGTCTGTATTTGAATAATTGAAGTTCCCTATTATAGGTACTCTATTATTTCTACACCTTTCTGAAATCAGATTTGCTCCTCTATCTCCTTCCCACTATTTGGTGAGTTATAGTATACACCTAACAGCATAACAGCTCCTCTTCTGCTCCTTAACTCTAACCAAATAGATTCCGTCTTTGATCCCTCCAGCACGTCATCCCTTTCCAGGGCTGTAACAGTATCTTTCATCAATTTCCTTCCCTATTCCTCCTGAATACATTGTAGCCAGGAATGTTAAGTTCCCATTTCTGCCCTTGTTTGAGTCTGCTCTTCATTGTTGTGCAATTAGTCCTGTAGCTCAATGGTTAAAGCACTCGCCTCTCAAGCGAGAGACCTGGGTTCGATTCCCGGCAGGGCAAAATGTTAGGCAAGTTTCTTTACTCCACATGCCTCTGTTCACCTAGCTGTAAGTACGAACCCGGTTGTTGATTGATCGGCGGATCGCTTTTCCAGGGGTAATAATTCTTTTAAAAAAAATTAATAATAATAAATTGGTCACTTCAATCCACGATTGTTTGTGGGACACTGCTGTGCACAATTGGCTGCCTCATTTAGTCCACAAAATATAGTCAATTCGCTTTTCAGTATATTCTGTGAAGCACTTTGAGATGTCTTGAAGATGTAATAAGGAGCTATATCAAATGCAAGGAGTGTTATTATTGTACTACATCATAATCCCATGTGGTAAACTGCACCTGCAGCTCACCAACCTGGATCCCTCCTGTTTCTGGACTATTCTTTATTCCAAAGTTATTTGTCGCTTCCATTCCTCTCTGTTCCTAGTTTCGCCTCTCTGATGTTACATCCGGGTTTCCTCTCCACTTGCCAAATTAGTTTAAAGCCTCCCTTACAGCAGTAGTTGATGGCAACTGATAGTATCAGCTGCTAACAACTGCCTGCAAGGACATTGGTTCCAACTCTGTTCAGGTGCAACCCATCCACCTTGTACAGGTCTCACCAGCCCCAGGAATCAGTTTGTTAAAAAGAGAAAAATACCTCAGCATTTCAGGCATGATACTTCATCCGAAGTGTTGATCTAATTTTCTCTTCCACCTGCTGGCTGCCATGCTGTGGATTTCCAGTGTTCCCAATTTAATCCAGATTTCCAACTTTTTTTATTGTTTTACTTTCAGTTCTCCTGAAAGATGCCAGGAAGAATTCCAATATGCTTTTGTCGTCTTACATCCCTCCAGATAAAATTGGGTATTCTCTTAATGGCTTTTCATGGGACATTGCTATATACAAATTGGCTGCCGCATTCACCTACAAAATAATAATATAATAATAATCTTATCTTTGACATAGCACCTTATCACATAATCAAGACATCTCAAAATGCTTCACATGATATACTGTAAAGTGGATTAACTATATTTTATGGGTGAACCACTGCAATCAGTTTGTACACAGCAGCATCCCGCAAACAGCCATGGAGTGAGTGACCAATTTTTTTTTGAGGGATTTGTTGGCCAGGACACTGGGAGAAATGCCCTTCTCTTTTTGAATAGTGCTATGGGATCATTAATATCCACTTGAACAGGCAGACGAGATCTTGGTTTAACGTCTCATTCAAAGGACGGCACCTCCAAAAATGCACACACCCCAGCACTGCAATGGAGTGTCAGCTTAGACTATATGATTCCAAGTACAATGTGGGGCATGAACCCACAACCTTCTGACTCACATGCATGTGAGTCAGCTACCACTGACCCAGGCTGACAACACAAATACAGTCACTCCACTTGACAGCAGATCCTGTGAAGCACTTTGAGATGGCCTCTCAATGTAAAAGGTGCTATATCAAATGCAAGGATTATTACCTAGAATTACATGGGACGACATAGAATGTTATAGCTTGGAAACAGGCCATTTGGTTTAATTAGTTCATGATGGTATTTATACTCCACGCAAGTTTCTATCCCTCCTATTCCCTGCTCCTATACCTCTATATTCCCTTTTTCCTTATGTATTAGATAAATAAGTAACCAGATAATAGGGTAAGTATTCTAGAAGGATGAGATCTGATGGACTGAAAGGCTTCCTTCATGCAAAACCAATCTTATGATAATCTTGTGGTCAAAGCATAATTTTATCCAGCGATGGCAAATAAGTAGTGCACATTTCATACCAATGAATGTGAAAGTGATTTTGGATTGGTGTTTTATTGAGTGCTTCAGTGAACTGTAGTAAACAATGAGCTCACCTTCTTATCACTTTCATTTGAAATAAACATTGTGATGTTGCAATGTATGTGTAATATTGGATAAGGCATTTATAATCATTGTTCTATTAGTATAAAGAGGCAAACAGGTTGAACTCTAGCTTTGTATTGTGAACTTGGTTGTTGTAATGTTATTGCAGAGTCCCTGATGTAACCCTCAATGTACAGTACAGAGACTTTACTCCCTGGACCTTTGCTTCACTTGCACTTGTTTTATGCATCTTCAAACCCTGAGGCTAAAAAACAAATTATAAATTGCTTGCCAATAGGGTTAAAGCTGCTTTATCACTCCAAGTGTTCTTCTTCAAACACTAACAGCCATCTACTCCTAAATAAAATAACATTTTCACAATTTACAGAAGGGTTTACTCTTCGTCCAAACAAGCAATACACACAGGAACCTACAAATTCAACAGGGACTGTCTTGAACCCCTGCTTGGCTCAGTAGCTATAATCTTTGGCATATATCAGCCCTTGTCATCTGATACAGCCACTGGGTCAAGCAGCTGTTAGCTGGAGAGTGATTTAGGAGGGTCCTCTGTTCAGTTTTCATGATTACAGCTTTCAAGAAGTCAGCTATCCTCCTTCAATCATTCACAGTGGCAGGACTCCAGACCTCTTTGATAAACACCCCCTGGTGAAAATATGCAGTGGGCAGCAAGTACCACAGTCCCAGACTGACTCAGATTTCAGGATCTGTGTTCTTGTGGAATTACGTGTTAGTTTTCCATGAAAACACCAAGAGACTACCATGAATAGATGGCTTTCATTCAGATTTGAAATGATAGGAAGAGGAGAGGTTTCATGGTGAATTGTGCATTCATGCAATTGTCAAGACAATGCAAGAGCTGTGGAAAACAACTTAAACTTTCATTGAGAGTAAGCAAGGCGGTTTCCTATAATACTACCTAATTGTTCTAAGGGAGCCAAATCTTACATAAATGAGGAAAGTGAGAAGGGTTTTTTTTGTTACAAAAAATGCATCATTTCTTTGTACATTTGGCAAAAGAGAGCTAACGTGCTAAATTCTAATACTTCCTCTCAAAGGACAAAGGTATAATTTTAAACCCTGAAGAATATATGTCAAAGAATGTCGAGTGAGCATCTGGATTTTAGTTATCTCTCATCATTTCCTTCAACAGGTCCAAAACCTTCAGTCATTCCAGCTGAGGTCTGACCCAAGTGACTTTTCTTTTACGTCCCTTAAAAAGAAAACAGGCTCTATCAACTGAGCTTTAACTGCGTGCTGCTGGTTGAGATTTATGACACCATAGATAAGATGAAGGTAAACAGATGTCTTTTACATTTTATAAATTGATTCCAATTTGCTTAACCATGAATCATATCTTTAGGTTCCAGTGTTCTATAAATTGACCAAAGTACTGTTTAAAGAGGGAATTTCAAAAGGCATTTTACGCACTGTCAAAGTCCAGGTCATTCGCTTAATTCCTAGGCAGCAGCTAAAATATAAACGTACACGTAATGTAGCAAAATTGTCTGACTAGAACATCGATCGGGCATGTGGTTTTCACGTTTCACTCCATTTAAACCAATCTCTATTCCCCTGTTTCAAATGGTCTGGTTTCATGTTAAATCTGGAAAATGCCCCCACTGTCAAGTGATTAACAGATCAGATCTGCTCTGTGAATGTTGCATTGTAGGGCTGCATCCTCTCATTTGTGTTTAATACTATCAGTTGCCAATCAGGTGTCTGCTGGGAGCCTGAATCTTGCGCTCACATAATTATTTAAAAAATCCCCAAAATTGCAATACAGAGGGAGGCCTTTAGGTTCATCAAGTCTATTCTGGAGCCATCTCATCCACTGGAACTCGAACTGCAGGATTCCTAATCACATTCTATTTCTTAAATAATGCCGGTGGAAATTCTGCAAATTTTATTGATTTACAGAAATTGTGGTTAAAATGTGTCTTGACACCTGTTCTTAGCAAGTATAGGACTAAAGCCCTCGACTTGTAAAGCATGTTTTTTTTCCACAGGCCTTTCAGCAACAGCCATGTTTTTCTTTGACTTGTGTGTAACTTCAGATAGTTCCAACGCTGCACAACATATGAAATCCTTTTCTTCCTGTCTGCGGCGCATACCATCAACGGAGAACTCAACAGTTTGTACGCCTTCACCCAATGACTTTCCCACAATCACCTTTGCTATCCCTTTCCTTTAACCAACCAAGTCCCATTCCCCGAAGATTTCCCACACGCTCAGGAGTAAGAATTTTAAATCATTTGAAAATATGTCATTCTGTGTATGCACACACCAACTGAGCCTCACACACACAGCCACACACTGAGCCACACACACAGAGCCACATACATCAACTGAGCTTCACACACACACACACTCTCACACACACTGAGCCACACACAACAACTGAGCCACATACACACACAGGTACTCATTGAGACACACACACACACACTGAGCCACACACACACACACACACACATAGAGACACACACACATTGAGCCACACAGACAGACACTGAGCTGCACACACAAATACTGAGCCATACACACTGAGCTACACACTGAGCCAGACACACCAACTGAGCCACACACACACACTGAGACACACACCGAGACACACACAGAGAGACACACACACTGAGCCACACATAGACAAACACACACTGAGCCACATACATACACACACACACACACACACACAGGCACTAATCTGACCCATGATGCAACTGAACATTGAAAGTTTAGTTAAGATGATAATGCGTAAACGAGCGCTGAAAAGCTGTGATCAACAGTACTTATTTTTAATGTATGTTGTGATCTCAACAGTCCTTTCTAATTGTGAAGCCATTTTGCCTTCTCTATTTAATTGAAGAAGGCATCTGTTACAAGACACACTGCTTTTAGCAGTGGTGCTTCTAAAAAAAAGTACAGTATAACTCTTGCTCAGTTGCCTTCTGTTCCTGCGGGAAGCAACAGACATGTTCATTGGTATTCAGCAAGATCAGGAGTTCAGCATGTTGTTGACAGTACACCTCTCCTTCCCACCACGCTGTCTACAGCTCTTAAGCACAGTCAGGAAGACAATTAAAGAATGGATTTTACTCAGAACCTCGGACACAGCGGCCTCTCAAGGTTTTTCTTCAAAGGGTTTTTTCTTTAGAAAAGTTGGCAAATACGGTTTGATTGCATTTTTCAAAATAACCTAAATGTATTTTTTGACACATAATAGCCTCAGATTATGATCAGCTACTGATATCCCATGGAAAGCATCTATAATAAAATAATAATCCTTGCATTTGGTATAGCGCTTTTCATGTCTTCTTGACGTCTCAAAGCGCTTCACAGAAAGCGCTTTACAGACTGTAAAGTGAATTGACTGTATATTTGTGGGCGAAACTCGCAGCCAATTGCGCACAGTAGTGTCCCACAAACAGTCGTGGATTGAAAATGACCAATTTATTATTGTTTTTTGTTTTGGAGGGATTATTATTAGGCGTGTGGAGTAAGGAAACCTGCCCAAGGTTTTGCCCTGCCTGGAATTGAACTCAGGTCTCTCACTTGCAAGGCGAGTGCTCTAACCACTGAGACTACAGGACTCCACATTTCTTTTCTATTCTTTCCTGGGAAAGTATTACATACCTTTCCCTGGGAAGGTATTTTGTTCTACCCCATCTCTAGAACAAAATACCTCAATCCTTCTCGAACCCCAAAGAAGGTTCTTGAATGTATGTTTCGCTTTCAGTCTTCCCCCGGAAGATGCCTTGTCTGTCACTTCTGTTAAGTCTTACAATTGTTTTGTATTACATATAGTTCAGATCATACTTGGCTGCTGATAGAATTATATTTTGCCCACAAAATACACAGTCACTACACTTTACAGTTTAACCTGTGAAACTCTTTGAGACGTCTGGAAAACGTGATAAGGCCTCAAATGCAAGGATAATTATATTAATTCATCAAATACATGGGAACTTGTAAAAGAAAGACACTTGCTGGATCCTTATGAAAATTCTAGCAAATGCCCCGCTGCTTCTGAAAATAACTATGTCAATGAAAGACTTAAAATGAAGCGAAATAATGTGATCATATTATCAGTATAACTGCTGGGTCAATGAAGTTGTTCCCTGTCCTACCGTGTGATAGTCGATGGAGCCAGTAGTAAGCAACGTCCACTCCTAAAAATGCCAAACACCATGTCCAGACCGAATCCCAGGGAAGGAAGAAGAGCCTGCAGTTCTCCCAGATGTAAATGTAGGCTGCCAGCTCAAAACTTTGGCCCAGTAAACTACACAGGAAAGAATAGAAAAGATAAGTTCAATGCACTCGAAAGCTATTTGTTCCTGTGATAGATCTGCAGGCAACATGGTCTAATCCAGACATAATCACAAATTCAATTTTATTGTTTAAAATTGATAGATTGCATGTGAATACTTACACTATAATCCCCTTGACTACAGTAAAGAAACACATAAGTTCCTAAGTGATTACTTAATGTTGTGTGTGTGTGCATGCGTTAAAACCCCCCACCCCAATGTAAATTGTTCTTGTTGATTGCGATTGAACTTTTATTCATCTCCAAGAATTAGAACTTAGTATTGTCTAATGGTCAGTAATTGTGAACCTTGGCGGGTGAGTACAGATGAGTCAAAATGCTGCGCTCTACATAGGAATCTTGAGTTTCGATTGCTCACATCATTTGGGATGTGCATTACAATGAGGGATAAAATTCCACTTGGATCTACATTTACTCAATGAACATAATATTTGTTAAATACAGCTTAATTTTTGAAGCTTTTTTGTATTTTTTTAACAACTACAGAAAGTCAGCTTCACAACTAAGACTGAATTCAACAACTTGCCAAATTCTGGATGCCCTGAAATACTATATTATTTAAATAAATCTAGACTCAGAAAAAACTTTATTCCAGGGGTGTGTAAATTTATGTATAAAATTCATCACACTAGTTCTAGTCAAGCTCCACTGGCTCCCTATTGCTAAATTAATTGATTTCAAGATCCTATTACTTGTTTTCAAATCTCTTCATGCCCTGGTACCTCCCTAACTCTCTGACCTACTTACTCCCCAACCCACTGCCTTTGCTCGGTTGGCTGTGGCCTCCTGCTTGTTCCTTGTCCCCTCCACTCTATCATTGGTGGTCTTGGTTTCAGCCGCTACGCTTTGGAACTCTCGCCCTCAATCCCACCATCTTGCCCCCTCCTTCCCCTCTTTTAGATCTTGACTGAAGACCTTCCTCTTCATGTGTGCATCAGGCTCCACCCTGTTAAGTGCTCCAAGAGCCTGCCCCGCATGAGGGCCGCTATATAAATGCAAGTTGTAGTTGTTGTTGTGGAAATCCATTTCTTTGCAATAGAGTGAACCATTGATTCTGTAGGCAGTGGAGGCTACATATATGGATAATATATATACAGATATTTGTTGAAAAATTACAAAGTCAAAATAGAGAAAATATGTTTAAGGATGAGAGTTTGGTGGTCAAAGTATTTATTTGCAATTGTTTACATTTAATATATGTATATATATAAATTTGGAACTCTATCAATGTGAGTAGCAATAGTGCTATGCTGAGTGCTTCCTCTTCCTAGCTCCCAACCACTGACTATTAAGTTCGCCTATAAATACTTTACAATAAATCTTGTGAACCACTTTGAGATGTCCTCCCGTTATGAAAGGATTATTATAATCCATGTGCGCTCAATATTGACTCTGCACTCAATAACTGTGTGAGAGTTGAAAGGCAGTGGGGACTCTGAAGGTGTTTGATCCCAGGTTTGAGGATTGTCAGCACCTTCACCCCTATCCTCCTCCACTCAGCCAAGGAACACGTTGTCTCTACACTTCGAAACATCCCGTTTGATGTTATTTCACACCCTCTTTCCTCTTCAACATTGCGGTGCTAAGTTTTCCAATATGTGGTGTCTTATCACAAATTTGACAGTCCTGTAGCTCAGTGGTTAGAGAACTCACCTCGCAAGTGAGCGACCTCGGTAATAATTTCTTAAAACAAATAATAAATTGACCGCTCAATCCATGAGTGTTTGTGGGACACTGATGTGCACAATTGGCTGCTGCTTTTCGCCCACAAAATATGCCGTCAATTCACTTTACAGTATATTCTGTGAAGTGCTATGAGACGTCTCGAAGGCTTGATAAGGTGCTATATCAAATGCAAGGATTATTATTATCCAAAGGTGCCTTATCTACATGGGACTGTGCAGTTGTGATGCTTGATGCAGTGCTGGACAGTTATGCAGGACCAGGGCCTGGGACATGAAGTACCTGACGTTCCATCCCAGGTCTCCATCTCCACCTCTTCCTCTCCTGTGGGATGCATGTAAATCTCAGCTTGGTTTGGATACTCTTAACAACAACAACAACAAGATTCCATTTATAAAGCACCTTTCACGTCAGGAGGACGTCCCAAGGTGCTGCACAGTTGGGTCAGGACCCGAGCAGGGGGAAATGGTCAGGGTGAGGGGAGGGAAGGGAGGGAGCGAGGAGGGGGGAAATGGTCAGGGTGAGGGGAGGGAGGGAGCGAGGAGGGGGAAGAGAGTCGAGAGGGGAGCTGAAGGCTCGGTCAAAGAGAAAGGTTTTGAGACCGGCCTTGAAGGAGGAGAGGGAGGAAGCAAAGCGAAGGCACTGGGGGATGGAGTTCCAGAGCCTGGGGGCTGAGAGACTGAAGGCCCGACCACCGAGGGTAGGGCGATTGGGGCAGGGGACGTGGAGCAGACCGGAGCCGGAGGAACGGAGGGTACGGGCAGGTAGGTAGGGGGATAGTAGGTCAGAGAGGTAGGTGGGAGCAAGGCCGTGGATGGCCTTATAGGTGAGGATGAGGATCTTGAAATCAATCCTCTGGGGGATGGGGAGCCAGTGGAGGCGAGCGAGGGTGGGAGTGATGTGGTCCCGAAGCCTGGTGCGGGACAGTACACGAGCTGCAGAGTTCTGAATGACCTGCAGCTTGTGGAGGGAGGTGGCGGGAAGGCCGGCGAGGAGAGAGTTCCCATAGTCCAGCCTTGAGGTGACGAAGGCGTGGACCAGGGTTTCAGCAGCGTGAGGGGTGAGGTAGTGCCGTAGTCTGGCGATGTTCCGGAGGTGATGGAAGGCGGTGCCAGTTGTGGTGCGGATGTGAGGGAGAAAGGACAGCTCAGGGTCGAACAGAACCCCGAGGTGACTGACTGGCTTTGAGAGGTGGAGAGTGCAGCCTTGGATGCTGATGGTGTCAGCGCCTGAGGTGCGGAGGCGCTGACGTGAGCCAATCAGGAGGGCCTCGGTTTTTCGCACGTTGAGCTGAAGAAAGTTGTCTCTCGTCCAGGACTCGATGTCGGACAGGCAGCTGTCAGGACATCGGTGGTCGTGGAGTTGAGAGTAGAGGAGGAAAGGTAGAGTTGGGGGTCATCCGCGTACATGTGGAAGTTAACTCCATGTCTGCGGATGATGTCACCAAGGGGGAGCATGTAGAGGGTGAAGAGGAGGGGACCGAGGACAGAGCCCTGAGGGACACCACATGAGACAGTGCGGGGGGTGGAGGAGAAGCCATTTGTTGAGACAAAGTGAAGACGGTGAGAAAGGTACGAACTGAACCACTCAAGGACAGTGCCTTGACGGTTGAGGTGGGAGGACAAGCGGTGGAGTAGGATAGCGTGGTCGACCGTATCGAATGCTGCCGATAGGTCGAGGAGGACGAGGAGGCAGAGGGAGCCCTGGTCACAGATGGTCAGGATATCGTTGGTGACCTTGACCAGGGCAGTTTCTGTGCTGTGGGCAGCACAGAAACCTGACTGAAGGGGTTCGAAAAGTGAATGGGTAGAAAGGAAAGAGCGCAGTTGGGAGGCGACAACTCTTTCCAGGACCTTGGAGAGAAAGGGGAGGTTGGAGATGGGCCGGTAGCTTGATAGCTGCGACGCATTAAGCACGGTGATGGGTTTCCACATGTATCAGACACCCGGCTGACCAAAAAGGAAAAGAGAGGGCTGGCAATGACCTTCAGCTCTGAAATTTCTCATAAGCCTTCTGCAGTGGCTTGGCTGCTTGTTGAGCTGGTGCAAAGATTCTTGGAGGGATTTGGAAGTAATTACAGGGAGAGGGGATCGTCAGATAGGGGGTGTGGGGTAAGTCAGGGAGAGGGGATGGTGAAGTAGGCAGACAGAGAGGAGTTTATGGGGTAGGTAGAGGAAAGAAAGATGGGGGCAGAAGCTGGAAACCATAAGGACAGGCCATGGGTAAGTAAGGTTTGTTACAAAAAACACACATTTCCTATTGTATGTCATAATGAAGACCAGGAAAAAAACCTCTGCTTTCATTAAGCTACAAATACATGCATGTCATTTAAGGGAGTACCTGTTGGTGACAGGATCCTTCCAACAGCCACTGGTCACTGACTGAATGATGGGATTTGTGTCGCAGTAGTTTCAAAGGCACCTTTGCCTAGGTCAGTACTTGTAGCCTAAAGTAAGTGAACCACTTGATCCCAATCAGGGCCATTGCCGCTGCTGCAGTTATGAGCTGGGACATCTCCAGTATCTCGCAATGTGATATCACATCACATACACAATTTTTCACTTCAAAATAGCTGAAGGAATAAGAGCTCCAAAGTCCTGTCCTCCTTTGAGGGGGAAAGATAAACGGGTCTCATTGGATCTGAAATGTCACCAAGGTGATGTACTTGCCAATGGAATTGTGTCTTTATGGTAGTCTAAGTCATGCAGATCCTGAGCAGGAAGGTCTGCAGTATTCCAAGCTACTGCTGATGACAGCCCAGCCAGCCTGGCTTATTGGCAGGACCTGGAGGGGTAGATCTTTCACTGAGGCAAGGACTCTTTCCACTTAGCTCCTGTTAGCTTGCAAGCCAAAGCATTAATGGAACAGGGTAATCCTGGCAAGGCAAGCAGCAGCAAGCTTGCTTGACACACAGTGCTTTCAATGGCAAACTACATGGTTTTAGGCAGTTGAACTCCAGCAGTACCCCAACGCACTCTTGAGTTCCCAATCATGGGCTCTTGCCAATCTGCGGCTAATACTCTCAGGAATTAGGTAAGTAGGATGCATTCCATTTCAGACCCCCAAAAATTCCACGTGCAGCTGACATACACAAGTGGAACTCTCTATCTGGTTTTGATACTCTTAAGCATGGTGATGGGTTTCTACATGTGTCAGACATAAAAAAAAATCTGAAAACTTGTTACACTCGATCAGTGGGTTAGAATCCTACCTGATTCCTACAAGTGAGGGAGACCCTATATTTCATGCATGTCAAAGTGATGAGTGAGATAAAATCAGTCACCCACTAAATATCTGATTTAAATCATAAGAATAAATGCAAAAATATTCCTTAGCATTAGGACCTTGGAGCTGTGATCCCTTGGTACTGAAGAATGTCTGGAATTCTGACATGTTCAGAATTAATGCTTAATGCTGGGCACTATAAAATGATATTAAAAAAAATCATCCAACACAACTTCTTTATTTTAAACCAAAATTATTTCAGCTGCAGCACATGTCGAGACTCAAAAAAAAGTACTGCCCAGCTGTACACAGAGCACAATGAATTACTTTGAAGTGCAGCAACTAGAATTTGATGTGAGAAAGTACCTTGGTTTTATCAAAAGCAGGTGGAGCAGGAACCTGACTGCTCATTTAATTATTTCGGCTCCACCTGTTTCGGATAAAAAGAGTCACTTTCTCACATCAAATTTTAGTTCGATTCATTCAAAGCAATAACTGGGTCTAAATTCTGGATTTCTAACTGGCAAGTTCTGGATGCATTGCGGCTGATTCTTCTAAACTCTGCTTGGCCGTTGAGCTCAATTTCAGCGACAGGAACTCAGCCATGAAGTGCCATGAAGTGCCATGAAGCACTTTGAAAAGTCCTCCCAACATGAAACACAATATTAAATGCACAGATTATTGTTATTTCGATTATTTTCGCCCATAAATATACAGTCAATTCACTTCACAGTATATTCTGTGAAGCGCTTTGAGACAACTAGAAAACGTGAAAAGTGCTATATCAAATGCAAGAATTATTATTATTAATGTTTAATTTAAATTGTGAGGTTAAAATAGCAGTAAGTGCTTTTGCTATGTATTTCGATTTTGCTACCTCGTAGACCCAAATGTGATCAAAGAGCATCCAGAATTTGGCAAATTCGTAAATTTGGTCTTAATTTTAAAGCTGGTGTTCTGTTGTTCTTTACCCCCACCCCCACTTCCACCTCCATGACTCTAAGTTTCTTTGTAATTCATGGGATGTTAAAAATCTGATTATTTTTCTGTACGTCCCCTCGCCCCAGTTAGGTGTCAGTCTGGCTCAATTAGTTGCGCTTTCATCTCTAGCTCAGAACGTTATGGTTCAAACCAAATGTTACAACTTTGAGCTTGTAGTCCTCAGTTTTTAATATCCATCAGATCGGTCTTTAAACCAAGCTCTCCTACGTCTGTTCAGCTCATTAGCAGCACTCTCACCTCTGAGGTTGTTGGTTCAAATCCCATGTCTGGACTTTGAACTCCAGTACAGTGCTGGGTGAGTGCTGCATTATGCTTGGTGTCGCTCTTCAAATTAGATATTAAACTGAGGTTCTGTCTCCGTGTTTAGGTGGACATTAAAGTTTTCAAAAAAAGAAGGAAATTTCTCCTGGTGTCCTGGCCAAGAATTCCCCAGGTAAAACGAGTCAGTCTATTCATGATTGTTTGTGGAGCATTGCTGTGGGTAAATTAGCAGCCATGTTCACAGTCACAAGTACAGTGCAAATACACAGTCCTTTCATAGTAAACCCTGTGGAGTACTTTGAGATGCCTCAACAATGTGATAAGGTACTATATCAAATGCAAGTATTAATATTAATACTATATTGTTGGAGGTTTTGTCTTTCATATGAGATATTAACATCTTTAAAACACCCTACATCTGGGTAGCATCTCATAGCTCTTAGATATCAAACTACAAACCTGTTCAGATATTAAACTACAAACCTGTTCAGGTACACATTAATATTTTCAAGACAGAATCGACCAGCTGTTTTTCAGGGTTAAGTTTGCAATGAGTTCACTCCCCTTCATTATATGTTTAAATAATTCCTTTAATTTCTTCCTTTCACTCCAGTGATGTACATCAATTTCCAAATATTCATTTCCTTCCCTTGTTGTCACAGGTTTCCACTTATATTAACTCAGACTTCCCCTTAAGTGAAGCTAAATCACCCCTTTGATAAATGTTCTGCCCTCATTTACTAACAGAAACATGGTTTGTTTTTCCTGCCCTTTCTAAACACTTTAAACTCTGCCATATGAAGCACGTGTTATCACTCAGGGTTTATCAGCATTTTTGCTAAGCTGATTGTGTGTAGCTTCTCTTTCCATACACAGCTTTCAGATTCCAGCAGCTTAATATCAACAGCATGTACAAAGTTCCAGACTCCCCCATTCATTATCAATGGTTGGGTCCAAAGGTGACCTGCAATCTATAGCATTGGAGCCCAGTTTAGTCAGACATTAGATTTACTCTGATTATTTTGCTCTGATCAGTTAAACCAATAGCATTCCAACGTCTCTGATTTTGTATTATTAGATATCCCTTTGCCAGCTAAACGTTATTAACTTTTTCGAACCCCTGAAAGACACATCTCCAACAGTGTGGCCATTTACCCCACTCATCCTTTTAAAAAAAGTCCTGTTGATTTTATATTTAGCTTTACGGTTGTCCCCACTCTCCCTCTCCTTACTCTTGAAGTCTGACCAACTGTAGAATTAATGCTTATTCCCATCAGGAAGGAAGCCAGTACAATCAGATTGATATGTCTTTCTTCTGTTTAAGTCTCCCTCCGTCCTTTGAATGAGAGGTTAAACTGAGATTACTGTCTTCCTGTCAGGTGGATGTTGCAGATCTCATTATAAAATGTAGTAAAATAATAATCCTTACGTTTGACACAGTACCTTTCACATGAGGAGGATGTCACAAAGTGCTTCACAAGATATCCTGTAAAGTGTAGTGAATGTATACTTTTGTAGGTGAACATAGCAATCAACTTGCACACAGCGATATCCTACTGTCCATTAACAGCCATGAAGTGAATGACTGATTTTTCTCAAGGGATTGTTGGCCAGGACACCTGGAGAAACTGCTTTCTCTTTTCGAATAGTGCCATGGGATCTTTACAGGGCCAGATTAAGGGATCAGGGTCCCTAAAACAGATCACATCTGGGTGATCTTTAAACTGTGAATGCAAAACTTGCAACAATACCTTTTAAAAATACTTTTTTGCCTGACATCATAGTTGCAAACAGTGATCAAAAGTTTGTGTATGTGTTAAATTGTGCTTGATAGATGGGATTGTGAGTGCATTCGATCTATCCTGGATCATTGTAGATCTGAGTGATGTTTTGATGAAACTCGTCTTTGAGAATGAGCGTTCACCATCACAGACTGTTACTGGTGGTATTAAGAACAGAAAAGGAGCAACTGACACAATTGGAAATGTTGATTCCACCAAATTATTCTATTTCATATACCTTAGCCTTCTCGCAGAGTTTTCCCATGCTCAATATATGATATGAAATCCAGAAAGTGCACAAGTCTGCATCAAAATCTCCTTTCAGCACAACTAAAATAAGATCTATTGCTGCTAGACATGACTTGTGCTCTCCATGCTGCCTCTTACCTCATCTGACCTCCTGGACCTTGTCTGACTCATACCTCCAGCTCCGACTCTCTTGCCCTCCCTGTTCGTGCAACCTCAGCAGGCTGTAAAGGCACTAGGCAGAGCAGTAATTGATGTCAAGAGGGGTGGAACTGGAGGTACAAGTCACCTCCAGCTCTGCCTCTCTTCCCATGACTTTCCGCGCAGCCTCATAGGAGAGAACAAAGGGAAGAGAGGTGCAGCCGGGAGGTTAAGGTGTCAATCATAGCCAGGGCCGGCTCAGACCTCAGGGCCCTAAGGCATTGTTTACCTATATTATTGGTAATCCAGGCCTGGTTCTTTAACGTCCACCTGAACAGGCAGACAGGACCTTGATTTAATGTTTCATTCAAAGGGCAGCATCTCTAACAATGCAGAATATCCCCTATTCTGAATTGGAGTGTCAGGTTAGATTGTAAATTGAAATTCCCAAAGTGGATTTTGAATTTACAGCCTTCTTACAGACTTACAGACTCAAAGGCAAGAGTGCTATCAACTAAGCCAGGCTGACACACTAGATATGATATGAGAAGGAATTTTCCCTCAGGCTTCTCTCTGACCAACAATTCTTCAGATTAATTGATCGTTCACCTTATGGCGATCTTGGTGGTGTAATTGACCGTCTTATTTGCCTGCAAAAAATGTCACTGCACTTGATAGTAATTACCTGTGAAGACCTTTCAATGTGATAAGGTGCTATAAGAGTGCAAGCTCTTTCTTTCTCTTGCATGTTGACATGTTTACACTGAAATGTGCAATTTGGTTTCAGATTTTCTATTCACAGTGAGATATAATGGTTTTGTATGATAGTTGACAGGAATGTTGTGATAATAAAGGGTTTAGTGTGCTGCTGAATAGATCAGTCTGTCAAATGTAAAGATTATTTTGCTGCTCACATTGATAAATCTGGACAGTTTAAAGGGCCTGGGTTGCAGCATTGAAGAATGTTGAAGTAGACTCAATTCCTGGAAAATCTCCCCTGCCGTTTAAGTACATAAGCTATTGAGCAAAACTAGAAATGGCAGAAATGTTGCAAAGGGAATTTTCGCAATTAAGTGTTCTGGTTTTACATCATAGGGTCTATTAAGAAAATAATAGAATTTACACTTATATAGCACCTTTCACATCGGTGGACATCCCAACATGCTTGACAATTCTGGGCACTGGACAGAGGATGGGAGCTGAGGTTGGGAGTTGAGAGTGGGAGCTGGCCAATAAATCCCCCAAAACAAATTAGTCACTCACTCAATGATTGGTTTTGGGACATTGCTGTGAGCAACTGGCTGCTGCATTCGCCCACAAAATGCACAGTAACTCCACTCTACAGTATATCCTGTGAAGCGCTTTGAGACGTCTCGACCAAATGATAAGGTGCAATATCAAATACAATGATAATTATTATTATTATCCCCTTTATGTTACCATAATGGTATCTAAAGATAAGTTTATAATGGTATCTAAAGATAATGACTGGTCCACAGGTTATAGCTTAACCCCACCACTTTATTATCATAGTTGGCCTCCAAGGTCACCTGCAGACTGCTGATTACCAGCTTTCTTCTAAGTATTTTGGTCAGTTCAGTTAAAGCAGTCGGCCTCTATCCACTGTGAGGTGGCCCCATTATCCCCATCATTGTTGAAAAGTGCTTCAAGGGATTCATCCTATTTGAAAGATTTTATAAGACTAAGTTGCTGTTCCAAAACTTAGTGGGAGGAGTCACAAATTGCCAGTAACAGGTCTGTGTGGTCATGCCAATCTAGCGCAGTGTAGGTTGCATCAAAGGGAGTTCCATTCACTGTCTCTCCACTCCAAATTGTCCCTTTTCTTTCTCTCTTCGTCACACTCAAGTCATCTCTCTTTAATCACACCTATGGCTGCCTCCCATCCCTCCCCCTTCTCCCTTGCTTGGTCTCCAACCATGTCCTTGATAAATGCTTCAAGACAATCCCCGACATGAAGGGCACTATGTAAATGTTGTTCCTGGTTTTGGAGTGATGTAATTCTAACTATCCAGAAGGAGTCTCCATTTGTAATTCAAAATCCAGATTAAGGAATCTTGCTAGAAATCACTTTTCAACAAAACACTCAAATCACTTTTTCCCCCACCGGATCAAGTTCAAGATCCTCGTCCTCACTTTTAAATGCCTCCAAGACCTTGCCCCAACCTACCTTTGTGACCTTCTAAAATCCTGCCACCCACCTGCTTCCTCCAACCACCATCGCATTTGTGCCTTCATTCTCTCCCACTCTCTGGAACTTCATCCCAGAGTTCCTTCACCTCGCCCCTCCCTTGCTTCCTTCAAAGTCCATCTCAATACCTTCCGTTTGACTACCACTTCGGACATCTTCCCAATCCCTTTAGCCCACTTCTTCTTAATCCACCTACCACCTCAGATGCAAACCCTCAACCGGCCAGTGCCTTGGGATGTTCTTCTGTCATGAAAGGCATTATATAAATACAACTAGCTGTTGTTGTTTGTTCATTTGTTTTGAATCATTTGAAAAGGATCAACTTGCTTTGTTAAGAATTCTTCATTACAACATTCAATTTACTAAGATATTTCAAATCAAGTGAAGCATAGAGTGGTGCCTGTTCTAACTATGTTATGGGCGTAAGTATTAAAGGTAGAATACAACTTGTACATTTCAATTCAGTGGCTGTTAATATTTATTTCAGCTGTAAACTTTTCCCTTTGTGCACAACAGGAAAAGCTCTGCACATTAAAATAATCCTTGCATTTAGTATAGCTCCTTTCACACGGATTCTTAAAGCGCTTCACAGGATTTACAGTACAGTGTAGCAACTCTATATTTTATAGATGAACACAGCAACATCACACAAACAGCCATGAAATGAATGACCAATTTTATCTGGGGGATTGTTAGCTAGGAAAAACTCTCTTATCTTTTTGAATAGTGCCATGGGATCTTTAACATCCACCTGAGCAGGCAGACAGGACCTTGTCTCACCCGAAGCACAGCACCTTCAACAATACTGTGCACTCCAAGAGTGTCAGCATAGACTATATGAGTTCAATGTCCCAACATGGATTTTGGACCCACAACCTTTGACTCAGAGGAAGAGTGCTACCAACTGATACAGGTTGACATTGTTGTCAAAGATGGAAAATTGTGTTTTTGGGGAACATTGAGAAAAAAAACACAAATCCAGTCTTTGCTTGGAGAAACTATGGAGTTGGCTTAGTTTGATTTAATGTTCAAACTTTAATGTAAGATTCTGTATCTTTTTCAGAATAGACTGAAATGCATCCGTGGGAAAATGCAGCTGAAGGAAGTTTTCCCTGCACATTGGAGTTTGGGTTTGTATTGTTCAATGATCATGAATATGGAAATACTAAATTAACTGATCCATTCATTGTCAGAAAGAAGAGTTTCTTACATAAGGTCTGCTGCATGAAATAAGCATAACTATTTTTTCTTCCATGGTCAGAAACAAAATATCATTTTGCTTTCTGTTTCCCACAGTATAACATATATACACCAGATCCATTTACTATCAAATCCAAATCAGAACGGGGAAACGATAAGTCAGTGATATTCAGTTTCATTTTATGAACCTGATACAATAGTTGGTGATTTGGAACAAGAGCCACAAATAAAAACTTGTATCACACTGACCCTTAGCAACTCTGGTAATGGGAAGTAGATTGCCTTGAAATGGAGGTCCTATTGACTGTTTGTGGGATATTGCAAGGCGCAAATTGGACTGTAGCATTAACCTACAAATACACAGTCACTGCATCTTACAGAAAAAAATCATTTCATTTCAGCTTCAAAGGCACTAAATCAAATACAAGGATATGATTATTATTGTTTAGGTCTCGCAATCGGTGGACATACGTCTAGGAATTTCCGCGAATCAGATGCCAATATTGCATGGATGATAAACAATCACCCTCGTGCAATGAACAGTTTATTTGTATATTTCCTTTCTTGCACATTTTATTTGACCTCCTCTATCTTAGCATCACTTGCCTGGTAAAAAAGCAGCCCGATTAGAAATACAGGTACATTTTGATAACATGGTTTTAATAAGAAAAAGTGGAGAAAGCAAAATCTCCTGAAAAACATAAATGTCCCAGCTGCAAGGTAGAGTTAACTTGAAGCTGTTTTAATTTTGGTTTTATATCCTGTCAGGTGCAAGGATTTAGAGCAGACGTTCAATTTATTACCCCGCCAGCCAGCCACACAACAGTGCCACAGATGTTTTAAACAATTTCTCTGCAAGGCAACTGGTGACTCCAATGTAATGTAATAAAAAAATGATTGTGCTTAATTTATACAAAGCAAATATCTGCAGCCTGTTCACAAACAGCACTAATAATAAAAGATCCGATGAAGCTGCTTCTCACATGTGCAAAGCTCATTTCCTTGTGCAATCATTATTTACCATGCAGTCCCTTTTCTTTGCTCATACATCTGCACAGTGATGGTAACCCTTGCACTGCCAAAGATATTTACTGATATCTGAAAGTATCTCCACAGGTTAAGAGTACAGCAACAAATTATATAACGTAAGGGTGGTAGAGGCCAAGACATTGGACTCATTGAGAAACTATTTGAAGTTGTAATGGAACAATGTTTGGGTTGCATTATAGAAAGGTGAAATCAGATTGTTTGAAGGACCTTATTCATTCATAGTAGGTCGGAGAGGTAGGAGGAAGCAAGGCCGTGAATGGCCTTGTAGGTGAGGATGAGGATCTTGAATTCGATCCTCTGGGGGATGGGGAGCCAGTGGAGGCGAGCGAGGGTGGGAGTGATGTGGTCGCGAAGCCTGGTGCGGGACAGTACACGAGCTGCAGAGTTCTGAATGACCTGCAGCTTGTGGAGGGAGGTGCCGGGAAGGCCGACGAGGAGAGATCCCGTAGTCCAGCCTTGAGGTGATAAAGGCGTGGAACAGTGTTTCAGCGGCGTGAGGGGTGAGGTAGTGCCGTAGTCTGGCGATATTCCGGAGGTGATGGAAGGCGGTGCCAGTTGTGGCGCGGATATGAGGGAGAAAGGACAGCTCAGGGTCGAACAAAACCTGAGGTTCCTGATTGGCTTTGAGAGGTGGAGAGTGCAGCCTTGGATGCTGATGGTGTCAGTGCCTGAGGTGCGGAGGCGCTGACGCGAGTCAATCAGAAGGGCCTCAGTTTTGCGCACGTTGAGCTGAAGAAAGTTGTTTCTCATCCAGGACTCGATGTCAGACAGGCAGCTGTCAGGACATCGGTGGTCGTGGAGTTGAGGGTAGAGGAGGAAATGTCGAGTTGGGTGTCATTCGCATACATGTGGAAGTTAACCCCATGTCTGCGGATGATGTCACCAAGCGGGAGCTTAGTGACCTTGACCAGGGCGGTTTCCGTGCTATGGGCAGCATGGAAACCCGACTGGAGGGTTTCAAATAGTGAATGGGTGGAGAGGAAAGAGAGCAGCTGGGAGGCGACGACTCTTTCGAGAACCTTGGACAGGAAGGGGAGGTTGGAGATGGGCCGGTAGCTTGATAGCTGCGACGCATCAAGGAAGGGTTCTTTCAGTGTGGGAGTGATAGTGGCAGTTTTGAGGGGAATGGGAACAGAGCCAGAGGAGAGGGACAGGTTAATGGTTTCATAATTCACCTCTATATGCACTGTATGCAGTTGGACTCAAACACTTACAATGCGATCATTTGGTTATTAACACACATTTGAGAGAATATTTTGAGAGATAGCTGTTCTGGATTCAATATTGTAGCAACTAAATTTAAGGTATATGTGAAGTGGGATCCAAACATGATTACCACACAGGTACATAACATTCTATTTTGCACGAATGACAGTATTTAACATAGATATAATAAATAAATAATCCTTGATTTGTTAAACCACCTTTCATGTCAGGAGAATGTCCCAAAGAGCTTCACAGGATATACTAAAGTGGATTGACTGCATATTTTGTGGGTGAACATGGCAGCCAATTTGCACACACCAATGTCCCAAACAGCCATGGAGTAAGTGACCAATTATATTTAGGGGATTGTTGGGCAGGACACTGAGAGAAACTCCCTTCTCTTTTCAAATAGTACCATGAGATCTTCAAAGTCCACTTGAATAGCCTGACAGGACCTCAGTTTAACATCTCAACCTGAAGGACACACCTCTGGCAAAATAGCAGCGCTAAAGGCAAGGCAGGAGAAAGATTCATAAACTGTGTACAGGAAAATTTTCTTGAGCAGTATGTCTCCACTCTGACGAGGAAGGAAGCATAATTATAATATTATTAGATTTAGATTACTCATGAACAGGGACAAAGTACAGTCAAGGGTGAAAATGCTTGACTGGAAAAGGACTAATTTTGATAGGCTAAAAAGGGACCTAGAGTTGGTGGACTGGCAAGTAAGACTAGCAGGTAAAACAACTCATGAGCAATGGGAGATCTTCAAAGATATGATAGCTCAAGGTCTAAATAGATATATTCCCACAAAAGGGAAATGTGCAACAACCAAGCCAGCCTGGATGACCAGGGATATTCTGTCTAGGATGAAAAAGAAGAAGCCGGCGTACGACAATTGGAAGATGCAAGATACTGAGGATAGCAAAGCGCATTATAGAGAATGCAGGAGTGATCTTAAAAGAGTGATAAGACAGGCTAAAAGATCGCATGAGAAGAGGTTAGCGGGTAACATAAAGGGGAATCCTAAAATATTTTACAAGCACATAAAGGAAAAAAGGTTAGTTAAAGGTAGGGTGGGGCCAATCAAAGACAATGACGGCAATCTTGTTGTGGAGGCAGATGTACTGAACAAGTACTTTGCATCTGTCTTCACAACGGAAATGGATGCCCCAAATGCCGCAGTATTGGATGAGAGAGTAGAGGAAATAGATCAGATTACTATAGACAGAGAGGAAGTTCTGAAAAGATTGACTGGGCTCAAAATTGATAAGTCACCAGGACCAGATGGGTTTCACCCAAGGTTGCTGTGGGAGATACGGGTTCAAATAGCAGAGGCTTTGGCCATTATATTTCAATTGGACACAGGAGTAGTGCCAAGAGACTGGAGAGTGGCTAATGTTAACCCCCTCTACAAAAAGAGGCAGAAAGACAAACCCGGAAATTACAGGCCAGTCAACCTAACATCGGTAATAGGAAAACTACTGAAGGCCATAATCCAGCACAGAATAAATCTCTACTTAGAGGAACATGAGGTAATTAGAGACAGCCAACATGGATTTGTTAAAGGCAAATCTTGCCTAACAAATCTAATAGAATTTTTTGAAGAGTTGACTGCGAGGGTTGATGAGAGAAATGCGGTGGACGTTATTTACATGGATTTCAAAAACACTTTTGACACAGTACCGCATAAGAGATTAATAAAAAAATTAGAGGCCCACGGCATTAAGGGGACAGTGCCAGTTTGGATTAAGAACTGGCTGAGTGACAGAAAGAAGACTGGGTGTTCAAGTAAGCGAATCATTAAAGGTAGCGGGGCAGGTAGATAAGGCAGTAAAAAAGGCATTTGGTGTACTGAGCTTTATTTCACTCTCTACCCCCTCCTCGCTCCCTCCCTTCCCTCCCCTCACCCTGACCATATCCCCCCTGCGTGGGTCCTGATCCAACTGTCCAGCGCCTTGGGACATCCTCCCGACGTGAAGGTTTTTTTTTATTAAATCTTGTTGTTGTTGTTGTTGTAGTAGGGGCATCGAGTATAAGAGTAGGGAGGTTATGGTTAATCTATACAAAACACTGGTTAGGCCTCAGCTGGAGTACTGCGTCCAATTCTGGGCACCTTACTTCAGGAAGGACATTAAGGCACTGGAAAGGGTGCAGAGGAGATTCACGAGAATGATACCAGGAATGGGGAAGCTTAGCTATGAGGACAGGCTGGAGAAGTTAGGACTTTTCCCGTTAAAGCAGAGAAGGTTACGGGGGGGACCTGATAGAGGTCTTCAAGATCATGAAAGGTTTCGACAGGCTAGATAAGGAAAAGCTGTTTCCGCTGGTAGGTGTGCCTGTGACCCGTGGTCACAGTCTAAAGATATCTACCAAAAGAAGCAGAGGGGAGGTTAGAAGAAATGTTTTCACTCAGCGAGTTGTTCGAATTTGGAATGATCTGCCCGAAAGGGTAGTGAAGTCCGATTCGATAACAGCTTTTAAGAGAGAACTGGATAGGTATCTGGGGAAGACGGGTTTGCAGGGTTATGGGGAGAAAGCTGGTGATTGGGGTTAGTGAAAGTGACTTGCTCTGTCAAAGAACCGGCACAGACTCGATGGGCCGAATGGCCTCCTTCTGTGCCGTAACATTCTATGAATCTATGAACCTCCAACAATGCAGTACACCCCCAGCACTGCATTTGAGTGTCAGCATAGACTGTATGAGGTCCAAGTCCCAAAGTGGAACTTGAACCCACAATCTTGTGACTCAGAGGCAAAAGTGCTACCAACTGATCCAGGCTGACACATCCGGCTGAGTTGCCTTATCAATCAATCAATCAATCAATCAATCAATCAATCAATCAATCAATCAATCAATCAATCAATCAACCAATCAATCAATCAATCAATCAATCAAACAAACAAACAAACAAACAAACAAATAATGCATACAACAACAATTTGATTTCATGTGGTGCCCTTCATGTGGGATAATGTGTCAGAGCGCTGAAGGTCAGATTTGATAGGATGAAAAAGGAGAAACTATTTCCACTGGCAGATGGGTCGGTAACCCGAGGACACCGATTCAAAATAGTTATTAAAAGAAACAGGGGAGTTGAGGAGAAATTTTTTCACACAGCGAGTTGTTCGGATTTGGAATGCATTGCCTGAAAGGGTGGTGGAAGCTGATTCGATAACAACTTTTAAAAAAAAGTAGATAATTATTTGGGGAGAACAAGTTTGCAGGGTTACGGGGAAGAGCGATTGATTTGGGATTGATTTGGATAGCTCTTTTCAAAGAGCCGGTACAGACATGATGGGCCGGTTAACCTCCTTCTGTGCAGTATAATTCTATGAGTCTATGAGTCTGGGTCCTGTCTGCCTGTGCAGGTGGAAGTTAACGATTCTGTGGCACTATTCAATATATCTCCGTTCACATCAGAAAAATATCTCAAAGAACTTCACAGAATTTTACAGTAAAAATAATGACTCTATACTTGTTGGCAAATGCAGCAGCCAATATCTGCCCAGTAATGTCCTGCAAACAGTCATGAAGTGATGAATAATTTTATTTAGGGGACTGTTAGCCAGGACATCGGGAGAAACACCCTTCTCTTTTTCAATAGTGCCATGGATTTTTAATGTCCACCTGAACAAGCAAGTGGGACATCATTTTTACATTTTATGCAAAGGACACGGCCTCTGACAATGCACACCCAAAAATGCACCGGAATTCAAATTCCCAATGTGGGGTGTGAACCTACAACCTTCTCGCTCGGAAGCTAGATCACTACCAACTGAGCCAGGCTAACATCTGAGCACATGGTGACGTTAACATAAGAAAATGCTTTTTGAAAAGAGCTCATAGATTAACCAAGATTTTTTTTTCAACATATTGATGGGGAGAAATTTCACCTGGGTCAGGATGAACTCTATATATGAATATTTCAGAATTTGGTAAATTGGTGCATTCAGTCTTAACTTTGAAATGATTTCCTTTAGTTCTAAAAAAGAAGTTGCAGAAAAAAAGTTTGAAAATTGAGGCTCAATTGAGGAATTTGCCAAATTTTGGTCAGTTCAAAATATTACATAAACAGAATACATCTAGAACTGATGACATTTCTCTGTGTCAATATGTTAATTAACATGATGATACAGAATCAGTTAATCAAGGCGTAAAATTCAGATTCTGGAGATATCCCAATGATAATACAGACTGTGGGGGAGTTCCCTTAACTTTATTAAAATGGGTTCAATCAAAACCTTCTAGCAGTGGAGCTGGCCACCAATACTTTTGATCCTGATAATGATAGATCTGCACCAGTTCAGGAAATACCAGCTTAACTCAAGGTTTTCAACTTGGAGTTTCAATCTGCTTAATTTCAGAAAGGGATGTCCATAATACTAGTTATTCATGCACTCCTGTATGGGAAGGGGATAAGGAGAATTCCATGTGTGTCTAATTCAATTCAAGAAAAAGTGACTTATTTTGCGTCCACTGATTAATTTCCAAATTTCAGAAAAGAAGTGGTGAATCAGGAGGTTATAGTGAAACTACCACAGAATTCTATTTGCCATCAGTCTTGTATTGATATGTGATATGACAGAGGTAATGGGGAGGTAAATGTCTGCAGCCAGCCTCCACTGAAAAGTGAAGATGGTGGTGGAGGTGTATTTGCATAAGTGCCATTTTTTGGATGAGATGATAAACTTATATTCTGTGTGCCTGTTCTTTAGGTGAACATTAAAGATCCAATAACTTCAAAACAGGAAGGGAATGTCTCCTGGTGTTCTGGCAAACAATCCCAATGTATCTTTACAGGTTGCAGATATTTTTTTCCAAAAGTGTAAGATACAAATATGCAGTTTATCAAAAGGTTTTACCTAATAATTGACTGTGATAACTGCTAAAAGTTTAATAACCAGTGTGAAATGGATGCCTATGTGCAATCTGAATTAAGATAACCTGCAAACTTCATACGGAATAAGTAGTAATGAGAATAATCTACAGTCAGTCAACATTATTTTAACTTCTATTGTACAACTTTTGTGGCACACAAAATCCAAATTGGCAACGTCCAAATAAAGGCTAATGTGCAAAATGGGCTGTTATTTTTCATTAAACTTTTTTACCTTTTGGCAATGTCCAGATTTTACAAACCCAACACTATAAATAAATAATAATCTATACATTTGAAATAGCACCGATCACATCGGGAGAACATTTAAAAATGCTTTATGGCATTTAGCATTATTTTTTCGGCAAATGCAGCAGCCAGTTTGCCTATAATTAACTAGTTTGCCAAGCAAATAACCATGGTGTGAATGATCAATTTTATCTGGGGGACTGTTAGCCAGGACACCTGCAGAAACTCCCTTCTCGTTTTGAACAGTGTTATGGGGTCTTCAAATGAACATTAACATCTCAGCTGAAGGTGCTCCCCCAGCACTGTAGTGTCAGTCTAATGTATTAATTTAAAATCCCAAAATGGGTCTTGAACCCACAACATTCTGACTCAGAGGTGCGAGTGTTACCAGCTGAGCCAGGGGAAGATGCAATTAACACAGAAAATCTGTTTTGCAAATATCACAAATTGGACCCCAATGTAACTTTTAAGGTTTCTACTGGCAGTCTGTAATACTTATGATTTGCTGACTTTTGTTCTGCGGCTGTTTCATGTGCACAGCAAGTCTGAACCAGCTGTAAAACAATGCAACTTAAACATCATTACTTGGTTAGATTACATACCCTCATAGGAAACAACATCAGAGATCAGAAACAATAGCCAAAGCTGTCAACGTCAGAGAAATGTTCCAAGTGAGATTTACGATCGAAAAAATTGAGGCAGATTGCAATCCTTTTTAAACAGATGGAGTGGTGTTTCGTTTTCAAAGTGAGATACATCAAAATAGATTACATGTTTAAACCAGAACGAGTGACTTTCATTCCAAATGAGTGAGGCTTGACAGGTCTGCAATTGTTGGGTTGGAGTGCTGAGCAAGGGCAGACAGACTGTTACCAAAACCAGATTATTTTAAACAAAAAAATACCATGAATAGATCTTCAAAAGCCTGTACCTCATTTTACTGAAGGGTAAGTTTGGAACCCACATTTTTAGCAGAATTCTGACGTTTCCTTGAAAAGCCCCAGGGGACTTTAAGGTGCACAGTATTGCCGAACTGATTAAAGGATTTTCAGGGATTTGAGGTCTGCATTGATCAAATCAAAATCAAATAAAGCAGAGAGAGGCAACTTGATTTTACACATTGCATCCAATAAACAGAAAAATACAGTAATACCAGGAAATATGGTCATTCTAAAATGGATAGTGTTTCTTTCCAGAGACAGACTTTAGTGGTATCTATTAAAGCCGCAAATATTGAGGAAACTAGGTTATAAATGAAAACATTATCCATGACTGAATTGTTTTACCTGCCCACACAAGCCAATAAATCTTAAGTGCTTAGAACTGCTGATGTCCAGCGCTTGTGTTAGTAAGTGCTTACAGTAGCTTGTCTGGATATAGGACAGAGGTACAACAGTATACCTCATGCAAAATCACATCTTGTAATATTTCAGCTTATTCTTAAGCCATTCATCTATTCCTCAATTTAGGTACAAAGAGTGTATTGTCTATTGTTGCTTAAGAATTTACAGAAAAATGGCTTCAAACATAAGGCTTTATTGAAGAATTTGCCAAATTCTATGCACTATGAAATCCTATACTATTAGGGTAAATATGGACCCGTGCAGAATCTTATATCCTTAATAGACAGAGTTTGAAAGTATGCAATCAAAGTCCTTCAACCACTACAAAGATATGATAAGCAGATATTAGGTACAAAGTATGTTTGCTTTAACTACAGCAGCAACCATGGGCAGCATAGTAAGCTTAAGGTGAGACAGTGCTGTGGGGTCTAATGACCCAGTGTACCATGTGGTTTATGGTGTACACTACCAAGGTAGCAGTACTCTGAATGCAATAATAAACACAGTTGGGAGTCGCCCCTACGCACACCACATCCATGTGCGCGCCCCACACACCCTGATAAGACGCACTTGCCGCTTTCGGAAGGCCGCCCGATGTGCACCGTACAAACACATGTTTACTACACATACATTTTCAGTACTCTCTTTGATTACATTTCGAGCGTCCTTCTGTACCCTTACTTCAGTCAGTTTTGGATGCACTCATGGGCTACCCACTGAGCGGGTTGTGCCAGAGTGGCTCCTGCTGGGGTCAGGCCCCATCTGGCCTTTCCTGTGGCTGAGTCAAACGTCAGCTTTTCCCTGAGTATATAGTCCCTGATCCTAGTGTGAGTGAGCCTGAGGCAGGCCCTCACTGTCCGCTCGTTCTGCCAGTAGAACACCTGGTTTCGGGAATGCCAAAGGGCCTCCATTACTGAGTTTATGATCCTCCAGGCACTCGACGTGGGTTTCGCTGTGAGTGCCCGGGAACAGGCCGTACAGCACCGAGTGCCATGACAGCGGGTCCCAGGGACGAACCGCGAGAGAATCCATTCCATCTTTTTCCAAACCGCCTTCGTGAAACAATACTCCAGGAAAAGGTGGTCCACGGTCTCCTGGCCTCTGCAGCTGGCCCGAGGGCAAGATGCTGACTCGCCCAGACGTCGACCGTACATGAAAACCCTGAAGGGGAGGCCCCCTTTTATCGCCAGCCAGGCCCGACTCCCGACTGTGTTAAAAGGAACGTCCCAAAAAACGTGTGGATAACCTATGCAGGGTGAAGGAATGTACCGTAAATAACGGAATGTTTTTTGTATCGGTAGAAAAGGAAAAATTGTAACAGAAGATGTTTGTTTTGCATTTCTGTTGTACTAAATATTATATTTATAAATAAATATATATTTTAAAAAAAGGCAATAATAAACACAATCAGTCTTCCTGTCAAAGGCAAAAATTACCAAGTGTTCCAGCCTCTAGTCTCTTTTGTTTTGCTCATTTGCCTACAAAATGCACAATGTCTCCACATTGCCTGTAAGACCATTTTATCTCAAAATTTAAAATTTCACTGAACTGTGGGAAAAATTCTCAATTACAGTGTTAATTTGAAAGTCATTTTGTCCACATTTCCTAGAAAAGTCCTGTGGAGTCCTGTAACTCAATGGTTCGAGCACTCACCTCCCAAGCATGAGATCTGGGTTCAATTCCAAGCAGGGTGAAACCTTGGATAAGTTTCCTTACTCCACACACCTGATAATAATTCTTCAAGAAAAAAACAATAATAAAATTGATCACTTCAATCCACGACTGTCTGTGGTACACTGCTGTGCGTAATTGGCTGCTGCATTTCATCCACAAATATAGTCAATTCACTTTACAGTATATTCTGTGAAACGCTTTGAGATGTCTAGAAGACGTGAAAAGCGCTATATCAAATGCAAGGATTATTATTATTATAAAAGGACCGGTTTCCAAATTTAAGAGACGTCCATATTTCTGCACCGTTAAATTTAAGATAGGGATAAACAGTAAGATCTTGTCAGGACCAGAGCTGTCATTTCAGAAACACTTTCTGAAGCAGTTCTCAATGTAAACCAGTCATAAGCCTGAATGGGTCACCTAATAATTCATGAGTAACAAAGCTATGAGATACACTCAATGCCTCTACTGGGTTCTAAATCAAAATTCATATCCCATGGTTCCTGGATAATTAATCTATAAATCAAAATTAAAATAAATGTAAACATTGATTTTAATGTGAGTTACATTGACACCCTGGTTGCACGGAAGTTATTTGCTTTCCCTCTTCCCAAACATAGGGTACCAAACATTTGTTATATGTACACCATCTTCATAAAAAAATGTAAATTTGTTTGACATATATAATTCTAGTTGGATGAGTTTTTAATGCTTTTACCTAAATGGAAGGTGTGGGTTTGCGCTCCACACCAGGATCCAAATTCATAATCTAAATTAACCCTCTAATGAAGTATTGAGGCAGTACTGCTTTACTGGAGATGCTACAACAACAACAAGCTTTACATTTGTACAGCGCCTTTCACGTCGGGAGGACGTCCAAGGGCGTTGGACAGAATACAGCATTTCAGACCCGAGCTGGGGCCGGTGGGGGGGAAGGGAGGGGAAGGGAAGGGGGGATGGCCGATGGGATGGTTGAAGAGGAGGGTCTTGAGGCGGGATTTGAAGGAGGCTAAGGAGGAGGCGAGGCAAAGTGACTGGGGTATGGAATTCCAGAGGTTGGGGACAGAGTGGCTGGAGGCTCTCCCACCAATGGTGGGGTGGGTGGGTCGGGGGAGGTGGAGAAGGCCAGAGCTGGCTGAGTGGAGGGAACGGGTGGGTTGGTAGGGGGTTAGGAGGTCGCAGAGGTAGTGTGGGGCGAGGCCATGGAGCGCTTTGTATGTGAGGACCAGGATCTTGAACTGGATCCTCTGAAGGATAGGGAACCAATGGAGTCGGGCGAGAGTGCGGGAGATGGGGTCACGGAGTTTGGTGCGGGAGAGGACACGGGCTGCAGAGTTCTGGATTACCTGCAGCCTGTGGAGGGAGGAGTTGGGAAGGCCGACAAGCAGGGCATTTGCATAGTTGAGCCTGGAGGTGATGAAGGCATGAACAAGAGTTTCAGCGGCCTGAGGGGTGAGGTAGTGGCGGAGTCGGGCGATGCTACGGAGGTGAGGGAAGGCAGACCGGGTCATGGCTTGGATGTGGGGAAGAAAAGACAGTTGAGGGTCGAACAAGACATGTAGGTTCCTGACTGGCTTGGAGAGTTGTAGTGTGCAACCATGGAGGTTGATGCTGCCAGAGCCTGAGGTGCTGAGGCGTTGGCGCAAGCCAATCGGGAGGGCCTCAGTCTTGTTCACATTCAACTGTAGGAAATGCTGTCCTTTAACTGAGATACTGAAATCTTTATGGGGGTTCAGATAGGCATTAAGGATCCTGTTTGTGAAGAACACTGGTATTTCTCCATTTGTTGGGGAAATTCCTGCCACATATTTGCTTGCATGTCAACAGTCCTTCAGATGAGACATTAAACCAAGGCCCTGTCTGCTTGTTCAAGTGGATGTTAAAGATCCAAATGCACTATTCTAAAAGTGAAGGGAATTTCTCCATTATGCTGGCTAACAATACCCCAGATAAAATTGGTCATTCATTTTATATCTCTTTGCGGGACATTGCTGGGTGCAAATTGACACATTCAAATACAAAGCATATATGGAGGGGAAGAGGCTGAGGGAGTCTAATTTGGAGTTTCAGAGAGTGAGGGCAGAATGACTGAAAGTTTGCCCATTAATAGTCAGGTGAATGGAAAGGGCAGGGTATATGGAGTCACCTGGTGTACCCTGAGCAAAGGGAACAGCTAGGGTGGTCAGGTTATGAAAGATCACTGAAGTAAGGAAGGATGAGGCCATGGAGGGATTTGAATGTGAACACTAATCCTAACCCTAATTGTACCTTCAATTTGATTCCCTGGTTGATGGGGAGCCAGTGGAGTCGAGTGAGCTTGTGGAGCCTGGACCGGGTTAATAGATGAGCTGCAGAGTTCTGAAGAGTGTGCAGCTTCTTTAGGGAGCAGGCAGGGGAGTCTGTTGAGCAATGCATTTCAATAGTTGAGCCTGAACATCATGAAGGAGCAAATGAGAATTTCAGCAGCCGGGGGAGAAGAGGGTGTGGGGGAGAAAGGGGTCAGAAATATTGGAGGAGGCAGGCGATGTTGCAGAGCTGATGGAAAGCCGAGTGAGTGAAAGCCAGATGTAGGGCTTAAATGACAATTGGGGGTTGAACAGGACACTGAGGTTTCCCACTCACTCCAAGAGATGAAGTAAGCATTCCTGAAGATCGATGCAGCCAGCAACTTAGAGTCATTTTTTTAATTAAAAAATAATACCATTAGCTGCTGCCCAGACCACTTTACATGACTAACACAATTGCTAAAACACAAGCCACATCATCAGGTTCTCATAGCTAGAATAGTGTAACTAGGCGGAAAATACCTGGGAGTGGGGGTAAAGCATTTTGATGGTCAGTTTTTAGCCTTATATACTTTTATCCCATTCTTAATCAAATACTTTCATCACATTCTTAATCAAATGCAGCACTTTCTGAAGGAGTTAACTGGCTTAATGTTACTGATGCTTCTGGTAGTCCACTCCACATATCTACTCTTATGTGACAAAACAAATTCCTTTCAATCTCTACTCTAATACCATTGATCACACAACTGGGATAAGGGGACACAAAGCTGTAAACCATTCCAGCTCTGGTGACTGAAGACCATTCTCAAGTACAATATTACTTTTCATATTACGGCTCTAATTCTGATATTCTAAGAGTTAGATTTGTTTCTAAGCAATATGTTAGTCACACAAAGCTAATAGGATTCAGATGTCAGTCAGACTCAATCAGTAGCATACTGGCCCTGAGTCAGAAGTTCATGGGTAGAAAACATCAGGACTTTGAGTTCATTGTCTAAGTCGACCCTCCAACACAGTGGGGGACTGATGCATTCTCAGAGGTGCTGGCCTTTGAATGAGACATTAAACTGAGGTCCATCTGCCTGTTCAGGTGGACATGAAACATCCCAGGGAACTATTTGAAAACAGAAAGGAGTTTCACCCAGTTTCCCTGCCAACAATCTCCCAGATAAAATTGGCTGTTCACTTCACTTCATGGCTGTTTTTCGGGCCATTATACAAGAATCATTATTAGATTTCTTTAATTTCTAAAACAAAATAGTAGTATCAACAAAATGTGTTTCATGTAAAAGTTTGAAGTTGTGGTTAGTAAAATGGAAAGTACAGAGAAGTGCTAATATCAGCTGATTCTTAAAAATTAAATCATTCTTAACAATTGATGTAATGGATCGAAAAATGATTCCCAAGTGAGATTCATGGGTGTTGTACTATTTTTGAAATACTAGCTAAGATCTTATATTGAATAAAAAAAATCACTGGTTTTGTTGGAAACGCTGCCATTATTTTCCTGTGTTTTTTATATTCATCAATTTTCACAGAAGCAACAATTCTGTAGTATCTCTCACTCCTCCGCTTCCTATCTCTGTATCCTTCAGGATTCCCAATGGAACCACTTGTCATGTTTCTAAAATGCAGCCACAACCTTTTTCCAGATGACTGGCCAATGAAACGTCATCCAAGTTTTTTTTAAGAAAGGCTCCAAATGAAAAATGCCCAAACATAGATAAACAAAACTGCAGTTAAAATAGATGAGGAAAGGAAAAATAAGGCAATAATTCTTGATTTTATTTAAAAAAAAATTATTTGGACTTTCTTTTCAAAACAGAATGAGGAGGCAAATGTCATTGGATTCCAATGGTTGCTTGGAGCACAGAACTGTTTGGAGAATGTTTATTAGGGAGACAGATTTTACAATCCCTACTGCATCATTCGTCATCTCTTGTTCAATAAGTGATGGTCAATTATTCATTTGACCTTCAATATGAAAGGGTCAGAGTTCTACACCACATCTTTGAAATGGGGAAAACTAAAGATACAGGAGAAGCTGTGTACAAAGCCTCTTCACTGCTACTCTGAGCAGATGTTTGGTACTGATTCAGAATATCTAAGTGCCACTGCAGCAACTCATATACTTAAAGTATGAGTGTTGATGTTGCTCAGGTCTCAATATTGTGCAGGAATGATAGCCTTGTCATATCTCTTTCATGTTAGACAGCAGTAGACTTTGCCATAAACTAGACTATTGTCATTAGTCCAACAGATTACTTTAGACTATACAGAGTCCATGGATAAAATATGAGATTTCTCTTCAGTCTGTCAAAGTGAGCAACACTATGTTTAACCCTCTGCATGAGGGACACTATATCAATGCAAGCTGTTGTTGTTTATGTTTTATGCTTCAACCGCAGCATTTGGCAATGAGTGTCGCATCCTACCCTCTATTTATACAGAAGTTTCTCCTAAACTCCCTATTAGATCAGCTACTACATACCTTATACTGTATAATAAAACCCTCATTTTTAACTCAACATGTGGAGACAGCCGTCCACCTTATTGAATCCTTTCATAATCTTAAATATGTCTATCAGGTCCCCTATCAATCATCTCATCTCCAAACAGAAAAGCTCCAACCTGCCGAATCGTTCTTGATAGTTGGATGCATTCATCCCTGGTAAAATCCTTGTAAAGGCCAATAATTTAAAAATAAAATTGGAAGAAACATGTATAACTGTAAACAGGAGGCAATGTGCATTTTGTTTTTGCCAGTCCAGAACCTTGGTGTCTTGTTTAACCGGCAACTATTTTTTCTACCCCACATCTGTGCCATGACATGCTCTGCCTTCGACCACATCTGCAACATCGGCCGGCTTTGCCACTGTCTCACACTGCAGGCCACCGAGACCTTCATACACGCATTCATAACATTCAGGCTTGACTACACAAACTCCCTGCTTGTCAACCTCCCCAAATCCTCCCTCCATAGGCTGCAGATCATCCAGAACTCTGCAGCCCATGTCCTTTCCCGCACCAGGCTCTGTGACCCTATCACCCCCATCCTCACCCAACTCCACTGGCTTCCCATCATACAGAGAATTCAGTTCAAGACACTGGTCCTCACCTTCAAAACCCTAAATGGCCTTGCTCCCCCCTACCTCTGGGACCTCCTAACCCCCTACCACCTGCCCATTCCTTCCGCTTAGCTGGTTCCGGCCTGCTTCATGTCCCCTGCCCAATTCGGATCTGAAACACTGATTGTACAGCACCTTGGGACATCCTCCCGACATGAAAAGGGCTATTCAAATATAATTTTTTTGTTGTTCTTGAAGAAAGAGCTTACATGTTTAGAATATCTTATATGTCAAAACACCTCAAAGAATTTACGGTAATTATTGTCAAATGTAATTGACTTTTTCATAGGCAAACACTATAGTTGTTTTATGTACCTCAAGATCCCATAAACAGCAATGCGGTGAATGACAATAGAAATTATTTTCAGAATGGGATTCTAAGAAGTCAAAGGAAAGGGATTCAGGCACCATTAATAGTCTTGAGGCTAGGTCCAATCTACCAATAGTGCCAAGTTTAATAGTATTTTTATTGAATTATGAGAAGTATTGGAATGAAACCAACCTTTTATAAAATAGAAAAAGATACAATGCAATTTCCATTTATATAGTGCCTTGGATGTTGCACGAAAGAAGGAAGTTCAGCATTATTCACTTTGGATCCCTACGATGGACAAAGGGTTTGCTGCAAATAATAACTTTAATTGTATCATACATTTTAATACATTTGACTAGATAAAGCATAACATAGTTTGCAACTGTTAATCTAATACTATAAGATGAGCAGTAAAAGAGAGTTCAGAAAAAACTTTGTAACACAGAGAGTGCTGAGATTGTGATAATCATTGCCAAAAACTGTGGTTGAAGTAGAAAGCATCAATGCAATTGAGAGGAACTCAAAACTTCATAATAATAAATAATCTTTGCATTTGATATAGCTCCTTATGTCGTTGAGATGTCTCGAAGTGCTTCACGGAGTGTATTGCAAAGTAGATTGACTGTATTTTGTGGGCAAAACACAATCAATTGCATACAGCAGTGTCCCAAAACAGTCGTGGATTTCCGTGAACAATTTTTTTATTTGGAGGGATTATTACCGGAACGTGATTCGCCAACAACCGGATCCCTACTTATTGTTGGGTAAACAGAGATGTGAAGTAAGGAAACTTGCATAAGGTTTCACTCCTGCCCAGGAATCAAACCCAAATCCTCTCGCTTGCGAGGTTAGTATGCTAACCACTGTGTTGTGGGACTCCAAATATACGAAAGAAGAAAATAACTGGGTTTGGGGGAGAAGAAAAAATCTATGGAGGAGGTATTAGAATGAGTGGAGGTTCATTTTACCTACATAGAGCAACTTGGACCTATTGGGCCAAATGGCCTGCTTTTAGTGCTGTAGATTCTATGTAATTCTATTGTAGTATGTAAAATGTAGTTTACACTAATGACATTTCCTGTCATTACTGTTGGTCAGAGTCCCTAAAACAAAACAAGCCTGTGTTGCCTCAAAACAAGCTTGTGTTGTCTCATTTCCATTGGGCATAGGCCAACCTAAAGTGGGCTTTAAAGTTGGCAACAACTTGCACAGCTTCAAACTCTGAATCAAACAGAGGGTACACAGCAATGTATCAACATCTCATCTGCCAACTCCTGGAGTGTGGACTGGAAGAGAAAAGTACCTCTCTCTCTCTCCGGAAACCCTGACAAAATTTGAAAAATTGGTACATTGGACTGATATACAAATGAAACATATTTTCACCCTCCCACTGAGGTCCTAACTCTACACCAGCCAGACTACTTGATGCAGTCAATGGCATTAAAGTGGGAGGAATTTTCTGTCTGTAGCACATTCATTGCTTATCCTGGAATGTTCAAACACAGAAAAATAAATATCTGAAAAAATTATTTCTGTGGGGAGTTAGGTTAGAAGAAAAATCAAACTTTGCTATTTATTTTATTTGGCATTAAGTAGAACTCAACCATAACAATGTTTAATCATACAGCTATCCACACTATGCACTCAGAACAGTGACTAATAATCAGCTTGGCAGAATGGATTAATCGTTTAGGGTACTTCAGGCTGAATAGCATGAAGCTGATTTGAAGCAATATAATATACAGGATCACAGAATGGGTCACATTTAATAGTTCATGTGATATTTATCTTATTGAATGCTCCTGATGCAGATCACCCAACATAGATCTTAATAATGTTCTTATTGTCCAAGAAATGTGACCCATGGTACTAACTTTTTATGAACTATCCTTCAAAACATCTTTTGATGTCTACATTTATGCAAAAAGAATATGATAAAGTGGCAGCCATAATTTCTGAACTTTGATCTTTTCATTATCACTTGTAAATTACAAGGCTATAGGGAAAAGGCAGGTAAATGGGACTGAAAGGATTGGTTCTGAAAAGAAACAGCATAGACATAGTGGGCCAAATTGCCTTCTTCTGTGCTGTAACTTTTTATGGGTCTATATGTTCTAAATGGAAAACATAAAAAGCCTGGCTGATCTGTCATTAGCAGTGCCCTGGAGTACTGCAGACCTACCTAGCTCAGAAACTGAACTATTGATACCACCACAGAGGATTGACTTTATTCCGACATTCTGTTGCCAAGCATGTTGCCTTAGAGCTAGTTTAACGTCCCTGCTTATCTCTGCCCCCCACCCCACACCCCCCACCGCCGGAAGATAATCATCAGTTGGTCCATTGATCCATAGGAGGAAACATTTGTTAATAGTAACTTAGTGGAAATCCCAAAAAAATATTTCCCTAGTGAAAGGTTGAATAGTTACTTTGGAAGAGATGCATTTCTGGTAAATTAAGGGAGGTATAGTGGAAAACCATGGCTACTTTTAAAAAGTATTTTTAGGGACTAGCCAGCTGATCTGCAATAGGCCTTTTCCAGTTCTCTATAGTGTAGATCGCAAGTTAACTCTCTTCAGCGAATGCATTCAGAAACTCATGTTACCATGAGATGGTCATGATAGCTCATTTTAAAAATCCATTATGAAGACATTGATTTATGAAGTGAAATGTTAAAATAGTGATGTTAGCAGGTTAATGGGGGAAAATGTTACAATTTTGAAAGCCAAAGAAAAAAATTCAATCTAATAACCGCAATGAGAGTACACCACACCAACACCCTGTTTCAGTATGTTAGCTTCACTGTGTATCAAAGTAACGTTAGAATTGTTAAGGTACTATTTAAAACATCATCTTCTCATGCATTAATCACAAATTGTACACATCTTATTTGAAGCAAAATTCTACTTATTAGAACACTGCAACTGTACTTATGGATACTATCTTCTATATGGTTACAATTGGGGATACATTGCTGTCCATGCTGGATTTCTGATTACGTAACACGTTTAGAATTATCAAGTATTCCTTTGCATTAAAAATGTATGTATATAACAGCTTCTAAACAATTGTTGCTGTGTCATGATTTCATTTGAAGCATTACCTTGGCAGAAACGCCGAATAGGAATATGGGAAAACTTTAAAAAATACATTTAAAAATGCAAACGCCCCTTCACGATGAAGTAAACATAATTATTCATCAGCCAACAATAATAACTCCAGTACAGAATAAAACTAAATAAATAAGCACAGTGAACCAGCAACTAAAGTGTAATTAGTGATCATGTGTTGGAAGTCATGCTCTTTTTGCAGCTGGAAGTTTGTACATTTGTCTTGCAGATGTCTCTACATCTGGAAAAAATCAGAACCTGAGGAAATGATAATATGCCACACTGTATTTTTTCATATCATGGTGGCTGATTGGGACTAAGATCAGCTGGCATTGTTTCCTCACATTAAACACCCAAGCAAATCAATTCAGAACTGACAGATCTTCCACAAGCTGGAACATCAATTGATCCTTTGGGCACAGCTTCAGTAACACAATACAACAAAATTTACATTCATATAGTGCTTTTCATGTCGGCAGAATGTCTCATAGTGTTTGACGAGATGGGGGTGGAAGCCGAGGAAGATTGGTTGGGGGGTGGGAGGGTGAATGACCAAAAGCACAGTTAAAAAGGTACATTTTGAGATGTTTATTAAACTTGGCTCCTGAATATTTCATGGTCAGGAGATTATTAATAAGAGAAGGCTCTCATATAGGAGAAAAAAATGCTGAATATAAAAAACTTATTAAATATTTCAGTTTTAACTGAGAAGGTGTAACTGCAAGTAGTGTGGTGGAGACTGGGGAAATAACTTAACAGAAGATGCTATTGCATTTTTAAGAACAAATAATAATATTCCTTGCATTTGATATGGAGTCTTTCATGTTAGGGGGAAGTCTTAAAGCACTTCACATGATTGACTGTAAAGTGTAGTGTCTGTCTACACTATAGACAAATTGGACAACCAATTTGCACAAAGCAATGTGACAGCCATAACGTGAATGATAGTAAGTGTAACTACCAATGGTAATGACTGGGTAAATGTTATTGCTAAACAGATAGTAAAATTTCTGCAAGTCTCATTTGTTCAGTGAGAATTGGTCTTGACAACAAAGAATTCTTTGAACTTTGCAAATTGCTTTTCTTCATTTCTTCCCCTGTTTTACTATTTTGTTTCTAGAATGTATTCTCTCACAGAAGAGGAATCTCAGATGTTTCAATAATAACAAAAAAAAGATACTTCAGACTGAATGTCTGAAAGTGCTTAACATATGTGATATTTCTTAAATATGCCAGTCGTTCTAAATAAATAGATAGGACATGGGTAAAATTGTTTGGACACAGCTAATTCTTTGTACAGAGAATAATCAATGACTGAAACAGGTTGCCAGGAAAGGTGGTCGAGACCAGGACACTAGATTCATTTAAAAAGCAGCTTAATGCAATGATGGGGGTGGTAGGATGAATGTTCTGGAGGAATGAGATTAGGAGGGCCTTCTTCATCCAGGCCGATCTTATAATCTCGTGAATACTGTGTTAGAAGGTGCTGTAAATTTCATCAGGTCAAGGAGAAAGATAGATTAACATTGTGAAGGAGATTTAGATTAATGGCCAGAGGTATTAACCTGCCTTTTTCTTTTAGGGAGAAAGGTGAGTTAGGGATGTTTACTAAAAAATGGGCAAAAATGTATGCATTAGGAATTTTTGAAGACTATGAGAGAGAAAGAAAGGCAAAGAGATTTTGCAAGAGCATTTTAGGGAATAACGGTGCAGTGTCTGAAGCTGGGCTGCCAATGGTGGGACAGAGAGAGTGAGCAACAAGTGATATACCTACATAATGCTTATATATTGTTTGCAATAGGATTGCAAATCAAATTATTTACTTAAATTTGTCATTAGTTCTGAACAGTGCTACACAATTAACCAAACCAGGTGTCAGCCTGGCTTAGTTCGTAGCACTCTCGCGTCTGAGTGAGAATGTTACGGGTTCAAGCTCCAATTCAGGACTTTGAACCCATCATCTAGGTTGACACTTCAGTGCAGTACTGAAGGTGTGCTGTAGTGTCAGGGGTACGATTCTTTTGGTGAGGCGTTAAACCAAGGTCCCTTCTGCCTGTTCAGATGGATGTTAAAGATTCTATAACACTATTGGCCAAATAAATTAATTCCTTGGTGTCCTGGCCAACACTCTCTAAAATAAAATTAGCCTTTGGGTAATGGAAACCTTGGTGTCTCTCCTAAAATTGCCCTTTGCAACTCTTTATCTTTGTCCTCTTATTTTACTGTTTTGGGGTATATGGGTTTACTTTATCAATCCCATATAAAATTATAAACACCGCTCTAAAGTTCCCTCTGAGTGTCTTCTTTTAAGACTGAAGAGCCTTAGCTTGTCTAATTGTTGCTGATAGTTCAACCCTCTAATACCTGGGATCATGTTTATTGTTCTCCTCTGTCTCTGGAGCCTGAGCCACCTATTTATGTCACGGCAACCAGAAATGTTCTGGTATACAGTTTCTGAACTCAACTAATTTGGCATTATAGCCCAGGATCCAGTTTGCCTTGGTTGACAAGGTGAAAACACAATGAGATATCTTTTCTTTCCCCTTGCCAACTGCTGTTCCTCAATCTCTCACTTTGTCATAGAGTGTGAGGCAGTGATAACTGATGCACATGGAGGTCATGTGTTTCTTGCTTCCTATAACTAGTGCTTTGAATTCATTGAATTTAACTTCATTTGCCAATCATCACCTCATGTGCATACCCTATGAAAGACATTTGGTGCCTCCTCTGATTCAACAGTTCTCTCCAGCTTGATGTTATTTGAAAATTTATTTACATTTCACTAGGTCTGCAAATCCAGCTAATCAATATATAATGTATCCATAGAACAGAAGGGGGTCTCAACGCAGACACCTGAAGCACTCAACGTAATACTTCTCCTCATTTTGACTTAGCTTTCCTATCATATGCATAGTTTGTGATCTAATTTGTAATATTTCTGAACAGCATGTATTAATAAGGCGTCTCAGTTACTTCCAGTTAATGAAACAATTTGTGTGACTAGTGATTCTGTGTTATAGAATCCCATAAAAAATTACTGCAATTTAGAACCCATTTGGAGCATTTCACTTCTCGTGTTCTCTGGTTTGTATGTGCCATCTCTCCAATGTATTTGGCTGTGAGGTGCCCAATTCTTTCTTTTATCCAGTTCATCTAATATCTGACTCCCCAGCAATCATAGTTTTGTTTTGCTTGCTTCCTCTCCCAGGTCCTTTGTGAGCTTGCTGTGCTCCCAGTTGATTAACCATCCAGATTTCAGTGGTCTGTATCCAAGTTTAAAGTTAAGAAATCATCTGAACATATATCTATTCAGTATGTACTCGTCAATTGTTGGGCGAGCTTTCAGGCATTTAGCCCCCCCTCTCTGGAATTCCATTCCAGAGCCTCTTCATTCCTTACCTCCCCACTTGTAACACCCACCTAAAGACATATCTTTTCGAGTGTACTTTTTGACTATGCTTTTGATCGCTTTTCCTGCCATCACCCTCCTCAGCTTCCATCCCTCCTTCCCCCCCAGCTCAGGTGATTGGGTGCCAAGTTAACACACTTCGAGACATCCTACTGAAGTAAAAGGTGCTGTATAAATGGGGAGATTTTGCTTTGTTAATCAAAATGTACGTCTAAAGGGAATGTTTGCCCAACCACAGATTTGTTCTATTTTGAATTGAATGGAAAAAATGGCTAGTTTAATAGGAACCGTTTACACAGGGGACGATGCTTCATAGCTACAATTCTTAATCTGATTCTTGCAACTGATCCATTATTAGGTTAACAGATGTAAGAACAATGAAATCATGTTAGATGCAGTAGGTGGTGGGGGTTGGGGGGTGCACAAGTGCTGCTTATAACCAACATAAAAACAGGAACGACTACACCAATACTTACCATATGGTGGACAAAATTGGAATGGATTAAATGGGGTGAAGATTGCAACATGTGTATTTAGATTTTACTTCTGCAACTTTGAAGAGCTGTCATTGCTTTCTCTTTCACATAAAAGTGGGAATAGAAATGCCACCTGTGTCTAGGTTTACTTTATTTTCTTAGCATTTCAGAGCATCTAGAGTTTGGCAAATTCTTAAATACTCATTTTGTAGCCTTTTTTATAAGTCTTTTTGAAGACTATAGAAAACTAACTTCAATCTACAGTAGACTGCAATCACTAATTTATCAATTTCTTGGAGTATTTCTCAAAGGTTATATACCTCTACTCATCTACATGTATCCACAAATTCAATGTACAGTGCAGCCTTTTTTATAGCTTGCATCAGTACATCACAGGTTCAGGTACACATAACAACAACTTGCATTTACATAGCGCCCTTCACATGGGGTAGGCTCTCAGACCACTGAACAGTGGCAGAGTTTGACATTGAGCCAGGGAGAGAGGAGAGATGACCATAATCATGGACAAAAAAGAATGTCTTCAGATGTGATTTGAAAATGGGTGAATAGTGGGCAAAGCAGCGAGATTGAGGCAGGAAGTACTGAAGATTTGAGCAGTAGTGGCTGAAGGTACAGTCGCAGATGGTGGAGCAGTGGGGGGCGCCAAAGGCCCAAGTCAAATGAGCGAAGAGGACAGAAAGAGTTATGGGTGTGAACAGGATGCAGAGGTAGTGGGGTGCTAGGGCATCATGTGAAGCTGATGTAACACCTTGGATCCCAACTAGTTTGAAGTTCTGCTGGAGATATTAGATCAGTGATCTTCATTCTATTGAATGGACAAAACGTACACTGCAGTCCAATCTTTTATACTGGGAGACTGACAATGCATCCCAAAAAAGATTTACCTCCACCATGTTATTTTGAGAAAGGAGCAAGTTCTGTATGAAATCCCTGGAGGCTGGAGCTGATACTGCAGTCAAACCGTACATAATATTTGACTGCTTCTGATTTGTGGTGGAATCGCGCTCGGAAGAAATTTGACTTCAATCTCTCTCATCTATGATCGATTCTACTAGTTTTCAGGTGGAATTATTTCCTTGGAAATAATTATAGTGGCATTACCTCCACTGAGTATGGATTTACTCAATTAAGTGAACATTACAGATGTCATAAGCTAACTAACACTAAATCCTTAACCTACTTCTAAAGGAAATCATTCCCTGAGCTGATACAGCAATATAGTATGCCCTGTCTATAATGTGGTTGCATATTACAGACTCCAACTACAACCGTATAACAAGGCTGTACTACTCACTTTGCTGTTCACTGGATGCTGCTCGCACCGATTGACTGTTGTGGTTACCTACATAATTACATTCACTTTGTTGTTAATCAATGGTATTTTACAAAGGGCTTTGAGTGAAAGCTGCTATGTAAAGTGCTCCAAGGCACTATCCCACATGAAGGGCACTATAGCTGTTATTGTTGGAAATGTAACTTATTATTTTAACAATCAACATTGAGATGGCATACAGTAATTGTAACGTTGTCCTCTATGTGAAGTGTCCTTGAGGCGTTCTACAACCTATTTCATGTTTGAATGCATCTTATGAAATGTTCAGTTCTATTCTTTCTACACAAGAGAACTATCTTGCATTCAAATGTATGATGTGCATGGAATGAAAAGGAACATACATTAAAAAAAACAGACCATGAAAACACTGAAGGTTTGACAAAATATTTTGTAACCCTTTCGGATTTGGATCTGGCCACATTCTCAGTTCTGTGGAAGTTGATCATTGGAGCACAACTTCACACAACTTTTAAAAATGTACTGTACTGGGTACTGGGATATTGGGTTAATAATTATTGAAAGGAAGTGACTCCTCCCCATGATCAGCGTAGTTTATCTTTTTCCACAAACACACACCACCTTCCACCCTCCTGCCACAGCCCTAGTGCAATGCAATACTTGTTGATTCTGAACATAGTTTACTGAGAAGTAGAAAACGTGTTATTATTTTGCAATCCATTAGTAGCAACAACCATTCAGAGTTTAACTTCAAAGCAAGAGTTATCGGAACATTGGCTTCCAAATGTCCTTCAACTCTCATTTCTCAGAATAGCAACCCTTCTTTCAGCAGAATGACATTGTCCATTTCTCATGCAATCTAACCTCTTGATCTCCCACAGCATCAGCACTGAATGTCTGCCAATTTTCCAGCAAATACGAAAATGCTTTGAGTGTTGGAATCATTCACAGAGCATTAGATCGAGATTTCCAGACCCCATTTAGTATACGGCACATAACAGCCTTCAGCCAGTCAACAGATATGTTCATCCTGTTTGTCTGAGCTGAATGCAAATTCAACCCAGCTTCCATGTTAAAGGATGGTATTTTGACAACTATATTGCCATGATGCTGAGTACATTTTGATATGGATCAATAACTACATTTAGACACCTGACGATCCTTGTACAGCAAGGTTTGGTGTCATCCAGATGTAGAAATTACAAGCAGATTGTTGCACCAGTTTAATTAACTAATCTTGTATCAATAGACAGCTGCTAACTAGACCTCTGCATGTGAATGAAATAACCTCAAATCAATGGAAATAACAGAAACAATGTATTTCACATGCAAATATAAAAATTATGAACTAACTTGGAAACAGCCATTTCCTCCACCTCCCTTCCATCTCTCTATACCCCACCTTTTATACTTTGCCTCTATCTCCCCTTCAGCTCTATCTCTCCACTAGCTCTCACAAGAAATCCACCACCTGCTCCCTTCACCCTATATCTATCCAATTGCTCACCACTTAAGTACTCCTCCTTGTTTTGGAGTGCACTCCAAAACACTATGAGCTTGAAGGATGCTATCCTTCAAGTTGTTGTTGTTGCTGCTTTGATATTGATGACTTCAACTTCTCTATATCCTCTTTCAAATCCACCATCATCACCCCTCCTTTTCAAAAAAAATATTTTCAACCATTCCAAACTATTACCCTTGTCGGAGTAGAAGGAAAAAATATCACCTATCTCCAGTCTGCCCTTTCTCTCCAAAGTTTTGAAATATCTTGTTACCTCCTAGCTATAATCCTACATCTCGGACTGGGGTTGCCTGTGTCTCCCAGTCTTTCATGACCTCTCTGGAGCCTTCGATGTGGTCAATCACTCCATCCTTCTCCAACATTTTACCTCTCTGGTGCTTGACTCCACAGGTTGTTAGTTCCAACTCTACTTGTCTCATTATCTTTATTGTATCTCTTTTCATGACTTCTCCTCCAACCTCTACATGGTCACTTGCGGTGCTACTTTGGACTCCTACCACAGCATCAAGCTGCTTTTTAAATGCATCCAGTGTCCTGGTCTCAATCTTCCTGGAAACTGGTTCAAGTTGATAATTACCTTCCAGTTAAAGGAAAGCTTCCTGGTGCCTGTCCTGAAATTTCTCTTTGCAATTCTAAACCTGTGTCCTCGTATTCTACTTTCTTGGTACATCCGAAACTAAATAAGGAGTCTCGGTCTCCACTTGATTCCTATTACTCAGTGGATTTACTTCACGTCTTGCTCTACATCTCTATGATCGCATGTGGTCCTGCTCCCCCTATACCATTGCCATTATGATAACATAGATTTGCTTCATATCAACCAGTCCTATCTGCTCACCATTAGTGCATGAGCTTTCAGCCACTTTTCCCCCACTGTCTGGAAGAATCACCCTAAATCCCTCCATCTCACCCCCTTCCTCTGCATTCAAAACCTTCTAAAACCTACTTTTTGATTGCATGTTTGATCACATCTGTCCTACACCTACAGCTTCCCCCCACTACACCTTCCATCTTGTTGACTTCCCACTCAATCCCTGTGAAGCACATCAAAATGTTTTTACTGCATAAAAGACACTATACGACTGCAAGTTATAAACATTATAGAGAATCACACTTTTTTAAAATTAAGAAATATAATTTTTAAAGCCTTCTACATTCATGTCTACCTACTTGCCCAGGATTTTACTTCCAGGGAAAAAAAGTCAGAGTTTGCTGAGGTAAGTGAGAAAGTGATCCCCTTGCAGTCAATGTTTTTATGATACAGAGGAAACGGTATTTGTGGTGTGAGCACTTTGTAAAGTACTTAACTCTGAATATGTTCCACAATATCAGCCAAGAGGATCCCCATCTCCACATCCGGCATTGTTATTGATGCGTTAGATCTATTAAATGTATTTCCAGACTCAGAAAAGTTTGATTTTTTTCAACCCACTCCTCATGTGTTTTCACTGAACACAACAGCAAAACCTCAACAGGACTCCCCAGCGGCCCCACCTGTACCATAAGTGAAAGAAACTCTCACATCTGCTATGTTGGGGTCAAAACCAGATTCGCAAACCAGATTCAAGCTACTAATTGCAACTTCCAGTTTGGAATATCAGGTGGCAGGATTCGCAAACCGCAATTCAAATCCTCAATCCCAAGCCATCAAAGTCAGCAGAATGATTGGAGAGAAAAACACCCAGATCCTGTCTTCTGCTTGGCAGAATTTTATCAAACTTCACCAGTTTAGGATTTGCAGTTTGCAAATCTTGCCGTGAGTTTCACAAAACAAATGTTGCCATTAATATAATGAATACTATTTGCATTTGATATAACACCTTTCATGTCAGAAGGACATCTCAAAGTGCTTGCAGCATTTTCCGTGAAGAATCTTGATTGTGTCTTTCATAAGTGGACTTGGCAAGCAATTTACATGCAACAATGCCCCATAAACAGCTATGAAGTAAATGACTAATTTTATCTGGGGGATTGTGAGCCAGACCACTAGGACAAATTCTCTTCCCTTTTCAAATAGTGGCATCGGTTATTCAACATCCATCTGAACAGACTTCCAGAACCTTGGTTTAATGTTTCATCGAAGGACGACACCTACAATCATTCAGCACACCCCCAGCTCTGCATTGGAGTGGCAGTCTACACAATGTGAGGTCAAAGTCCAAATATGGGGTTAAACCCAAAACCTTCCATTTTAGAGGCAAGAGTTCTACCAACTGAGCCAGGCTAACACCTCTTATGATTATTAGTCATATTTACAAATATCACATTTTGACCCCAATTTATTTATCAGTTATATTTTGTTAGATAACCTGTCACAGTTCTGCTGTTTCTAATACATCCAACTACAGTAACCACACTAACATGTTTTTTTGTCAACCTGGTTTCTGACACATATGGAAATCCATCTTAAGTATGGTTAGGGGGTTCCACATGTGTCAGACACCCGGCTGACCAAAAAGAATGCGAACAAAGAAAGGACAAAAGGCAGAAGGAAAACAAAATACACTTTCCAATAGGCAGTGAGGCCAATAAAGATTTCTAAAATACTGAATTACTTAAAGAAAGACTAGGCACATGTAACACATTTAGCAATAAATGCTGGATATCAGAGGCATCTTCTCTTTAAACAAATTTAATCCAACAAAAACTATGTAGTTGGCATATCGAAGAGAAAGTTAATCAAAAACAATCCTCAGCGCTTTCTTTGGGGAGGGGAGGGGTTTCTTAACTGAATGTGTTCAAATAATGAAACACATGTTGGCTATGAGGAACAATTGGATTTTTTTCAAACTTATATTATCCAAGTAAAATGTGTATTTCGACAGACTAAACAAGTCTCATAAACGGTTAAAGTCACCAGCTTCCATTTCCTTCAAAGTAATCCTTTTCTAATCTTTCAGTTGTATTACTGCTTAACAATGTAACAAACCCAGTATTTGTCCACTTGGGACTCCTCTACTTGTTAAGACTTGGGCTCACAGGGTTGTGAGGACATGTTTACACATTGAAGTCTCATTGTCGAATCAGTCAGGGTGGTCAACCATCAACAGATTTACTGCGGATCTGCCTGTCATTTTGCCAGGTGTGTCTCCACAGATTCAACCTTGGCAAAATGATTGGACCGGAAAAAATCTCCATTCTGTTGCTGCTCCTGATCTTATAGTTTGGTGTTTGAATGCAGCTAAAAAACAAAATAGCAACTTAATTCAATCGGCATCCAGTGCAGCACAACATCTGTAATTTGAGTCTTAATTTTGAACTAGTTTTCTATATAGAACTATAGACAAACAACTTCAAATTTAAAACCTAATTCAACAATTTGTCAAATTCTGAATGCTGTAAACTGCTACATCAAGAGAGTAAATTTTAAACACAAACAATTTCTCCCCACAAATCTGGTATAAACTGTCTTAGTTTTTCACTTTGTTATTTATTGTTTGCAACAGAGTACACTGTATTGCTAAATTGAGAAAGACACGTATTAGCACTTGGGGTTGAAAAAATTGTATGTATAAATTAGGTTTTATGGTTAAATTAAAATTAGCGAGTTAGCCTATTCTTTAGTAGTTCTGAGTGTAGTTTGTTCCACCCACTGTGTATTAGTGATGAGACTAAATTCATGTTCAAAACGAAAAGACATCGTAGATTAAGTTACAAACACATGATCTGTAGCAGAGGATCCAACGTAATAGTAGATCAAAGTTCCAAACAAACAATTAATACATTAGAAAGAAATGGTGGGAGCAAAAAATGCAACATTTGATGAAGAATTTGATGTGCTAATTATCACAATGAAATTTGCATGTCGCATTTTCACCCCAGTATTGAAATTATATTCTTTTTATTTTCTAGTGGAAATTGTATCTTGTGAATAGGCCTTAGATTTTTAAAATCATTTACACTGCAATTTATTACTGGAATTTTCTTCCGTTCTCATTTCTAAGAAGGACATTTTGTTCCCCCATAAATTTTTACTCACAGAATCAAAATCTGAGAGCTATAATTGAAGGTAACTTGAACTCCAAGCGTAAAGTGTACATTCAGGCTATAAATTTGGAAAATACTTTTCAGGCTGTCTCTTGCCAGGGCTTTTTGTTGCTTCTGTTTTCCAACCATTCTCCAGATGCTGTATATGAGAATGTATCCAGGATAAAAACATTCAAGGGCATGGAATCCATCTTAATTGGTGTGCAGAGAAGTAAGCAGCTGCTGTTCAAGCTCCATATCTACAACTGATGGACAGATTGCTCACTGGGTAGGCATGTGTGTTCATGTTGTGGGTTGGAGGACGGTGGCAATGCTCTCACTCATCTCCCCTGAGCTGTGATGCCCACCAAGAGTTCCTGGTACCATGCCATCCACTTAGTGAGGACTCAAACCTGCGCTTGATAGGTGGCAGTGACTTATTGGGGAGAGATAAAGTAAATATCCTTAAAGGAATTTTGAAATAAATGGAAGCTAATGATTGAATTGACTCCAACGTGACATACTGCTTTGCTACAGAATGTCAGAATAAAGCCAACCCTCTGTGGCATTCTTGAAAGTCTGGTTCCTGAGCCAGAGCTGTCATCAGCAATGCCGCAGGATATTTCTGATGCCAGCCAAGTCAGTCTGCCTCATTGGCAGAACTTGGAAAGGAAGACCAGTCACCGGGGCAGGGTTGCTTCCATTCAGTAACAACAACTTGCATCTATATAATGCATTTCATGCAGGATTGTGGCTCGAAGCGCTGCACAGTGGTGGGGTTGCACACTCAGTTCCGGCTAAACCTGCAGAGCAACGCCCTAACTTGTAAAGTGGGCAAGCAGCAGGAAACTTGCCAAACAGTGCTTTCAACAGCAAGCTGTGCAGTTTTTGCTGGTTAAATTCCAGCAGTACCCCAACTCACACTCTGGGGACCCCAACCCTTGGCTCTTACCAACCTGCACCTAATACTTTCTGTAATTAGGTAAGCAGGAAGCATCCCTCTGGGGAGAGTGTGCATAGACATAGGGAATTTCCATGTGTAATTTGGATACATGGAACGCTCCGTCTAGGTTGGATACTCTTAAGCTTGGTAATGGGTTTCTACATGTGTCAGACACCCAGCTGACAAAAAAGGAGGTTAATTCCTGGGTATGTAGTATTTCCCATCACTAATCTGCCAATACAAATCATTTAGGACAACTACATTATTATAATAATTCATTCTAATTACCTAATTATAATATTGTACACGTATCCTTTCATTTGATATAGAACTCTATCCCGTTGTCAAGTCATCTCAAACTGCTTCACAAGATTTACTCTCAAGTGTTATGACTGTGTATATGAAGGCGAACACAGCAGCCACTTTACACAGTCACTACACTTTATAGTAAATCCTGTGAAGCGCTTTGAGACGTCCTTGTGACGTGAAAAGGATTATATCAGATATAAGGATGCAGGATTATTTCAGAATGCTGATTTTCTTGAATTCTCCTGCTTTCTCCTCCTATTCATGCCCCTCCCACCCCCCACCAACCCCCCCAATTCCACACCTTATTTTGTTACAATGGGAAATCTTAGTTTCATATCCCAGCGGGTTTAAATCAACCTTCATTGGCAAAACATTTGGAAGCTGTTTGCATTATCTGTAATGTATTCCTCAGAGAGCTGTGAAAGGACATATTGCAGCACTTACTATGGAAGCCGAGAAAGGACACCTGCACTGATGGAAGTTAGTGCATCGTTCACTCGATAGGCTCCTTGACCCTCTTTAAGCCAGGTGACCACTAGCTCTATGATCATTAATCCAACAAAATAGGGAGTAGCCTGCAAAAGATAACCAGGAACATTATCAATCCAGCACTTACTAAATTAATTATTGATATCACAACATTTTGTTGCCAGTTAATGAACTGCAGTAAGGCTGTGAAGTTTAATAATTAGAATAGTTTCTTTGCCTTAAATCTTTATCCATAGTATTTAAGTTATAATAGCAGAGATGACATTTTTGTACTGTATTTTCAGTACAATTGTGTGATGATAGACTAGAATCTGAAAAGAATAATTACCACAAACAACTAGGCCTTGCAGATAGAGTGGAAATTCAAGGGGAAATATTTAAGAATAATACCTCTTTTTTTTTACCTCTGCCCTGGTGTTTTGCCCTCCTAGATAGCTAAGCCACTCTAAGCCTCAGTTGGCACAAGCTCATGAGGAGCTTCCACCTTGTATGCGTATTGCTCTATTCAGTACTGTACCAGACAATACTCCTGCGCTGAGTTGCGTTCTTTGGTTAGTTTTGAAATAGAGGGGCACAGAGGTTAAAATAATTAAATGGAAAGGAAAGAGAAGTACTTCCTCTATTATAAATCTAGGCAGACACAGCACTACTGAGAAACACTTCCTGACCTGAAAAGATACAATGCATTATACTGGAGACTCTTCTTTCCCAGGAAATCATCTAAAACCATCTGTGCCTTCATTTCAATATGATTTTCTTAAACATTGAATGGATCATTGTTATACAGCTCAAATTCCTGAACCCTTGCTGTACTATAAATGTTGAGGGCAGTGATTTACATTTATTGCGAGTGATCCTAATGTTAGAATGTAACTACTTACATGTCACCTTATGGTGACTGGCACAGTTTTATTACAATCTCCTTTATAGATCCTCCTCAGGTACCACTCCTCAGTCGTGCTGAGATACCTGGTTACTCGGGTAGTTAATTTGGTGAATAGATCATCACTGTATCTACCCTCCCATGGAACCCCCTCCAACTCTATCATCAAGTAACCTGTATTTCGCACATTATTCATTAATAACTATGATTTTTATAAGGCCTTGGACAGAGTGGAAATTCAAGGGGATATCACACTGTGGAAGTGTATCCTCTATGAAGTGGGTGACACAGTGAGTGCTTTCTGCAGGTAGACCAGATAAATGTCAAAATCTTTTTATGTTGGTTCAGTCTGGTTAGGATTTCCCATTCCCATTTCCTGCTCACAAATGCCCTCAGCTCCTGCTCCCTCAGCTCAATTCAGACGCAGCCTTGCGTCCCCAATGCCTAGAGTTGGATAGGTCCAAATTATAAAGATGTGATACTGAAAGAGTTAACGCCAGCAATGTTATAATCATCTAGTGACATAATTTGTTGTTCTACACAAAACTCTCACCCCAGGTAACAGCCATTTTCATATTTAGTATTATCGTAAATTTTCAGTAACATATTTCATATTTAATAACTTATTTGGTAACGTATTTTATATTCAGCAACAAATGTTTCACCCCAGAAGCTCTGTGTATAAACTACTGTCACAGAAGTGTTTCTATTCTACAACTTGATAGACCAACAGGCCTTTAAAAGAAAGATATGTTGACAGCATTTACTATCATCTCCTCACCTGATCTACGTAGTCAGGCACTTCCTCGATCTCTTTGAACATAGTTTCATTTGGGGTCAAGGCGTAAAACATGAGCCGAAATCCCTGTGAAAGGGACAAATTGGAGTCCAAATACAAGACCATGATCACAAGGAAAATCTTAAATTAAACCCTCGGGTCTGAGCTTCACATTAACAAATGATTTGCTTTCTCTGGTGGGTGACAGATCTTCGGCTGAGATCAAATTCAAATTCTGCACTGACAGGCACGGGCAAGGCAACCCATGAGAATAAGCTATTTTCCGCATGCGTCACACGCTCAGCTGACCAAACAAATGAGAACAAGCAATGAGATAAGCTGGACAGAGTTCATTCCTGAGTAACAAAAACAAGGAATGCATGAACCAGAGTAAACTTTGCTACTATCTTGGAGCTGCATTGGTATCAGTGATATGTCACATGCAGGAGTTCAGGACTGGCAAAATAAATGTCAGTTTAGGCAAATTAGATATGAATAAACACAATAGGAAAGGCTTTCAAATAGTTGCTCTCTGCTTCTGTTTTATTGTAAAAAAACATTAATAAACCCATACTTTATTTAATCTTCTCATGCTTCAAAATAAAGCTTTTCATTATAAAATGGAGAAAATCAAATGAAAGAAGCACAATAATAATAATCCTTACATTTGATTTAGCACCTTATCACTTTCTCGAGACATCTCAAAGCACTTCACAAGATCTATTGTAAAGTGGATTGACTGTATTTTGGGGCAAAATTCATTAATTTTTTATCACCATATTAGATGCTATTATTAAATGTGTTGTGGCCTCTCATCTGTGTCTCTTCAATGAGCTATTAACAAGCTCAAGAAACTTTTTTCTCCGTTACCATGAAAGATGGTAACTCCAGTTTCTAATGGGTAGGAATGTTGAACACAATTCAGTATTGGCAGGATATCCTGAGATTCTGCCCCCTTTTATATGCACAGCTATATTTTCATTAAAATTAGCAAACACTGGAATGTCGGGAACAGAATATTTTAGCAGAAATGCATGCGTTCATTTTAATTTAAATTTTAAATTGCATTTTGAAACGTACTCTTATTCCTGGTGAGGTTATATTTTCTCATTGTAGCACCATTGGCTAGGAAACAGGGTCAGGGTACAGATGTGTGCAGCCTAGAGCTGTCATCTGCACAGTCTGTCTACCAGCGAAATGGTTACCACGGCAGGATGACTGGAGTAAAAATAACATTACGCAGAGAATAATGGATACCCGGAGGGATTACGAAGCACTGATCTCATTGAGAGTTTCACATCACAGCATAAGTTATGTGAGTGTAGCTCCAGTGTGTATTAACAGCTTCACAAAACCTGAAATGAAACCTGTGTCCAAAAATCAAGCCTGTGAATTTAATTTCTTGTCAGTGCTATCTGGCAGAGACCAAAATCCATTCGCAATGTGTAGGCATTCCAGAACCAAAAATTCCACTTTGTTTTAGCCATGTAAGACTATTATATCTTACACTTCAAGATTGCACAGAATTGAGGAAGATTCTTATATTCCGTCTTAATTCAGAAGCCTCTTTTGAATCAAGACTGAATTCAAGAATTTTTCACAATTACGTGAAATCTTAAATTCTCATTCAAAATGCTCTCATAGATTAAGACGAGTTGGAATTTCAAATCTTCTGCTTTCGACACTTCAATCGGGATCATTTATGAATATTATAAGCTCACCCTCAATTGCTCAGATAGTTTATCCAGTGAGTAACTGAATCACACAGACCAGGAAAGTATTGGTCCAGCCAGGGCTCTATGCTGAGTTTTGATCTCAGCTGGGCCAGCAATAATAGCCTCCCTTTGGCTTCAGGTGATAGAAGGGAGAACAACCCACTCTTGATCCACTACTATCCAGTGACTCCAGCTAGAGGGGCATGTATGTGGATGCCAGGTGACAAGAGGAGCAGACTGGGCTCTGGTTTCCCTCATAGATGAATAGTCTGAAAGCACTCACTGTCAAGGTTCACAAATGAAAGTCACTTTAGTGGAGGCACCCAGCATGTGTGAAGCTATATAACCATATCTCCCAGCAGATGTAAAAAGGAATTGAAAACTTCAAGAGAGGAAGGGAGCAGAGATTGATTTAGATGAGAGAAAAACAAATATTTTGATAAAATTTGCATTTAAATAGAACCTTTCACATCTGTAGGACATTGAAAAGTGCTTCAACATTAACATGATCACACCATTAATCCCGATATATAAAATTCACCTATTTGTTCATTGACCTGTTCAGTTCTGTCATAAAGAATTGCAGTCCATTTGCTGGATATGTTTTGCCATTCAGAAATCCATAGTGACTTGGAATCATCCACTTTGCCTTTGTTCGATGTGCTTGAATTACTTCCTTTATAGCAGACTCCAATGTCTTTTTCCTACTATAGATGTTAAACTAACACATCTGTGATTTCACAGGATCACAATCTCTGACCTTTTCTTTCAAAAAAAAGTGGAACATTAATTATTTTCTGTGGTAGAAATAAAACCGAAAAACTGCAGATGTTCGAAACCTCGAACAAAAACAGAAAATGCTGGCAATTCACGATTGGTCAATCAGCACCTGCAAAAGAAAAATAGGTTAAAGTTTTGGCTGTAACCCTTCATCAGAACTGAAGCTATGACACTGGGGAGACCCTGTGTTGGATAGTGGAGTCCAAGTCAAGAAATTAAGGCATTGTGAAGAAGTTAACAACTAACTGCAACATGAGTCCTGTAGTGGAGTGAAGTCCTGTTTAGTGTTTAGAGCATTCGCCTCACGAGCGAGAGACCTGGGTTCAATTCCCGGCAGGGCAAAACGTTAGGCAAGTTTCCTTACTCCACATGCCTCTATTTACCTACCAGTAAGTAGGAACCCGGTTGTTAGTCGATCGGCGGATCGCTTTTCCGGGGGTAATAATTCCTTNAAAAAAAATCAAATTGATCGCTCAAACCACGTCTGTTTGTGGGACACTGCTGTGCACAATTGGCTGCCGCATTTCACCCACAACATTTACAGTCAATTCACTTTACAATATATTTTGTGAAGTGCTTTGAGAGGTCTCAAAGACATGATAAGGCGCTATATCAAATGCAATGATTATTATTAATACTATTATTATCATGAGACAGCAGATTGTCCATTAGTTTGTTAGTTAGTAGCATTGCTGCTTTATAAAGCTAAATAAAGTGCCAATCTTGAAGTTGCTTCAGATCTAGATGTTGCCATTGAAAATAACACCACCATCGTCCTGATGGCATAGTGGATTGACCACATTATGGAGCTCAGTGGTTTGAATCCTCATCTGTACTTATTGCTCGGGCCCCAGTGGGGATGCACAGCAGAGTTACACTGGCCTTGGTAGGGACTTCTCAGGGTTAGGGAGAGGTAAATAACTGCACTGGATGGTTCTTGCACTGGATGGTGGGGATAGGTCAGCTTTGGCTGTGACACACTCTGCATTTGAGCAACCTGTTGACATTCACTGCCAAGGTTCACACATGAACACTTAGACATGGAACTCCAGAGTACTACATCCCAACAAGAGGAGGCCAGAGCAGGAACATAGAGGCATGTGACAATGAGCAGAATAATTGGATACGCTGAATTTAATAAAATATTAAGATTGTGCCAAATTATGAAAAATTCTTAGATTCAGTCTTAATTTGGAAGCCAGTTTTCCCACAGTTCTCTAAAAGCTCTAAGTTAAAACTAAGTATAAGATTTTCCACGATTCTGGATGAACTTTGAATTTTAAGACAAAAAAAGCTTTCCAGACTATGCCTTGGCGGAATTGTCTTAAACCTATGCTAACTTACAATTTAAGAATTGTGGAAAATTCTCATATTTAGTCTTAATTTGGAAGCTGATTTGATCAGCTGTTAAAAAGAAATAGGCTTCCAAATTAAGACAGAATAAAACACTTTCACAAGATTCTGTTTAATTTTTAATTTTAAGGCATTATGGTCTTACAGGCTAAGGCTAGATTATTATTAGTGGAGTCCTGTAGCTCAGTGGTTAGAGCACTCGCTTTGCAAGCGAGAGACCTCAGTTCAATTTCAGGCACAGGGCGAAACCTTGGGCAAGTTTCCTTACTCCTCACGCCTAATAATAATCCCTCCAAAACCAAAAACAATAATAAATTGGTCATTTTCAATCCATGACTGTTTGTGGGACATTGCTGTGCGCAATTGCCTGCCGCGTTCGCCCACAAATATACAGTCAATTCACTTTACAGTGTGTTCTGTGAAGCGCTTTGGGACGTCCTCCCGACGTGAAAAGCGCTATATCAAATGCAAGGATTATTATTAGTAGTAATAGTAGTAGTAGAGCCTCTGATTAGCAGAGAGGATCAACCTATCATCATATTCTACAGTGTTTTGTTCCACTAATCAATCTCACAAAGTCGAATGAATCTCAATTTAATTTTTATTGCTTTTAAGTAAATTTCACGGACTCATATAATTAGGAAATAAAGATTTGGAAAGTGCATTGTTACAACAATTGTTACGATTTGCTTTTTTGTGCCTGTTGAAAGAAGACAACGGAGGTAGTAACCATGACACTTGCTTGGAAGACAAACGTTGAAACAAAGAGATTAGGGTGGATTTCAGCTTGATTCTAGACAGGGGAAAACAGACCTAGCCTCAGTTTGGCAGGCTATTCAACCAGAATAAATATCAATGGTAGTGCTTTAGGATGAAAAATAGTTCCCTATGAGACTCTAACGAGGACATAATAACCTACACCAGCATGCTTCTCAGTGGTTGACAGAAGCAATCAGTTACACAAATGACACTCTCAGTGTAGTTATTATGTAAGTTTATTTTCAATTATTGCATCATTCTTTAGTACTTGAATGGCACACACTTGTTATGACTGCTCAATCTATTTTTGCAAGATGATTGATGTGGAATTAAGAGATGTTTTTTATTGAAGGGATTTGTACAAGCAGCACAGAACGTGACTTAGGTAGATTTGACGTTATTAAGTACACAACTGAGTTATTTGTCATCATTAACTAGTTTGAAGACTAGGAAATTTTCAGGCACAATATGGAACTGTCATTATGAATTCCAAGAAAATATATGTAGGCTCCTCTTGTTTTTCGTGGCAACTGAACACATTTTAAAATCCAAAGTATATATCAGTTATAATAACATTAATTACATGAAATATAGATATAACCTTGTAGTAATCTTGAACATATTTAAAATAGAAGATTTGCAATAATGTTGTTATGAAATGTTTGCAGCATGAAATTAAGAACTCTCCTTAACATTGTTGATTGCCAGGCTGTCAAGTATACACTTGATAGTAAATTCTGTGAAGCACTTCAAGACATTTTGACAGTGGGATAAGGTGCTATATCAATTGCAAGAATTATTTATTATCAATTGGCTCATCGACCCCCAAATAAAACAGTAAGATAGTTGTTAAGTTTGTAGCACTTGGAAAAAAATAAGACTGCCTTGGCACAAGGCACTGTTCAGTTTCTAGTTCCTCTTCTAAATGTCAAATAGTATGTTCCATATTTTTTTGTGGTACACGTTTTCTTAGAGCTGAGTAAGGAGCCATTTTTCACTTTCAGCACCCCGGTGCCATCTCAAGCACTCCCAGGTGAGGCACATTGCACTCAGATACAGAGTAAAGTGACTCATCTGCACACTATTGAACTTGAAGGAGCAATCCTTTTTGGACAAGTACAATACTGTATAATGTCTCCTTTCCCTGCACAGAGGCCAGTCTCAGTAAGATGAGTAATTTGTGTTCATTTATGGTCAATTCATAGCGTGGTGACAACAACAAAACAACTTGCATTTATGTAGCATTTTGTAAAATTTAAACTTTACAGGCCCACTATCAGCTAGATATACACCACCCAATCTCATTTTACATAAGCTTTCTCAGTAGTGTGCAGTGAACTGAAGTCAAAGTCCCAGCGATGAAAGGTCAATGTGCAAATTTACCATATCACCCAGCACCCTAAGTTGTCCCATTTGATATATAGCTGTATTGTCTTTAAGGCAAAGGTATTGGATGAACGAAAAATGTACTAAGGATGAGCAATCTGACCATCTAGAAACATTGATCCTGGTAAATTACCCAATCCAAAATAACACATGTTGAGTTTACCCAACTCAACTCAGTACCAAAGGACACATGCTGGGTGTACCCTAAGCAACTCAGGGCCCAACAATACACATGGAGTGTGCCCTAATTAAATCAATGCCCAACTTAACACACAGTACTCCCCAAATCCAAGTTCAATTCTGCTCTCAGCAAAGGAATTTATCAGGGGTTTTATTCCACACAATGTACGTCATGAGTCAGCCAGATGTCAATTGCTCCTTTACAACTATAACTAAGCATAAAATAAGTCAACGAGAAAACTTTGACAGACAAAACAAGTTATAATGAAGAAAATAAGTTTATCCTATTGTAAATGTATTAGGTAATTATTTTAAAGGCATGTTCAAATCAAGAATGTCCAAAGTGGATAATGTAAATTAATCAAAATCAGTCCAGCTCAGATCATTTTGAATTTACAAAATGAATTCAGAGTTCATTCACTGCATAGACTAATAAGCATGGTTGTAACTGTGGGCAAGTAAATTTGTGTAATGTATTCCCAAGAGAGTTTGAAATAATTATCTCTAGCTAAAGGGGCAAATAAAGTAATGCGAGACATTTCCTATTTAATTCAGCCTCTTAACTGCAATTCATTTTTTTACCTTTTCTTGAATCTGAAAGGTTGAAGTGTCTTCATATTTAAAACTGCTTCATATTAAAAACAACTTTATTTCCAACTACAAAACTTATTCAAAATAACAGACGAGCAATCTTTGGATGAGAAATGCCACATCAGATTATGACCTTGAAACAGTTTTTCCTGAAGTGATTTGCCAGATCTGAGGGGTGATATTCTGAAGGTCAATAAATTTATGGATTTTGGCGGGCGAGAACATCTTACTTTCCACTGATCCATAAATTTAATGGAAAATTATAAACTCACCTCATTGTAGTCTGTAAATTTACAGACCGCCAGAGAATACACTGTTTTCACTCTCCAAGGCTTGTAAATTTACTGATGTTTAGAGAATTACTTTTGTTTTTTGCTGAAACAGTGTTGTACCCAGAATGTACACACTCTTTAACCATAATTTAAACATTGTTCTGTGATTACTTTTAACACACCTCAATATTCATAGTCATCTCAGTCTGCAAATCTATAGGTCTATCTTCTACAATTGAAATATTCGAAGTGCAGTTAGCTGTTTCTTTTAATATGTTGAGATTCTTATTCGACACTGATTGTCTGTTTATGTCTTTAAGTTGTGTCAAACCTGTTATTTTACCATAACTGTGGTAGAAAGTCAATCTGGTCTAAAGTTAATCCATTTATGTAGCGTTTCAGAGTGCCCAGAATTTGGCAAACTGTTAAGTAGTTTGAAATTGATTTTCTGCAAGTTATTTTAAGAACTACAGAAAAACAACTTCAAAGCTAAAACTGAATTCAACAATTTGCCAAATTCTGGATGCTCTGAAATGTTCTGTTTGTAGAGTAAATGTACAACTAGGTGGAATTTCTTGTCCATTGATTGTAATTAGTTTGCAGGAAAGAATTGTAGGAAAATGCTGTATTCAATGGACAGCATTATTCTAATTTTTCAAAAGTCAACACGTAAAGTATGAAAGAGCAATGTCTATTTACAATACATCATAACTTTACATTTATAAGATTTCAAAAAGAAGTAAAAGATTAGTTAACTGTAGACTGCTACGAAAGGACAATGACAGTGCGGAAGATGTTTATTGTTCTTAGAGTTGCTTAGGTCTTTGAACAGGTTAATGATCTTAAAGATAATAATCCCTCAAGAAAACAAAACAATAATAAATTGGTCACTTCAATCCACGACTGTTTGTGAGACACTGCTGTGCGCAATTGGCTGCCGCGTTTCGCCCACAAATATACAGCCAATTCATTTTACAGTATATTCTGTGAAGCGCTTTGAGATTTCTAGAAGATGGGAAAAGCGCTATATCAAATGCAAGGGTTATTATTATTATTATAAGTTCCCTTCAGCAACGTAGCATCTCGGAGCACTTAACAATGACGTATTTAGATACCGAGCCACAGAGAAAGGGGAGGTAACCGTAGACGGTTAAAGAGAAAAGTCTTTAGGTGTGATCTCAAGATGGTAAGAAGGGGGCAATGTAGAGATAGGGAGTTCTAGCAATTGCACCACAATAAATTTTTACTACTATCACAAAAGAGGGACAAAAACAGGTCTGATCTTGAAAGCTTTGTCCCTTTGACTGGATTGAAAACAAATTGCTGCAGGAAATATCAGTAACCTTGAAAGTTTCCTTGACTGGAACATCATGATCTGTTTCTTGACCTATTCCACAATCAAATTATGTCAATAATTGTGTAACAAATCCCTTTTGACTACACAGCCAATACATTTTGGGGCTGTTTGTTACAAATAGTAAATCGACACAAGGCATGCAATCCAGAAGTGTTTCTTTAAAAGCAGCTCATAATTTAATTGACTAACCAATCTTTCTTCTTCAACAGGGGTAATTTTAGGCACTGGAGTGTAAAACATACTCCTCATGAAAACTATAGCATGGCAGTTGCCTCACTGTCAGAGAAAGTGCAAACTGTGTTTTTTGCAGGAAAATGCATGTATGTTATGCTAACTCACAAGACCTCAGCTCTGACTTGAGATCAGCCTCGTAACCCAAATATCACGACTCAGTGTGATGTATATAATTTTCTCTGCAGGAGATGTCGCACAGCACTTTTGCAGAAGGTGAAGCATATGTTAGTGCTTTTATGAGGAATGTATTTATTCTCAATGTATACATCTTTTCATCCTTTGAAGGCCTTCCCAAGGCCATCTAAGTCACTGCTCCTCAATCAATATCACTTATAACAACCCCCTCCCCCATTGTGGTGTTCGAGCCTATTCAACATTTTGACCAGAAGCAAGGCAGGAACCCCATTTCCTTGTTCAGGCTGAGGCAAAATAAAGACTTGGTGTATGAATTGATTCCTTACCAATAGGGTAATTGGCGAGGACCCTTCTCTTACCTGGGAGAAAGATTTTGCAATTGTCCATAAGCAGGTGCAGCTGAAACAAAATAAGTAAAATATTGTGACTTTCTCAGTTCCCACGCACACCCTGAGACAGAAATACATCATGGTTTGCTTGCCACTCCACTTTAGGAGCCGGGCCAGTAATTCCTGAAACATACTCAACCAAGACCAAACTACTCTGAGTGATGAGCAGCTTTCTTGGTTCAGAGTCAAGTGCTCAGTCATTTGAGGTCATGTTCTGTCCTCAGTTTGCGCTGACAGTTTCAGTTTAGTGACACCTCAAAGTAATCATCCAGCGAGAATATCTGTAACTGATAATGGATGCATTTAGATCCCAATGTTGCAGTTCTTTATTAAAGCTGAGCCTGTTGATTTTTATGTGGCACATTTTAGGATCCACAGTGAATTCAGATATATTTTAGTTTGGATATGCTGAGATGACTGAAATGTGCAACAATTTTTCTATTGATCTGTTCAAAGTCCTAGGCTCACTTGATTGATGAAAGGTTAATTTTTGACCAGGGAAAGAGTGGATTTCAGCCCTCCTGACCAATACTGGAAAATTAATATCAACAATAGAAAAACCTTACTGCCTAATCTAAAGCCTAATATTTACAAAATAGAAATCGCCTGCCTCAGACTAAAATAAATAACAGACATTGGATGTGCTGCCACTCAATGGATGGATAGTTTGTGTTGCCATTAAATAAGGACCATTCCAATTTTTCGTCATAGAATGCTGCATCATCAGAGATGGTCCTTCAGATGAGAATTGAAACTGAGATTTGCCTGTTCAGATGGATATGAACAATCCCATGGACTTTCTGAAAGAGAAGGGCATTTATATCGGTGTCCGAGCCAACAAATCCAAGATTTAACAAACGGGCATTCATTTCATGGCTCCTTGTGGAACATTGCTGTTTGCTAATTGGCTACTATGTTTGCTTGCAAACACACAGTCACTACACTTTACAGTAATTTCTGTGAAGTTCTTTGAGATGTTTAGATAACAGGATAAAATGTTATATCAAATACAAAGATTATTATCTATTCAGTGGAGTTCTGACTCCTTGCTCTTCCACTAAGCCCTTTAACATTTACCTTTTACAAGTTCAAAATGCTGCCTCACCGACCATTGGAAATAATTTCTCCCTCAGTATTTCATCAAAACCATTTATAATTCTGAGCACATACATCATATTTGTAACACTGTTTACAGATTACAAAAAGTAAACAAGTTTTGAAGTTGCAGAAGTATTAGAGTCAAGCTAACCTTAGAAACCAACTAGTTTAGCAGCGCTCTCATTTCAGTTGTTGTTAACTATAACTTTTACACAAACTTGTCAGCAACACATTCAACTGATGGAATGAAGCACTGAGATTTAACTAGCATTCTAATCAATCCTACTGACTCCTTACGATCCTTGATACAATTGACTTTGAGCCAAATAGATGCTTAAGAGTGATTTTTCATGCAACACTAAAAATGATATTTCACTTCAGAATATTTCCTTTATGTTTAAAATTGAATTGTTATCATTGGAACACTACATTAAGATTATTATATTTTTATTAATAATATAATCCTTGCTTATAATGTTGTTGAAACATCTCAAAGTGCTTCACAGGATTTACTGAAAAGTGTACATTGAGCATTTTTAGGTGAAAGTGGCACTTTGCACACAGGAATATCATACCATCAGCTATGAAGCGAATGATCATTTTTATCAAGGGGATTGTTGACCATGAACCTCCCTTCTCCTTTCGAACAGTGCCATGGGATCTTTAATGTCCACCTGAAGACGTAGACAGGACCTCGGTTTAACATCTTATCCCGAGGATCTGACAATGTAGCATTCCCAGCACTGCATTAGAGTTACCACCTAGACTATGTTGTAGTTTGAAACCCCACTAAGTTCCAATGTGGGGTTTCAAACTACAACTTTCTGACTCTGGCGAGAGTGCTAGCAATGGTACGAGGCTTGACATCTATGTGCAAATTACACCCTATGAAGTTGCAAAGAATGCAAAGCTTAGTTTTAACTAGATAGACTCCAACAGTACCCCAACATACACTCTGGGGTCCCCAAGCCTTCCCTCTTACCAACCAGCATCTATTATTTGAAATTAGGTAAGCAGGATAGATCCCTCCAGAAAGAGAGGGCGCGTTCCATTCCAAAAAATATCCCTTGAATTTCCATGTATACCTATAGCAACAGGATGCATGGAATTCTCAGATTGTTTTGGCTACTCTTCAGAGTGGTGATGGGTTTCCGCATGTATCAGACACCTGGCTGACCTCCCACAAAATCAATCGACACATATTAGAAATGTATTCCAAAATAAATATCTGATATCAGAGCATGAACATTTGTTTACCTGCCTTTATTAACTGATTACAAAATACTGTATTCTTATGGATAATGTGTCTCCCCCTCCCTTCCCTTCCCCTCTCTCCCCTGCATTGCTTGGGATATTGAGACTTTGTTGGTCAGATTTTCACACGCAGTTTAGCTTTTACAGATCAGTATTTATTCTGGAAGGTCGCCATCTCTCTGCAAAAACTGAGAGATATTTGAGACTGGCAACTAAGGAACACGGAGTTATCATTTCATAATTAACAAATTAAACTTCTTCATCCTCTGTGGAAATATTACATTTCTTATTGAATATTTCCTCATTTCAGCAGTAAAAAACATTGTGAAATGGAATAATTTAGTGCAACTTGTAATCAGAGAATAACACAGGAGAGTTTTTTGCACAGTTGTATGGTAGGTAGAGTGCATCCTTCTGGGGATATAAAATAAATCAAGTCTGGGCAGTTACCGAAAACTTCTGGAGGTGAGAGTCATCTAGTATGTTCGATTTGGGATGCGGTCAGCATCTGTATCCTAGATGGTATACAATGACAGCACAATAGAATTCGGATTCACTTTCATCTCACAATAATCTTGGAGATCCTCTGAGTCCATAGTACTCCAGAGCATGACTGATGACGGCACAGCCAGCATGGATCATCTAGAAGAACAGACCAGTCAATGGGGAGAGGGAATGCTCGCACTCAGCTCCTGTTAACCCTGCAAGCCAAAGCCCCGATGGTTAGCATGGTTCTCGCTGGACAAGCAGTGGGAACGCTTGCCAGACAGCGCTATCAATGGCAAGATTCAGTTTTAGCAGGTTAGACTCCAGCTGTATTGCAACGGACACTCTGAGGTCCCCAAGCTTTAGTTATTGCCAACCTTCACCTAATACTTTCTGGAATTAGGTAAGCAGAATGCATTCCTCCAGGGAGAGAGTACACATTCCGTTCTAACAATCTATCTCTGGGATTTCCATGTGTAGGTGGGATACATGAAAATCTCCATTTGGTTTGGATAGTCTGAAGTATGGTGATGGATTTTCACATGTGTCAGACATCTGACTAACCCCCCAAAAATCAATAAATATTATTCATGTGTCTTGAACTTGGGTGTATGAATATAATCAGATGTCGCTAGTAACAGAGTAAACATTCAAAGTTAAAGATATAGAGATAGATAAATTGAATAAATCTTGTTGTGTCGGATAGGTATATTTCTTCCCGAAATTGTTGTGTTACTATATTAAATGGTTAACTTCCTCTCGCCAGAGATTGCTGAGTCATCTGAAGCCATTGCCCTTTTCAATACTTACACACACTAAACTTCTCTGTTCAAGCCAAGGTGCACTGATAATGGAGCAAGTAGATAACTGGAAATGATACTCCAATAAAATTGATTTAGTTGCATGTTACAATGAGCACATTTAGTCCCACAACAAGTAAAGCATTTTGGGAGGAAGAATGAGGAGAGGCAATATAAGCTAGATGGAACAATCTTAAAGGGGATGCAGGTGCAGAGAAACCTGAGGATTCACATAAGCAAATATTTCAAGGTGGCAGGACAAGTAGAAGTTAAAGCTGTTAAAAAAGCATACGGGATCCTTGGCTTTATAAATAGGGGCATAGAATTCAAAATAAGGAGGTAATGATGAACCTTTATAAAACACTGGTTAGGCCTCAGCTACTAGGGACAAAATTTTAGGAAGGATGTCACAGAGGTTGCAGCACCAGTACCCCACATCCTTAAACATTTCCATTTCAAGAGCTCTCGTCTGATGCAAATAATATGGAACGTCTTGTGCAGAAAGAAGAAATTGAGAGACTCACATTTCGTTTGGAGATATTATAGGCCATATTCCCATCTATTCATTACAATATGCACTTGTAATGAGTAGGTGGGTGAACAAATGACTGTAAAAGATTGTAGTCCAACACAATCAACTTCCAGGACAGAGGTCTTATCAGTTGACTAATATAATGTTAGAAAAAAATTACAAATTAGAGCTAATAAACATGTAACCATTTGTGCGAAGGTCAAGACCTAAGTGGAATAATTGCCAAAAACACAAATATGACGTACAAACATATTGTTTGGGCAAATGATTTGATTTGCATCAATTGTAGTGATGTCGCTGCTCTCATTGATACAAAATATCAATTTATATTAAATAATTAGATGTTGACTTGCCTTATGGGTATGGGATAGAGTGTAGCTTAAAGTCATCTTGTAATACTCTTCGGTGACAGTGACAGCTACAGGATTTTGTTGATATTCACATTGTTAGATTAGTACATAATGTTTGGTTTAAGCAACATAATGAGGCAAGGGACAGTTATAAACAGTGATCAGGATGGAAGTCTCATTGACAAGAATGTATCTCATGTCTTGATCAATGAGGTTCCCCAATCAATCTCACTGCATGAAACCTATCTCAACAAGGCAGACAATTAGTGTACTTTCCTATCGATTGCCAATGATATTCTAGTATTATTTTTCTCCTGATCCCTGACTGTTCAGTGCCTTGGGACATCGTTCAGACATGAAAGGCGCTTTACAATGTAATGTTGTTGTTGTAGTAGGCACACTTTGTAATAATTATACTGCATTGTGCAGCATGCAGGACACCATGATGAATGTTCTCACTTTCTCTGACTTTAAAATGTACTATTGTCCCAAGGCAAATTGCCCTTTCTCTAAGGCTCAAAAGGAAAAAGAAATATTGGCTTCATTGTGTGTTTAACTACTGGCTTCTATTGCTTTATGACACTAATTGAAGTTTTGAAAGTTAATGTATCCAGTTATTTTTCTAATTTTCTTCTCACCACCACCCACTTCGTGCTCCTTCTCCTGCCTTCCTCTGGTTCCACAAGTGCCGGTTGCCCTCCAGGATTCTGCACAAGTGTCCATTGTTTATGTGCGAGCATTGTCAGTGAGTGTTGGCAGGCCATACAATTGTAGAGGATGTCACAACCACGCCTGACATCTCCCCACCCAATTGACAGACAACCAGTAGGAGGGTTCAACAAAGAGACCAAGAGCAAGAATCTACGATGGTTTTCTCCTCCCTAACCCTGAGAAGGCTGAACTAATTTAGCCTCCCATGAGACAAAGCAAACTCAACTCACCCTCTAGTCTATAAGATGCAGATCTATTTCATCAGGATGTTCCTGAGACACCCTTACCAGGTAATGTTGAATGGATAATCTGAGTATAGGTAGCAGACTCAGTACCTGTGTTTGCAATAACATAATGATGTGTTTGTATATGTAATGATAAAGACCACTGCTTTTGTCCCCTTTAATCCTTTTCAGTTGAACAAAAAGAAACATTACAGTTTGCCTAATAGATGCTGCAACTCATACCATATAATTCAAGCCATGTCTGCCCTGGGTATTTTAAAGAGCAATCTATTCAGTCTCAGTTGCCTGCCTTTTCTTCATATCCCTATAGTTTTCTCCTTTAAGGTAGCCACCAAGTTCCCTTTTGAAAGCTCATATGGATTCTGCTCAGCCACAGCTCGCGGCAGGCATTCCATATCCTAATTTCTCTGCATGAGAAAAATGTCCCATAATCAACTAATTTTCTAACTCTCTTAAATTGATGCCCTCTAGTCACTGATTCACCCACCAGTGGAATTCACTAAACTTAACAAATGGAGCAAAATGACGCAGCGCACCTTAGTTACATGGAACAGAATAGCCCCAATATTTTTGGAATCAATGAAGTGTGAGCACTCTAATCTCAGTTCTTTGCTCTTTTCAGTTAAATATTGTAAATTATATGATATTAAATATTCACTTTTACATTCCTGCTCTTCGAATACTTGCCATATAAATATAATATTGTTTTTGTCTCTCTTACCTCTATGGATCTTGGCTGGAGATCAGGGAAACTCTGGCGGAAAATTACAATTTTCAACTTTCAAGTAATGTTATTTGCATGTTTTTGCCAGTGAGGTGGAATTAACTGTTTAATGTCAAAGGAGCAAATTCTACAGGATCAGCAGCTGAGGATGTATGAGGGACACCACAAAAGTAATGCCTCCTATTTATTTTGTGAAGAATAGTAAGTTGGACAGTAATGAAACACATGCACAAGATACTTTTATATATCCCATTTCTACTGTGAAAGTTTTGTTTACTTCTAACTAGATGGAGGTACATGACAGCCGTTTAAAATGATGCCTAGCATTTATACATGTGTTAAGCAGAGGGCAGTAATTCAATTTCTCACAGCTCAAGGGATTTTGCCAATTGCTCTTCTCCATTGCATGAATAAAATGTATGGATACTTATGTGTTGATGTGAGTACTGTAAGACACTGGGTAAATTGCGTGAAAAACGGAGAAACTGAACTTAAAGATAGGTCTCACAGTTGTTAATGAAGAGAATCTGCAAAGTTGATGAACTGATCCTCAAAGACTGACACAACACTCAACAAAACTTGCACTTATATAGTGCCTTCCACACAGGGTAGCGTCTCAGAGTGCTTAACAGTGGCAGAGCCTGATTCCGAGCTCAGCGGAGTGGGGAGGTGGCCGTAAGCACGGTCGAAGAGGAAACTTTTCAGGCTGGACTTGAAAGAGGGGAGGGGGCAAGGTGGTGGGACTGAGGGAGAGTTTTCCAGAGTTTTGGGGCATAGTGGCTGAAAGCACGACCTCCGATGGTGGGACGGAGGGTCCAAGGGACGAGCAGGAGGCCAGTGCCAATCGAGCGGAGGTGCCGGGTAGTGGATTGGGGAGAGAGGAGGTCGGAGAGGTAGGGAGATGCCAGGGAGTGAATAGATTTGAACACTCAGAGTGAGTTGAGTGACAGTCTCAATATAGGTCTTCTTGCCAGAGATGATTATTGGTAGCCTTGGTTTCTGTGAAGTTTGTGCTCAGTGGGTTTCACTGAATGTTAACTGTGTTTCACAAGGAAAGGAGGCATTACTTTTCGGGTGTCTCTCGTATAACAGAACCACATTCAGTTGAAGCTGGTTGAGGTGTTCCCACCTAAGGGAATAAATGTGATATCAAATGGTATAAGCAGAATGATGATAGGATAGATACTTCAATAGAGTTTGCATGCAAAATAATTCTTAATTTTTTTTGAGGCGAATATTCTGCTCCATCCAGGAAATGGAATACACTTGTTGATGTACCGGACTGCTGCACTCCCTTCGCTTCTTCCTGTGCTTCAAGCAACTGTATTGAAAGGTTTTATTTATAATTTAATTTTATGTTTCTATAAGTATTCAAAGAGTAACAATATAATAAAAGAGTACTAGGAAGGAGTAAGAACCTGAGATTAGAGTAGTTAGCTCAAGGGTAAGAGCAAACACTAGAGTAGGCATGATAATAATAATAGTCCTTGCATTTGATAATAGCACCTTATCACATCTTTGAGTCATCTCAAAGCGCTTCACAGAATATACTGTAAAATGAATTGCCTGTATATTTTGTGTGCAAAACACAGCAGCCAATTATGCACAGCAGTGCCCCACAAACAGTTGTGGATTGAGTGACCAACTTATTATTATTATTAATTTTTTTTAAGGGATTTTCAGCACTCACGATTAAATTCGCTAAATTTAGTAAACTGAGCAGAATAACACAGTGCATAGTGATTAATCTGTAAGTTTTTACACACTGTTTTTGCATTTTTCTTTATGCAAAGTGTAATCAATGACTGGAACAGATTGACAGGAAAGGTGATTAAGGCGAGGACACTGGACTCATTTAAAAACTAGCTTGATACTGTGATCGGGGTGATGGTAAGGTGGATCTTCCAGAAGGATGAGATTGGATGAACCAAAGAACTTCTTCATCCAGATCAATCTTGTGATCTTGTAATGCGGAGCGTATTCGTTGCAGAGTGAATCAAACAGCTCTGTATGCTTCACAACTTGGACAAACCATCATCTGCTGTGATTATATTCCAGAATGTGAACCAGTTGTGATTGTTCTGAGGAAAAAAAATTAAAACTCCTGAAATAAACAGTACATTCCCTTGTGTTCACTACTTCAACTTGAATTTATTTGGCGCATATTTTGAACGTATTTAAAAATCCTCTTACTAAATATAAGAAACTAAATGCAAGCAATAATGTTCTCTCACAAGAGACAACAAAATGTTAAGACAAGTCGTATCCAATGTGCAATTAATGTACAGCATTTCTGAGCAAACAAAGCCAGTTGTAATAATGTAAACAACATGTTTAACTGAAGAATTGGCTGGTATGTCACCCTGTTCCATCAGCAAGACACTATATGTATTTCAGGTAATTGCTGCTAATTCACTGTGTTTACTTTTGTTTGCAGTTCATTAAACAATGGCACATTAATGATCACTCCCAAGGAACACCAAACTGGATTTGGTGCCTCCGTGAATGGCCCAAGTATATTACAACAGAAAACATTTTAAGTTAATTATTGCCTTAATATTTATGATTTATTTCTGCACAAACAGAATTACATGAGAAACATAACTGAGGAGGTTGGGCAATGTTTGCTTAAATTGGCATAGGCTTTGTGAAATAAAACCTTTTTTATAAATTCCTCACTGACACACAGAGCAATCGTGTTGAGAAATGTTCTGACGTTACTTGCACCTGATGCCACTGTGATTCTTTTTTTCAAGAAAAAGGTTTGCCAAACTTTTCTTCAATGAAGACAAACACTTTAATCTTTACTACATTCTTGCAGTCTTAACACTGATATTTTTGGACACAAACCCAGATAACTTTCTTTGTTTTTGTCCATTCTTTGCTCCTTTTAATAGATACTGGAGCTTCACAAAGGATTCAAGTCCATGAAATATATTACAATCATTACCAAACCTCGTTCCCCATAAAGGCTAAGTGTGGCATCACTGCAATGCTTTAGGCAATGTGAATCAAATGTTCTCAGCGTTAAGACAACTCTTTTGAATTAAAATATTTTTAAGAGAAATATTGTCTAAGTAATTCATGGAATTCTTGGTTTAAGACATTATTAGTTTAGATTTTGATTGTTGCTGCATGAAACCATCTGGTATACAGGCTGCTTAGATAATAAATACTGTGTATGGCATGTCATTATATTTCAAGTTATTTAATTGACTGCAGTAATTGTGTTTTAAAGGAATGTAATACCCTCTGGGGGGCATTTTTAGCATTATACTATATTGAGATGCTGGAGCACTCCCAAAATATTAAGAAACCCTTGAAATATCACACAAACCATGACTATTTAACTTTCATACACAGTAAATATAAGAAGTACTCGGGTACAAGTTAAAGGCAGTAATGCAATCTCTGGATTTATAAGACATTTGAAAAGCATTCAGCTTTATTCTTATGGTTCGGGAATCTAAGACTGTAGGAACAAGGAAGGCCTATTCATTTACCCCATGTTTCATTTAGATCCATGTATTGGACTACCAGACCATTTCATCTGCACACTACCTCACACACACAAACACACACACACACACACATACACACACCTTTTGAACCAAGCCAGGATCCCTCTCATCCTTGACAAATCAGGAATGACATTGTATGAAACACTCACCACTCAATTGAGTTACAGTCTTGTATTTCAATCCTGTGTATCAATCTTTCTCTATATTATATACAAAGACAAGATACTGATGAAACATAGTTGATTTAGATATGTGTATTCAAGCATTTATCACACCTTTATAAAAATGTGCAATCTTTACTTAATAAATGTATGGTTAATATCTCATGGTACTATTGAACAGCAATATAGAACATGAGAATGACTTGATATTCAAAAACAACTCTGAGATGTTATTAGCCCATGCTATCTTACAATACACCCATCTAGCCTGGCACAGCATTAGACAGTGGTGTGGAAGTTATACAGTACTGATAAGCAACCATCTACATTTTTAGAAGTACTTTTAAAAGTTCTTAAAACTCAGATATTGTTTATAGACTTGCTTTTAATTACACGGGGTGGAACTTGACTGCGAGTGGTACACAATCAATAAAAAAATTACATCCATTAATGACTAATATTGATTCCAAATTAAATTTTGTATAAGTGGGATATTAAATTTTACCCTTTGTGTGAATGCTTTAATGACAGATGTGTTAATGTAAGTGAGGATTACATCACAAATAATGGAGTTTAGGAGTTTATTTTAAGCATTTGCAAGCCGCAAAAAGATAAAGAAATATTGAATTCATGTCTACGTTGGACTGTGAACTTCTGCTCACTTTGTGATGATTGCTAACGTTTGTATCATTTACATTTATTTGACACAATTTTGACAACAACTAACAATATTTAGGCAAGGAAGGTAATGCTTGCTAAGGATATTTAGCCAATCGGGTGTTCTGACATGTAATGGTAAAACTACTGAAAGGAAAGCACATCAAAATGACTTCCATTGAACAACATTCACTTCCATTCAACTCTATTCGATTAGCAGTAAATAGAAGGTTTCATGTTTGTCATTGAAATTGTTGCATATTTCTCACTTAACTCAGCATCTGAGGGCTATCTTATCAAAGCAAAGCTTCTGAAATGGCCTCCTTTCCCCTCCACAGAGGTTCTTCTCATCTATGATCAAGAAGGCCTTTGAGGTCATTGCTTTTATGTCCTTCTATGTTTTCTATCGCCTCTCACTATGTCCCATTTACAAACAGTAACAGAGTTCCTTTTCTCCTCACCTTCCATCTCACCTACCTTACCCCATTTCCATCTACAGCAGGAACCCAGTGTGAGAAGCATCATCCCTCTGCTTTTATGAGAGATCAATTCATGTACAACATCTTTGTTCACTGCTCACATGCCACCTCTATTTTACCACTCCACCCCAGTTTTGTTTCGCTCTCCCTCTCTAGTTTTTTTTTAATTGATATCTCAACTACTCTTATGTTCCCCGAGATACTCTTTCTCGGCATCTCACAATCCACTAAAGACTCACCACCCAACTCATTGTGTATGTAGTCCTTTTTGACTTCTTCCTAATCCTACTTGCCTCCCTGCGCCTTAGACATGAACTCCCCCAGCTCACTGTTTCAGCTCTGGTGAATGGTCACAACCAAAAAGTTAATGCTATACTTCTCTATCAGATATTGTTTTTACTTGCTGTCATTTTCCAGCGTTTTCCTATAAATAGCATTACCTTGTTGCACACATGGCTATTTCTCTGCCTGAGCAAGTAGTGCACCTATAACTAAGAATAATGGTGAAGGCGTCTGCATTTTCTAACTGTCTCTTTCAGAGAAATGTTTTTAACATTTCAAAAGTATTGAAATGCTCCAATTTTGAATTCAGCTCAATCGAGTTTCTGTCACTCTCTTTTTGGTGTGTTGGGATTTTTGCATTCGTCCTTGTTTTTATTTACAGTGCAAGTAAAGTATAAACTTGCAAACCGCCTTATTGTAATAGGCAAATATGGAATGTTCTGAGGCTCTGGTTTCTGCACGATGACCACGTCAAAGTAAGTTTTCGATTTGGCACTTTTGTTTATGTAAAGTCAGTATCTCTTTGTTCTTTTTATTTTCTGTTCTTTTTCCATGTGCCGTTTCTTTCCTGAGTATCTTTGAGATGCTGTCTCTCTGTCTCTCTCTTCTTCTCTTTGTACATCACAAATGGCCATGCTCAGTGCTTTGATCACTGTCCTGACTTTCATCGTTTGACAGAATATCTCCAGGGTGATGGGCATCAGGTCCTGATATGGGGATGCCAGAGAGCTCAGAGGGCAGTAACGTCCCTTTCTTCACATTCACCAGTTCTTTTTCCCTTGCAACAGCTCCTTGTTGGCCACCTTTAACGCGTTTCCATTTCATCCTCCGGTTCTGGAACCAGACCTTGACCTGAAATAAGTTAAAGTTAGTTAGAATCATAGAATCAAAGCAACATAGAAAGTTTAATGATTAGAAGAAGGCCACTCAGTCCATTGTGTCTCTGCTGGTACGAGCTTCCTCACTGGAGCTATTTACTCTAATTTGATTCTTACTCTAACTCAAAGCCTTTAATATTGTGTTTCCTTAATCCTTGTATTTAGGATAGCGCTTTTTTTAAATCTATCTATCTGTCTGTCTGTCTGTCTGTCTGTCTGTCTGTCTGTCTGTCTGTCTGTCTGTCTGTCTGTCTGTCTGTCTGTCTGTCTGTCATAGTAGAAGGAAGTCTCAAAGCGCTTCACATAATATACTGTAAAGTGTGTTTTGTGGGTGAACCGGAGGCTATTTCCCACACAACAATTTCCCACAAACAGCCAAGAAATAAAAATAATGGATAACATAAGAATGATCAATTTTATTTGGGGGATTTGTTGGCCAGGACACAGGGAGAAACTCCCTTATTTTTTGATTAATGCCATGGGATCTTTAACATCCACCTGAACTGGTAGGCGCAACCTCAATTTAATGCCTCATTTGAGGGATGGCATCACTGACAATGCAACACAGCCCCAACTCTGAATTGGATTATCAATTTAGATGATGTGAGTTCAAGTCCTCAACTTCTACAACAACAACAACAATTTGGATTTATATACCACCCTCCACGCCGGATGGAGTCTCAGAGAACTTCACAATTGCGGATCCCAGGGCCGAGCCAGGGGGAGGGGGAAGAGGTGACCAAAGGCGCGGTCGAAAAGAAAGGTCTTCAGCCGAGACCTGAAAATAGGAAGAGAGGGGGTGAGGCAAAGGGAGTGAGGAAGGGAATTCCAGAGCCTTAGGGGGTAGTGGCTGAAAGTATGGCTGCCGATGGGGGAGCAGAGGATTCGGGGGACAAGGAGGAGGCCAGACCCGGTGCAGCAAAGGCAATGGGCACTGTTGTGAGGAGAGAGGAGGTCAGAGAAGTAGGGGAGGCAGAGGAGTGGAGGGATTTGAAGACAAGAGTGAGGATCTTGAAATCGAGATGTGGAGGATCTGACACAGAGGTGAGATTTCTACCACAGAGCCAAGTTTCCTTATGCAGTTTCTCTTTAAATATAGTCGTAGATATATTATATGTTATATTCACCATGGGAAAAAACAAGTCATTTAACATAATATTATATAGTAATATTCCTTGCCTTTGATATAGTGCCTTATTGCATCATCGAAACATTTCAAAACACTTGACTGGATTTACTTTAAAGTACCGTGATTATGTGCATTTGGAGGCAAGTTAAAGGGACAGTGTTCATAAAATGTGTTTTGTAATCAATTTTTCCTTTATTTTTCCAAAACTGGGCTGAGCATCCACTGTAGCCTGTTGTAACCATGCTAACGTATCACTATTGATGGGTGCATGTGATACGCAGCTTTCCCCCCACTTCTATTTCCTTTAAACAAAAAAAAGCAGCAAAGATTTGACGAGCATGTTCCCATTTTTTAAGGATATGGGTGACAACAAAATAATTCAAAAATATTTGAATAAAGGAATACAACTAATATATTAATAGAACTACTTACAATAAAACTACTTACAGTGCAACAGTATATGTAGTGCTTATCAGTAGTTATCTCCTCCTCTGGCATAATAAACATAGTTTCTCCTGGTGTCCTGGTCAACAATCCCCCACATAAAATTGATTATTCACTTTGTGGCTGTTCGTGAGACATTGCAGTAAGCAAATTGGCTGTCAAATACAAGGGCACCACACCTTATAGTAAAATCCTGTGAAGTTCTTTAAGACGTCTCAATGACAATCATAAGGAGCTGTGTTAAATACAAGGATTATTATTATTATTATCAATGCTAAACTTTTTTATTGACAGTAAATAACAATGCCATTTTTAATTTCTTAATTGGATTTTCTTAATTAGGTCTGCGACACAGAAACATGGAAACCACTTTGAGAAGCTTTGAAGCACTTTGAGACATCTCAAAGATGTGATAAGGTACTATATTAATTGCAAGGATTATTATTATTATTAAACCTTGCAATTCAATCTGTTTTCAGTGCAAAGTTCCCTTAAGTCGATATGATGTGAATGACTATACCTCCACTTGACAGAGGGATTCTGAATTCAGAATTTTTAGATACAACATTGTGGGACAAAATACAGTACAATCTACCCCTTAGTACCAAACCTCCAAAGATCCCTGTACAATGAGAAAAGTCCATGTTAAATAGATATTAAGTACTTACCACTGATACTAATTGTTTTTCTACTGTATACCTACTGGGTATTTACGAGAATAGTGTTTCTCTGGTGAGCATAACTTTTGCACAATAATAAAAATATTTTGTCAAGAAAGGCTGAATTTTATTTAACTAACATCATAGCTCTCTAGTTTCTATCCTGCAAGCTAAACATTTCTGATTTAAAATAATCTGACTGCTTGGCATTAACTGGCAAAGGTACTGAGCTAAACATCTGCAGCAGCCTTTTGCGTCAGTGATACTTCTGTCATTCAGAGAAAGCGCAATCCGTTCAAACTACTATTGGCTGATGACCCTTCCACCTGAAAATGGCACCCATCGAGATAAACATTTTGTTATTGGCAACTGCTAGATTACCTCAGTAAGTTACTACAATCACTCACATCAACACCCTCCCAATGGGCAGCAATGCAGTGCCCTCTTAAGGACACTAGAACAATTTTTCAATTGAATAAAATGCTGATAGGCTAGAGTTCAATGTCCAGGAACTCATAGGATTGAAAATAAGGAAAGAGGATGAGGTACTATAAAGAGAGATGGTAAGGTGACATCAAACTTGCAATAAACATATTTAGGCCTGATTAAAAAGGAAGCATCATGTTTAAAGTTAGGTTCAACACTTTTGCATAGTAAATGTCCTTTTAGGCTTAAATTATTACACAAGTTTAAATAATTGTTCTTGAGACAGTCAGTCTGTCAAGTAATTGAAAATGTATCCAAGGATTCTGGAACTCTGTGGATCTGCAGTAGAAATATACCGAAAAACTAGAAACTCCCCAAATGTGTTACAAAGCCCATTTACATTTTGTTTTGTTTAGATATTTGATATTCGATTCTGTGCAGTACTGGGGTTGTGCTGCATTGTCGGAGGTACCATCCTTGGGGTGAAACTTCAAACCGAGATCCAATCTTCTAGTTCAGGTAGAAGTTAAAGATCCCATGATTATTATTTGAAAAGAGTAGATTGTTATCCTGGTGTTCTGGATAACAATCTCCCAAATAAAAAAAGATACCATGGCTGTTTGTGGAACATTGCTGTGAGCAAATTAGCTTCTGCATTCGCTTATAAATACAATCGCTACACCTCACAATAAAATACTGTGCAGCACTCTCAAATGTCTCAATTATGTGATAAGGCTCTGTATCAAATAAAAGGATGATTCATTTTATAATTGTAATAATTTGTGAAAAAAAATTACTGAGGGAAAGTAGCATTAAATATGAAATTATTCTGCTAACGAAAGGTGATCAACCTGAAACGTTAACTCACTTTCCTCTCTCCATAGATCCTACCTGACCTGCAGAGTGTTCCCAGTGACTTCTGTTTTTATTTCAGATTTCCAGAATCTGCAGTACTTTGCCTTTTATAAAATCATTGTTGTTTGTCTTCCTTTTTTACTCCTTCAATTTTCCCTCCCTCATATTCATAAGATGTTTCACTCATTCTTTCTCTTCCACAGAAATCCAATTCTCTGACTTCCAATTGCACTTACAGTGGCTTTATTCACAGTGTGAGCTTTGACTCTCAGTAGGTTAGCAGGTTAAATTGTAGGGAAGGCTGATTCTTAACTCATCGTATCCACACATGTATGCACTTCCAGCAGGAGTTGGATAGTGATCAATAACATGAATTTTTGACTGTTTTTACCGCCTATAACCTTGGACATTGATGGTTGCAGCTCTAACGTCATATTGTCTGAGATCAGCTCACATGGATCAAGGCTCACACCTGGAACCTTCCCACATGTAAAGTATATGATTCAGCTATTCACTAATAAACAGAATGAGTTTATGAGCGCCTGACAACTAACGTTCACAGTTCAATGTTTAGTTTTCTGCAAATCAAGGGAATCTTTAATTTGGTGTACAACGTTATGGTGAAAATACACAAGATCTTAATCTACCTTTGTATGGAGTCCTGTAGCTCAGTGGTTAGAGCACTCGCTTTGCAAGCGAGAGACCTGAGTTCAATTCCAGGCAGGGCAAAACCTTGGGCAAGTTTCCTTACTCCTCACGCCTAATAATAATCCCTCCAAAAACCAAAAACAATAATAAAATTGGTAATTTTTCAATCTACGACTGTTTGTGGGACATTACTGTGCGCAATTGGCTGCCGCGTTTGCCCACAAATATACAGTCAATTCACTTTACAGTGTGTTTTGTGAAGCGCTTTGGGACGTCCTCCCGACGTGAAAAGCGCTATATCAAATGCAAGGATTATTATTATTATTGTATAATCAACCCTCACATTGATTATAATACATACTGGTAGTGACTGTGTATAATTCCACTCATTTCTGATTCATAGCAAGAAATACATTTTTGTAAATGCAGGAAATACAAGGATGTGTTAAACATTTTAAAAATATTCTGCAGATAGAACTATAGAATGCTGATATCATGCCCTCTTATCTGCATATCCCAACCAACAGAAAGAGTTTTTCATGATTAATTCTCTCAAACTCTATCAATATGTTAAACACCTAAATCACATCATCCTCAGCTTCCTCCACTCTGATGAGAATGGTCTCATTTGTCTATTGGCATTTACTGTACAAAGATTTCCAAAGAACGAACAGCGCAGAATTGACCACTCGACCCAAACAGTCCATTATGGTGTTTATACTCCACACGAGTCTTCAGCCACTCTTCCCTCCCACTCATGCCCTTCTATTCCCCTCTCCCTCAATGTGAAGGTATAGCTTCCTCATGAATGCATGTATACTACTTTCAACCACTACTTCAGGCAGCAAGGTTCAACAATCTCACTATCCTCTGCATGAAGCAGTTCCTCCTAAATTCTTTTTCAGGAAAGGAATAAAAATTGTTTTCAGAATATAACAATTTATTTTAAAATAAATTATTATATTCTTCACTGTTCAATTATACAATATCCATGTCTAAATTGCAGTATTTCTTACCAAGATTCATGATTCATGATTTTTTTGTCCATAAAATATAGTCAATTCACTTTACAGTACATTCTCTGAAGTGCTTTGAGGCATCTCAAAGATATGATAAGGCACTATATCAAATTCAAGGATTATCATCATCATTATTATTATTATGAAGGAAATACAATTTCTGGACAAGAAACTGCATTCTGGAGGTTGATTTGGATCAGATTTCACGGGTTGGCATGACATGCATCTGATTAGTGGAAGGACTCAATGTTTGCGAAATTGGGATTCTAGATTAAGGAATCCTGTTAAAGAAATGTTACAAATTGGAACCTATTAAGTAATGAATTTATGAAAAATATTGTTCTGAAATGTGTCTCCAAAGTATGTAATATATTCATAAAGTGCAAAGAAAATAAATATTTATTGGGTCAAAATCCCTCTGACAATCATAGAATTGTTCCAGGAAATCAATGTATAGTACAACAACAACAATATTACATTTATGTAGTGCCTATCGTGTTGGGCAGATGTCCTAAAACACTGAAATCAATTAATTTATAACTGATAATATCATAGTCTGAAAGCAATAGAGTAAATACTCCAGCGTTCATTTATTATAAGGAACTTTCAGCGTTGAGTTATAACCAACATTATAAACACAATACTCCTGTCCCAGTCATTGATATTAACATCTTCCAGTGTGGAGTTTAGGGCAATACCTTAGTAAGCCACACTCAATACAGAGGTAAATGCCTCAATAGATATCATTATTAAATAATGAGGCTTTTTTTTTGTTATATGAGTTATGAGGAATATACAGTTTACTGAACATGTACCAGTTCACATTATTAAATTAATAGAAATATAAATTTAGCAGTAAAGAAAAAAAATAATGTCACACCAGAGTGTGGCACCAAGTTGTTCCCTGCATTAATTTAGAGACTAACTAAACTTTTCAGATCCAATTTCAAATACAAAAAGAGGTGATTTCCCCCCCCTCCCACCACCAATCAACACCACCAGTTGTAAAGTTTAGACTCCACTGTAATGCTGGAAAAGATTAGTTTTGGTTTTAGAAATGCATTAGTCTATAAATATATATTATGGTGTAAGCAAATATTTTATAAGTGCTCAGATGAAATGTTTGAGAAGTAACTTTAAATATCACAAAGGGGTGAAAATTCCACCTGGATTAGAATATGGCAAATCTTAACTATAGCCTTCATTTACAAGAACTTTTAAGAACTACAGGAAACCAACTTCAAAGGTAAGGCTGAATGCACCAACTTGCCAAATTCTGGAGTCTGAAATGCTGCGAAAATAAAGAAATGTAGACCCGGGTGGAATTTTCCCCCAAACGCGAGCTGTGTGTGATTCTTTCAAAGTAAAAATATACTCTGTATTATTTAATGCCTTTTTTTAATAGATTTTACCATTTTAAGCTATCAAACTAATTTATACATAACATTCGCATGTAAAACTGAAATAATATTATAATTATAGTATTATTATGTTATTATATTTTCCTGAATTTGAGATGATATCATTCAGATGTGAGGGCTCTGAAATTAGCTGCTGTTTCCACCTCCTTCAGAATTAAAGACAGATGGATTTATACACCTGCTACAGAGTGTCAAAGTCTGCTTCTATTTCCTTAGTCGACAAGTTGGTTCGTATTTATGTCACTGAGACTGATGAATAAGCTGTAGCTTAAAAAGGTCACCAAATAAATAGCCCAAAGTTAAGACTAATGCTATTTCTCCTTTGTGAAGTGATATTAGCAGTGCTTATGGTGTACAGCACCCAGGAAACTATGTTTGCAGTGCTCCCTCCATGCAACGTGCAAGCACTAATGCAGGAAATAACATTAGTGCCAACTGATGACTGACCATTTGGTGATTTTTTCACAATGACAGAATTTCAATGGCGCAATATCGATTTTCACTCAAGAAAAAGTCTGTATTCAGTGGCATTATAAGGTTCAACGTTTCAATGAGGTGCATTATAACAGTTTTTAAAAAGAACCGGCTTCCAAATTAAGACTGAAGTTAAGAATTATCCAAAAGCCACAAGCATGTGCCATATTTAAAACAAAATATTCTTTAGGCTAGGTGGTGGTGAAATTTCGACCTTGCAAGTATGAGTGTATGAGCAACTAAAACAATGTAGTTTTTAAAAAAATTGCTAAAAAGCAGCAGTGAGACCCATTTTAATAACATTAAAGTTGTCCGTTAAAGGGTCTTGAATTACCACAAGCCCCACATCCATTCTAATAACAGCACGAGACTTACGGCAAGCTATTTCACTGATTCTTCCAATGCATTTATATCATAGTAGCACATAAAATTCAACTTCAGATTTATTTTGAGTGAATAAAGTCATTGCCTAGTGTAGCAATGCAAGATCAGAATGTTGCACCTTAGAATCCTAGTCTCTGGTGAGCCATCTGATCTCAATTTAAACAACATTTGGTCTGAGCAGCCTCTGTTCAACAGACAGGGAAAATCCTGCCCTTGATTTTTCTCCAGTGACACTCTGCTCTAGATAAAGTGCCTGTGTGAACATTGCGTGGGAAAGGGATAAAGCTTAGCTTTGAATCACTCAGTCAAATAGTCTACTAGAAAACACTGGCTAGGTTGAAGAATAGCCTCTTAGCTGTGGTGTTGGAAGACATAAGATGACTTTGGAATCATGTTCCACCAAACAGTGAGCCACTCAGTGGAGAAAATTAAGAGGAAAACTATTCTTGATGGAAACTGAATTGCTATTCGCCTGCAGCGGTGTGAATCAATGTCATGGTGAAACCACCTCCTCAATGTGGTTTTGGTAGGGAGGTTCCAAGGACAATCATTTCACTGATACATATCGCTAATCCCAATCTACAACAGCATCAGAGGCATTAATTTACTAATGTTAAAACAGAATCATTGACAACTTGGGATCTTAGACATAAACAAAACGCTTGAAGCATGCACTTTTTCCATAAATATAGCGTATCATGATCACAACACCCTAGTATTCACTTTTCCATTTACACAAGAATACACTCACAGCAGTAATTTTAACTATCTTGCCGGCTTTCTGTTTGTCTGTATCTGCATTTACATCCAATTATCAACCTATCCAGCTCCATCTCTCATGAACAACATCACTCCAAAAGATAATTCAGAATTCATTTATTTTCTGGACACATACATTATATTTTATTAACCTCTAATTATTGCAAACAATGTAAGCTGCAAGTGGAGCTATTATATATAATTATCCTAAAGTAACAATATAGTTTGGCTACAAATACACAATTATTATAATTTACAATAAATCCTTGAAGTGTATTCTGGTGTTTTCACAGTAAAATAAAGCAAGGATATCAAATGCAAGGATTATTTTTTATATTTACAGGATGGAAGAATGGATGTGGTGAGCTATTTGTTAATCTCATTATTATGCCATGTTAGTAGACTGATGTTCAGGTTGAAATGAGATTGTTATTATAGATATAAACACATATGTTATAGAAACTATAACTCAACAAATAAAGTATATATATTCAATGTCAACGCTTTTATTAGTATTGTTTGAGGTATTCAGAGGGACTTTACATTCTTTACAAAGTATTATATCACTAACAAGTAATCATTGTTTTGTTTATAAAGTCTCTTTTGAATTGGAGTCTGTAATTCCATTCAGTGCTATCAGTCGATTCTGAGCAAACTCTGCCAAAGCTGAGACATCTAGAACTGACCTAGGATTAAATGCTGACTCAAGCCATTATTAAATACAGTCCTCAGAGACACCAGATAACTGCAGAATACTTGGAATAATTGCCTTCCAGCATCATTTAAGATCTGTATTTGACGTTTTCCAATGTGTTGTTTCTCTAAGTACTATTTGGACTGTGACACTAAAAGGAAATTTACAACTTACTGCAAATCAAAGAAAAGTTCCACTAATGGTGTCTGACTCACAAACAGAGCCCAATGGGAACATTTAATACATCTTAGGTCATACAGGATGTAATGACATTTTAAAAACATTGGGGTGATTCTTCGAAGGTCAGTATAAATTTATGGACCTTGGCAATAAGTGCTTATGATATCGAGTCATATATTTCGAGTCTAAAAATTCAAAATATATGGCTGAGATTTGCTTTGCATGAGTGACACATATGGTAGTTGCTATTTGAACTGTGTGAATTTATTATCTGCACCGTTGTTGTGGCCACTAACCTTTGTACTTGGTTATTGGAATGTCACTGACATTCATACCACATAATGTACAAGAGGTTTTTTGAATAGCTGCAGCTCTGCAAATCCAGGGGTTCCCAGAGGTGTGGAATCAACCCCTGTTACACTGTGGAATGCATTCTACAGCATTGGGCATAACACAGGAAGCAAATACACATGTCTAAGTTTCTGTGCTCTAAATGTAGAAGCTGCAAATCATGCTTCATTTTCTAGCCATTGGATATTCCTTGGTGTCATTGAAATGTTCAGATAATAATAAATATCCTTGCATTTGGAATAGTGCCTTTCACGTCGAGAGAACGTCCCAAAACACTACACAGGATCTACTGTGAAGTGGAGTGCCTGTGTATTTGTAGGCAAATACAATAGCCCATTGTGCACAGCAATGTCCCACAAACAACCATGAAGTGAATGACCAATTTTATTTGGGTTATTGTTAGCCAGGACACTGAGACAAACTCCTTTCTCTTTTTTTTAGTAGTGCTATGAAATGATTAATATCCACCTAAACAGGCAGACTCAGTTTATCATTTCATGCAAAGAGCAGCAACTCCAACAACGTAGCACACACCCAGCACTGCATAGGAGTGTCTTCTTAGATTATGTGAGTTCAAGTCCCGACATGGGCCTTGAACCCACAACCTTCTGACTCAGAGGCGAGAGTGTTTCCTACTGAGCTAGGCTGACACACAGATGGGCCTGTAAGGAAGAAATCTCATTCCTTCCCATGACCAGAAAAATGTGTCTGTTGTCCAGCAGAAGCTATACAACATAACCTTCAGTTGTCTGCAGAGGAGTGGAGAAAAACATATCTCAAACTTCTAACATCCCAACGAATCATGATTCGTTGGGATGTTAGAAGAGACGAAAGGATTTCCGTTGTGAAGAGAGTCTTGAGAAGCTGTTTTTTTTGTCTAGAGCTGAAAAGGTTAAGGGATGACTTGTTAGAGCTCTTCAAGATTATGAAGGGTTATGATTGAATAAATACAATTGAGCTCTGTTTTAATGTGATAGTCGGGAAATAAAAAAAATTCCAGCCAGAAATATATTGGTGTCCAGTTGCTGGTCAGCATTTCCACATTCACTGTCCACATGTACACACAGTTTCCTGCATGCCCATTCTGTATTAAGTAATAGCCAACTTCCCCATGTTAGGTCATCAATGACATCACTTTTAGATGAGTTTTGATCACCAGATGATGTACTCAAGCTGTGCAGTGCTTTGGTCAGTCCATAGATCAGCCATGATCTTATCGAATGGCGGGGCAGGCTCAAGGGGCCGAATGGCCTACTCCTGCTCCTAATTCTTATGTTCTTATATCTATATTAATGCATACAGTTTTGAACACTGAGACATAAATAGGGTGCCCAGGCCTAGAGGCAGTACAGAGGAGATTAACGAGGGTGATTCCCAATGTTAGAGGAATGAAATATGAACAATAATTAGGTAAGCTAGGGCTCTTTATTCTTGCAAAAAGACAGGTGTGACCATACAATTCTAAATGTGTTTGAGAAAGTAAACTCAGAATGATACTGTGGAGTCCTGTAGCTCAGTGGTTAGAGCACTCGCCTTGCAAGCGAAATACCTGGGTTCAATTCCAGGCAGGGCGAAACCTTGGGCAAGTTTCCTTACTTCACACACCTAATAATAATCCCTCCAAAAAGCAAAACAATAATAAATTGGTCATTTTCAATCTACAATTGGCAATTGGCTACCGCGTTTCGCCCACAAATATACATTCAATTCACCTAACAGCCTATTCTGTGAAGCGCTTTGAGACGTCTAGAAGACGTGAAAAATGCTATATGAAATGCAAGGATTATTATTATTATTAATATTATTATTATTACTGTTGATACACCAAGATAGTGGAACAAGAGGACATGGATTTAGGGTTACAATAGCTGTTTCACCCACTAGTATTTCTTTCTTTATCCACAGAATAATTAACGATTGGAACAGGTTTCTGGGCATGGTGGTAGAGGCCTGGACACTGGACTCATTTAAAAACAACTTAGTGCTATGGAAGATGATAATAATAATTATATTTGCATTTGATACAGCTCCTTATCACATTGTTGAAATATCTCGAAGCGCTTCATAGAATATACTATAAAATGTGTATCGGTGTGATGATGCACATCCATTTACCAGCAGAAATAATAATAGGGCGTCCTCTGAATGTGGAAGGTTATATCAATTAAATTGTATAATAATCCTTACATATGATACAGCACCCTTTGTATAAGGAGAATGCCTCAAAGTAAGTGCTTCACAGGACACTAATAATAATCCTTGAATTTAATATAGCGTCTTATCACAAGAATCTCACAGGATTGACTATGTATTCTGTGGGTGAAATGTGGCAGACAGTTTAGTGCACAGCAGTGTCGCACAAACAGCCATGGAGTGAATGATCAATTTTATTTGGGAATTTGTTGGTCATGATACCGGAAGAAACTTCCTTCTCTTTTCGAATAGTGCCATGATATCTGAACGTCCACGTGAACAGAAAACAGGCCTCGGTTTAATGTCTCATCCGGAGGATGGCATCTGACTCCCGTAGTGTATTGAAGTGTAATCTTAGACTGTAATTTCAAGTCCAAACATGGGGGTTGAACCCACAATCTGCTTTCACAGAGGTGAATATGCTACCACTGAGCTAGACTGACACACAAGAGTCTAGCGTTGTAAGGAAACGATTATAGAAAACTGAAATAGGACTCTAGTGATAATTTCAACATGGTATAAATTATGACTCGAAGAATGCTATTTTAATAGGTGTAATAGCAAATATTGATCTACTTGTTGTATAGCTTGTAATAAATACTATTTACTAGGAGGAGTAAGATTATAGGCTTAATCAAACCAAAGATTCACTTAAACCTTCTTCTTGTCACAGCAGCCAGCATTTCTTCAGTGAAACCAACCAGGGAAGCAATCGGATGAGGCTCAGCTGCTGCTTATAATATGTTTGCCTTAAGGGTTGGTGTGGTTTCCAGGGTTATGTTTCTCAGATACAGTAAACAGCGCAGATTGAAGCACTGCAACAAGGTAACTTTTAAACTTACCCTAGATTTAGCAAACATACGGAGGGCAGGGAGATCAAAGCAAACTGCTGAACTGCATCCTTAGAAAAAAACAGATCATATAGTGCATGGCAACTTGCCAGGAGAAATGTCAATCTATTACTGCAGTTGTGGGCAGATTATCCTATGCTGAATGGTAAGTCATAATAAGGATCAATACAAAATTGGGCTCACTTTGGACAGTACTGGTGGTATATCTGGGGCATCACTTAATGGTTACTTAAAATATACAACTGGAACTGATTGCTTGACACAGTAGAATCATAATAAAGACATAAATAAATTACAAAGAGCTAATTCTCTGGCATAACAATTATGTTGGGCTCACTACAAGACCATAAGAACATATGTAATAGGAGCAGGAGTAGGCTATTCGGCCCCTCAAGCCTGCCCTGCCATTTAATAAGATCATGGCTGATCTTCTAACCTAATTCCATTTACCCACTCTATCCCCATATCCCTTAATCCTTCTATCCTTTAGAAATCTATTAACCTCAGTCTTGAATATCTATTCCACAAACTGGAATTAAAAATAGCCCATTTAACTTTGTCAGGTGGATGTTGATTTCAAGATCCTCATCCTCACCTACAAGGCCATTCACGGCCTTGCTCACTCCTACCTCTCCAACCTACTATCCCCCTACCTACCTGCCCGTACCCTCCGTTCCTCTGGCTCTGGTCTGCTCCACGTCCCCCGCCCCAACCGCCCTACCATCGGTGGTCGGGCCTTCAGCCTCTCAGCCCCCAGGCTCTGGAACTCCATCCCCCAGTGCCTTCGCCGCTTCCTCCCTTTCCTCCTTCAAGGCCGGTCTCAAAACCTTTCTCTTTGACCGTGCCTTCAGCTCCCCTCTCGACTCTCTTCCCCCTCCTCGCTCCCTCCCTTCCCTCCCCTCACCCTGACCATTTCCCCCTCCTTGCTCCCTCCCTTCCCTCACCCTGACCATTTCCCCCCTGCTCGGGTCATGACCCAACTGTGCAGCGCCTTGGGACGTCCTCCTGACGTGAAAGGCGCTTTATAAATGGAATCTTGTTGTTGTTGTTGTTGTTGTTGTTAAAGATCCGATTGCACTGTTTGAAAATAGAAAGGAGTTTCTCCCTGGTCAACAACCCTCGAATAAAATTGATCATTCACTCCATGGCTGTTTGTGGAACATTGTTGTATGTAAATTAGCTGCTGGGTTTTATCCACAAACACACAGTCACTGCACTTTACAGTATACCTCGTGAAGCTCTTTGAGACATCTCAACAACATGATAGGGGGCTATACCAAATGCATGGATTATTATTCATTCAGCAATTTGAATCTGAACCCAAACAATCATTTAAGAAATCTATTGTGCATGAGTTGTTCGCAACAATGTGTGACTGCTGATTGACTGTCTTTAAAGGAATGAATATAAAAAGTGGATAATTGTGGAACAATTTTTACTTGGATCAAGATTTTGTATTTAATTGTTAGGCTTGGAATTGGAATTCCATACGTTGGGAGTGAGCAGGAAGTGGTTTGGCACTTTGGAATTCAGTGCTTGGATCAGAGTTAAGGTTGGATCGGGTATGTGTTTATGTGGCATTGACTGTATGTCTGTCTCATTTTTTCACTTGACTGGTAAGTCGGAAGCTGCAAAAGATGGAATTAGGGCTTTATTTCAATATGATGTCTTACAGTATTTAACTTGTCTAGACTTCCTGTTATTAGTGAAATATGCTCTCAAGGTTTTGATTTTTAAAAACCTTTTTGAACTTAAATTTCAAATGATACGTTAAACCCAGGTCACGTCTGCCTGTTCAGGTAGAGATCAAAGATCCCATGACACTATTCAAAAAGAGAAGGCAGTGTCCTTGGCAAAATGACCACTATTCATGTGTGAGCCAAGGCAACAAGAGTTGGCAAGCTTTTCCGCTATGGGAGGGGGCATTGCAGCCCAGCTCAATCCTACACTCAGCCAAAGTCCTCAAATGCAGTTTTCTTTCCAGAAGGGGTCACTGGATAGTAATCAGAAGCTCATTTTTCTTTCCCTATCCCAGAGGCACTTTAACACCACTACTGTTAGTGCGGCTAAGATGCAGCACAGAGTATGAACTGAACCTGGAACATTTCAACTCAGTCTCACTCCAGGCAGTAGGTTTACCAACTGAGCCATCAGGGGAACTCTGCAATGTATTTGAAGAATTAGGACATTTTGGAACCCACCGCTGGTCTCTGTAGCTTTGCTATAAAATTCTATTGCTTTATGACAAAAGTTTCCACAGAATTTTGGCTCATAATATATATACTGCATATATCATTTAGTTTAGGAGCCAAAATTCTCTGGAAAATACCACAGTCCAACTACAGCATGTAATCTGGCTTCAGTGATGTCACCTTTCCCAGAATGTATTGGAGTGAAGCAATGCTTGCCCCTGTTCCCCACCCAGTGGTGAAAGATTTCCCACTGGATTTCCTGTGGCAAACAATGGCATGGGAAAAGATTGTATATTTTGACGTTTATATACAATAAATGTAATAGCAAGTTGATAATGAGCCAAATGCTTTTTATTAAGCACCTTGAGACATGAAAGGCAACGTGTTATATAAATACAAGTTGTTTAATATTTTAAATAAGACTTTTTTTTAATTTATTAGAGTTTATCAAAAAGTAACAGGGAATACTAAAGAAAGAAGCGATAAATCTGGATACAGTAAACTCCTGATAACAAGATGCTGTCTTAACTAATTATTACCATTTAAGGAGCCACACTGTCAATATCTTGGTCACTTCGCAAGCAAAATGCTAATAACAGATTCCAATTTGCTTGTCACACCACAAAACACATAACCAGTTGCATTCTAGTCTTGTTTGTAGACACAATATAAAATTGATCAGATAATTAGTCCTATATGTCTTGCATCACAGAGGCCTCCCACCCTATCCTATGACTGGTGCAGCTGCTTGGCAGTGATTTGGTGCACATGCTCAGACACATTGCAGAGGCCTCTGGTTTACTGGAGGGCCGTGCCAAGGCCTCTCAGCCCACTTACCAACCTATCATGTGACAGGATACAGCAAGAGCTCACGCTGCAACCCTCCAATAGACCCGAGACCTCTGCGATGCATCTGAGCATGCACATGCAACTTCCACCAAGTGCCAGAACCAGTTACAGTGTCCATTGTGGCCTAGGAGGATCTATGTCTAACACGTCACTCCACATAACTAGACGCTGCGCCCTTTTCCTTTGGAGTGATGAATTGTCAGGAGATTACTGTAATTTCATTAGATTTAGTAATATAGGACCTCATTGTTCAATAAAGATACAATGCTGCTTTTAAAAGTGTTCTTAGGTCTGAGAAGGTGTGTTGTTCCCTTATTGTAAACCCGAAACAAAAAACAATGAATTGGAAAATACAATGTTTCATAACAGATTTGATAATTATCAAATGTGCTACCGTGTATGTGACGAAACATTGCATTGTTCCATTTATTGTTTGAAGACTGGTTATGGGTTTCCCTGGTTGTGAACATTTCCCTCTCCCTCTCACCCTCCCCCACTCCCCACACAATTTCGACACATTTACTGTTTGGGTGAAATGTTAATCTGAAGCCCTGTCTGCTTGTTCGGTAAGCATTAAACTATAAAGCTATTCAAAAAGAGAAGGGAGTTTCCTTCAGTTTTTTTCTTAACCAAGTGACCTTTCTTCATGTGCAAATTAAAGTAGCAAGAGCCTAGCAATCAAAAATAACACTGGCAACACAAGTAATAATAATAATGATAATAATAATAATAATAATCCTTGCATTTGATATAGCGCTTTTCACGTCGGGAGGACATCCCAAAGCGCTTCACAGAACACACTGTAAAGTGAATTGACTGTATATTTTGTGGGCGAATGTGGCAGCCAATTGCACACAGCAATGTCCCACAAACAGTCGTAGATTGAAAATGAACAATTTATTATTGTTTTTGGTTTTGGAGGGATTATTATTAGGCGTGAGGAAACTTGCCCAAGGTTTTGCCCTGCCTGGAATTGAACTCAGGTCTCTCACTTGCAAAGCGAGTGCTCTAACCACTGAGCTACAGGACTCCAAATCTCTGGCCCCAACCGTTATTATTATTTTATTGTTATTACTATTGGGGAGGGGAATGTATGTTCACACTCTCAGCCAGTCTTTCATAATCGATTGGGAAATGCAATGTTTCATAATATTGGAAAATTATCAAATCTGTTGTGAAATACATATATTTTCACCCCATGATTTCAAGCATCACTTTCATGAATGCACATTTAACAGACTAGATTAGTTGAGAACTGAACCAATGTTACTTTGAAATTAAATCCTCGGGAAACCAAAGACTTACTACAGTGAACTATATTTATATAAATCAAGCCATCCAAGAGTTTTGGAGGTAGTTGTTCCTTGTTATGGCTATCCACAATCCTGACAACATCTCTGCGAACCTGGATTCTACAACTTTTCATGTTGACAGCTGAGCACTCCCTGAAATGCAAAACAAATCTGTCTCTCAAAACAACTGAAGGTGCCCATTGCACATCTCACTGACTGCGACTGCAGCCGTAAACCTATCAATGTTTTTAGGCAATTGCACATTGTATTCTATATTAAAACCATATCTTTATGAGTAATTCTTCAACTTCACCTGTTTGAGGAGGGAATTAAGTTCTTGTTTATTTCACGCTGATTGTTAAGTAAATCTTGACTTAATGCACTGAGGATTCAGGCAAAAGGGAAAAGGAAAGCAGGAATTCGAATAGGATCAAAAATGAAGGAAAGTTTATGGACAAGCAGTGCAATTGTTAAGTATTGGATCTGTGTCATGGATATTTTGTTGTATTATTTTTTAGATTATCCTGTTCTGCTTCCTCTAATACACTCCCGTTCTCTTCTAATATTACAGACTTGTGCCAAGGTGAATTTCAATGGCACTGTTTACCCCACTGTTTACCCTTGCCCAATTGATCATTCTTTTTGTGTGAGCCCAGCAGTGTCAGCCAGTCATTTGATCAGGAAAGGCATCATAACTGGGTCCAATTCTTTCCTCATCCAACATCCACATGGATACCAAAAGACCAGAAAAGATCGAACATCCATATATCACCCCTTCCAGTAGGACTGTATTTCCTCCTGCAGTACTATGGACATCAATTAAGAACAAGTTATTTGGCTGATTTGGCCCTTAAAAACCATGAACACAGGCCAGCTGCACTGCCCCAATCTCTGCCTTCGTTCAGATACATTAACTCTACATAGACTGGGATTTAAACTGTAACCTTCTGGTACGTATAGCCTAATTCTGCCTTCATATACTAGTCCATAGTTTGTGGGACATTGCTGTGCACAATTGGCTGCCACGTTCGCCCACAAATATACAGTCAATTCACTTTACAGTATATTCTGTGAAGCGCTTTGGGACGTCCTCCCGACGTGAAAAGCGCTATATCAAATGCAAGGATTATTATTATTATTATTATTATAGGGGAAGGAGGGAAGTGTTAAATGGTTCATTCTTAATATGCATGCCAAGAATGTATCAAAAAGCTATGCATCCTTGAGAGATAGTACAGGATGTCAAAAGTGTCCTCGCTCAAAATCCACACACAGACAGTTTCCAGCAGGGGATACTGAATAGCAGTCTGTAACTCCAACTTTGGCTGAATTTGTCTCTCCTTGGCCCAGAGATACTGACATCAGCTCGCTCAACATTGACCAGGCATCAGACATAGAAACCTTTCTGATCTAGGTGATGAGCTACACGCAGAGAAACAAATTTATCAGCTGAGCTACTGGAAGGACAATCATCCCCCAAAAAGACATCTAACAAATCACTTATGTTAAAATAATTGCATTTTTAAGAGTACCTCCGTGGAGCTCAGATTATCAGACTGTGGTGACACTAGCCAAGATGATCTCTTTGAACCATATCAAAATCTATCACTGTAGAATTTTGGGCCAGTAAGTTCAGTTTCCCAAGTGTTTCCTTGATAAAACCCAGCAAGCTTTCAACAACTATGCAGAAAGTGAGGGAGAGAAGTGCGCAGATTCAAAATCAGTCAAAAAACTAGAGCAAGCGAGCCTGGAGGTAAAACAGATATGCTTCAAGATATGCCACACGCACGCACACACACACACACATATTCACACACGCACATTGATGTTAGAACTTACAGAGAACATTGCATTTCCCTTTGCATCAAAATTGGAAAAATAAGCACATATTTAATAATAATCCCTGTATTTGATATAATATAATGTCAAAATGCCTCAAAGTGCTTTAAAGGTAATTGCTGTAAAGTGTAATGAGGCAGCCAATTTGCAAACAACAATTTCCCACAAACATCCATGAAGTGAATGACCAATTGTATCCGCTTTCTACTCAATGTCCATCTTATCACCAATCCCCAAAAATATATGAAACATATCTCGTGGCATTTATTGCCTTTGGCTATTCATTTCATTTTAAATTCCCTTACTTGCCATAACAATTAACTTTAGGAATGAGCAGCAAGAAATATTAAATACTAAATGTCACTGCAGCCCTCCTGAACAGGCAGACTGGACCTTAGTTTAATGTCTCATCCAAAAGACGGCACCTCTGGCAATGCAACACCATTCCCCTGCACCCCCAGCACAGCACTGGAGTGTCAGCCCAGACTATGTGAGTTCAACGTTCTAATGCGGGGCTGACAACTTTCTGACTCAGAGGCGAGAGTAACACCAACTGAGCCAGGTTGACACACATTTTCCGACATTCCTTCCCTCATGATTAGTGATATTGTTACTGAGGTATGTTATTGTAGTGTCATGCCCTGTTTAAGCCAGTATCAGTGGTTTTGCTTCTGAATTCCAACTGTGACACGTTGCTCATTACAACTCAATGAATACTGCTTAGTTTTCATTTCATTCACTGCACTTTCCTTATCTGCTCCTAATAAAAGCTTCTCTTTTTACAAGAAGACCATCAAAGAGATACTAAACAATTTTAACCCTGGTTTTCCGGACCTGCCTGTTTGCTGATCCTCCTAGCCACCGTTCAGCCTTCCATCAATCCCGGGAAAAGAATCTTAAAAATACGATTGTGAACTGCTTCCAGTAACTGGTTCAGCAACCATTACCAAGAGGTTCTCTTTCAGGATCTCTCACCTGAGGGTATTGTTTGTGTTTGCTGGATAAAATCAACATTTTCCTTTGTTAACTAAAGAGTAAAAAATGTGCACAAGTTTCACATTGACCAAATATGCGAAAGCAGCCAATAGTTGCCATTGGTGTGTTTGTATGTGTATGTGCGTGTGTGTGTGTACAGGAGTGGGGTGGGTGAAGTATGGGAGGGATTATTAAGGCTACTGAATTTCTTTGACCATATTTTGGGTCAATGTGATAAAATTACAGTATTGAGATACAATTTCTTCCCCATATCCAAGCCATGCCCGCTCTGCCTTCCCTCACCTCCATAACATCACCCGACTCCACCACTACCTCACCCCTCAGGCCACTGAAACTCTTGCTCATGCCTTCATCACCTCCAGGCTCGACAATGCAAATCCCCTGCTTGTCGGCCTTCCCAACTCCTCCCTCTACAGGCTGCAGATAATCCAGAACTCTGCAGCCCGTGTCCTTTCCCGCACCAAACTCCGTGACCCCATCTCCCCCATTCTCGCCCGACACCATTGGCTCCTTGTCCTTCAGAGGATCCAGTTCAAAATCCTGGTCCTCATCTACAAAGCCCTCCATGGCCTCACCCCACCCTACCTCTGTGACCTCCTAACCCCCTACAAACCCACCCACTCCCTCCGCTCAGCCAGCTCTGGCCTGCTCCACCTCCCCCGACCCACCCTCCCCACCATTGGCGGGAGAGACTTCAGCCACTCTGCCCCCAACCTCTGGAACTCCATCCCCCAATCACTCCGCCTCGGCCCCTGCTTAGCCTCCTTCAAGTCCCGCCCAAAATCCCTCCTCTTCGACAATGCCATTAGTCACCCCCCTATCCCCTCCCCTCCCTTCTCCACCTTGACCCCAGCTTGGGTCTGAAATGCTGCACACTGTCCAATGGCAAGGGGCTCTCCCGACATGAAAGGCGCTGTACAAATGTAATCTTGTTGTTGTTGTTGTACATACCACAAATGCTGCAATTTTCCCCCCGTAGAACTTGATGTACATATGACTTTTCCAGATTCCATGAAATTCTTCACTTAACTATTCTTCACAGCCAATAATAATAATCCTTTCATTTAATATAGTTCCTTATCGTGTCTTCAAGACATCGCAAAGCGCTGTACAGTGCATTGACTGTATTTTGTTGGCAAAATAATGACATTATTTTTCAATTATTTTCTAAGCAAAATACAAATATTTGCATACGCTGTACAGCACAGAAACAGGCCACTTGGCCCAATCAGTCCATGCTGGTGTTTATACTCCACACGAGTCTCCATCTATTATTTACTCCCTCCTTTACCCTTCTGTTCCCTTTTCCCTCATGTACAGTGCACCCCCACACCCTCACCACCGCCACCACAAGCACCTAAGATATCATTTTCATCAATATCATTATTTTCTAGATAATATATTGTTGGTTCACTCTATCGTTTTCTCCTGTCTGGATATACTTTACAGAACTCTTGATCCACTCACTGCCGGTCTAGATGTCCTTCGCTGGAGACTAGTCACGAATGGTGGGCATGTCAAAGGATCTGCAGTCCCAATGAGAAATCTTCATTGTGTTTATAGTGCAGTACCCAATCAGACAGAATGCAACTCTGTATAATTTAATATTTAGCAATTGTTATATTAACACATAAACATTTTTTAAATGATAAATGCTTAAATGCCTTGAATCCATCACTTGATAACATAGTAATAACAACAAAAACTTGCTTTTTATATGGTACTCTTCAAGCGTCTTGCATCTCGGAGATATGTTAAAAAACATATCTCAATCTACAGTATGAATACTGTCACATTTACACCACAATATTTTAATGAGTATTAGTATCTACTTGTAGCATGAGCATAGAGAACAAATCAGTATCATATTGACTGATAACAAATTCTAATAAGACTAATTTTCCCTCGTTCAGCCACCAAAAATTCATAGTAACTCACATAATTTTTTGTCACATCTGGTCCATCCTATATTGTCTGATAGAAACATAGAAATGTGCATCGTAAAAGGAAACGACCATGCGCATGCTACAAATAGATATTAATGCACATTATAATATTGTGGTATAAATGTGGCAATATTCATACTGTAGATTGAGATGTATTTTAAGCACTCTGAGATACAACCTGCATGAGAGTACAATAGAAATATAAGTTATTGTGTTTTTGCTGTGTTTTCAAATGGTAGAGTCCATACTAGTTCACAAAACAAAGAGATTAATTTAATCACATTGCCCCGCTTTATCCCCATACTCCTTCAAGGCCTGCTCTTTCATATGTCTATCTACTTCCCTCTTGAAAGCTACATAGACTCTGACTTCACGACCTTGCTCAGCAGGGCATTCCGCATCTCAACAAATGTTTAATAATAATTCACTTTTCCATTTCAAAAGCAAGATCAAAATTGACTTGCCCAGAACTGCACCTTCACTAAAGACGCCCCAACCCTCAGCTTCTGAATGGGAGCCATAAGGTGGGCTTTCTGTTCTCATCAGTACATTGGACTTTCTGGAAATAGCGTGAGAAAGCTGTGCTGCGACTTGATCCCATTCACTCAGAAACACCTAATATACAGGATGTCACGTTGAAAATGTTCCAGAAGAATAGGGCATTGAGGTGCCAAATCGTCAAATCGTAAAGGCACGAATTAGTACCGAGGTTACAAAACATCAGGAGCAAAGTGAGTGTGATTGCTCTATTTATTTGGGGACATTTTTTACTTTTTGTTTTATTAACACACAATAAGCCACAATTAAGAAGCAAGTGTTATTTTCTAAAATAGATTATATTTCAACCTGCTTTAGAATTGCAGTCTCCTCTCTGAAAACGTTTCCTTGAATAATTAATCTTAAAGTTTTATGATTCTTGCACTCAATATTTTTGTGGCGTTTTGTTTACTAGCTTTCAATACCAATACAATTGAATTTTTTTTTCTGCTTTATTCTTCTTGTTATCTGTCACTAAACCTTTGAAGAAGTATGAGTCTTGTGATCTGACAGCCTTAAATGAAACCAGAAAAGTGGTCAAAACGATATACTGAAAGCATTTTAATATTCTTATGTTTCATTGATGCTCCACAGGATATTTGTTCTGATAAAAGGTTAGTTCTATTTCATAGAATCATATATGCTTACACCACAGAAGGAGGCCATTCGGCCCATCGTGCCTGTGCCAGTTCTTTGAAAGAGCTACCATCTAGTATCACTCCCCTCGTTCTTGCCCCATAGCCCTGCAAATTCTTCCTTTTCAAGAGCCTATCAAATTCCCGTTTGAAAGCTGATATCAAATCTGCTTCCACCACCCAAAATTCTCCTTCTCTCCCCTCTGGTTCTTTTAATTATTTAATTATCTTAAATCAATGTCACCTGGTTACCGATCCACCCACCAAAGGAAACAGTCTCTCCCTATTTACTCTATCAAAACCCCTCATAATTTTGAACACCTCTATTAAATATCCCCTCAACCGTCTCTGCTCTAAGGAGAATAATCCCAGGCTCTCAAGTCTCTCTGGTATCATTCTTGTAAATCATCTCTGCACCCTCACCAAGACCCTGACATCCTTCCTAAAGTGTGGTGCCCAGAATTGAACAAATACTCCAGCTGAGGCCTAACCAGCAATTTGTAAATGTTCAACATAACTTCCTTGCTCTTATACTCTATACCTCTATTTATAAAGCCCAGGATCCCATATGCTTTTTTAACTGCTTTATCAACTTGTCCTGCCACCTTCAAATATTTGTGTATGTGAACCCCCAGGTCTAGACCCTGTTCCTGCAGCCTTTACAATTTTAATCTTAATCTTATAATTAATCTTATAAATTAAGATTAAAAGATAAATTACAGCCCTTACTAATTTTCCCTTATATATATAAACCCTATATATATATATGATATAAATAGACCCTGTTCCTGCAGCCCTTACAATTTTAATCTTAATCTTATAATTAATCTTATAAATTAAGATTAAAAGGTAAATTACAGCCCTTACTAATATATATATATATATTATAAATATTTATCTTTTAATCTTATAAATATTTATGTGTATAACAGCCTGATATTTCACCCTGAAAAGTATGGATTTGTGGCATCTGGTGGAACATTATTTTGGCCAAAGTCTTTTTACTAATTCTAATATTATAAGGCGCCTGTAATACTCAAAGAGTTCTCCACTCATAACTGTTAATTCCAGATGGCAATGCTCTTGGGTTTGCTTTTGTTAGACCCAATACAAATTTGACCAGAGAGACGCTAACACTGTGGGGTGCTTGCCTGTAAAATGTAAGAAATATCTGAGAAGCTATTCTTCACTTGATTTGCTTCTGTCACCTTGGCAGTGAGAGCTAGCCAGCCTACCAAGAGATGAGATCTGAAATGGATTGGGGTCTACAGTAATTGATACAGTGACACTTTAAGAGAAACTAAAGCATATTCACTGGAGATTTGTGGAAGCAATATAATAATATGGCACTTTGCCTACACATGGTCGAATGGGGCAAAATCATAAACCCAAGAGTTAGTGTGACTTGGTAGCTCATGGGGTGATGAGATAAGTGAGCCAACCTCACTCACACAGTAAACACCGTGTCACCAACCTTCTCATCCACTTTTGTGTTTACATAACTCCTATTTTTATGTATTCCATGGAACACAATGATTCCTGGGATGTGGGTAGAGGGAAGGATGCCAGGATTCAATAGCGTAGCTGTGGGTAAGGACAAATATTATGGAGTTTCTATTTTTATTGCCTTAGGGGACCAACAATCTATACAGAACTTTCTGCTAGGATATAAAATGGTGCAGTGAAATCCATGAGAGGGCTTATTTTGAATGGTCTGTGAAAAAAAATGGATTTGGTAGGCTGAATAACTTATCCAGTTCCATGCATCCTTATGTCTTTAAGTTATATAAGATTAAATATATTTTTGGTTAACTAAACTGTATTTAATAGCACCCTGAAGGCAAAATAAATAATGGCCGTATGTTCTAACTATGGTTTTGAAAAGATTCCTGGTTTACTTTGATGCTGATAGTTTTGGTATTTCTTTAAATTGGGAATTGCAAATAGATCCCTATCAAGGAATCCACTTGAAAAAATATTGCTTATCATTAGGTTTACATCTAACAAGACTACTGTAATGTAAAAATGTATAGTGCTAAATTGACACTTTAAATATGTTCCATATACCAAAACATTGTTGAAAGTTTGCTAATATTGGGGTTTATTAAAAAGCAGTTTAATAACATTTACTCAAATGAAACATTTGTAATTTAATAACATTTGAATAAATGTTATGAAACAACAAATGTTTAATAACATTTGAATAAATAATCCTTGCATTTGATAAAACACCAAAAGGACGTCTAAAGTGCCTCACAGAATTCACGGTAAAGTATAGTTGCTGTATATTTTTGTAGCTGAACTTTAAATGTCTATCAAAATCATACGCTTTTTTATATTATGAAACATCTAATCTTTTAAACACTATTTAATAATAATAAACCTTGTATTTGATGTAGCACCTGATTACGTCGTTGAGACATTTCAAAGCACTTCACAGGATAGATTGCAAAGTGGATTGACTGTGCATTTTGTCAGCTAAATAATCATATTAAAAAGTTAACACAGCTTATTAGTAACAAACAATACACAATGTTCACCCACAAAATATAGTCAATACACTTTACAGTATATCCTGTAAACTGATTGAGACATCATCCTGACATGAAAGGCACTATACTAAATGTAAGGATTATTATTCATTATTATTGCAAAATACACATTCTAAATGATGGAGATGTACATTTAATAAACATCAGCCTTTTTATACCAAACATATTTTGTCAAATTTAATTGCACAATTTCATTTATTATTTATGGATTTATTTGAAATTATGCACACAACTATATTTGGTGTGTAATACTGTAGTTATTCTAAAAGCTGTTCTATACTGTAGCTAAAAATCAATGATTATGAAGACGGCCATAAATGCTACGACCAAAATGTTGCCGAATATTTTTGCAGTAATCGGTTTGTGTTGTGCATGTTTAATTACAGCAGTACTGGTACTTTTTTTCAAGGGAGTTTCTCCCAGTATTTTGGCCAATAATCCCCCAAATAAAACTGGTCACTCACTCCATGGCTGCTTTTGGGACACTGTTGTGTGCAAATTGCCTGCCTCATTTGCCCACAAAATATATACAGAAAATACACCTTGCTATATATCCTGTGAAACATTGTGAGATATTCTCCTGATGTGAAAGGCACAAAAACAAATGTAAGGATTATTTATTATTAAATCCTGTGAAGTACTGTGAGACTTCTGAATGTGAAAAGCACTATATCAAATGTAAGGATTATTTATCATAAATCCTGTGAAGCACTTTGAGACATCCTCCTGAGATGAAAGGCACTGTATCAAATGTAAGGATTATTGTTATTTCTTATTTTATGCCCCAATACCTTAGGACTCAACTGAACACTATTTTTGTATAATTTCCTGCTTATGTTTGTTCTGTTTATTAAAGTGCTCGAATATGCTTTTAATACATTGAAAATGTAAAATAATTTGAACAAGGTATATATTTGTGCATCCTGTGACCCAATGGTTAAATTAATTTTTGTGTTTTTTTTTTCCCCTGACTGATACTTTTTTTCCCTGATTGATATTGTGCTACTTGATATGATAAAAGTTGGACACACATGAATACGTATGGTTACAAACATTTATGAAAACTTAAGTCAACAATCAGCCAATTTAACCAATTTATTTATCTAAATAAGCTCATAATTTGTGCTTTAATTTGATTTTTTATGAGTGTCAGATATATATATAGATGACCTCCGCATCAATAAATGCACCAAAATCAAACAAATTCATTAAACATTGTTTAAAAAATCAAATCAAAGCATAAGTGATAAGTTTATTTAGATAAATAAATTGGTGGTGGCTAATAATGATGTGCAATAATTCACAATTTGTGAGTAAGGAGAGCCGAGCTGATTGTTGATCCTGGACGGCCGGACGGAGTTCTGATACGCCGTCCGGTGTGGAGAGCGCTATATAAATCCAAGTTGTTGTTGTTTTCATAAATGTTTGGATCCCCAGGGTATTCATGTACGCCCCAACTTTCATAACAACAGCTACAGTTTTAAGTATTTTAACACCTCTGGAAAAAAATCTCAGAAATGTTTATCTTCGCTACCATCATGTTGTTATAATAATAATAATAATCTTTGCATTGATATAGTGCCTTATCACATCCGTAGGACATCTCAATGTGATTCATAGGATATACTGTAAAGTGAATTGACTGTGTATTTGGTGGGTGAAAATGTGGCAGCCAATTGTGCACAGCAGTGGCCCACAAACAGTCGTGGAATGAGTGATTTTTGGGGGAAGAATTATTACCCCGTTATGCCCTGTTTACTTGTGTACCATAAACAATTACGGATTTATAGCTCCATCAAAGCTCCTCGGAGGAGTGTAAACCGCGGAGAGTTAATTTCGCAGCTCAAATTACCCGCTGTCTGCATGGCGTGGAGGACAACATGGGAAAACCACATCTGGGTCTCCTGCTGCAGATCTCCTTTCTGCTTTAATCTAGAATTCAACTAGCAATGTAGGCTTAACGCAAATAATGTAACACATCCCCCGACTGGGAGCAGCGTTCACCGTGACATTCCGGGAAAGAAAATTATATCCCGAAGGTTTCGCTGCCCAAAGTGAGTACGATTTTAGCGCCTGTAATGAGTGGATCCAGCCAGGATCTTGCCATGAATGGTTAAAAGGAAGCTGGAAAGATCACAAGCAACAACAAAAAAGCACAAGATGTATTTTTGTGTGTTTGTGTTTGACGTGTTCTCTGATGTGAAAGACACAGTGCAAATAATATTGTTGCATTGCCTACTCTATTTGTCTCCCTTTCTCTGTGTACAGTAACCTGTCTCACTCTCACTCTCTGGAGTACTCCCCCTTTCCCTGTCTCCTTATGAACAGTAAGGAAACAAACAACTTCGCAAAGCGAGACAATTTTTCAACTGATGTTTGGCTGCTCATTGAGTTGGGTATCAGTTTCACTTTGTTTGTTAGCGCATTAGCTTTGAGTGAAGGGGGTGGAGGAGAAGGTGTGTGTGTGTGGGGGGGTGTGGTGGGGGGGGGGGGGGGCGGTGGAATGCATTGCATTGAGGAATTTTTCGAAAGAAGTTGAATAGGGCAATAAGTGGAAAACCCAAACTGCTGCGAAATAAAATCGGCCGATAAGATAAAGGGAACGAAGGAGGGGCAACGAAAGAGGAAAACGCACGAATGCAATCAAAGAATCAGAGAGAGAGAGAAAAAAAAATCCCATGTAATTTTATCCAGTTTGACCTCCCCTTCCCCCACCTGCTTTGACACATCCAGGAGCCTCGATCTATTGGGTCTCATCGGTCTTTGCATGACATGTCCTCTTCAGTTTCAGTGGCACATGTTACCTTTGGACAGATGAACACAGGCTGACAGTTGTGTCAGATCTTTATACTCTGCTCTGGTGTTTACAGTTAAACCCATCGCTACACCCAACTCTCGGTTCAACGTGTTCTCAATCGGATGAGATTTTCCCAACACACACACACACACACACACACACACATGCAGTTGGTCAGGATGCTGCTGTTCTAAGTTAATTTTGAATGAATCGCTGGTGGTTGTTTTTTTATTGCCTGGGCAGTATTCAGGAATCAACACACACAACTCTGTGACACCCCCCACCCCCCCCCCCCCCCCCCCCCCCCCCTTACCTGTCTCTCGGTGAGGTCCAGATTCACAGCTATCTCATATCTCCTTAGTCTGGTCAGGTAGTTGTGATGAGCGAACTCAGCTTCCAGCTCCCTGATCTGCTCCTTGGTGAAGGCTGTCCTTTCCTTGCGAGGTTTGCTGTTCACCTCTCCCTTGTAGCTGCCTTCTTGCGTCTCTGCAAATCAACATTGCAGTCAGATTTACATCGACGATGCAACTGTTATTTCAACAGCAAAGAGCGCCACGTTCAAGCCCATTTCTTGTTACATTTCTGTCCGCAGATTGGCTCAAAAAATACACCCCCTCAAAATACACAGTCGCCGCATATTACAGTAAATCCCGTCAAGCGCTTACAGGCGCTGGATCAAAATTCAGGATTATTATTTTTCTTTAGTGATGTGGGGAGGGGGGCGGGGAGGGGAGTGGGGGAGGGGTGTGAAAATGGGACGTTTCAGAAGAGATTCGATGTGCTCGTTATCGCATCGAATCAGTTCGTGTGGCTGCATTGCTCACTGGCTGACTATTCAGACGGTTATATTTTGCAAACGTTTCTCAAACTGCAGCATTTCATCAGAATTCCCATGTGCCAATAATTTTCTAAAACAATGTTGAACGTTTTTGCAAACGGGTTTGGGGGTGTTGCTTTGCGGGACGCTGAAGCCACGGTCATCGCTCTTCATTTTTATTGAAACAAATGCAGGAAAACTAATACGTTGTCGGGGTTTCCACCCAAAAGAGCCAGATTCGGTTTTAAAACTCGTTCTGTCGAGATCCCAGGTTTGCTTGAACGAATTGAAGCAACACGTTGGCACACACAAAATGTTATGAAGGCGAAGACAGAAAAATCCTCGCAGTAGGAAACAAGTATAGGTTTCAGGACATCAGTTAATTTGGGACAAATGTTAACGTTGTTTGTTGCACAGTGGAAAGAAATGCCCTTTTTCGGTACGATCATAAAAATTATAATTATATCTTATAATTAATGCTGAGCTACATATTGAGAATCACGGTGAGCTCAAAATGAAATGCACATCTATTACAAAAATGTAAGAGAAATGATTTAATTATCCAAGAGAGATTATGCAGGTTATTTAACTAAAATGTGCAGGACTCCTCATGGCCATAAGGATAAAGCTTTCTATCAAATAAACTCTCACAGCACAAAATAATACTACTACTGATAATAACAATCCTTGCATTTGATAAAGCGTTTTTTTTCACGTCTTCTCGACGTCTCAAAGCGCTTCACAGAATAGACTGTGAAGGGAATTGACTGTATGTTTGCGGGTGAAACGCAGAAGCCAATTGCACAGAGCAGTGTCCCACAAAAACAGCGGACCCTGGATTGAAGTGACCAAATTATTATTTCTTTCAGGGATTGTTATCCCCAGAAAAGCGATCCGCCAATCGACTTAACAACCGGATTCCTACTTCTTATCTCTGGGAAAGCAGAGGCGTGTGGAGTAGGGAAAGTTGCCCAAGTTTTCGCTCTGTCCGGGAATAAAGCTCAGCTCTCCCGCTTGCGGGGCGACTGCACTCACCACTGAGCTGCAGGACTGCACCGGGTGAACATTATTCAAGTTATGAAATTATTGGCCACTTTTTTTTTCGCGTGAACTAAAATAACTCAGTGTTTTTTTTTTCCGAAAACGGTAAACGGGCGATCAATGTGCTGAACGCTCTCCCGATGAACTGACACATGTGTACAACGGGGCAGTTGCACTCTGAGCTGATTGATGGCTTTCATACGAACGGGGTTTATATTTTGGCTCCGCGGATGTGACAGTTGTTTAGTTATTTTCTGCACAACCACAAAAAAAAACCTGCGACAGAATTCAGACACAGTGGAATATAAACACCAGACATGTCATGAAACTGCAGGCGCTGAATGAAAGGGAATGAGGATCGTTTGATACTAATATTGTATTGTGTCCCTCTCATAGTAATGGTTTTCTGCTATTAAGTCCACAGCAATAGTTTCCTGATCACTCGTTTTTTTATTCAAATGCAAAATCAAATCAAACGCGATGATTATCTGAGTGATATCCATTATGAGCTCTATAGTATGAGGACATCAATTATAGTGTATATTTATACAAAACTAACAGTGGAGAGGAATATATTTTTTTAAATAGCCGTCTTTTCCAAAGTTTTGCAATTGGAGGATAAGGGCGGCACAATTTTCTTGCCGTTATATGTTGCGTTTATTGATACCGCCTAAGTTTTAATACACTTAGTATTAATACACTGGTTTTAATACACGCCGGGAAGGTCGCCACTCTGAACGCCAAGTTATTTCAGTTCCATGTATTTTCCGCAGAGGAAAGTTAGACCATACTGTTTCCCGATTAACTTAAGCTGGGTCATTTGCAGTTTGCCAATGAATTCAGGGTTTTGATCCTATTTATGTTGAGACCGTAGAGCTGTGCCTGGGACCATATGCTGCAGTGTGTGGTGGGTTGTTATTAGATGTTTAATGGGATCTTTGCAAATGCGCCCTCCATCTCCCACTGAAGACTTGCATTTCTGTTTACAAAGAGGAAAAGGATACAAACAACACGAGAAGCAACTCGGCACAGGCAGCAGGTGTAAAAACAGCAATATGGGGTCTGGCCCTTTGCAGCTCAACGCTTTGTCTTTGTAGTAAAACTGAAAAGGACATTTATATTTCCTGCCCACGCTCTGCTCTGTGAGGCTTGGTGATGAATGTGTGAATCAGAGGAAATACAGCCCATTAACCGACGATAGATTTATTGTTTGAAAGTAAATCTCAGCAATTCTTCGCGCAAATCTTGGCAAAAGATTATTATTTCATGAATTGGAAAGATTGAGCGCTCAGCATGTGTGTGCATGCATCCTCACAACCCATCGAGCGCTCTGGGAGTCGAACAGAAAAGGGAGATGTTTTGAGACCGTTTATAATTCAATTTTACAGTTTGTGGAAATTGTCGAGCAACATCTTACATTTCCAAAACGTTTGCATTCATTTGTTTTAAATGGGGATTTCACCCCGTGTTTATTCTGAGCGTTGCAAGTTCATTTCACTGAACAGTGCTTAAAAACAACGTGCAAGCCTTGGGCTGAACTAACCGCACAAAACAAAAAAGTCCTTTGTTTTGGAGCTCGTTTTATTCCCTTCCAGATCATTCATCTAGCGATCCATGGTAAAATTAATTGATGTTAAAAACTCCCATGTTCTTCAAGCACCCGGAGAGGTTTTGTTTCTATTAACTTTATTGAAATACTTTGGGGAAAAAAACACTTTGCCTTGTGATAAGGCGCCATATCAAATGCAAGGATGATTATGATTATTATTATTTTAAAAATTGCTATGTTAAAGCAACACTGGGAGATTTCCTCTTTTTTATTAAAAAAAAGTTAATTTATAATCATTGAATTATTCAGCACAGGAGGAGACCATTCCACCCTTACCTGTGAGAAAACATTTAGATTCACCCCCTGCCATTTTCCCATACCCTTTTGTAACTTTATTGTTCAGCTGTTCGTCTAATTCCCTTTTAAACGGTGTTGTGGGTGTTGACCTACAAAATGCAGTCACTACACCCTACAGCAGTGGTGCGTTTTCGAGATGGCCCCCGGCGTGAGAGGCACCACATCAAGGAAAGAGCTGATTATCCTTATTTGTGGATTCTGCATATTCTGGAATAGCAGAGAAGTGTTGGAGAAGTGCGTTGCACCGAAGGACAGAGTGCAAACGAATTGCAAATGCAATGATCCAAATTGCGGGGGATGGGGGTGGGGGGTAAAGGATTTGGGATATGTTTCTATTTCAGATTGGGCGGGAGAGTAACTAGTTGGAGAAATCATTAAAGTAATGCTCCATTAATCGCCGTGTTTGGGCACTTCTGTCACAGTGAGAGTGCTGGCGAGTGTGACTGTGAATTGCTTGTGCGGTTGTAATTACGAGTTGTCAAGAGCATCGTGAAAACATACTGTCGTCGGGGGGTGTACCCTTGAACACAATTTCATGTGGTCGGAGTTTGCTTCGGCTTTACTCCTGTTTGCAATTACACTGGAACCCGACGATGCGCTCCACTCTTTTGCGCCGGACCCGCAACGCTTCCAAATGCCGCAGTTTAAATCCATCAATACTTGGGTTTCAAACCCAGTCAGACGGCCGCAAATACGATTAACCCTCACCTCGTGTGACAGTGACGATCCTGCGTTAATAAAGTGAGTGAGTGGTGCAGTGTCAGTGTCAGTGCAGTGCAGTGTCAGGTTGACTTCACCTTCTGCACATCCTTCAGATGGTCGGTGTTTTGATGGCTTCAAAATTTTGCAAAATTTGGGGATTTTCCGTGTGATTTGAACACAATAAACGGCGTTTTGCCGGCGCGATGAGTTGGGTTATATAATGGCAAGTTCGCAGCTTCTCTTTGAGATCTGCTCGGGTGCAAAGCCATTCTGTTCTCACTGCGCTTTAACATCGTGATAGATCACCGCAAAACAGACTTGTTGCGTGCGGCAGAAATGGGTCGATTTGGGCTTTTAAAAGGGGAGCGTTAACGTGTGGGACCCACCCAGACCACAGCCGGCGTTAGCAACGAGGAGCGTGGGGGTCCGGGCTGTTCAGGCTGTCACCCCGGAGAGGAGGCGAACGGTATATTTATTTAAAACACCGGAATCGTTTTACTTTTGAGTTGGCAATTGGGTACCAGGGGGGTGTGAGACACCTGGAACCTGCCCACAAGCAGATGTGCACGTTGTGCATTCACACGGGTGGGTGGGTGGGGGGGTTGGTGAGGGAGGGCTTGCGCCCGGATCCCGGGGCTCCTTACCTGAGACATCACTCTTCCTCTTGGGGTGCCTTTTCTCCGTCTCCACAGCAGTGATCGGCTGCCGCCCGTACTCTCCGGGGTGACAGGATCCCACCACACTGGCGTTGCTGGAGCCCAGGCTGGCATTGCTCTCCACCAGGCTGGAGGCGTTTGGCCCCAGATCCGGGGGTCCCGACTCGGGCTGGACACAGAGCGTGTGCCTGGTGGGAGGAGGGGGCGAGGAGATGTGGGGAATGTGCCAGGTGGTTTGCACCGCTTGTTGTTGCTGCTGCTGTTGTTGCTGCTGCTGCTGCTGTTGATGGTTTCGGTGGTGATGATGTAGGTGATGGTGATGACGCTGAGCCGTAAACATGTTTTCTTCATTAGGAAATCCAGTTATGATACACGAAGAAGATAGGTCTGGGAAAGCCACATGGTCGGATCTTCCATGAAGAGCTAAAGGAGACTGGGAGAAATGGTGCAGGCTCTGGGCTGGGGCATGAGAGCTGCGCAGGCAGCTGAATATTGTATGATCCATGGTGGAGGAGGTTCAGATTCCAAGAAGCTGGAATTATATCCAACTGCACCTTCGATTTCAAAGTAAACAGCTTCCAAAAAAGCAAAGGTCTTTGAGGCGATCTGGATCAATCGCCCTGTAACAGCCAGGGCTCTCTCTGAATAAACACACACACACAGCAGCTAACCCTGGTTCTCGGATGACAAGTGATCCGGAGCCAAACGCGTCTTGTCCCAGGGAACTGCTTTAAGGGGAAAAAATCGTGGAAGAGATATAAATAGTTTGTAACGTGAGAGGGGGCTGGATCTAAGGCAGGGTCCCAACCACATGTGAAGCTACCTCCNAAAAAACATCAGCCCCATAAATCATAGCAATTAATGACCGGAAATTCACAGGCATAGAGAAAGAGAAACAACGTTTTCCAAAGCAAAGGGAGGGCGGGGGGACTTCGGATATTTTTTCGCATCAAAATGTTGCAATGTGCTGCCGCTGGCTTCAGCCTAAAGTGCTGGTGGTTTTGAACACAGCGAATGATGCAGTGGGAAAGGCAAAAGCAAATAAGCTCTAACGTGTTGGCACCCCGAGGGTGTCAGATGTCCACAACGTGTCATGTACCTTAGGGGAAAAACCTGTGGCTGTCAATCAGCGCCTCAAGAGCCAGAGGAGAGTCTGCCTGGTGCCCTTCTACAAGGGAACTTCAAGAAAAGAGAAATGGAAAGAGAGAGAGAGAGAGAGAGAGAGAGACTGTCATCAAGTCTCCAAAGGAAATAGAAAAGTACATCTTCAGATGACAGAGTAAATTCCCATCTGATGAAGTCAGTCGGATAGGCACGAGTTTATTTTCTGATTGCTGTTGGTATGATACACTTTGCTAAACTTTGGAGCCTCCCCTGTCAGGACTGACCTGCTTCACTCGTTTGCTTCAGACCTCATTGGTACTGACATGGATATTGTGCTTTCAATTGCAAACACGTACACCGTTTAAGTTTATTGAAACTCTCGCCTTGCCGTGACTGTTACTTTAGGGGAAAACGTTTCTAGGAGGTATCTAAAAAGAGATGGAATTATATTTTAAATAAAACAGAATAGCCAGAGATGTGGATTTTAACAGTTTGATAATATAAGAGTTCATTTTATACAGGTTAATGTTAGTGAGCTGTATGGGTTTCCATCAGCAAGAATTGATTTAAACTTTAAAGTAATAATCTTACAAATCGGGACATAACATAATACATACAGCTTTAAGAAGAGAAACGATTGCTTACCCGTGATTATTTCGAGGACTATGCAGAAAACCAAATAGAATAAACTTGTCCAAAAAAGTTATAAAAAATAGCGTTAGAAAAAGGCAAAACGGCAAGGGCAGCATTAATCAACTCCCGTATGAATGTATTCAATCGTTTTATTTCCTGCTGGGAATTGAGCTCGATTTGGGTTAAAAAATTGGAACAACAGTGAGTGATAGAAAGCAAACGCTGTCTGTAAGAGCAGAACCAGCTGATCCTCTCATTGACAGCAATATGATAAACTGATGTGTGGATGAAATGGGAGTTCGGTCGTTTAATGTCACGAGGGAACACGTTTCTTTCTTCAGTACTTTTCCCAATCAGTTGAATTGCAAATTAGAAAACAAAACAATGATCCCAATCCTTCTTTCATATCGTTGCATCGTCAAAGCAACAGACAACGGAGACAACAGCTACTACTTATTAGCAGTCTGTAACATAATTAACTGAATGTCAATTGGTTGTACCTGGAAACTTACAGCAATACATGATTTGAAACATAATTGGCATGATTTTGGATCGTAACTATAATTGCATAGAAATGTCGATCACAAACCACTAAATAAATCGGCACTGATGGCAACGCTATACATAGTTTCAATAACACAGACAGTTTCTGTATTCATACCGTTAACACTACAATAATTACTGCAATTATATATTCGGCTGCAGCGAGGGCTTCGTTGCAACTTTAACTGGAAAGTTTTAAGCAAGAGACCTCCTGATTGAGCGGATTAGAATGGTTGATTTTCCCCCCACAGGGAAATGTACATGTGTTTTGAAAACTCCTCGATTGATGGGGCAAAAAAATCCACCTGGGTCTACATTGACTATTTCTGCAGCATTTCAGAGCGCCGAGCGTTTGGCAAATTGTTGAATGGAGTTTAAACTGCGAAACGTGCTCTCTGTAGCTCTTGAAATAATTAACAGAAACCAGCTTCGAAATTAAGGACGGATTCAACAATATGCCAAATGCTGGTCGCTCTGAAAATGCTACAGAAAACACCAGTCGATCTGTGTGAATTTCTCCCCAGGAATATCTGTGCGAGTCGGGAATTTCTTTTTCACATCTGCTGATGCGAAAAGCAGAGGCGTTCCTTCTCGCCTGTTTTACTCATATCGGCCGGGTTCAGGGGATGGACCAACACTGTTCAAGGAGATTAAATAAAACAAGGATAAATTGGGGGCGATTGCAGTGTACAGTTGAAGGGACAGGAACCCCGCACGGTTGCGGGCAGAGTTCAGTTGCAAGTAATTGCAGGAGAAGGGCCAGAGACTCAGTGGAGAGAATGGTCCAGTAATTATTACCCAAATTAAAACCGATCAAATCTTCTGGGCTTTTACCCCTAAAGTGACACGAGCAGAACTGCAGAATGCAACATCCGACGGTTCAGCGTAAAGTGTCGGGGGTTCAGTCTCCCTCTGGATCCAAGACCGGAGCACAGGTCACTCTGGTGATATATTCTCCAGACCCTTGTTCTCTTTTTTTTCCCCCCCTCCTCTCTCGAAACGAAATCGAATGCATTTTTAAAACCTTTTTTTTTGTTAACTCGGTGTGTGATCACAGCCGCTCTTTATCAGACGCTCTTTACGATTGGGAGCAGTGAGGGTGAGGTACAGGCTGACCCGCAGCCCATTCCGGGTACCATCACACATCTTACAATTTTCACTTCATTTCTTCCCGAGTGGCCCCTATTTAATGTTAAACTTTACTGAACGATGCATTCATGTCACACACGGTCCCGCTCTATCAGAAGGGGCTATAAACTCTCGCGAAAGGGGGGTGGTCGCTCACATTTTTTTTGGTACAGTAGTTGATTCCTGATTTGGATTTCCACTGCGGTTTTACTTTTGCACGAAAACATGTGCGGTTACTGTGTGTGTGTGTGTGTGTGTGTGTGAGGGGTGGGGGGAGGGGGTGCAACGGGGAACGATCGAGCCTTTTTTCCAATCGATATAAGAGCGACGTTGTGCAGAATAAGATGCCAGACAAATGCATTATATTTTAACAAGAGTTGGGACCACGTTAAAAGGGAAGAGCGAGTGAAGGCCACTCTGCTGCTCATTCCAACCCACAGAGCACAGAATTCACTGCCAGAGACTGGATTTGCTTCAGATCCTGGAGAATGAATAGTCCACAGGTAAGAGCATTGAAATGCTATCAAATATCCTCCTGCTCCTTTTTCCATCTTCCCTTCCTCTGTTCACAGTGAGAAGAGGCTGCTTGGCAGGTACCTTGGAGAATGTTATCCCAGCTGCAGGAACACCGGGGGATCTGTATCAATGTAATGAAATCCCCCTGGGGCAGATCTTCCACTTTGTTTTCGTCGTTTAATTTTTATTTTATGGCTCAGGAGCCTGCCAGTATAAATTCAAAAACAAAATGTGGATTGTTACACATCCTTCTGCAAAGTACAGTACAGGAAAGATATTCGTGCAAACAGAGCCCTTCAGTGGCTGCACTAAAAATGCAGAGCAGAGGGACGACTGGAGCCGAATTCCGTACGAACCAAAAATAGCTCTAGAAATGCAAAGAAAACAAAGGAGAATATATTTGTATTTGTAATCGGGCTGTGGCGGTGGTCACATGTGATCCCATTTCTCTCCCGTTTCGCAAGTTACTCACTCACATCCTTTCTTTTTCCCTTGAGTTTTTCTTTTTGGTTGTGTGTGTTTTTTGTAAAAAAAAAAGGAGTCCGTATAGTTAATAACTGCAGTGAATGCGCTCTGAGTCGTTTACCTTTGCGTGAGGGGCGCTGCACGAATGCAAGTTGTTGTTGTTGTTGTTGTTAAACACAGGCACCTGAATGGAAGTCCAGTTTGGGGGGAGGTGAGCCAGACGGTGCCTACACTCACCAGGGGGACGCTTCAGGATCTTTATCCCACGATCTCAACCTGAGAACTGAGGAAACTCATTCAACTGAGATCTGAGGAGGAGTAGCCATCGGATTTCAGCCTTTGGTTGGGAACCAGATATTTAGTCACTCGATTACTCAGAATGTCAGCCTGTCTCACTTGGCAGCACTCTTGCCTCCGAGTCAGAAAGTTGTGGATTCAAGACCCATGTCCGAACTTGGAATCAAAAAGTTTAAGCTGACACTCAAATGCAGTGCTGGGGGTGGGTGTTGCATCGTCCTTTGGATGAGATGTTAAACCGAAGTCGCATCTGCTGGTTCAGGTGGATGGATGTTAAAGACCCCACAGCACTGTTCGAAAAGGCAAGGGAGTTCTTCTCGGTTCATAGTTGTCTGTGGGATATTGATGTGTGTAAGCTGGCTGCCACATTTTGCCCACAAAATATACAGTGAATCACTTTACAATATATCCTGTGAATGCTTCGAGATGTCTCAATGATGTGATAAGGTGCTATATCAAATGTTATATCACATGCAAGGATTATTATTATTATTCAATTTGCATGAATCTGTTTTCTTCAGGAAAAAATATTATCTTAATGATTTTTTTCAAAGCACACAGACGAGTCAGTTGATGTAAGTCTTCACAGCACATGATACTTAATACATGTTAGTAAACAACCTGGAATATCATACATAGAGAGAGGAACTTGTTTATTGCAGTCAGCCAAGGGATTAGTTTGAATGTGCCAAATACACAAAACACTGACTGTTTTAAACAGATAAAATGCCTGAAAAGGCATTTTATGAGATTCATATCTTGATGACATTTATTGGATCAAGCAAGCAAAAGATCAGGTTCTGGATTCCTAACTGATCTTGAGGATCTTGTCCCCATACTCTGATACATATACTGTACAGTGCTACTCTCGCAGTTCACAATGAAGGTCGCAATCTTACATTGGAACTTGAATTTGCAGAATTTCTCAATGAAGTTTTTAAGAAATCCAGAATTCCAAGCTGCCATCTCGCATGAATGTTCAATCCATTATTCTGGATTGCAATTCCTTTAAGCTGGAAAGAAGTGATTGTGTAATGGAAAGAGTTATTTTGGAAGCAGTTATTGGATGGAGTCCCCACTCGGACTTCTTAATTAAGAAATTAATGGATTCATGGATGGATGAAATGCTGCAAAGTTTCACCCACAAAATATATGGTCAATTCACTTTACAGTATATTCTGCAAAGCACTGTGAGATGTCGCGCAACATGATAACACCCTATATTAAATGTAAGGATTATTATTATGAAGGATATCGACCATTTTGAAGCATTTTCTTTCTAAAGGTGAGCATAAGAAAAAAAGTTATATTGTAATATATAAAAAACAGCGTTGCAGGTCCACCTCATGATGACTAATGCCCTTGTTATACTGCTTCCAGTTGTGAAGTGATTATGCAGTGGGAAAATGCATTTATACAATATTTCCAACTTCAAATTGCCAAGGGCCAAGGAGAGCTTTGCGCATGGGTAACACAGGACTCTGCTAATCATTGTTGAGAAAGAGCTGACCATAAGACCATAAGACGTAGGAGCAGGTGTAGGCCATTCAGCCCCACGAGCCTGCCCCACCATTTAATAAGATCATGGCTGATCCATTTACCCGCCCTATCCCCAGCTGAGAGTGTGATCGGCTTTTTAATGAAATTTAGCAGTTTAAGGCGACTGAAGTCAAGCCAGATTAATACTGTGGCCGATACTTCGATTCCATTCCAAAACTTCCCCTTGGAGGTGACCTCAGGAGCAGGGCTCAGAATAAAATTGATTCCCATAAAACCATTTTTATGCTGCATACTTAAGTGTTCTAGCAATGTACTTTCTGGGTCAAATCAGTGCTAACGGTGCAATACAAGTGAGGCACAAGGCTACCATCACACACACATATTAAACTCAAAAGAGGATGGCTATAGTTATAGGATGAATTAATAGCGTGGAGCATTCCTGAATTGCTTTCTTGTGCCACTTCAGCTGCAGACCACTGTAAATATCTGTAAGCCTTATTAAACCCTCATTGTTAATCTATTTGCACTGATACCTGCTATAATAATGACACTTAGCAATGACTTCTTGTAAACAGTGTGTCTTGTAGTAATAATAATAATCCTTGCTTGACGTAGCATCTTATCACACAGTTCAGATTTCTCAAAGCACTTCACAGAATATACTGTAAAATGAATTGACTGTATATTTTGTGGGCCAAACGCAGCAGTCAATTGCACACAGCAGTGTCCCACAAACAGTCTTGGATTGAGTGACCAAATTATTATTATTTTTTTGGGGGGAAGAGATTATGACCCCCGGAAAGCATCTGCCAATTGACTAACAATCAGGATCTGACTTCCTGCTAGGTAAACAAAGGCGTGTGGAGTAAGGAAACTTGCCTTAGGTTTTGCTCCGCCCAGGAAGTCAAACCCGGATCCTTTTGCTTGTGAGGCGAGTGCTCTTACCAATACGCTACAGGACTTCAATATAATATAGATTCAACCTTAAACATGTTGTGGCACTGACATAAAATGGTTGCAATAGGTGATCTTCAGTGACATTTAACAAGCCTTGTGTCATTGACATGTCATTATTCACCATGATAGCACTGAGAGAGCACATTATTTTAATTTATGTCCCTTTGATAATGTTTTACTCTTTTTCAGTTACACGTTAGTATCATATACCATTGGTTGGCTGTGAAAAATTAGGTGACCTCTGCAATTGCTGCTCTCTATCTGTCTGCCAGGAGATACCCAAGAGAGGCCCAGGATGACTCACCCTCTGATTTTCCTTTCCTTCCTGCAGCAAAGTACTGGCCTCTCCCTCATGGCTCATCCAAGAAAGTGAATGCTTTGTGTGGAAAATATGCAGGCACAGACTGACATTCCATGGCAAAACAAGGTGACAACACAGACCTGCTATCAGTCTGCCAGTGCACACGTTTTTAAAGTCAAGTCCTTTGTAGTCATAATAATACTGTATTTCATATATCACATCTTCACAACATCTCAAGACATTCACAGGATTCACTATACAGTGCAGCAACTGTGTATTTCTAGATGATATGGCAGCCGATTTGGTAACATTCAAGTCCACTACAAGAGCATGCCATTATTTAGTTTTTCGAATGAGGTTCTATTTCCTTGGTGAAGTGCATGTAGTGGAAACAGTGATGGGGTCGTGGAAATCTGGAACTCTCTCCCCCAAGGCTGTGCATGCTGGATCCTTTCAAATTTTCAACACTGAGGTAGATAGATATTTGTTAGGTAAGGGTTTCAAGGGATATGGACAAAGAGAAGGTAATTGGAGTTGAGATACAGATCAGCCATGATCTTATAGAATGACAGAACAGGCTTGATTGGCTGAATGACCTACTCCTGTTTCCATGTCTCTATGGTAAGGATACCACAAACTCAAAGCAGCACTTTGGCTACCTGCATGTCCACATATCCTCATTGGGCTCCAAAGCAGATGTGAAGAGAAGCTGTGATACGGGCAAAAATATATAGTTGCACGTGTTCACACAAAGTTCCAAGGGAAGTCATTTAGCCAAGAAGCAAGACTGTACAATGCAATATCAGGAAGACATTCAGCAATTTGTTACAGTGCAGTGTACAATTAAGATGGATAGTAAAAGGGCTGATTGAGGAAGGCTGAAAGATCTGGTACAGTGTGGCACCATACAAATGCCTGTAAATAATCATAATCCTTGCATTTGATAGAGTGACATCATATTGTCAAAATGTCTCCAAACTTCACAAGATTTTACTAGAAACTGTAGTGACTGTATGGTGAATGCTAGGTGAATGCGGCAGCCAATTTGTACGCAGTAATGCTCCACAAGCAATCACAAAGTGAGTGATCAATTTTATCGGGGGGGGGGGGTTGTTAGCTAGGGCACTGGGAGAAGCTCTCTTCTCTTTTGTACGGTGTTCTGAGATCTTTAACATCAAACTAAATGGGCAGGTGAAACCTTGGTTTAACATAGCATTCTAAGGACAACACTTCTGATAATGCAGCACACCTCAGCACTACCGTCAAATGTCATCTTAGACTATGAGCTCACAGTAAAACATGGGCTTGAATCCACAATCAATGGCATCAGTGCAGTATAGATTACAAAGATGATACCAGGAATGAGAGTATACAGTTATGATGATATGGTCAAGACATTTGGTTTGTTTGCACTGGAACAGAGAAGGCCCAGAGGAATTCAACAAACGTCTTCATAATTCTAAAGGGTTTGAGAGGAAAAATAGTGAAAGATTATATCTTCTGGTTGATACTGGAAGAGTTAAGGGAGAGGTTAGAAAAAATCCCTCTCCATATCAAGAATGAAATATATTGCCAAAAGTACTTTTGTGGCAATATGTTTCATTCTTGATATGAAGAGGGATTTTTTTGAAAGATAATAATAAGACTATGAGCACAGAATCCCAACATGAATCTACAATCTAACTGAGTCGAAATTGCTACCAAATGAGCCTGGGTGACATCTGTAGAATATTTGTAAAGGTATTGTGTGTACATATATATATATATATAGGGACATTCTCCCTATGTGAAAGGCACTTGTACAAAATGTTGTATTGTAATTGTGTATATATTTGAAAAGAAACAATATCAATGAGTAAGGGAGAGGAACAACAACAACAACAAATTACATTTGTATTATGTCTTTCACATCAGGAGGACATCCCAAGGCTCTGAATTGGGATTAGAATAGCTAACTCCATCGGAAGTGCTAGCACAAGCATGGATTCAATGCAGCACTTGACTTTCTATGCTGTAAATTTCCAGGTATCCATATACATACATATCATACATATAGCAACTGTAACAATGATCTGTGAAAGTTGAATGTCACCCATTGAATATATGGAATTATTTCGACCTGCATTCTATCTTCATGTTACCAACATGTCCGCTTCCTCCCCTTAGTTGGCACTTGTCTGCTCCATATCCCCCACCCTAATTGCTCCATCATTGGCAGTCATGCTCTCTAACCCCACTCTCACAGGAACTCTATCTACCTCCACCTTGCCCCTCCCTTGCTTCCTTCAAGGCGCATCTCAAGACATTTCTCTTTGACCGTACCTTAAGCCATCCTCCCATCTCCACCCGTCTTGCCCTCCACCTTGACTCCGACCCTCAGCTCAGGTGCAAACCTTTCACTGTCCAGTGCCATGAGACATCCTACCGACATGAAAGGTGATATCTAAATGCAATTTGTTGTGATTGCTGTTGATCTTAGTGACTGAATGAAGACAATGTCACATACTTGTTGCATTTCTGGTTTACCACAGCCCTCAAAGGGTTAAGAGTACAGAAAACCATCTCAGTTTCAGAGACAGTAAAACTACTGAGCACCGATTCTCCTGAAGCTCTTCTGGGAGAAAGAGAATCCTGGTTTGGGAAACAGTATATTGCACAGATGACAGCTTGAGGGTCAAACACACCGCAAACCATTTTTGAAATGTTAAAGAAAAATGTGTCTGATTTCAAAGTTGTTAAACTTCCATCTGTCGGGAGTCAGACTCCTTTCTGATGTGCCTCCTCTGTTGCATTATTTTCGACAGCTTCTCAATTACATTAGCAACTCCTTATTAACATATTTCTCCAAGAAGTACAGAATTTAATTTTAAACATTCTTAGAGGTATATATATTACATTACTGGAACAGTGAAAGATCTCAGCTTAATGACACTTCAGCAAAAAAATTGTTTCACTCATTTCTGCATAGTAACAACCAGGACAACAAAAGTGTGACGCACACTTACACATACACACACACACACACAAACGTAATACTGGACACCGACTTTTTGCCTTACATGATTGACAAATAACTGGTAAGTGCTTTGGAAATCATAGTAATAATCCTTGGATTTGATATAGCACCTTATCAAGTCATCAAGACATATCAAAGTGCTTCACGGAATATACTGTAAAATGAATTGACTGTTTAGGTAATTTTTAAGAATTTGCTCTGAAAAACACTGATCAGTTTTTATTTGATTATCACCACTTATAATTTTATTCATTCAATATAATGACATTGTCATAAATGGTGCCCAAATGTAAGTATATTTGTTTTAGCACAGGTAATTGATTCGTGAGTTTGTGGATTGCAGCACAGTATATTGGAAATTAAATTGTTGCATCCTATAGAAAACTTCGAATGACGCAGGTTTTAACAATTGGAGGATATTGAGCAAATCATTTATAAATACAAAATACCTTACAGATGAGTTAACAGAGTTAACTGTGTGCAGCGCAGCAATTTGATACTTGAATGCACTTACTTGCTTGCCCGCAAACAATATCAACACAATGAAAAAGGTTGAAGCTACCTTAATTATAATTTTAAAATATGTTAATCTGGATTGTTTCCAGAGCAGAACCACATAAACTTTTAGAGATGTGGAAGATTTCTTTTTCTCCCAGCAGGAGTCTAGGGAGGAGGTTGGAAGGGAAGGATAGGATTTTATTCCAGGATCCTCTGCATTCCCTAGAGCTCCATTAAGGAAGGGGGAAGGGTTTCCTGCTGTGGCAGACATCTGCAGTCCTCAGTGAGCAACTGATTCTCAGCTGGGTGTTAATAATGTCTAAACTTTGAGAGGTGCATTCCCTGAAAGACATACCCTTGAACAATGCTGGAACAACACAGTACTGGGTACCTGCTAATGGAGTCTAAAAGTGAAATGATTAGTCAATTATCAATTTACATGTAACACATAAAACTTTTAAATGTTAAATTCACTGAAAACAAACCTGCTCCTCTTTATGTAATAAAATACACCGCCGTCCAGCACAATGCTTCTTTCTTCCACTGCCAATTGTAATACATATCATCTCGCTTGTATCGTCTGCAGAGAAATGTATATCTTGAAATGTATATGATGTTAACCTCAACAGATTGCATTATTTATATCGAAGGACTGGGTTGAAACAATGTCCACAAACTGTGAGTATGTGGGTAACTGAGTGGCCAGTGTGGTGAATTCTTGTTTGGTTAATTCAGTTTGCCAGTTCACCAAGAAAGTGACAAAAAGTGTGAACAAAGATCACCAGTATTGACTCCAACTGGTTTCTTTAAGAGAAAAACATTCATGATTAAACATTGTATAAACCTAGGTTATGTTTTCCATGACAGGAGGCAAGAATCACTTCAGTCACAATAATGTGACATTTAAGCACTCGAAGACGCTACCCTGTATGAAGGACACTTTATTAATGCAAGTTTGTTGTCATAACAAGTCTAGATTTATACTATTTTCTTACCATTTCCCGAATTATTGAATTAAAATTTAAATTTGATACTGGTTTTCTGTAGTTCTTAAAAGAAGCTAGAGAAAAACAGCTTAAAAATGAAGATTGCATTTAGGAATATGCTAAATTCTGAATGTACTGAAATGCTAAGAAAAAATTATACAGCAACAATAAATTGCATTTATATAGCTCTTTCAAGTCAGAAAGACATCCCAAGGTGCTGAAAACATCAGTATAAATATATCAATATAAATATTAAGTGTAAATCAAGACCAAGGTGGAAATTCTTCCCTGGGACCTACAAATTTTAAAAAAAACATTGAGACTATAAAGAAGGCCAAAGGAAAACACAATCACAGGAATAAAGTGATGGTAAAATTCAAGGCTGAAAAGAAATCATCAACTCAAGGCAATTCCAGCTGATACACAACAAATGGTGACCGATAATAAAAAGAAACCATAAACAAATGAAGATTTGGGGTTGATTTAACTAAATGGTTAAAAATGTGTAAGTTGCAACATTCACCTACAAATACACAGTCCCTATCTTTTATAGTAAATCCTGTGAAATACTTTGAGAAATCCTCCTGATGTGAAAGGCATTATATCAAATGCAAGGATTATTGCATCAGTAAGGAATGTTATTTGAGACTTTTTAAGGCCGGGTAAGAATTTCGGAATGATTACAGTCTGCTGAATGTAATGCTGATAATGCCAGTCAATCCCCCAGTTAAATTGGCCATTCACCTGGTGGCTGCTTTTGGGTTCTTGCTGTGCGCAAAATTCACTGCCGTGTTTGCTTGCAAAATGACAGTCACTGTACTTCTCAATAATCACTCTAAAGTGCTTTGAGACTTTTCAACATATAATGGCGCCAGTAAAATACATATATTAAAAATCCATCACCACGTTTAGGTGTACCCAAACCAAAAATTCCTTATATGATTGCCATCTTCACATGGAAATTTCCTTGGGTCTGGAATGGAATGTGCACTCTCTCCCCAGAGGGGTACACTCTGCTTGCTTAATTTTGGAGAGTTTTCGGTGTAGGTTGGCAAGAATCAAAGCTTGGGTTCCCAGAGTGTGCATAGGGCAACTATCAGAGTTTAACCAACTGGAACCACATAGTTTTCCATTGAGAACATTGTCTGGAAAGCTTCCCACCAGCAAGGACCATTAGGGCTTTGGCTTGCATGGCTGGCAGGTGATATTTGTCAAAACAGCTCTCCCATGCTGTTGGTATATGCAATTTGAAATGGGGTAATAGTATTTAATCTCCAAGACTGTTAAAGAAGCTGACTGGTCTAGTAGCTTTAGAACACTGTCCCTTTATTTCTTCATAGGCCAAATCCAGCACAGTCTAACAGAATAATATTATTCTCCTTTTCTGCTGCTTGTAAGGGTCCTAAGTACAACGAAGTCGGGCAGTCTCAATCCAGCTCCGAATGTCAATAGCCTAGAACTGCCCATAATTTTACATTAAAAGAAATTCTTCCTGGGGCTCAATTCATTCTATTTCCATAGCATTTCAGAGTGTCTAGAATTTGGCAAATTGTTGAATTCTGTCTTAACTTTGAAACTAGTTTGTTTGCTGTTCTTAAAATAAATTACAAAAATTTGGCTTCAAAATTAAGGCTGTTTTTAAGAATTTGCCACTTAATAGAACAAATGCATTGACCATTTTACATATTTGGCTTGTCATATGCTCCTTCCTCATGAGTTTGAATAGGGTGCTGAGAGTGTACAACATGCAACCACCTTCTGACAAACCATATACAAGTTACCCAAATTATGGACTTTTAACATCTCTGTTAAAAATAGATAATAAAATCTACTTTTAAAATAGATAACACTCTTCTTATTTCTATTTAACCATTAATAGTCAAAAAAAGGCCAGGATATTAATCCAATATCTGTAACAACTGTAATGTTTACAATTTTTGTGCATAGATTTAATGACAGTGCTCAATGTAAATCCAAATACTGTTTTAGTATGAGTGGTTATGTTTGCTATTTGGAAAGGATACGTTTTACTCTGACTTGATTAATAATAATAAACTTTGTATTTTTTATAAAAATAATCCGTGCATTTGATATAGCGCTTTTCACCTCCGGAGGACGTTCCAAAGCGCTTCACAGAACACACTGTAAAGTGAATTGACTGTATATTTGTGGGCGAACGCAGCAGCCAATTGTGCACAGCAATGTCCCACAAACAGTCGTAGATTGAAAATGACCAATTTATTATTGTTTTTGGTTTTGGAGGGATTATTATTAGGCTCTGTGTGGAGTAAGGAAACTTGCCCAAGGTTTCGCCCTGCCTGGAATTGAACTCAGGTCTCTCGCTTGCAAAGCGAGTGCTCTAACCACTGAGCTACAGGACTCCGTGGTATAGTACCTTTTTGTCAGGAGATCACCTCAAAATGTTTCACAAGATATACTGAAAAGTGTAATGACTGTGTATTTTGTAGGAGAACGAAGCCGCTGTGTGGACGATAATGTCCCACTAAAAGCCACACAGTGAATGAACAATTTTATTTGAGGGGTTGTTGGACCAGGACACCAGGAAACATTCCCTTCTCCATTCGAATAGTCCCACAGGATCTTTAGCATCCATCTGAATAAGCAGGTAGGACATCTCATCTGTTGCCAACCATGAAACACACCCACAACACTATATTGAAGTATCAGCATACACTTGTGAGTGCAAAGTCTTGACATGGGTCTTGAACCCACAATCTTCTGACTCAGAGGCAAGAGTGATAACTACTGAGCCAGGTGGACACCAGCATTAGCATAGAATCATAAAATATTTACTGCACAGAAGAATTCCAAGCCAATTATATCTATACTGGCACTGGCTCCATGGTGCTATCTACTCAATATCCCATTCCCCTGTTCTTCTCCCGTATCCTTTAACGTGATAGTTAACCAATTCCCTGTTAAGTGCTGTTATAGAACTCTGCTTCAACAGACATTTGTATTTTATATATCCTAGCAACACAACACATTTCTTCGAACCTCCACATTTTTGTTAGTGATGATAATTTTAATACAGATACAGACAAACTGGGATAATTATAGCATCAGGTCAATTGTTTTGACTTTGTTAATCCCTTGACTGGCCCCATGGGACTGTGTAGAAGTTCCCTGCAGGCTGCTGACATCTGTTTCTGTGAATTTTATTTGTAAAAATAGGGTTTGTTAATTACTGAAAATGAATGTTTAATCCCATTGAAATTCTTCTTGCACTGTATCAGTTCTGCATCTATTACATTCAGATTTCCACCCACGTGTGAATTACCATGAATGGGGAAATCAAAGAGAGGAGTGCAAATGACTCAACAGTTAATCCATCCAACCCCACTATTAAACCCATAGCTGCAAGCACTGCATCTGATTAAGACCTGCATCACTTCATTTCTCTTGATCATTGATTCAATCGCAAGTACAATTTATGAGGCCCAGATGTCCAGAAACACATAGGATATTAAGCATCTAACTGAGGCTTGTGAGCTTTATCAAGTTTACAAATTTCATGAAGCAATTCAACTTTCCTACTCTGTATGCTTCCACATTATACGGGTATTCAGTCCTAGACAGTAATGAAGAATATAAGTGGAAATTCCACCTTGGTCTAGATTGACTCTTTATCCAGCATTTCAGAGTGTGCAGAATTTGGCAAATTGATAAATTCAGTCTTAACTTTAGAGATGATTTTTTGTAAGCCTGTTTTGTACTCCATGAGATACTTGGAGGTAGTTTTCTGCAGTTCTTAAAAGACGTTATAGGAAACTATCTGTAAAGTAAAGACCAAATTCAACAAATTTTACACACTTTGAAATGTAGTTCTTAAAAAAATACAGTCTTAAAAATGAAGACTGAATTTCAGAATTTGACAAATTTTGGATGCTCTGAAATGCTATACAGATAGAATTAATCCAGACCCATGTGAAATCTCTCCCCAAAATGTTAGATGTTGACTTTTGGGGCAAAAAATCAAAATTAATAAAACTATCTCAAAATTAATGTGAGACATGGTTTTACTATGGATGATTTTCGAAACCAAGATTAACAATTAACAACATTAACATCAAGAGAAGCTTATGAAATCTCAAGCGTTAACTCTAATCAGTAGTAAAAGTAGAAAGTTACTAGCAAACATTGCCAAGTGCTAAAGTGTTATTTGTTGCTTTGCCATATTTTAATTTGAGTCTAGTTCTAAACTAAATAGATTATTGGATGTACCTGATAATTTAAAACAAATTGATTTATTAGCATGACAGATGTCACTTGGTAATGAGTTAGGTGTTATTACCGCTGGGAATACAGAAGCACATGCATACAAAACCCAATATATAAAGTTTCTTAATAAATCCTTAACATATTCTTTAAATAAGGAATGGAACATATTTAGGAAACCTGCAAATGTTGTTAACCTTCGATTTCTATTTTCTTGGGAGCAAAATTAAGTTAATCCATTTCCCTACAAATTAAATAAGAGCAGGCATTTTGATCCTCATAGGCAGATAAATCCTGGGAAAGCAAATTCAAACACAAACATAACCTAAAACATGTTTGAAGGCCTAAAATTTACAAAATAAAATTGTCGCCTCAGAAAGAAAATAAATGGGGCAGCTAAGACCCTGAAGCAAACCACTCACCTGGAGAGGGTTGCCATCTGCTGGTATTCCTTAAAATGGTCCATAGATAGGGAATAAAATACCTCAAGGAATATCGCAAATGTTATCCCGTGAGGAGAAAACAATTACAGAACAGGAACAGATAAATAAATTTTCAGAAAAAGCAAGATTTCCAAGCGATTATTTTCAATTTAGGTGTTACCTGGCTCAGTTAGTAGCACCTTTACCTTTGATGTTGTGGGTTCAAACCCCATGTTGGGACTTTGAAGCCATAGACTAAACTAATAACAACAACAAATTACATTTGTTTAGCGCCTTTCAAGTTGGGAGGACATCCAGTGCAGCACTGGGGGATTGTTACATTGTCAGAGGTGTCATCCTTTAGATAAGACATTAAAATGTGGTCTCAACTGCCTGTTCAGGTGGATGGTAAACATCAAATGGTACTGTTTGCAATGAGAAGGGAATTTCTTCCAGAGTCTTAGCCAAAAATTCTCCAGATAAAATTGGTTGCTTACTTCACAGCAATTTGTAGGACATTGCAGTGCATACATTAGCAGCTGTGTTGGTCTGCAGATGCAAAGTATTATTCATTACACTCTCCAATAAATCCGGCGAAGTACCTGAGACATTTCAATGACACTATAAGCTTCTATATCAAGTCACAGGATTGTGATGATGATGATGATAATAATAATAATAAATCTTGCATTTGGTATAGCCCCTTGTCACATCGTCGAGACTTCTCAAAGTGCTTCACAGAATATACTGTAAAGTGGTTTGACAATATTTTGTGGCTGAAACCACAAAATACATTAAAACACATTGAATTATCTTTAGGGATCACTAGAAAAATGATAACACAGTTGTTAATATAAATATAAACACTGTAAAATGTGACTATGATAACAATCACATGATCTTTTACAAATAAATTATCATTCTGAGTATCTTTGTGTGCATGTTTGTGTCTGTGTATCTGTATGTTTGTGTGTGGGTTTGCGTGTGTCATAATATGTGGAGATGTACTGTAAGGAAGCTTAAAGTGCACTTACAGAGTAAAGAAAAATGTGCTTAAATACTGTTCTTCATATGCATGCTTAGAACTGTGAGACAGCTTAGAGTTATTGCAATAGGTAGGAATTCAAATGCCTGCAAATGTTTTTCAGATCCACTGAATACAAATAAAAAAGTGAAGCTGGCATGACTCATCGGGTTGTCTGCAGTGCTAGGAGAAAATATACTGTGTGATTGAGTCTGATGTTTTGCAGATTTACAACATGAAGCTGGAGAGTGATTCATCTCCTGCTTTTTAAACACCTGGGAATGTTTTTTGACAGGAGGTAAATACCCTAACAAGCCTCAATGGTCATCCCAATTGGGCAAACCACAATTTCACAAACTACCTTAATGGAGGGAAGAAATGTTCTGGGTATAGTATTTAACCTCCAGATTTACATCTTCATTTCCATTCTGGAAAACTAACCTTTTTTGTACAGGAACAATTGCTAGACTGCCTGTGGCAGAGCAATGTCTTAAGAGAGGTGTGACTCACTTCATAGTCAGGAAGAGGGCAATTTACCTAGGTTTGTATCGTCTACGGTGCATATGCAATAGCAAACAGGCCAACAGCAAAACTCATCCAATACTGGTTTACAAAATGGTTTACAAAATGCTTCCAAACTATAGGACTAAAGCCACAACAATAACTTGCATTCATATATTCAGCACCCTTCACACAGGACAGCGTCTCGTAGCGCTGCAAGGTGGAAGGTTGGACACTGAGCAACAACAACCAATTGCATTTATATAGTGCCTTTCATGTTATTCAATCCACGACTGTTTGTGGGACACTGCTGTGCTCAATTGGCTATCACATTTCAATCACAAAACACACAGTCAATTCACTTTACAGTATATTCTGTGAAGCGCTTTGAGACGGCTAGAAGACATGATAAGGCATTATAGCAAATGCAAAGGTTATTATTATTATTATTATTATAGTAGGACATCTCAAGGTGCCTGATGGTCAAGGATTTGCATCCGAGCCGGGGGTTGGAATCAAGAGAGGTGGGGGGCAAGAGGGATGGAGTTGGGAGGATGACTGGCAGCACTGTCGAAAAGGAATGTTTTGACACTGGCCTTGGGTAAAGAAAGATTTACTGTTAATTAGTCATAGGCACCATTTTACTGGGTTTTTAACATGATGGCAGTGAATATCTCCTTCATTATTTGGTCATCAAGATTTGGGAATTAATTGACAAATTCTAAACTGGATAAACAGGGCATTCATTCAGATTTGTTGACAGAAAATGGTTTTGTTTACATGAGGCTGGCAGCCTTACAGACCTATCATTAAACTAATCAGACATTTTTATAGCAGAAATTACTCATGGTTTTCTGATTTCACAGAAACACAAATGTTTATTGGAAAGACCTGTCATTATTTCAGACTTTGTGGAGGAAAGTAAAATACACAACAGGAACAAAACAAATTGTCAAAAGATCAACAGACAAGCTGGAGTAAATATTTGCTCTGATTCAATGATTAAATACAGACAAATGTTACCAAGATCATGTCAGAGATACAGAAAAATTAAAGGTTTATTAAGTATTTCTTCATCCAGAGGAGTGGAATTAATGAGTGGAACAAGTGGCCAGAAGGGTGGTTGAGGCCACAACACAGGACTCTTTAAAAAGAACAGTTTGCTGCTGTGATAGGAAGATGGTTGGCTGGGAATTCTGGCAGGATAAGACCAAACAAGCCAAAGGGCCTTCTTCATCCAAACTGATTAATGTGGCTCCAAACTGAATATTCCACAAACACCTATGAAATGAAGAACCAAATCTAATCTATACCAGCAACACCCCATAAACAAAAACAACAATTTGCATTTATATAGCACCCTTTACATAAGATAATATCTCGGAGCACTTCATAAAGACAGGGTTGGATGCCAGGCAAGGAAAGTGAGGGAGTTCCAGAGGTTAAGAGCATACTTGCGATGCTGGCATGGGGAACACAGCAGGTTGAGTTAGCCAAGCAAAGTGAACAAGCAGAAAAGTGCAGTGAAAGGAAGATTGGGGTAAACAACAATGAAAGGACTAATCATATTCGATTTGTTTTCGGTGAATTTGACTGAAGATGGAATAATAATAATAATAATAATATTTAAATTTAATATTCCGCTTTTCATCTCGAGAGGACTTCCAAAAGCATTTCAGAGGACATACTGCAAAGTGTAGTCACTATGTATTTTGTAAGCAAACAAATACTGGCCTGGGGCACCAGGAGAAATCCTTCCCCTTCCAAATAGTGCCATAGAATCTTTTATCATTCCTTTAATTCACTAAAACAGACTAAATGGCCCTAGGTTTAATATCTGATCTAACAGACACACCTCCAACAATACAGCATTCCCTAAGCACTGAACTGGAGTAAATGTCAAGTCCAAAGTCTGAGCTCATATTCTGATGTAGGACTCGAATCCACAGCTTCCTGACTGAGAGAGAGCAAGCAACTGATACAAAATTTCTCAAAGTATTTCTAAAGAATTTTAAATGCTAGATATGGTACAGGACACATTTTGTGGAGTGATGTCTCATTAGGTGTCATGGAAGTCATTGGAAAGCATTGCTAAACCTTTTTCTTTTTTTACTCAAAACACTCAGTTTCAAGACACTTTTATTACTGCCTTAGTAGATGCTCTTTTTACTTTTCCTTAAACGTATGTTTGCCAATACTCTTTCAAAAAGGCAATGCCCCCTTTGAAATGTGTAAATTCCTTTTCAAGTGATGCATCCAATACCATAAGCAAATAAAACATATGATCTTAAAATAATCCCGTTGAGGCCATTCAACCCATCTAGTTCCTCCTGACAACCAGATTCTGTGTCACTGCCAAATCTGAGCATATTTTACTGTTCTCCCATATTCCCTAAGTCTCTGCTGAATAGGAATCAAGCCAATTCCTTTCAAAACACTTCAAAAGTCTCCATTTACTCATTTTATTGCATGAGCGCTAATTTAGCTCAAAACATTGGAAAGAATATCCTATACATAAAATGTAAGAAACACCTAATTTTTCAGTTTTTGTGGTTGGCCTGACAGAATTTATGCACAGGATTAGACCAAGTCTAGCACAAATGTGGCCTGTGGAACTTAGAGCCACAAAGCCGGAAGTGGATTGTAGAACAGCAAGTAATGCTTTTCACTCCTGTAGCTGAAATCCAGTCCAAGGATGAGCGATAAACTCACTTCCCATGAGACAAAGATGGAATGAATTCAGACTGTCTCAATTGTGTCCTATTAGACCTGAATGAACAGTACTAACTGTTATGTAAGTCCTGAAGAGTAGAAAGGTTTACTGGCCAGAAGGTGCTGCAGTGAGGTAGGGAATTAAACGGCTACAATTTATTGCAAATAGTTTGAAACCAAAATTGTCACATAGAAGTGTTCAGATATGTGTTGGTGATGCATAAACCCTTTTTACGGTTATATTTTACATAGCACAGAAACAAAGCATTCATCTAGTTCTCCATATTTGTTCCAAGACAAATATTAGAAAATCTTATATCAAAATATCTTCACACAGTTTATGTCCAATTTACCATGACATTTTATATCTCGCATGAACAAAAATTGTAAATAATTCAATTGTCATTTGAGTTTTGTTAGTACACACCAAGAAGTACAGAAGCAAAGCCAATGAGTAATACAAAATCTAACAAGAAAGAAAAATTGCATTTCATTTCTAAAACTAAAAAAAAATTTATAATTGAAAATAAGTTCTGTGTGTTACCATCTGGATAAAGGGTCAAATCGTCCTTTTGGTTTCAATTGAGTTCCGTTGTCATCTCTGTATATCTTGTGATATCTGTCGCTTGTACCTTGTCTTCAGACCATGTTGGTGAACAGTTCAGTGCAATGATTTTTAGTGTTACGAGATAGCTCAGTTAATTATTTGTAATATTATCAACAACAATAAATAGCATTTATATAGCGCCCTTCACACGGGGCAGTGTCTCAGAGCGCTAGAAAACTATTAAAACTAGATACCTCTGCATGTTAGAAGTCTGATATTTCTTATGGAGTTAGCATTAAAAGCATTGTGAAGTCCTGTAGCTCAGTGGTTAGAGCACCCGCTTTGCAAGCGAGAGACCTGTGTTTGATTCCCAGCAGGGTGAAACCTTGGGCAAGTTTCCTTACTCCACACGCCTGATAATAATCCCTCAAAAAAACACAACAATAAATTTGTCATTTCAATCCATGACCATTTGTGGGACACTGCTGTGCACAATTGGCTGCCGCATTTCACCCACAATTATACAGTCAATTCACTTTACGGTCTATTCTGTGAAGTGCTTAGAGACGTCTAGAAGATGTGAAAAGCGCTATATCAAATGCAAGGATTATTATTATTTATTTAAAAAGATAAGATTATGCAGAATTTTTGAAAATTCTTAAATTCAGTCTCAACTTGGAAGTTGTTTTTCTTCAGTTCTTTTAGTTATATTCACAGTTGCATTTTAAGACAACAATCTTAAAACCTGAGACAATGCTTTTAAAGTTAACACTGCGAAGCATTTCAAGTCTTAAATGCTGGGAAACGGTCCTTCAAATAAATTCTTAGCTTTTGAAGGAATCTTGGCATTTCAAATGTGAAATTACATTTTACATACACAAGAACATCATTTTAAATCGAGTTAAAGTTGTTCGAACATTTTTTTATAGCCCTGTGAACATATGAAACAATTGATCTCATTACAGAAATGCCAAGATTCCTTCAAAAGCTAAAAGTATTTTTCAGCAACAAGGAATATGCAGTTTAGGCTTTAACCCAACGTCTTATTTCTTATGATATTATAAAATAGCCAGACTTTATACTTACTGTTTTTGAGTTTGCTTTAATTGGAGAATACAAGACTTGGGTAAGATCACAATTCAAGTCTTTAAAATAATGAAAGTCAACAGATTTTGCGACAAAGTTGAAAAACGAAAATGCAAATGTGAGCAGGATAGTTAATTTGGATTGGAAGCACAGAACTTTTAATATAATATTAACTGGTTATTAGTTGATTGGTGAATCACTTTCCAGGGGTAATAATCCGTTCAAATTTTTTTTAAAAATAATAATTTGGTCACTCAACCCACAACTGTTTGTTGCTGTGCACAATTGGCTGCCGCATTTCGCCCATAAAACACGCAGTCACTCCACTTGACGGTGTATCTTGTGAAACATTTGAGAGGTCTCAACAAATGATAACGTGCTACATCAAATGCAAGGATTGTTATTATATAAAACTACAATCTAAACAAGCTTCAAGCAGAACGGGAGATTAATAGATTTCTTTTCAGAAAATACTAATCCTTGCATTTGATATATCATTTTATCATGTCTTCGAAACATCTCAAAGCGCTTCACAGAATATAGTGTAAAGTGACTGGATATTTTGTGGGCAAAACATGGCAGCCAATTGCGCACAGCAATGTCCCACAAACAGTCATGGATTCATAATGTTGCCAAACTTCTCAAAGAGCTTCACAGGATTTATTGTGTATGTACTGACTGTGTAATTGAAGGTGAACATGGCAGCTAATATGCGCACAGCAACATCTCACAAACAGCCATAATAATAATAATAATCCTTGCATTTGATATAGCGCCTTATCACGTCTTCTAGACGTCTCAAAGCGCTTCACAGAATATACTGTAAAGTGAATTGACTGTATATTTGTGAGCGAAACCCGGCAGTCAATTGCGCACACCAGTGTCCCACAAACAGTGGTGGTTTGAAGTGACCAATTTATTGTTTTTTTTTCTTGAGGAATTATTATCAGGCGTGTGGAGTAAAGAAACTTGGCCAAGGTTTCACCCTGCTGGGAATCGAACCTAGGTCTCTTGCTTGCGAGGCAAGTTCTCTAACCACTGAGCTACAGGACTCCACAAGCCATGAAGTGAATGATCAATGTTTTTATCAAGAGAAACCCCCTTCCCTTTTACAATAGTACCATGGAATCTATACCATCAAGCTGAATAAGCATACTCTGAGAATATGTAAGCAAATTTGGCAGCCAATTCGTAACAACAACTTGCATTTATATAGTGCCCCTCACACAGGGTAGCTTCCAAGAGGCATCCAATTTGTATATAGCAAAGTCCCACAAACAGCTATGAATGATCAATTTAGTTGGGGGATCATTGGTCAGAACACTGGGAGAAACTCTCTTTCTGAATGGTGCCTTGGGACCTTTAATATCCATCTGAAAAAACTGTCAGGACCTCTGTTTCATGTCTCATCCAAAAGATAGCACTTTCAACATTGCAGCACTCAGCACTATTGGAGTATCAATCTACACAGTTGGATTGTCAGATAAGTGTGAGATATTGCTTGGTTAGGAGCAGTTTTGAAGATTAGAGTGTGTATCGGTGGAGATGATCAAATATTTTATGGAACAGAAATTTTATGAAGTTGCTGAGATTATGTAATGCCTTGGAAAGAAGGTAGTGATGTATTAAGTTCAGTAGATAAAGTTTTGCTTGAATGATTTTGGGTATCATGGAGACATTGGAGCTCTCCATCTGGATATTAAATAAGTCTGAATAAATTTACGGATAGAGAAAAATTGCATATCATCTGTGCAAGGGATAGGCTCAATTTATGCCCATCAAACTCCTTCAACTTTTTTTCAGACTGGTAACATACCAGGCATTTTCTATACATCACTTACAAACAATGTACAGTGGAAAAATAGAGACGTACAAATCTAGAATTTTTTGGGACAATACCAACTTGCACTTATATAGCGCCCTCCATGCAGGGTAGCGTTTCAGAGTACTTAACAGTGGCAGAGTCTGACCCCAAGCCGGGGTGGAGGGTGGGAGGTAACCATAATCACGGATGAAAAGGAAGGTTTTCAGGCAGGACTTGAAAAAAGGAAGAGAGGGGGCAAGGCGGAGGGATTGAGAAGGAGTGTTCCAGAGTTTCAGGGCGTAGTGGCTGATTCTGCAACCTCCAATGGTGGAGCAGCGGGTGCGAGGGACGAGCAGGAGGCCGGTGCCAGTCGAGCGGAGGCACCAGGTGGTGGATTGGAGAGTGAGGAGGTCAGAGAGGTAAGGAGGTGCCAGGGAGTAAAGGGATTTGAACCCAATGTGAGTATCCTGAAGTCAATCCATTCAGTGATGGGGAGCCAGTGGTGCCTGGCCAGAACTGGTGAGATGGGGGTGCACAGTTTGGTTCAGGTCAGTAATGCGGGCCGCAGAGTTCTGAATGAGCTGGATTTTTTGAATAGTGGAACTGGAAAGACCGGCGAAGAATGTGTTTGAGTTTGAATTGACACTAGGATACTATCCAGCTAATCATGTGTGTGCCACTGCTATCCTTATTATTTCAATTACAGTAAACTAGCCTCTCAAATATATTATCTTTGTTATACAGAAAACACTAGGTTACCAGACAGCACCGCTGAATTACACTGTCTTCAGTTTGAACTGATTCACTGGCACATTTTTCTTGCCAGAAAACTATCAATGTAGCATTTAATTGGTGCTGATGATAAGTTACATATAAAGGGTCATGTTGGTTTACTATTTGTCCGAATAATTAAAATAATTTCACCAACGTTTTTATTGAACTGCATCTGTTGCATGTTTGTCGTTCCCTAGAAGCTTATAGTTGTAAAATGTTTATGACACAATAAAAAGAAGCAGTTGCTCCAGTGTCAACACAACCATTCATTTTAGGGCCTCTCATGCTATGATCTTGCAAAGCTATGGAATGAATGGATCTTTGGTTGCAGTGCTTGGATAGTACAGGATTGCAAAGGCCTTACTGTTCAAGGCTGAAATATTCAGTGCTTCATGAGAGCAACAAAGTGCATCTCTTCCGCATCAAGTCACATCTGCAACATCCTATTGAAGACATGAATCTAAGGAGATCAATGAAAGTCAGTGAAGCAACCCAAAGCTTCACGGTTAGTAAATTCAGAGGAAACAGCTTCGGGCCCATTCTCAGCTGTATATTTTTCTTTCTATAGCAAAGGAGTGCAACCATGCTTTCACAAACTTTTTTTTACTATAAGTCCGTTCTCAGTTTCAGTTAGCAATGTAATATTTTGTAGATCACATGCTACCCAAATATATTTATACCAGACACTCAATTACATTTATATGGTATTTACCCACAGTAGCAGTGGGCATTTAACTCTTTATTGAGCTTGCCATGTAGGTTCTGAAGATATGTTGAATAAATGTCATATTAAAATGAATAACAGTTAAGTATAAACTTTACACCATGATTGTAGTATTAATATATTAAAAATAATATTCTGCTTCATTTATTTCAATTTGGGAATATGCACGGCACAGTAAATCCTGTGAATCGCTGTGAGTCATCTCAACAATGTGATAATATGATAAGGCACAAAATTGAATGCAAGGATTATTATTATGATATTGTTAATTGGATCTATATATATTTTTACAGTGTCAATATGTAAGCTTTTGAAAATACTGGCATTTAGCCTTACGCACTTTATCTTGGTATCAGGGGATCCTCAATACATGAGCTTATTCTTTGATTTAATAAACAAAACATACCCGCAATTCTGCCACTGAACAGTGAACCTGTGGCATTATAATGTATTCATATTTATGTTATTTATGGTGGAGTCCTGTAGCTCAGTGGTTAGCGCACTCGCCTTGCAAGCGAGACACCTGGGTTCAATTCCAGGCAGGGCGAAACCTTGGGCAAGTTTCCTTACTCCACACACCTAATAATAATCCCTCCAAAACAAAACAATAATAAATTGGTCATTTTCAATCCACGACTGTTTGTGGGACACTGCTGCGTGCAATTAGCTGCCACGTTTCGCCCACAAATATACAGTCAATTCACTTTACAGTGTATTCTGTGAAGCGCTTTGAGACATCGAGAAGACGTGAAGAGCGGTATATCAAATGCAAGGATTATTATTATTATTATGCAAAGGGCGTTTCTCCTGGTGCCTTTGGTGTACAAATTAGCTGCCACAGTTGCCCAAAAAGGAGTCACTACACTGTAAATCCCGTGAAATGCTTTGAGACATCCTCCTGACATGAAGGTGTTATCTAAAATGAAAGGATAATTATTTATCATTTATAGTCACTATCAATGAGACAAAAAGATAGACATTTGTATTTCCTTTATGAGAAATAATTAAAATGTAAGTTAAAATATAATCTTTCAGAGCCCTGATTGCGAGAGTGAAGGCTGAGTCAATAATTGGGAAATAGTCTCTGTGTAAATAACAGATTGCTAAATAAAAAATTAATGTATTTGATGGCTAGCATTCCAAATATTATATGTGTATATATATTATATTTGGGAATATGAGAGTCATATCAGGAAGAAGTGAACTAAAGAAAAACCATGATCAACTGCAAACCTACACAATTCATGAGCAGCGAATGACCCATCATCAGCAACACTTCTCAATAATGAAGGGAATAGGTAGAAACTTCATACACATGGTTGTGCTCATCTACAAAATACACAGTGACTACAATTCACAGTAAAATAAAACCCTGTGAAGTGCTTTGAGACATCCTCCTGATGTCAATATTAAATGCAATGATTATTATTATTACAAGGCAAAAAGATGGCTACTTTAGTGAATAATAATAATCCTTGATTTGATATAGCGCTTTTCACGCCTTCTAGACATCTCAAAGCGCTTCACAGAATATAGTGTAAGTGAATTGACTGTATTTGTGGTTGAAACGCAGCAGCCAATTGTGCACAGCAGTGTCGGATAAACAGTCGCGAATTGAAGTGACCAATTTTATTATTGGATGTCTTTCTTGAGGGATTATTATCAGGTGCGTGGAGTAAGGTTTCGCCCTTCCGGGAATCAAACCCAGGTCTCTCGCATGCGAGACGAGTGCTCTAACCACCGAGCTACAGGACTCAGAGAGCAGTTATTGGGAAACAAATTTAAGAGTTTTTTTTTACTGAGCTATATGTGCTCACAGTTTTATTAAGTGAGTTAAATACTCCTCTATTATACTGTAATTGGACTGTTGGATTTTTTTGCTGCTGAATGGATGAATTGGATATGAAGCAACAAACTCCCCAGATAAACTTGGGCAAGGAATAAATGTTACGTTTTTATTCTGGTGGAGAAATGTTATAGAGAATTCCCTTTGTAATCATTTGTCTCCCCAACTTCCATTCCTCAATTGGAAGCTTTTATTAAGTTTCTACATCAAAGCACTGGCTAGGTCTGTCTGAAGGAAGAAGAATGGATGAGACATTAAACTAAGGTCCTGACTGCCTGTTCAGGTGGATGTTAAAGATCCCATGGCACTATTCAAAAAGAGAAGGGAGTTTCTCCCAATGTCCTAGCCAACAATCCCCAAATAAAATGGGTCACTCACTTTATGGGTGTTTGTAGGACATTGCTGGGTGCACAATGGCTGCCACATTCGTCTGCAAAATACAGTATATAAACATGACACTTCACAGTATATTCTGTGACACATTTTCAACCCAGGGAGGGAAAGGAATTGACTGTAGTTACAGGAAGGTCTTCAAATGCAGAGCATGATTATAACAAATGCAAGGATTATTATTTTGAATACCAGAAGATTCTGGCCCATTAACGTGCATGTACAGTTAAGTTAACAAAAATACCTTTGACTGCAGGTGTGGGTCTGTCCATCCCCAGCCCGTCTCACCTTTCCAAACTGCAGCAAGCAATAAGTACAAGTAACAGAGGACTCACATTTGATAAATACAGATAACCTTCACCTAATGAGTACTGGGCCATTTTGTAATTGGTCAACACATTATCTTCATCAAATATTTACCATAAACATATATCTTGTAACAGAGTCTGAACTAGCACTGTGGAAGGTGGCTAAGTTGGGCTTTCACATTGTACTGGAGAGGGGAGGTGGGGTCTGTCCTCGCATAAATGGGTTGACCAAGCCCCCAAGAAGCCCCCAGCAGGTGCTGCTGGCTGGAGCGAAGGGCAAAGGCAGACTACAGCCTAATCACATGGTTCAGAGGAGACTGGCTTGTTGAGAGCAGGAATGAGTACTGTGAGCCTGAGCTGAGTGGAAACATAGTGAGCGAGAGGTTGGAAGAGTTTTTGTGTGCCAGAGACTCTAAGGCCAGTAAAACATTCTCTTGTACAAATAAACCTGAATTGCTGAATTACGGGTTTGATGTGTGCATACTCCTTTCCGATCCTGGTTCGCTTTACAATATTAAGCTTAACTGGGCCAGCCACATCAACAACACGCCCATAATAGTGGGACAGAGACTAAGTACTTTGCAAATAGTGCCTCACTTCCTAACTCTTCAAAGTCTCTCCACAATCTACAAGGCTGGAGTCAGGATTGTGGAGGAATATTATTTATTCATTTTGATGGGTGCAGCTAAACATTTGAAAAGCTCGACACCATCCAGTAGAAATCCAGGATTCACTGTCTCTTTCATTATCTCTCTATCTCCCAAGTGTGTACTACAAGCACTCTGGGATTCTACACTGCGTGAGGGGGCTATATAAATACAAGTTGTTATTGTATCTACAAAATGCAATGCAGCAAATCATCAACTTTCCTTTGACAGCACCTCATATGCCCGCAATTTCCACCATCCAGATAAACAAGAGCAGTGGGATAATAGGAGTGTCACCACCTCCAAATCACTCACCATCCAGACTTGGACAAATACTTCATTGTCACTGGGTCAAAATCCTGGAAATATCCACCCAACTCCATTGAAGAAGCACCATCGCCACAAGGACTACAGTGGTTCCAAGAGAAGACCCAGCAGCATCTTCTCAGGGGAACCATCCTGAGTTGAACAAAAAAACATTTCAACCGTGCTGATAGTCAATATCTCTCATTCTCCCTGCTCAGTACTCCATACTTTGAGACATTCATTCTACGTGAAACGTGTTGTTGTTGTTGTTAACAGTCTGGAAAGAAACTCACTGTGAGACCAATGTTCCACAATACCTAATAGGAACAATCGGCAAGATGTTCTATCAAATTCCAAAACCATGCATTACGGTAAGTAACTATTTGTGGGCACTATGGATATAGTGCCATTTTGTTGTGCCAAACATTCTGCTGTGAGAAATGGGAGTAACATATTTTAACACCCTCACTACATCCAATGGCTAGGCTAGTAATGAGGATTTTACGCTTAGCAAAGACCTTAACAAGGTGTGAAGCACATAAATTTGTCTGCTATCCAGCTGTGGAGTGCAGAATTTAGCACTACCGGGAATGGTTGTAGGCAGGATAAGAAAACAACGGTTTTCCAGCAGACCCTTGTAAATGCTGTCTTGAAAACTTGGGGAGGAATTGTCTGGGGAGGCCCTAGAATTCCTAGTATGCAACAAGTAGAGTTGTGCATGGCAGGAGGTGACCAAGTGGGCTAGTTCTCTCTGTGTGAATCAGAGCAGTGTAGTGGAAGTATGAACAAGACAGAATCACTTGAAAAGTAGTGCCAACATACAGGAGTGGTTGTATTTTATTTTCCTTTTGTCTCATTGCCTTATTTGTCACTTTTTGATTTTCCTGCAATATTTGCAGCTGTTATGCTGGGAACTCTTTGAATTGGCTTTTATATTTTTGAATGTACAAGCTGACTGTCAATAATATGTTGCCTCCTAATGATCGCATGGACTTCTTTCAATGTTGGATTATGTTTCCGTGTTCCTTACAATAATTTGCATGAATCACCCAACAACAACATAGTTACGTTTGTATAGTGCCTTTCACGTCGGGAGGATGTCCCAAGATGCTGGACAGACAGAGTTTCAGGGGTCGGGGAGGGTGGAGGGCAGGGGTGAAGCAGGGTGATCGAAAACACGGTCGAAGAGGAGGGTCTTGAGATGGGTCTTGAAGGAGGTAAGGGAGGGGCCGAGGCGGAGGGACTGCGATGGAGTTCTAGACATTGGGAGTAGAGTGGCAGAATGCCTGCCCGTCAATAGTGGGGTGAGTGAGGCAGCGGACATGAAGGAGCCCGGTTCACATTAGCTCTATTAGTATTAATTATTATTAGTTCTAATAATGAGTGTAGCCAGACTATTTGACCAAGAAAGGCTTCAGAGCTAGATCATGCCTTTGCCCAACTTGCACACGAGCACTTTCCAGCAAAGATCACTGGGTAGCAATTAAAAGCAAGAACTCTGGATATTGCTTCTCTACCCCCATTCCCCAATAATCAACTGTGAATATACCATTCTTGCGTTCTTCTGAACTCTAGTTTATTGCTGCATGCCATTTATGCACTGAGCCACTGAGGAATTGATTTATTTTAAAAAGATCAAAAAGCATATGCCCTTATCTAGTTAATGCTATCTGCTTGTTCCATGATGAGAATGTAAATAGCCAAATCATTTATGTACTTTGTTAGGACTGAACAAATTGGGCAAGGTATTTTGATTTGCTTATAATAAAATTGTGAAATATAATTCTTTCTCTCCGTTGTATAACAGAATGCTTTCTCCCTGATGTGTCAGCCTGGCTCAGTGGTAGCACTCTTGCCTCTGAGTCAGAAGGTTGTGGGTTCAAGCCGTACATCGGACTTGGAATCACGTAGTCTAAGATGATATTTCAATGCAGTGCTGCAGGTGTGTTGCAATGTCGGAGGTGTGTACCTTCGGATAAAAAATTAAACCGAGGTTCCATCTGCTTGTACAACAACAACAACAACAAGATTCCATTTATAAACCATTTGTAATGGTGGATGTTAGGTGTGGCATTGTTCGAAAAGAGAAGGAAGTTTCTCTCTCCCAGTGTCCTGGCCAACAATCCCTCAAATAAAATTGGGAACTCACTCCACGGCTGTTTGTGGGACATTACTGTGTGCCACTGCCTACTGCATTTTGCCAACAAAATACACAATCAATCCACTTTACAGTATCCTGTGAAGCGCTTTGAGATGTCTTGATGACATGATAAGGTGTTAATATCAAATGCAAGGATTATTATTATTATTTATTATTATTTCCTAAGTGCTGCAGGGTCCTTTTCGTCCATAAGCAGTTGTACAGACTAAGTAACTTCTGGGATGTTTTGACATTATGACCTTCGCTTTATAATAATAATAATCCTTCAATTTGACATAATGCCTTTTCTCGTTGTCAAGAGATCGCAAAGCGCCTCACAAGATATAGTGTAAAGTGGATTGACTGTATTTTGTAGGTGAAACGCAGCAGCCAGTTTTGCGCACAGTATAATATGTGCACAAACAGCACAACTTAAAAATTTAAGTACGATCACCAAAAGTGGACAAGGAAACATATTGTATAACATAGGCATTGGCAATAGAGTTGAATAGATTTGAAGTGGAAGTAACTATTCTGAATCTGCTTGTTCTCTTTATCTAAGGTTAAACTCTGCCACTCTGTCCCCAACCTCTGGAATTCCATCCACCAATCACTCCGCCTCACCCCCTCCTTAGCCTCCTTCAAGTCCTGCCTCAAGACCCTCTTCTTCGACCATGCCAACGGCCACCCCCGTTCCCCTCCCCTCCCTTCTTCCCCCCCAACCCCAGCTCGGGTCTGAAATGTTGTATACTGTCCAGCGCCTTGGGACGTCCTCCCAACGTGAAAGGCGCTGTAGAAATTTAATCTTGTTGTTGTTGTTGTAAACTAAAATGACTTGCATTTCATGCAGATCATGATGTCTCAAATCGCTTTGCTGGATATACTACAACAACAGCAACAAAATTACATTTGTAAAGCGTCTTTCATGTCAGGAGGATGTCCCAAGGTTGGGATGTGGGAGGGGATGATAGGGGTACAGCAGGTCAGAGATGTAGGAGAGGGCAAGGCCATGGAGGGCCTTGAAAGTGAGGACGAGGATTTTGAATTCTATCCTCTGAGGGATGGGGAGCCAGTACAGCCGGGCGAGGGTGTGGGTGATGAGGTCACGGAACCTGGTCCAGGAGAGGACACAAGCTGCAGAGATCTGGATGATCTGCAACTTGTGGAGGGAAGAGTTGGGGGGGCTGACAAATGAGGGAGTTTCCGTAGACAAGCCTTGAAATGCTGTACACTGTCCAGTACCTTGGGACCTCCTCCCGATGTGAAAGGCGCTATACAAATGTAATCTTGTTGTTGTTGAGGTGACTACAAAGTATAGTGATTTTGCATGTTGCAGACAAAACTAACTGACAATAGGGATGCCAAATAATAATAATAATAATTATCCTTGCATTTAATATAGCCCCTTATCACGTCATTGAGATGTCTCAAGGTGCTTCACAGAATATATTGTAAAGTGCAGAATGTTGTGGATGAAACGCAGCAGCCAATTGGCACAGCTGTGTCCCACAAACAGTTGTGGAAAAAGTGACCAAATTATTATTATTATTTTAGAAGGGATTATCAACCACGAAAAGTGATCCGCCAACCAACTAACAACCGGGTTCCTACTTACTGTTAAGTAAACACAGGTGCACGGAGTAAGGAAACTTGGCTAAGGTTTCAAGTTTCCTTGCCTGAGGTTTCACCTCACTCAGGAATCAAATCTGGGTCCTCTCCCTTGCAAGGCGAGCACACTAACCACTACATTACCTATATAAATGGACATAAGTAGAGACCTCTCAGAACTGAAATTCCTGACATCATAAGTTTTTTTGTGGAATATTGTGTGCAAATTGGCTGCGTGTTGCCTACAAAACTACACTTCACAATAAAAATCCTGGGAAGCACTTTGAAACATCCTCTCAACATGAAGGCACTGTATCAAATGCAAGGATTATTATTAATGAGAGACTTTGCTATACCCGATAAGAAGGAAGATATTGGCAGATTTTAGGGGATGAAAGATGACTGACAAGCTTATATCTAAATACCTGTCCAGTTAGCTCTTTTAATAATGCATCAAGCACAATATTACAATGATTTCTATCAGAAACTTGATTATTTGATTACTTAATAAAGGCCAGTGAGTCTTAGTTTGATTAAATTGAAAACCAAGACAAGTGACCAAGAAGCAGTCTGATACAAGGAAAAGGTCACACAGGACGAAAGGTTAGAGGAACATAAACGAACGTGTAGGCGTAGAGGTACTGTACTAATTATTTGATAATACAACGACTTTCTGCATAGAATTCTATGGTTATGTCAATTAATTTTGTTATATTTGTGGAATAATGTTTAATATTTGGGAACAATGTGTAATATTTCCAAAAGATTTTGGGAGGAACAATTGGAAGAAGTTCTGAAAGAAGCCAAGGATAGAAAAAGGATCTCTACATAGCCAGCTGTTTCACTCTTTACTTCCGAACATTGGCACCTTCATAAATCAAATTAGAGCTTTTGTTAATATTGTAAATGATTGGCAAATCACTCTTTACACTCTCCCAGCTTCTTTTGTTTTGCCTGACACATGTAGAACCCCATCACCATGCTTAAGAGTTTCCAGACCGGATTGAGAGTTCCACATATGTATGCCATTTAAACCTGGCAATTTCCCTGTGTCTGGAATGGAATGCAGACTCTCTCCCTGGAGGGATACACACTTCTTACCTAATTTTGGAGCATATTAGGAGCACCTTGGCAAGAGCCAAGGTTGGAGCCCTCACTCGGTGGATGGCGGGTATGAGGAACCTCGCTATGAACTTCCTGGTGCATAGTTCAGTATGACATTGCCACCAACTTCCAGCTCATTGAACGATGATTCTACCAATTGGGGGAAGGTTATCTAGTTAATATTTGCCAAATGCATACAGAAGATGTGGCAGGACATTAATGCCACGTTTTACTGTTACTGTTGTGTGTAGTGCATGATATATTTCTGTAGCGATTCAAGTGGGGAGGCACGTTTTCACAATCTGCCCATCTTGTTATGCTGAGGAAACAAGAGTTTAGCACATGGCAGTAAACACAGACACAGAGCGCTGCTCACTGGTCTCTCGCTGCCAGTGCAATTTTTGTTCAACAGCAGAGAAGAGCCAATCTGACGCTCAGTTCTTTTCATTCATTAAAATGTGGAGGGAGAGTCTGTCTGGCTTTTTCTCTAACTTTAAAAGTATACTTTCAGAATCAAAATGCTAGGTTTTGGGGGTGAGTCCCATAGCACACAGGGATGCGAAAATCAAATGCAGGATGGTTTTACAGTGGTCCAAAGAAGTTTGCCTGATTTTAATAATTTTGTTCCTGTGTTTTGTGAGCTCTGACCCTGATAATGCAGGAAAGTTAGACTGGCTAAAGTTAACTGTATTTATCTTCTTTAACATCCTGTAGCATTAGCTGAAAGATTTACACAGAGGGAACCAGGCGCATTCCGTCCACATGGTCCCTGCCAGTGTTTATATTCCACATGTGCCACCACCTCTTCCATTTCCCTCCCCCTTTACCCCTCTATTTTCCTCCCGCTATTCTCCTCTATTCCCCTCTCCCTATTTCCCTCCCAATACCACTCTATTCCCCTCTTCTATACCCCTCTATTCCCTTCTCCCTCATGTATGCGTCAACATTTCTTTGAAATACATCCACGTTATTTGCTTGAACCACATCTTACAACTGCGGGTGAAGATGTATATTTCTTTTATTTATGCCCTCTAGTTTTCGACTCACAGTGTTTCTATACATGAAGATTACGTCAGAGCGAAATGTGTACAGAATATTACCATTCAATTAATTGTTCACTAGGTAATGGCACTCCAAGGCACACAAATGAGTATAAACTTTTGTCACATGTCTTCACCTCGGATCATTACAGGCATTACTTTGTAAAGAATGTCATTTTTACACCTGTTTTTATCAACCTCCAAAGAGTAAAGAACCCATCGGGATTTTAACACAGAACCTGACAATGCCAAGTGCAGTGCGCAGGATGTTGCTTCAACGGTAACTAAGATAAAAATACAAATCCTGTGTTGTAAACGTCAGCTAACACAGCAAATACATCATTTGGTGAACGGCAAATGTTCTCTTGGGGGTGAATAGTGGAAAGGCAATGGGAAGTTCACCAACAAAATACACAGACACTGCAGTAAATCCTGTGAAACTCTTCGGGACATTTCGACAATGTGATAAGGCGGCATATCAAATGAAAGAATTATTATATCCATCTCCCAAGCCAGGGCCTGAGGTGCATGTTTAACCTTTACAGTGTATACTGAATGCTATTTTGAGCAGGGCAGCTGTTAAACTCTTACCAGCACGGCCTCTACCTATGCTCATGGGTCTTAATCAAGCAATTTCTTACCTTTGACCAAACTTGGCTCAGTTTCTTTTTCACTTCTCACTGGAAGTTCTCATCTGTCTCGAGTTCTTTTGACTAACAGATGATGTTTAACTGAATTTTGTGAATCGTTCAGACCAGAATTGACCTCCAAGTGAGAGGCACTGACTCGCCCCAGAACTCAATTGAAGGAAATCTCACCAGAAACCAACACCGTGAAGACAGGTAACAGCACAAATGAATGGCACAACAACGGAACAAAAAGCAAAATGATTATTAATTTTAGGGGATAGCTAGTTGTCTGACACATGCGGAAATCCATCGTCATACTTATGAGTATCCAAACCGAGAATTCCATGCCTTTACCTCATATGGAAATTCCAGAGATAAATTGTTGGAATGGAATGTGAACTCTCTCCCTGGAGGGACCCATCCTGCTTACCGGAAAGTATTAGGTGCAGGTCAGCAAGAGCCAAGGCTTGTGGACCCCAGAATGTGTGTTGGGGTATTGCTGGAGTCTAACCAGCTAAAGCCAGCTTTCCATTGATGGCACTGTCTGACAAGCTTTCCAGCAAGGACCATCCTACCCATTAGGGTTTTAGCTTGCGGGGTTAACAGGAGCTGAGTGGGAGGATTCCCTGCCCACAGTGACTGCTCTTCCAAGCATTGCAGATGAGTCAGGCTGGCTTTGCTGTCATCAACAGTATCCTGGAATACTGCAGACCCGCCTGGCTCAGCAACCGGACTACTGAGACCGTCACAGAGGGCTGGCGCGAATCCAGCATTACATTGCCAAACATGTCACCTTGTAGCCAGTTCAGCTCCAAAAAGCAAAATACCTAACCTGGATGAAAAATTGCCGAATCCTAGTACTTAAAGTGGTTTATAAAAGAATTTCCACTGCGGGCGGGCTGGGGCGGGTGGTGGGGGGGGGTGTGGGTGGAGAGAGAATGTGTTCAGCTCTGGGAGCTGGAGTACTTCAAGGTCAGGGTGTTTTTTTTCCATTGCAGCAGCTGCATGCATGTGTGTGAGTGCACACGCTCTCCAGTACTGAGGTAGCTGTAAATGAATGTCAGACCCTTTGGTGAGAGTTCAAGTTTCCTGGAGGTGTTGGAATGTCTATAAAAATCACCTGCACTTTGTAATTCTTCAGAGTTATTTATCTTTTTTCTTTGCTTTTTCCTCCTCTCCCCATTCTTCTCTCTTTAATTGTACTTTGTTGGTGTGTAGGGAAATCTCAGCTATGTTGAATGATCTGATTCAAACACATGTGGCAGCTAGCCGCAGAATGCTACCTCTGGTCACACCATCACCATCCCGTCAGCTACCTTTGTACTCTTTCCAGTAAGAAAGCCAAAAAAAAATGCGTGTAGCAAACCCAGTGCCACAAATCATTTTAACAACGTATACCAGTGATGGTGGGAGCTGATGTCAAATGTGAACAGCCCTAGGCAACATCCCTAAATCATGTCTTTTTTTTTTAACTTAAATGCATGTTTATTCTTGCTAAAAATCCTGCAGTTCTTTTTTTGGCTCTTACAAAGAAAATAGGAAAATTGTCCAATATTTGGGAGAAAAGAAAGCTGAGGAAACATATTACCCATTCCTTAACTCTGCTTCACTGTTAATGGTGTCACCAGGCAATATTGTACTTACACTGATATCTCCGCACTAGACTTCCGTTACCTTGTATTACATCCTATTCATTCATTCATTCATTCATTAATAGAATATTTTTTATTGGAAATTCTATTTTCCTGCTTTCCACTGGGAAGCATATTGTTCCTATGCTTAATACACTTGATCGACAGTATGCTCTGTTCAGTATTTATGCACACCAACTCTTTGCATGACTTAATTGGAAAAAAATTACAAAGGATAATTGGACCTGCTACCAGCTGTGAGGCCAGCCCACCACGAATATTGGCCACAGACACCGTGTTTAAAAGCTGGACCTTGTCACGAGAGTCCACTCTGCTGGCTGCCCTAGAGGGAACTTGTCAAGCTTGGGTCCCTGCTGTTTAGCTTCTGAGATTAGATTATTAAAAAAAAGCCTCACAAGTGGAATTGTAACTGTCTGGTTCCAGAAAATGTGGAAAGGATTAATGTGGCATGCAAAACAAATCACTCTTACATCAGCTTAAAAAAAGACCCAGCTAATATTAAACACACTTAAGCTCTACCACAAGCAAACCTTTTATAGAGAAAATCAGGTTTGTTTTCCAGGTTTGTTTGCTGAGCTCCTAAGAATATTTTAAAATGAAAATTGTCCATGAGAATACTGAATGATTATAAGATCTTCATAAGAGCAGATGGTCTATGAACTTATCCTCTCTACATGTGACCATTAGTGTGAGTGACAGTGATACAGTAGTTCTCCGCACGTCACATTATGGTATCAGCTTCTCTCAGTTGGTAGTATTCTCACTTCTGGATCAGAAAGTTGTGGGTTCGAGCCCTATGATCCATGACTTTGATCTCATAGACTAGGCTGGGAGAGCCTCCTCTGCGTGGTCACCATTAATACACAGTCACTGCACCTGTTGGCAATTACTTGTGAAATGCTTTGCCTGCGATGCTTCAACATAATAGTCATCTTGTCAAATGAAGGGGTTATTGTTATCAAGGTATTGAATTTGATTTCTATCTGACAGAATTGCAGAAAATATGTTGTTCTCAGAATAAAATAGTAGCAAGTTAAATAGTGGGTTGGTTAAGGTGCTTAATTCACACTATTACTATTGTTGGAATACATCAGCCATGTGTGTAGTTGGTTCACCAATTTACATCCAGTTTATTAGCAGCAGTAAATAATCTAAATGAGATGCATATGCAATCCTCCCTTTGAGTCACTAGAGAAAACATTATTGAGCACAATCCAAAGGGAAAAGATTATACACATTTTCAACCTCTGGTAAGAATTGTCACTCTAGGAGTTTCACTGAGAAAGCAGCCATTGCTAAACTACTGAAATATCCCAGATATTTCTGACAAGAGTTTGACCTCACAGTCTAGGCTGACCCTCAGCATAGCACTGGAGAGGAGTAGTATTGTCAGAGGTGCCGTGCTTTGGATGAGAACATTAAACAAAGATCCCATCTGCCTGTTCGGTTGGCCCTACTCATAAAGAGAATGGAGTGGACATTAGAGATCCATAGATCCATGAATTTCTCCCAAAATTGGATATTCACTTCATGACTATTTGTGGGACATTTGCTGTGCACAAATTGGCTGCCGCATTCCCCTACAAACCCACAGTCACTATACTTTACAATAAATCCTGTGCAGGGCTTTGAGTCATCTCAACGGCATGATAATGTGCTATATCAAATACAAGGATTATTACTCCTCACAATGAGACCTGTTATAACATTGTCCCCTCTCCCCATGATTTGAGATTTGAGAAATTGCGGGGGAATCTTGAACAAATTTTGCAGAAAATTGCGGGGAGTTGAGTGGTGCTTTGAGGTATATTTTACTGCCACCCTACACTTTTTCACTTTATCGATGAAAACTAACCATAAAGAAATAACACATATTAGATTGTTGCAAAAAAAATATGAATTACTTCTTTAAAATAAACTGGGTGGCCTTTTTGAGAGACACACATAGAGTCCCAGAGAGAGCGACACGCATTCACAGGCATAGAGAGACACACATTTTCACAGAGAGAGAGAGAGAGACACCACACACACACTCATAGACACAGAGATAAATACACACATACACATTCACACACACTCACAAACACATATACATAGAGAAGACACACACACACTCACAGACATCCATACAGAGGAGACACACAGACACAGAAACTCACAAACATGTGGAGGGAGACACAGACACTCACACACACACAACCACAATCACAGACGCAGGATCACAATCCTATCAGCGGATCCTCCGAGTGAAGCCCATTTGCCGCTTGCACATCAGGAGCGGCTCCGTCTACAGTGACGTCATGTAACCAGCGAGCGGCCCGCGGGCCAGAAATTATATTTATAGCGGGTTTGTAGCGGATTCCGCGGGGACCATTAACCTGGAGTATTGCAAGGCACCAGGAGAAACTTAATTCTCTTTTTTGAATAGCATCAGAAATCACCAACATCTGTCTGAAAACAGGAAGTTGGGTCCCCAATTTAGCATCTCCACCGGAATATCAGCCCAGACTCAGGAACCCACAACTTACTAATATACCACAAAACAAGAATATTTGATAACTGAAGAACAACCACAATAAAAAGTACAGTATCAAGATAACTTGTTATATTCCATTGCAATATTGCAGAAAATGGGCTTAAAACCTCAATGTTTCATAACATATGGTCACTGGAGTGAATTTGCTCCCTTGATTTTGGCACATTGTTTTACCCTGAAACCAGTTTCAACACCTTCATGGGTCCCCTCTTTGTTTCCTGATTGTTCTTCCTCACTTCCCAGCCAGCATGCATGATGCTTCAAAGGATATCATGTGGCAGGCTGGCTCATTTGGTAGCGTGATTACATCTGAGACAGAAGGTTGTGCATTCGCGTCCCGCGTCAGAACTTAGAACCCATATATAGTCAAAGATGACACTCCAATGCAGTCTTGAGGATATGTTGTGATGTGCTGAGGTTCTGTCCTTCGGATGAAATGAAAAAACAAGATCCTGTCTGCCTGTTAAGTGGACATTAAAGATCCCATGGCACTATTTGAAAAGAGAAGGGAGTTTCTCCTGGTCAACAATCCCCCAAATAAAATTGATCACTCATTCCCTGGTTGTTTGTGGAACATTAGTGTATACAAATTGGATGCTATGTTTACCCACACAAAAAAAATAATCACACAACTTTAAATTATTCCGTGAAGTATCTTGAGATGTCTTAACAGTGATAAGACTGTGCTTCGACCGTGCTTACAGCCACCTCTCCAACCCCCACACTGACTCGGAGTCAGGCTCCGCCATTGTTAAGCGCTCTGAAGCATTACCCTGTGTGGAGGGCGCTATATAAGTGCAAGTTGCTGTTGTTATTGATAAGGTGGTACATGAAATTCAAGGATTATTTTTACCAATTGAACTAAGCAAATACCCATGAGGGATACTAAAATGCCATGCTTCACAATTGACCACAACAATTGCGGTGCCAACTAACTACTGTGTCCATGTCGTAGGGGGTTGGGGGGAACACTTCAATCCAAGGACCAGTCTGTAGGAACAGATAGAAATTTACGATGTTTCAGATCCATTATGATATATTGTGATTTTTACCACAATACTTTCCCCACTGTTTTGTTCCCTGTGTACCAAAACAGTAGGTGATAATCTGTTTATGGGACTCCAACAGCATTAGCGAGTAAAATTATTGAATCACATATAGCAATTAATACAGTAAACTATTTTGACACACACTATAAGCCTGTTGTTATAAGCACAGATTCCATTCTCTCTGTGTAACTTATGTATTTGAGTATTCATCTATTAGACAGGAACTACACCCAGTGAGACACATTGGTACACAACTCAACACAACTGGAAATGTAAATGGAGGGACATTGATGAGGCCTTAATCCCTTGCAAAATGTATTTTATTTATATTGAACATAGCACTGGTTAATGTGCTTCCCTATTTGTGTTTCAGTCTGTCTCAGTTGGTAGCACTCTCACCTCTGAATCAGGTGAGTCGACCACATCACACCCACCCTCGCTCGCCTCCACTGGCTCCCCATCCCCCAGAGGATTGATTTCAAGATCCTCATCCTCACCTACAAGGCCATTCACGGCCTTGCTCCCTCCTACCTCTCCGACCTACTATCCCCCTACCTACCTGCCCGTACCCTCCGTTCCTCCGGCTCCGGTCTGCTCCACGTCCCCCGCCCCAATCGCCCTACCATCGGTGGCCGGGCCTTCAGCCTCTCAGCCCCCAGGCTCTGGAACTCTATCCCCCAGTGCCTTCGCCGCCTCCTCCCTCTCCTCCTTCAAGGCCGGTCTCAAACCTTTCTCTTTGACCGAGCCTTCAGCTCCCCTCTCGACTCTCTTCCCCCTCCTCGCTCCCTCCCTTCCCTCCCCTCACCCTGACCATTTCCCCAATGCTCGGGTCATGACCCAACTGTGCAGCGCCTTGGGATGTCCTCCTGACGTGAAAGGCGCTTTATAAATGGAATCTTGTTGTTGTTGTTGTTGAATCAGAAAGTTGTGGTTTTAAGCCCCAGTTTAGAACTTTGAACTCTATACAGTCGAGGCTGACACTCTGTTACAGTACTGGTATATCCTGCTACGTTGGAAGTGCTATCCTTCCTATGAGACATTAAATCAAGGTGCCCCCTGCCTTTCCAGTAGGATATTAAAGATTCCAAGGCACGATTCAAAAGAGAAGGGAGTTTCTCCCAGTGACCTGTCCAACAATCACCAACATAAAATTGATTATTCACTTCACTTATTCCCACATTGTTGTCCCTGAATCTGTTTATAGACTAAATTAGATTCTACATCAGGCTAAATTTGATTTACGGTTATTGTGTGCCTAGATTGTATTGGTATACACTTCTTTTAAAACAAAATATATATATTTATTTGTTGATATATATTTACACTTATCTCAGACAATATCAAACCCGTTACAGAAAAGAAGATGCAGCATGTTATTATCCCATTACAGGACGCAACAGATCTGGCCCTTTGCGGCGGGGGGACCGGGGGGGGAGCAGGGGGGGGGTGGACGGGGTGGGGAGGGGGCTTGCCTCTGCGCACTCCACTTTGGTGAAGGGACCAAGGCTTCCCTGCCTCGGGGTTCTAGAGTTTTCTAGAGTGTATATGTCTGACAAAACATGTCATTTCTTTTACCTTCTTGCTTGAACTATGTCTGTCTGGATGTCTAATTTCACTCAATATGCATCCGAGTCTCTCTCCTCCCACACACTGTAAATCCTAATCCCCTATCCTGCTAACTGTACATCCAAGTCTCTCCACCCACACACTGTATATGTTAATCCCCTATCCTGCTAACTGTGCATCCAAGTCTCTCCTCCCACACGCTGAGTATCTGAATCCTGTGTCCTGCTTTAACTGTGGATCCAAGTCTCTCCTCCCACACATACTGTATCAGAAACCCTTATCCTCTTTTCTGTGCGTCCACAATGCCACACACACGCAAAGTGTAAGAGAATGATATTGAAAGTGATCTTATCACAGTCTCGCCGACCTTGAAACACTTTGGTTACCAATACATGGATTGCAATGGAACTGACAATTAAAAGACAAGCCCATTCTCTCATGGCCGAAGATTGTTACAAGTCACAGCCTTATCAGTGAAACCAACTGAAATTTGTGTTCAGCTTCATATTTAATGCTTCCCTTTAAATCATTCACAAAACTATCAATGTGTATCCATTTAAAGAGCAAATTATTAAAAAAAATTATGTATGATAAACCCATCTCATGCCAGATAATCAGTCAGTGAATTACTTTGCAATGAGAGTGGTGAATCTATCACAAGATCACAAGAAGGGTTCAGATGAAGAAGTCTCTTTAGCCTATTTGATCTTATCCTTCCAGAACACCCACTCTACTGTTCTCCCATTACAGTGTCCAGCTATTTCCTGAATAAATCCAATGTAGATTATTTTATGGTCAGCCGAGTGTCTGACACCTGTAGAAGCAATGCTTAAGAGTATTTAAGCCAGACTGAGAGATCCACATATGTAAGTTACCTATCATGGGAATTTCCCTGTGTCTGAAATGGAATGCGAACTCTCTCCCTGGAGGGACGCACACCGCATATCTATTTTCAGAAAGTATTAGCCGTACTGGCTAGAGCCAAGGCTTAGCAACCTGAGAAAAAAACAACTAAAATGCAAAGCTTGCCATTGAAAACACTGTCTGCAAACTTCTGACTCCATGTTTAAACGGTACCACCCTACTCATTAGGGCAATGGCTTCTAAGGTTAACATGAGAATAATAATAATAATCCTTGCATTTGATATAGCGCCTTATCATGTCTTCAAGACATCTCAAAGCACTTCACAGAATGTACTATAAAGTGAATTAACTGTATGTTTTGTGGGCGAAACGCAGCAGCCAAATGCGCACAGCAGTGTCCCACAAACAGTCATGGATTAAGTGACCAATTTATTAATTTTTTTTAAAGGAATTATTACCTCTGAAAAAGCAATCCGCAAATCGACTAACAACCTGGTTCCTACTTATAACTGTGTATTTCCAGTTAATATAATCCAATATATGATGGGAAGGATCCATGCCCTCAATGAGCTGTCTACTGCTCTTAAGTCTTAGCAGTGAGCCAGGCTGGCTGGTCTGTCATCAGGAGTACTTTGGAAAACTGCAAACTCACCTGACTCAGGAACTGGATACTGAGATCGTCACAGAGGATTGATTTGATACCAATGTTCCGTTGGAGCCAGCTCAGCCTCAAGAAGACCTCACTTAACTCACAGGAAGATAGTAACTGGTTGGTCATTTGACATTCAACAAGCATAGGTACAGACCCCGACTCTATCTCTCTGCCTCCACCCTCAACTCCAGAACTACTGGTGTCCTGACTGATTGCCTGTCTGACATCAAGTCCGGGACGAGGGACAACTTTCTCCAACTCAACGTCAGCAAGACCGAGTCCCTCCTGATTGGCTCACGCCAGCGCCTCCGCACCTCGGGCACTGCAGCATCAGCCTCCACGGCTGCACACTCAACCTCACTAAGCCAGTCAGGAACATGGGTGTCTTGTTTGACCCTGAACTGTCCTTTCTCCCCCACATCTGCGCCATGACCGGCAATGCCTACCACCACCTCTGCAACAATGCCAGACTCCGCCACTGCCTCACCCCTCAGGCTGCCGAAACCCTCACCCACACATTCGTCACATCAAGGCTCGATTACGGAAACTTCTCCTCATTGGCCTTCCAAACTCTTCCCTTCACAAGCTGCAGATCATCCAAAACTTTGCAGCTCGCGACCCCATCACTCCCACCCTCGCCCGACTCCCCTGGCTCCCCATTCCCCAGAGGATCGAGTTCAAGATCCTTGTCCTCACTGTCAAGGCCATCCATGGCCTTGCCCCCTCCTACCTCTCTGACCTGCTGACTTCCTACCAACCTGCCCGCTCCCTCCCTTCAGCAGGCTCCAGTCTGCTCTAATGTCTCCCGCCAGACCCGCCCTACTATCGGTGGCCGGGCTTTCGGCCTCTCTGCTCCCACACTCCATCCCACGGTCGCTTCACCTCACTTCATCCCTTGCCTCTTCAAGGCCGGTCTCTTCTCTTCGATCGTGCCTTTGGTCAGCCTCCCACCTCTCTGCCTTCCTACCACACCACTATGCTTAAAAATATCCAAACCAAACTGAGATTTCAATGCATCCCACCTACACATGAAAATTCCAGAGATAGATTGTTGGAAAAGAATGCGTACTCTCTCTCCCTGGAAGGACGCATCCTGCTTACCAAATTCTGGAAAGTATTAGGCGCAGGTTGGCAAGAGCCAAGGCTTGGGGTCCCCAGAGAATGGTTTGGGCTACTGCTGGAGTCTAACCAGCTAAAACTGCATGGTTTGCCTTTGACATTACTGTCTGGCAAGCTTTCCCACTGCTTGTCCAGGTAAGACCACCTGTTGGGGCTTTGGCTTGCACAGTCAGCACATGACTGTGCTGTCATCAGCAGTGCCCAGGAGTACTGCGGACCCACCTGGCTAAGGAACTGGTCTACCCCGACCGTCACAGAGGGCTGGCTTGATTACAACATTCCTCTGCTGGCCATGTCACCTTGGAGCCACTTCAGCTCTAAGGAGACACTGCTTACCTCCCCCCTCCACCCAGAGGATAGTCACTAGATGGTCATTCAACATCCAACAAGCGTGGGTTTGAGCCCTCGCTAGGTGGACGGTGGATACCAAGAAACTTCCTGTGAACTTCCCGGTGGACAACACATCTCAGCATGAAATGCATAAGAGTATTGCCACTGTCTTCCTGTCCGCAGCTTGGACACACATTATTATTATAATACAATGTTCTATTATAATAGAAAATTTAATCTATTCTAAATGCAGGTTGGTATATATCATAGAATGGATGCACACTAAAACATGGTATGTATTACCCTTCTGTACCTCAGCTTTTCAGTGAACAATATTTTATCTCACTGCACAATATATATTTGTGAAAAGCTTGCTGCAGAACCAAAAACATTTCTCTGGCTCTTGTGCAATCCAAGACATGTGGTTATAGTACAGATGTTTTGGCTTTGTAGTTGCGGAGTGATGGTTCCGTTTTCCTCGAAATAATGTTCCAATGGTAATAAATAATATAATAATAATCCTTGCATTTGATATAGTGCCTTCTCATGTCTTTGAATCTTCTCAAAGCGCTTCACAGAATATACTGTCAAGTGAATTGATTGTATATTTTGTGGGCGAAAAGTAGCAGCCAATTGCACACAGAGGCATCCCACAACCAGTTGACCAATTTTTTTTAAGGGAATTATTAGCCCCGGAAAAGCGATTCGCTAATCAACTAACAGCCAGGTTCCTTCATACTCCTAGGTAAACAAAGGTGTATGGAGTAAGGAAACTTGCTAATTTCACCCTACCGGGAATTGAACCCAAGTCTCTCACTTTCGAGGCAAGTGTTCTAACCACTGAGCTGCAGGACTCCACAAAGCTAATAATCAAGTTCAAGAAAATGTTTGAAATTTATTAACCAAAACAGACATGGGGAGGTAAATTTGAAATATTTTATAAAAGATTGATATGATATGATTGTGATGTGCTTTGAAATAGCCTTCCAATGGGAAGGATGCTACTGTATATTGAATGCAAATATTATTATTATTGTTATTAATAGTATCATTCTAAATCAAGCAGGGAAAAATTATTGCGGTTTTCTCCTCTGAATTGCGCATATGAACTATGTGCAAAAAGTGCCTCTAATGTCACTTCCCGTGCATTGTGTGCGTACATGTTATGCACAGGAATCACTGACATCATTTCCTGGCTATTGCTTATGATATTATGCACAAGAAACATTGCTGACATGCAGACATCAGCAGCACTATTTGTATAAGGTCACACGACATGTGCATGTCCTACATGATGTCCGCGATGAATTGTTGATGCAGAAATCCGACATTTTTTAGTGCAGGAAGCTGACCAGTCAACGCCAGAGGTCAGGTGTACCACATTTCCAGTTAGCATAGGTTCACAGTAAACATGGAGAGTCAATTATCATCTTCAGATCTCTTCCAGCTTCTTCCTTGGCAAGGTCTAACCCCTCTTTGGTGTGCCTCGTATATGTATTTCCCACATATAGTACCTTATCTGCATTAAACTTAATTTCCCAGTCAGAAAACCACGTGCATACCCTATCACACTTTTTCTGTAAGACCTTTGCTGCCTCCTCTGATTCCAAAGTCCATTCAATGAACCATTGTACTTTAGTGGTTCATTCAACAAATCTCTAGATAATGGTGTCCAAACCTTGTTTCGTTAAGCACACACGACACAAATATTTCATGTTTGCGTGGAATGAGTCCATGATTAAGAAACATTGAAAAAGAAATTAGCAAAGTTACATTTAACCTCAGGGAAAGAGTGTAGCATTTCATCCATCCATCTGACTATTCAGCAAAAATAACATCTGTGTGCCGAGCATGAAGTGATATTGGCAGAGGAAGCCCGCAATGAATCTGTTCCTTATTTGTGTTCCTCCATCGACACATTCCTATACATCCAACCACACCCATGCACACACTCACAGGCACACAGACACACGCAAGCACACACACACAGGCACATGTGTGCTGAGGGAATCAAAGTGAGGAACTAACGTCGTGCATGGAAAAATATTGTTTATCAGTGTATATCAGAATAAAAACACAAGTTCAACAAGACATTGCTTCATGACCTTTCATCAATTGGATGACTATTTTCTGGGTTGGTTATTTATGATTGTATTTTTCGTTCTAATGTAGCTAAAATCTATCTAACTTTGCTTCAGAAAAGAACAGCTCTCCTGTCCTGGTAAAGGATGGAAAAGTACTTAATAAAACTATGTGTTGCTCATGTGATGCTGTATCTATTTTAGTTTCACATACAAACAAAAACTCAACACTATACCATATTACTTAAGTACTTTTTTCATAAACCTGAGAAGCATTCTCAATTTGTTGATTTTTGGTAATGTATACAAATCGCTTTTATCCACTTAAAACAATTCCATATTTTGCCCAAAGGCTTGCTCTGTGTTTAGGTATAAGAGAACTGTTCAACGTTTCATACACTAGGTTTATGTCTCATCCTGAGCCAACTGTCAGAACCTAAACCAATGCCCAGCCTTATCTGCCAATCACATACAAATAACAGAAAAGACTGCTTTTTAAAACCAAATAATAGACTACATAACATGGGTCTGCTAAGTGTCCTACTTAGATCTGAGCATAGCCTTAGGTGTCATTCTTTTACTACATAGATATTTTTTAAAAGTTTAGATTTTAATTAATTTTAATGCGGACTGTTACAGTTGGTTCACTATTACCTATCAGTGGTTTTGAGCTGTGTTTCCCCTCTCTTCGGATCTTTATAGGAAAATGATCACCTGGAAATAGAAATACATACAGAAAGTTATTGGGAGTCACACAACTCGTGGTTACCACTTAATTTCTGAGTAGCAGAATGTAAAAATGGTACTCATTACCTGTCAATTGCACCAAAGAATGGAATTGTAAAAATGTGTTGGACTTTTTAGCCTTCAGTCAATTGCTACTATCTCATTTGCAATCTTGTCAGGTGAAGCACTCACAGCCGCAATTCATACAGTTGATTTCAGTGTTTCATACCATGTGTACTGGATTGAAACTGTTCATTTTGCAAATACTGTAGTTTTAGTGCATTCTTATGCATCAACACAATAGAATACAAATGTATGTTTATATATCGCCTTTCACAGGATGCCCTAAGGGGCTTAATACTATTGGCTGGTACCTGAACTGGGAGGCAAAGGGAATGGGGAGAGGAAAGATGACTGAAAATTGAGTCATAGAGGTAAGGTCTTGAAACAGATTTTGAATGAGGTGGGGAGGCAATTGAAGGGATTCCAGGATGGAGCTTAATAGTGCAACTGTGCAAGTTATCACAAGTCATCATCACTGCATGCTTACCGAGCAGCTGAGAAAGACATTTTGCATTCATGTAAAATACATTGATTTCTTAACTGCTGTAATCAAGGCATTGTGGATTGAACAATTGGTTCTGCTCGGGGGAGCAGGAATAAATCACAATTTTTGTTTTCATTTTTCTTCACTGTCCTCCTAATCTGAAATTCATTCACAGAGATTATTGAGTCACTCAAGTGGCCGTAATTCATACTTGAGCAGTCACCCCTGTCAAGCTAATGCAGTATGGCTCCACCAACAACTATGAATCAAAGATCTTAATCATAGATCTTACTGAAATATCCAGTATAGTGACTGATATTCAACTGGGGCAGAAAATGGAGATTTCATTTTAGTGAATTAAATGATAAAGATTATATAATATAACAATAATAATACAACACATATTTACATTTATATAATATCTTTCACATCCCAAGATGCTTACTACTAATGGCTTGGAAAACAAGCTCGGGGTGGTAGCCAAGGGGGTGAAGAGGGGAAGATGAATGAAAGCTCAGTCAATATTAATTCTTGCATTTGGTATAACACCTTATCACGTTGTCAAAATGTGTCAAATGGCTTTGTATTTGTGGGTGACGCAGGAGCCGGTTTCCACACAGCAAACAGTAATGGAGTAAGTGGCCAATTTTATCTGGGGGATTGTTAGCCAGGACACTGGGAGGAACTCCCTGTTCTTTTCGAATAGTGTCATAGGGTCTTTAATACCCATCTGAAAAGACAGACATATCTTCAGTTTAACGTCTCATCTGAAGGGTAGCATCTCTATCAATGCAGCTCTACCTCAGCACTGCACTGGAGTTCACGAGGCTTGAACCTACAACCTTTAAGCACACTGATGGACAAAAGTATAGGTATGTTACAATGACAACTAATATGCGCTATAGCTTACCTGATGGTGTTCAGTGGAATATATAGAATACAATTCCAATCCCAAAATGGTATCTTCAGTGTAATAGCCATAAATTTCCCTCTTCCTCCGCCCCAGAGAAAAATAAATAAAATATTTGAAAATACAGTCATAGGATTAGCATTGAAAAAACAGCCATAAGAGTAGGTTAATGTTAAATAAACACCTCATCAGCATTATAGCCTGAGTTGAAGCGCCCCCTATGTTGCTTATGATTTAGCTCCAAGAGCCACATCAGTGATGAGCTTGCTAGCTAGTTCTATGCAAAAAAAGAAAGCAGTGGTTTCTGAATGAATTGGCTCATAGATATTGGGGTGGGGGGGTGGAGAAAATGGCCTAAAGTTATTTATACAGCAAAAGGAAGTCATTTATCTCATCAACACAGATTTACACAAAACCTTTGTTGTACGTTTGTTTACGCAGAACATTTTTAGGATTGCAATTTGATCCATTTATTATAATCAACTATCACATGGACTATGAACTGATGCAAGAATTATTTCAGCTGCAGCATGAGCCCATTCAGTCAGAGAAAATGACTGTGGATGGACATCTGTTTGTTAGCATTGCAATTTAACCACAAAATGAGCTTAGGCTAAATAAATGTGACCATGATGAAACTAATCTCTCTTCTTTGCCATGACAGACAACAATTCTCTTTCAACAGAGTGATGGAACACAGCGCTATTTCTGTTATAGCTTTAATTGTGGAAAAATAAAATACTGCACCAGGCATGCATCACAGGCTTTACAGATGAGCTCATAGCTGATAGTCTCTGTCTGGCCAGCCATTCAGCAGCCAGCGAGGCTGACATCTTGAACAGCTATTCCGCTATAAACCAGTTGAAACCACGTTTGTACTGCTGAGTGGGAAGATTCCCTGCCCCCAGTGATAGGTCTGCTCCTTCATATCCTGGTGACAAGCCAGGGTGGCTGCTCCATCATCAACTGTGCTTGAAGAACTGTCTGGCCCAGAAACCAGACTGTCGAGATCAGCTCAACTCTGATATTCCACTGATATTCCTATGTGACAATGCAAGAGGATAAGCCATTGGCAAATACAAAGAGGAGATGCTGGAATATTTAAGTGCGAGACAAGGATAGGACAGTGCTGTGAAGAAGAGACATGGTTGAATGTAAGGAGGGGGGAGTGTGTGGAAGTTAGAGGAAAAGGGGAGGAGGGGAAGGGGAGGAGGGGTGGTGGTGTCAGAGGTAGCAGAGCATATATTCTCAATTTTGGACCTGAGGAAGTCCATCATCTCTTCACATTAAGAATTAGAGAAGAGGATGGGCAGGGCGTGGAAAGTTAAAGTAAATCAAGAAGTATTTCATCCCCACTCCATAAAGTAATAGCTATGTGAAACAGTCCCATTAAGAACTAGGATAGATATTTGGTCATTGACTTTTTCAAAATAGAACTGATGAGAATAAAAATGATCCCAGTGTTAAAAGTGTCTTGTTTTGGATCAAATAGCTCTTTCTGATATCATGTTTAGTCCATTGAAAGAGTTAGGACAAATAAAATGCTTTGTTAGAACTCCAGAAGAGAAATCCATGCATTCTGAATTGCAGACTATTAATCAATGGCTTTACTTAGGTGAGGATGTGTAGTTCTTAGCCACTGCACTACAAGATGATAGAATGATCTATTTTGGGTGTGGTTTGGGAAAAGTAAGATTCGTGGCAGTAATCAAAACCTCAACCATCTATAAAAGCTGATCACAGTCAGCAATTGAACATTTGGATAAGTCCCAGAACCAGATTGTCTCACCATCCAGACTCAAAAACGACATGTTTCAGTTAGGAACGCAAAAGGGAGAAGAAAAGAATAGGAACTGGTGCCAAATGAAGTTACGCACTAAACATGTGAAGCAGATGTGTCTCCACGTAAGCCAGAAAAACCAAGCTAACATCTGACGTTTGTTGGTATGAGTTTGATTCCAACTTGAGGAAACATTACAATGGACTGGAAATGTCACTGCTTTCAGTGGCTGCCAATCTGAACTCACATGGCCTCAGGAAAAAGAGGGGAGAAGCTTGAAGTAAGAACATGGACCAACATTTAAAGTCTTCAAAGATAAAAAAAAATTAAGCGGTTCATGTTGTCCATCTATCAAATGTTGCACCATAAATCCAGGAGGAAGGGTACATTCTTACAGTGGTAAGTACCACTAGGTAATATGGTGTTTGTGATATTCCATAATTATGGGTGATTTGTACCATTAATACTGCTATTCAATGATTTGATCAACCTCTTCTTACTTCAGGAAATGTTCTTGTTTGTTCCAAGCCGCCGCCAACACTCAGCCTCAACTGTTCACTGTACTGGAGACAGGGACACTTCCCATTCAGCTCCCACTAACCCTGCAAACCAAAGCTCTCAGGGATCGTGTGGTCCCAGCTGAACAAGCAGCAAGAAAGCTTGTCAAACAGTCCTCTCAATGGCAAGTTATACAGTTTTACCTAGTTTCAACAACAAGATTACATTTGTATAGCGCCTTTCACGTCGAGAGGACGTCCCAAGTTAGACTGCAACACACACTCTGGAGTCCCCAAGCCTTTGCTCTTGCCAATCTATGCCTAGTATTCTAGGGAATTAGGTAAGCAGGATGTGTCTCTCTAGGGAAGGAGTGCGCATTTTTTTCCAATAAATATCTTGAGAATTTCCATGTGCAGGTGAGATGCATAGAATTTTCAGTTTGGTTTGGGTACTCTTAAGCATGGTGATTGGTTTCCTCATGTGTCAAACAGCCAACTGACTCCCAAAAATACAACTGTTCCATGTTCTCGCAATACCACGCTATCTCTAACCTGCCCATCCTTCCCAACAGCCTTCAACTTGTCATCAACCCCATTTAGTGTTTAAAGCCCAGTTTTCAGTACAATTTCTGACTTGGTCAAAGTCATCAGCGACATTCTGTCACCTACTGCCAAAGCTCACTGCCTACTTGATATCCAGCGCCTTGGGACGTCCCGACATGAAAGGCGCTATATAAATCTAATTTTGTTGCATTCTCCTCCGCTCATCTCCTCATGCACCTCAAAGCATCAATAACTCTAAAACTTTCCTCCTGTGCCCATATTGAATTCCCTGTGGTGTACCCTAGCAGTACAGCATTGGTTTTCTCCTTTCTGGACTTTGCCTGTCCACTATCCACAACCAAGCTTGAGTACAAAGCTATCACAATTTTGTCCGATTCCCTGCCCAACCCAACATCATATGGAGTCCTGTAGCTCAGTGGTTAGAGCACTCGCTTTGCAAGTGAGAGACCTGAGTTCAATTCCAGGCAGGGCGAAACCTTGGGCAAGTTTCCTTACTCCACACACCTAATAATAATCCCTCCAAAAAACAATAATAAATTGGTCATTTTCAATCCATGACTGTTTGTGGGACACTGCTGTGCGCAATTGGCTGCCGCGTTTGCCCACAAATATACAGTCAATTCACTTTACAGTATATTCTGTGAAGCGCTTTGGGACGTCTAGAAGACGTGAAAAGCGCTATATCAAATGCAAGGATTATTATTATTATTAGTATTATCCTGAGCTCCAAGCTGTAGCACTATGTAGTGTCATGTAAAATAAATTGAGACCAGCAGCTCTCATCAGCATCTCTGACCTATGCCCTCTAGTTCCATTAATCTGACTGGTTGCTCATACAGACTGAGCCAGGCACTAAACCAGAAACTATACCATATATTCAATCCATTGTAGGACCACGCTGTCTCTCACATCCGATTATTACTTGCTCATGCCCCTCCCTCACAACCACAGCAGAATCCTTATCCACAATTTCTCAACCTCAAATGTAATAATCCTTGCAGTTCACATAGCTCTTTATTACTTTGCCATATTGGCTCAAAGTACTTGAAACGATTTACTGTTTAGTCTAGTGACTGTATTTGTAGGCAAACATGGCAGTCAATTTGTGAACATCAATATCGTATAGCCTTGAAGTGAATAATAAATTTTGTCTGTGAAATTGTTTGAAAGGAGACAGGGAGACTGGACACTGGGAGAGATTCCCTTCTCTTTTTGAATTGTGCTATGGGAACTTTAACATCTACACAAATAGCACTTAATATATTGAATATTAAATGTGATCAGAATTCAGTTATATGAGGTTGTGATATGTTGTCCACGGATGCACACTGCACCTCACCAAGCCAGTCAGGAACCTGGGCATCTTGTTCGACCCTCAACTGTCCTTTCTCTCCCACATCTGTGCCATGACCCGCTCTGCCTTCCCCCACTTCTGCAAAGTTGCCCGACTGCCACTGCCTCATCCCTCAAGCCGACTTACCCTTTCTGCTCTCTATCCTCCCTGATCCCAGACACCACCCCCAACTCTCGCTCGGGTCCTAATCCCTGACTGTTCAGCACCGTGAGACGTCCTCCCGATGTGAAAGGTGCTTTACAAATGTAATTTTGTATTGTTAATAATAATTGCTTTTTTTTAAGGTCAGCCGGGTGTCTGACACATGCCAAAACCCATCACCGTACCTAAGAGCGTCCAAACCAAGATGAGATTTCCATATATCCCACCTACACATGGAAATCCCAGAGATAGATTGTTGGAATGGAATGCGCTCTCTCCCTGGAGGGATACATCCTGCTTACCTAATTACATAAAGTATTAGGCGCAGGTTGCCAAGAGCCAAGGCTTGTGGACCCCACAGTGTGCATTGGGGTACTGCTAGAATCTAACCGCATAGCTTACTATTAATATTGCTGTCCTACAAGCCTTTCCATTGCTTGTCCAGCTAGGACCTACCCGTTAGGGCTTTGGCTTGCAGGATTAACAGGCGCTGAGTAGGATGACTCGCTGCCCCCAGTGACTGATCTGCCCTTCCAGATCCTGCCGATGATTCAGGCTGGCTGCGCTGTCATCAGCAGTGGCCTGGAATACTAGCTCAGGAACAGGACTGTCGAGACTGCCAGAGATTTGGCTGGATTCTGACATTGCCAGGTATGTCACCTTGGAGCCAGTTCAGCTCCAAGGAAACCCCGCTTTGCTGTTGTGGTACATGGGAACAGCTTATACAGTAATGTCAAGAGTTTCTCGTAAGCAGTTAATGCATTATATGTCTGTGATCTGCAGTGAGGACAGATATCTCATAAATTTGACTTTGGTGATTGCCAGCAACACAAAGTGACTTGTAGACAATGTAATGGGAATCAGACTCATTTACAATCACAGTACATTATAGCACAAAGGGACCTCTCCAAATATCTGTCTATCTATGTGGCCCATTCCACTTAACTCCATCTACCTTATCAAATTATAGGTGGTGGAACAAGGAACCATTAAAGGTTTCATCCAAATGAAATGAACATGATTCAGCAAATAAAAGCATTCAGGATATTTTAATATTTAAATGAAGTACATGTGTCAAATGAAAAGATGCCCTGAGCTGTTTGCATACATAGATCACAATTTTGGTGTGGAGGAAGAAGGCCCTTTGGCCCATTCGATCTCATCCCTCCAGAACAATCAACTTACTGCCTCCCATCACCACATCAAGCTGCTATTTAAATGAAAATGAGTCAGGCTGCTTTTTACAGTACCGCAGTGAGGGTGGCTGTACACTGGCATAGGATTCAAACAGCTTCTGTAAGGACACGATTTGAGTATCAGTCAGTTTACTGGAAACTGGAAAAAGCCAACAACCAACCAGGCATTGTTATAAAGATTTTTTTTTAACTACCGACCAATCAAAAAAAAATCCAATTATTTATTGATTTTACCACCCAGACAATAATAATAATAATCCTTACATTTGATATAGTGCCTTTCACATCAGGAGGACTTCTCAAATTGTTTCACAGGATGTTCCTGAGCAGTGACTGTATTTTGTAGGTGAATGCAACAGCTAATTTGCACACAGCATTGTCTCACAAACTACCATGAAGTGAATGACCAATTTTATTTGGAGGATTGTTGGCCAGGACACAGGGAGAAACTGTCTTCTCGTTTCAAACAATGCCAAGAGAGCTTTAACGTTCACTTGAACAGCGAGACGGGACCTCAGTTTAATATTTTTTCCAAAGAACATGGTATATAGTCTGAAATGTAGCATTTCACAAACAGAAAGTTACTGCACTAATTGTGACTAGCAGACTGCTCCTGGAAACATTTGTTCCCTGACCTCAGCATATGCTTAAGTTCAAGGATTTCTCCTCTCCACTCCTATTGATTCAAGGACACCAACATTTGCGTGCAGCTAATAACAGGTGACGATCAACATTCTGTGATGCAGCACTCAAACAGTGACTCAAAAACAAAAAAAAACATTTTTTTAAATTTTTGTTTTAAATCAAGCTTAGGACAAAATTATAGCAACAACTTGCATTTATATAGCGCCCTTCATGCCGGATGGCATCTCGGAGCGCTTCATTGTGCTCAAGAGGGAGGGGCTGTTTCAGTTCTACACCCGGTCTTTACGGAACCGTGAGAAAATTTGACATGTTATGAGATTCAATGTTGAGAATTTTAACAACAAATCTGTTGAAATGTCACATTTTTCAGCCCAAATGACAATTCAGCTGAATTCACTCTTCTATCAAGCTGTAGCATTTAAGTATGCACCTATTTTATTACCTCAAAACAACCAGCTGATACAGGGCAATTTGTAAATTATATACTTTTCTAGCTGGGTTTGCTGATGTTCATACTCCGCCTACTGGAGAAATCCAGCATCGACTCCAACCAAGATATACATCTCGTTCGAGGGAACAGGGCATTTTGATGTGTGCAGTTTGATGCTCACTCCATTGCATTGATAGTCACCTGATAGGCAAGTTGTTTGAGTGTAATATTGTGGAAGAGGGAGGAAGGGTTTGTGCTGGTGGTAATCTTGATTTTCTAATATGGAATGCGGAGCATTGTAAGAGTGAACCCCATTTTATTTAAAACAATCCCTCCATCACAATATGCTGTGTCTTTTTGGACAGTGGGTATTTTTGTTCAGTGGGTGGTTTTGGTCAGTGGGTTACTGATGTAGTGAAAACCCATCGTTATGCTTAACCAAGAGCTTCAATAGATGTCTTTTGTAAAAAAAAAAATATGGTATTGGGCTCAATTATGTGTATGCTCAAAAATGCTTTTAGGATTTTCATGAAGTTGCTTATTTTTAGTTAGAAAGTGTTGTTTTGGGGGCAGTTTAGAAACATGCAGAGTAATCAATGACTGGGACAGGTTGCTAGGAAAGGTGGTTAAGGCCAGGACACTGGACTCATTTAAAAAGCAGCTTGATGCAGTGATTAGGGGATGGTAAGGTGTGTGTCTGGAGGATGAGATCAGCAGGCCCTTCTTCATCCAGACCATGATCTTATTATCTTGTGATCTAGTCACTGCAGCTCCAGTTCAGTAATGGGCATCATGCTGGTGATGTCATCAGGGTGAACCTGTTGTAATCTGCTTGGCTTGAATTGGTCATTTATCATTTATCTCCTGTTTATATCAGGATCTGTATTAATGCAAACACAATAGACTTATGTTTAGAAGCAAATATATTACTACATTGATTTCACAAACAGCAGATGAAATGTGGCCATTATATTGAACATACTGCTTGCCATAAACTTTTGATTTCTGTAAACTACTGTGTGTATTTAACTATGTTACGGTGAGTCCTGTGGATCAGTGGCTAGAGCACTCGATTTGCAAACAAGAGACCTGGCTTCGATTCCCAGTAGGGCAAAATGTTGGGCAAGTTTCCTTACTCCACACACCAGTCGTTATAATAGAGACAAGACTTGTTACCTCTAAAAGATACAGGCACCTGTATTTGTGATCAGTGTCCTGCACAATGCCAGAGTCTCCCTCATGACACGGAGAACCAAAATGTTTTCAAGAGGAATCGATGGATAGTGAATCAGGAATGGGAGCCCTGATTGACTCCTTAGCTCAGAGAGTGAGGCAGCCAAAAATGACCCCTCGAAAAGTGCATTAGCTAAGATTATCTTACTCATGGAGCAGGATTTGAAGGTTATTTATCCAGCTAGTGTACCCAGGACTGGGCCACTGGGTCCTTTGGCTTCCCCAGACACTGAAAGACAGAGAGAGAGGACCTGGAGTGGTCATTCTTCACAGAACAACAAATTAGTATGTAGAAAAGGAAAAAATATAATCCATAAAATTTACAAATTTCACACGTTGAACACTATCAGAATTCATAATAAAATGTTACTGCATTGTTTTCAAATGTAACTTACTGAAAAACGTCTTGGGGACTCCTATCAGTAATTGAAGTGTGTCACATTTGGGACAGGACCAGAGGTCCTGTGAGTTGGTGTCACAGACTTGCAGATTTCTTATTTTAAAACAAAAGGATTCCAGTAACTGGAGAAAAAAAATTGGCATTTAATTGTGAAGCATTTCTTGATAGCAAATTAAACCTTATAAACCATCTGGATTTTAATTGAGTGCAGTATACAGCGCTGGGAGCAATACTTCAAAAATCTATGTAAGTTACCCTGTTCTCACAGCCTGAATATTTTGAGTGGATGGATTACAGGAATGCCCTAAGAATGTCGACAAGTCAAAGGTCGAGGTACTTAACACCTTAACCACCTTGCCACTGGGCTAAACCATCATCCAACATAGCAGAGATTATGTAAAGAGCAATTTATCCACTGAGATCTTGTAACTGTTTCTGACACAAGGTACACATCTGGGAATAGCTAATTAAAGCAATAAGTAAACAGGAAACCTGATCCCAGCAACCTCTGAATATCGAGTTCACTTTGATACTTTAAGGAAAGAAGTTTTACACATTAAGTTTGATATGAACCCACAGTCTTCTGGCTCAGCGGCACTCACAATGACAAAACAATGTGAGGCAGCAATAAACAAGGTAAACAGGATGCAGGGTTAAATTGCTAAATCAGTTAATTTTAGATCCCCAAACGCCATTCTCAAGCTATACTGTGCCCTGATTAGGCTGCACCTAGAGTACTGCCTACAATCCTGGTCTCTGTTACATAGAGGGGCTGCTTAGGCCCTAGAGGCAGTGCAGTGGATAAGCAGCAAGAATGATCCCCAATGTTAGAGGCATAAGCTATAAGCAACGATTCGACTAAAAATCCTCAAAGGGGATCTTATAGAGGCGTATACAATTTTAAATGAGATTGAAAAAAGTTACCAGGAACCATACTTTAGGATGTGCCAAGACAGTAGAACAAGAGGACATAGGTTTAGAGTTGCAAAGGATAATTCTATCACAACGACCAGGATGTATTTCTTTATACCGAGGGTAATTAATGACTGGGACAAGTTGCCAGGAAGGATGGTTGAGACCAAGACACTGGATTCATTTAAAAAATAGCTTGATGCTGGGATGGGAGGATGGTGATGAGATCAGATGGGCTGAAAGGCCTTCGTCATCCAAACTAATTTTAGGTGAATATGCATACTTGGGCATCGTCTAGTGGCCAGCTCAATGTGGGCTCTTTCAGTCCTGGGTTTTGGAATTGCAGTGTAATAATAATAATAATCCTTGCATTTGATATAGCGCTTTTCACGTCGGGAGGACGTCCCAAAGCGCTTCACAGAACACACTGTAAAGTGAATTGACTGTATATTTGTGGGCGAACGCGGCAGCCAATTGCACACAGCAATGTCCCATAAAGTTGTAGATTGAAAATGACCAATTTATTATTATTTTGTTTTTTTGGAGGGATTATTATCAGGCGTGTGGGGTAAGGAAACTTGCCCAAGGTTTCGCCCTGCCTGGAATTGAACTGAGGTCTCTCGCTTGCAAAGCGAGTGCTCTAACCACTGAGCTACAGGACTCCAATTGTAGTGTCCCTAAACGTATTACATTCTTTAATTAAGAAAAGGTTTACTAACTACCAGAAGATTGCAATTCAATTTAACTGTTCACAGGTTTGGGAGTAAACACCGCTCTCCTCCCCAACTTCCAGCACCATGGTTTAGTCAAAAACCTCTTTTGAAAATCAGTCTGTCATCTTCAATTCCACCTTAGTGCTAACAGATTTTAGATAATTTCTTAACAGCTCCACAGGCAACATTTGAGTGTCGCTTCACAGAACAGTTCTACAAAAAATATCGCTCTCAAAGCCCTCCATGGCCTCGCCCCACTCTACCTCTGTGACCTCCTAACCCCCTACCAACCCGCCCGCTTCCTCTGCTCAGCCGGCTCTGGGCTGCTCCATGTCCCCCAACCCACCCACTCCACCATTGACGGGAGAGCCTTCAGCCACTCTGCCCCCAACTTCTGGAATTCCATCCCCCAATCATTCCGCCTCACCCCCTCCTTAGCCTCCTTCAAGTCCCACCTCAAGACCCTTCTCTTCGACCATGCCATCGGCCACCCCCTTTCCCCTCCCCTCCCTTCTCCCTCCCTGATCCCAGCTCTGGTCTGAAATGCTGTACACTGTCCAGCGCCTTGGGACGTCCTCCCGACGTGAAAGGCGCTGTACAAATGTAATCTTGTTGCTCTCTGCTACAGAAGATGAGAAGTGGCACGCAGAAATCTGCAGGAAATCATGTTCCTAATTGTTTCCAGTGACTAATGAAAGAAAGAGATCAGGGGAAAATGTCTTGTGCAGCAAAGCCACTAACTTTACAGTAAATCTTTTGATGTGTTGTGAGACAACATCCCAAAGTGAAAGGCAGTATATCAATTGCAAGGTAGTCATTATAACCCATATAAAAACCTCCAGCAGATGGAGCTGCAGCCCCACATTTAAGAATCAGTATACTGGCAACTTTAGGAATGAAAGTATATGTTTGTGATTGACTAACCTGCAGTTGGTTTAATTTATTTGATTGGTTTTATGTTTTTTAATTCTCCATCAATTGTAAATCAGAATTTATACCATTCGATTTTATAGTGCTGCAGTTGAACTGGGTTTTTGAAAAATCACAGATTTCCTTTTCAAGCAAATAACAACTACACTTGCATTTTTATAGCGTTTTGAGACTATTATTGAGACGCTGTGTCACCCCAGCTCAGTTAGCAGCACGCTTGTCTCTGAGTCAAAACGTTGCAGGTTCAAGCTTCACATCGGGACTTTGAGTTCACAGTCTAGACCAACACTCCGGTTGTATGCTGCCTTGTAGGGGGTAAATTTCTTTGTTAATGTTCACGTAGATGTTAAAAATCTATTGGAAAAGAGAAGGGAATTTCTCCTGGTGTCCAAGCCAACAATCCCCAGATAAAAATGGTTATTCAATTCATCGCTGACTGTAGGACATTGATGTGTGTAAATTGTCTGCCATGTTCAATTACAAAACACACCATTCACATCACAATGAGGTGGCATAAAAGACACTATATCAGATGCTATATCAGATGCAAAGATTATTATTATGCATCAAAAGTTAAGTTTACACATAATTGTGTACAAATAATAAATTGAGCCCTAATTGGGAAGTTGTTGCTTTTTAAGAACTATGGAAAAACAGCTTCTAAATGAAAAATTAGGAACATAGGAAAACAGGAACAGGAGGAGGTCAATCAGCCCATTAAGCCTGTGCCACCAATTTATTAGATTTTGGCAGAACGTTTAATCCCAATGCCCTGATATTTCACCATAACTCTCAACAATCTCTACTATTCGAGTATCTTTCTACTTCCACAAATTTTTGCATTTCTGGGTGATTTTATATTTTAAGCAAAATGGGCTGACCAGCTAAGACGAGGTGGAATTTTGGAACTTAGAGCAAATATTTAGGAACTTAACTGCATCAATACATTTCCCACCTGGTATCCAGCTTTGTGTCCTCTCTGAGTGAGATCGCCAGCATTAATATCTATATTAGTAATTAATTAGGGTTAGCTTTGTGCTGTGTAACCACAAGTTTCCTTACTCCACACGCTTGTTAACCTAGCAGTAAGTAGGAACCCGGTTGTTCATTCATTGGCAGATCGCTTTTCTGAGGGTAATAATTCCTTCAAAGAAATAAATCAATAAAATAATTTGATCACTCAATCCACAGCTGTTTGTGGGACACTGCTGTGTGCAATTGGCTGCCACATTTCACCCACAAAATAGATAGTCAATTAAATTTACAGTATATTCTGTGAAGTGCTTTGAGACGTCTCGAACACTTGATAAGGCGCAATATCCAATGGAAGGATTGTTATCCATACAGTACAATCTCATACTACCTTCCCATTCCAACCTACCCTTCCTTGCTAAAGTCCTGGTCACACCTCTCCCTCCACGAGCCTCTCCAGTCTGGTTTTCACTCCACCCACAGCACAGGGACAGCGCTTGTCAAAGTTCACATGGATCTCTCTGGCGCGTTCTACACACTTGACTACGCCATCCTCCGCCACCGTCTCTCCTCCCTCATCTACCTTAGTGGGACTGCACTCGCATGGTTCAAGTCCTACTTAACCAACTGCCTCCACTTCATCTCTGCAAATGGTTTCTCCTCCCTCCCTCGCCCGGTCACCTGTGAGGGGCCCCAGGGCTCCATCCTTGGCCCTCTTCGTTTCCTCATCTATATGCTCCCTCTTGGCAATATCATCCGCAGACAAGGGGTAAACTTCCACACATATGCGGATGGCAAACAAATCTACAAACAAATCTACTTTGCCTCCTTCAGCATAGACTCCAGGTACCCCGAAGTTCTATCAGCTTGTCTGGCTGACATCAGGGCCTGGATGAGTATAAACTTTTTGAATGTGGACAAGACAGAAGCCTGTGGAGCTGATAACAAATCATCCACCCATTACTCAAACGCACTCCTCGCCGGTCTCCCCAGCTCCACCGTTCAAAAGATCCAGCTCATCCAGAACTCTGCTGCCTGCACACTGACCCAGACCAAACTACGTACCCACATCTCACTAATTCTGGCCAGGCTCCACTGGCTCCCTACCACCGAACAGATCGACTTCCAGATCCTCACACTCATGTTCAAATCCTTTCACTCCATCGCACCTCCCTACATCTCCAACTTCCTCACTCCCCAATCCACCACCCAGCGCCTCTGCTCAACTGGTACCGGCCTCCTGCTCGTCCCTCGCACTGGAGATCACGCTTTCAGTCACTACGCCCTGAAGCTATGGAACACTCTCCCTCAATCCCTCCGCCTTACCTCCTCTCTCCCCTTTTTCAAGTCCCGCCTGAAAACCTTCCTTTACAACCATGTTTAGGGTTACCTCCTCAGCCCAACACCCCCCACTCCCGGCTCAGCGTCAGACTCCGCCACTGTTAAGGGCTCTGAGATGTTACCCTGTGTGGAGGGAGCTATATAAATGCAAGTTGTTGTTGTCAGTGCCTTGAGCTGTCCTCCCGATTTGAAAGGAGCTACATAAATGTAAATCTATATTGAAACTACACCAAAACTCATTTTACATTGCACCTTTACATGCATCAGAGAGAGGAGAGCCTGGTCTAGATCTAGATTCAAGCTCAGGTTCGAGAGTTGAAAGCTCATTCAGTTTACTGACCTACTGCGTCAGCACACGAGACTCCAAATACTTACATTTCAAACAACTGCAAGTTCTCCCTAATTCAGTATAATACCTCTAAACTATGTTTTTTTTTGGACTGCATACCTAACTCATTTTTCGAAGCACTTGAAAGGAGAACATACCTGCAAGAGGAAGTACTTACAAAGTCACTGAGAGGCGATGATAGATTTATTAGCAATCATAAATACTGTAATTACAAAAAAATTCAATTCTTCTGCTGACGCTTAAAATAACAGTTTGAAAGGCTGTCAGTGTGGAGTATTTAGTGCCAAGAGCTTTCACTTTGAGGAGCTTCTTTGCTTTCCTGACAATTCACTGAACTAATAAAGAGTCCTGTAGCTCAGTGGTTAGAGCACTCGCCTCACAAGCGAGAGACATGGGTTCGATTCCTGGCAGGGTGAAATCTTGGGCAAGTTTCCTTACTCCACTCGCTTGATAATAATCCTTCAAGAAAAAAAACAATAAATTGTTCATTTCAATCCACGACTGTTTGTGGGACACTGCTGTGCGCAATTGGCTGCCGCGTTTCACCCACAAAAACAGTCAATTCACTTTACAGTATATTCTGTAAAGCGCTTTGAGACGTCTAGAAGACATGAAAAGCACTCTATCAAATGCAAGGATTATTATAATCACGTCGAAAGGACCTTATCACACCCTATCACTTTGGAAGGACGCCTGAAAGTACTTCACTGGATTTACTGTGAAATTGAATGACTGTGGGTAATAAGGTTGTGGCAAACACAGTAGCACAATTGCACCCAGCATTGTTTAACAAACAGCGACAGAGTGAGTGACCAATTTTATTTGGGGGGTTCTTGCCCAGGCTACCGGAGAATGCATTTCTATTTTCAAATAAAGCCATGGGATCTTTAGCAGGTCAAGTTGGGAATTGAAAAGCTGTTAACATTTTATGGTCTGAGGTACAGATCAGCATAGAGTTTTTTCCAGTATTGCTACGCACAGATTATTTCGAACATGTCAAAAGACTTCAAGTGTTATCCATGGACTGTGGCAAAATACAAAATAGTTTTGTGAATAGAAATATCCACATGGAGCTCTTCTCAAATCCATTTAAATGTATGAGTGCAAACATGTGTGTACATGTGTTTATAATAATAATCTTTGCATTTGATATCGTGTCTTATCACGTCGTTTAGACGTCTCAAAGCGCTTCACAGAATATACTGTAATGTGTATTGACAGTGTATTTTGTGGGTGAAATGCAGCAGCCAATTGCACACAGCAATGTCCCACAAACAATCGTAGTGACCAAATTATTATTATTATTGTTTTTTGAAGGGATTAATACCCTGGAAAGCAATCTGCCAATCGACTAACAAGCGGGTTTCTACTGGTACGTAAACAGAGGCGTGTGGAGTAAGAAAACTTATCTAAGTTTTCACTCCATCCGGGAATCAACCCGGGTCCTTTCGCTTACGAGGTGAGCATGCTAACCACTACTCTCCAGCAATCCAAATATTCCATAGCGTAGTGGACTCAGAATATGGGTGTGCGTATGTACATTTCTGTAGTGTGCATATTTTCTGAATTGAATAGCATAAGTTGAGCAGCGGTAAACTCTTCCCAGTATAAATATCAGTATTTAAATGGACTGTTGTTGGAAATATGCATCATGAGCACATGTCAATAAAAGCTTAGATTTAAAGCTTTCTGGCAGGTGGATGTGTAAACAGCTGGGATGGTGGATAACATGAACGGAGAGTGCAACATGAGGTGTGTGTAGGGGCTGGGGGAGGGGGGGGGGAAGAGAGGGGTTAGGGGGTAGAGGGTTCAAAAATCCAAACATCAAATGGAGTGTTTAGAAAACATTACTATTAAGAGTCCTCTCCTCCTCGAAAAAGCTTCTCGATTATAAGACTGTTATTGCTATTATAATGGCTCAGTCTTACAGAGGGATCAGGACTTTCAGAAGGGCTGCTCAGAGCCGGGTGGGTGAGCTCGAAGGTCTAGTTATGCAAAGCATACGCAGCATGACACTGGGGCCTGGGTACATAAGTGTCAATCAGGAAGGCCAGCACAGTGCTGCCAGCCCACAATTGGGTGAGTGGAGGGCACATTCTCCACAGCTCCAAGGACAAAGAAGAGGTCCTGTGAGTTGTGGACTAGTGCTCCCTACGTGGAGACCAGGTGCTGATGCAGCAGACCAGAGAACCTCATTTGGTGCTTAAAGCTAGCTAGTTGTGTTCAGTTCAATAAAGTTGATTTGTGGCTGGTGTTGGGTGTTTGTTCCTGCCAGCCCTGTGTCCGCTACAATACAATGCTACTAGTGATTGGGTCCCTAGGGTTGGTTGGTATTCTAACAACAAATAAATCAGTAAATCAAAGCAACAAATTCATATTAAACACCTACACACTACAGCAGCGCAAGCACTTGTGGTGTGGAAAATATAAATAACGTAACTTGAAAGTGGCTTTCTAACTCTCGTTGTCACTGTGATCTATTCTACAGATCTCTTCCCAACCATTTTCCTTTCATCTGCCTTGCTCATTGAATCACGTCAAGAATATTTTATTTGCCTTTGGTGTCTCCTAGTTTCTGGATCATTGTTTGATGATTTTGGCCCATTCTTTGCCCCAGTTTGTAGATCTGGTGCAGTCTCTATGTCCGTGTTCTAACTCTGGTCTCTTCAGATAACAAATATAAACGTTTGAATGAAAATAAAGGAAAAATTATTCTGATCATGGAGGCGTGAACATTTCATACCTATGATATAAAAGTGCACATTAAAAATAACATTGATATTGCTTTCTTTGTATCGTAGCAGACCAAGGAGAGAAAAGGTAAGTGGAGGTGAGCCGAGTAATGGGAGGGCATGGGGTCATGGGAATGTGTGAAGCAATTACATTGGTGACAACTGACCTGCCCAGTAACAAAACAACGTGTTGTCACTAATCAGGAAACACCAAGTTCCAATACACAGCCCAGAACACAGCTCCTGGGGTCAACTTTGAACATGCTCTGGAGGCTACTGTTGATTGACAGGGAATAAAACACAGACATTCTTAATACTGCGAGTGGCAATCAGTCTGTAAGACGTCTTTTAATTTATATAAATTACTATAATTTTATTTTCCGACTGGCTTCAATTCTCTAATTACAACAGCAATTTGAAAGGGAAAAAAGTAACTTCCTGCCTTTGGTAAGCATCTTTAAAATTCCTGACTGCAATTTGGTGGCGTAGCTACAAGCCAAAAATTCTTAAAAAAACAATATTGCAAATCAAATTGACAGGACTACTGTATGAGACTCGCCATTTTTCATACCTCTTGATACAATGACATTCTCTCAGGAAGTGTGCTATAGCTGGAGGGGAAAAGCACTACGCCTTGAAGTTGCGGGGCAGGGTGTTAGTTGAACCATTTGAATGGTGCTGTTGCAGATAATGAACATGATTCTGAAAACTGCAATTTGTTATTCATTTTTTTCTTACTCAGCTTCAGTATTCTACCCTCTGCTCCTGAAGACATTGACTTCAGGTCCACAGATACCCACTGATGTCATTTCTCATGTGTGAGCCAAGACAATCAGCTCCTGCAGAGAACTGAGCTGTGAAGGGCACAGCATCACAGCTGAACCTGAGCCTGTTGTCTCACACACTTTCCTGCAGGGGGATAGCAATCAGGAACAGGAACCCTGACTGATTTTCCCCTCCCTAGAGTAGGAGCACTGTAGCCAACTGTCGTACTCCCTGGCTGAGAGCAGCGAGCTCAACCCAGACCGGGGTTTGAACCTGTAACCTTTCCTGTCTGTGGTTCTGTTAAACAATAGACAGTGAACTCACAAAGTGAGCCACCAAGGGCTTGATTTCCATACAGATCTAACACAGGACCCAGGAGGAAATAGTGTACACCACACACAGTGGAAAATTGAACCACTCATTTCCCTTCAGAAACAATGGGAAATCGACCAAAACAGTTAAAGGGTACATGAAGGGAAGCTAGCAGGACCATTAGCTGACCCAGGAGGTGTTTGAAATCTTATGAAGTGAAGAGGAAAATTAAATATAGTTAATTTTAAAATAATGTAAAACTCCTCCAAACTTCCCACCAGTGTATTACACCTGAACATTACAGCTTTTCTAAGTTCACAGTGAGAGCACTAACTTGAACATTGGTCTTCATTATCACACATTTTAAATCTGAGATAGGATTGGACTGACTACATCTTACATCTTGGGGATCAAAAACATAATACTCTCAAACAGTTTTGATCATGAATAGTGACTTCTGCTTTGTGAATACCATTATCGCAAAGATTCGCAGCAAGATTTACAAAAAGGACAAATCACAGACCAGTTCTTTCTCTTGCCAGCAATTTTCAAACTATGGTGGCTTGTGATTTTAACAATTCTTGTGGAAATCCACATTCCATTACTGGCAAATCGCAAGTCACAACTGGTGACTAAAATCCAGTTTGCAGATGTCACATTTGCAATCTCCCTGGTTTAATAGTGTGTTAGAGCGCTGCCACTAATGTGTGTTTGTTATGTGTGTAATTCAACCTCACCCATACAATCCAGTGATGGCACATGGATCAAGATTCTCCTGGTTTAAACAGTTTAGCCAAGAGTGGAAATATGAAGCAAAGGCAAGACATAGGGGATGGACTTCATTGCTGAATGATGTGCTCGCTTACTGAGACACTGGGACATTCCTAGTATATAGACTGCTTTACTGCCTTATCGCCAGCAAGAATCAAATCTGTATGAAACGGAAGGACCAAAGAGGAAGAGAAACATAAACATTTTGTTACAAAAACAATCAGAACACAGTAACAAAAATCCCTCTTCCTTCCGTTATTACATTCCTTCATCTGACAGTGCCAGATACTTACACATTGCAATGGGGTTTTTGGCTTCTTGGCTCAAGATATGCGTCTTAATCTGGAACTGTCATCCTGGTCTTCTCATTAAGACTTCCCAAACTTAGTCACAATTTTGCAACTGTAACCAGAAGGCAGAAGATCCTCACATTGTCTACCCTACAAGTGAGGACTGAGGTGGTCAGTGAGGAGTTTCGAGAGTCCCTTTACCGGGTAACATGCTCTTGCAAACACATCTCTTAGGCATTAAAAGTTACTTGTTAGATTTGCAACTGTTGATCCCTCGATTCACCAGTCACACGTGAAATCCCACTGCTGGAAATTCTTCATTCTCCAGTATAAAGATAATGCAGTATCTGTAGGTGGAATGTACAGGGATGTAGTGCTCAACGAAAACACCGCATTTGAAGTAAGGCTTAAACTAAACATAGAATAATTGACAAGATTAATAAAATCCTTGCACTTGATAAAGTAAAAGAAGATATTAAAGATCGTTGATTTTTAAATGGGATACTGATGATCACACTTGTTCTTTAAGATCGAGACCATTAGTAGGTTCCAATGAAGTTCAGAAGCACTGATTGCTAATACTTGATTTCAAGCGCTGCACAGGTAGTTTTCACTGTTATCAGCAGAGGGCAGTGTGTCCCTTCAGTCAATGTTAACACCATCCAACCTCTCTTATTGGAGTCCGAGTTTGTTGCTGTTATGCAACAAAGAGTTGTCCAGTTAGAGCAGGATTCCTCTCTTTTATTAATGACTCAATAATTGAAGCTCCTCGTTTCACAACTTCTCGAGTCTTCTCTGTGTCCTGTGAAAAGGTGAAGAATATTAACAAGGCATCATGTATTTTTCAGTGTTAGAAAAGACATTCAGCGAATTGCCGCTGATTGTATTTTTTAAAGCTCAAACTACACCTCTCTTTTGTGGTCGTTTTAAACCAGGTCATTCCAATCTTAACCCGAGAAAAGATTTACTTTCTATTTCTAAAAGTGTCACACAAATGAACAATACTTTAGACAGTCTCATATACTTTCAAAACAATGCTGCTGAGATTTGCTAAAACATCCAGTTTTACTTTTGCAGAACATTTTTAATCTTTTAATTGTTTAACATTAGCTACTGCGGAATCAATCTTTTTCATTGTAATAGCAAGTAAAACTATTACAATATCTATAAGGAAGTAGGCCAATGTGTCAAATAATGTGTCAAATAATATTGGGGTATGCATAAAAATATGCAGCTTTTCATAACCAATTTGATGTTGTAATTATCCCTGGGTGATAACTATCTTAATTGGTTTGCTATAAAAGATGATTTAATTATCACAATGATTTTGAAATACTGCATATTTTAGCTCATTACTTCTAGCCATTTGTTTTCTTGAATTTTTTTGGGTTAAGTGGGTAGGTGTTTTCTACGGACATATGTGAGTCACTATCATGCTTAAAGTTTAGAGTATGCGAACCATACTGAGTCCCACATGTGCAAGGAGATATTCCTTTGTTTGGCACAGAGCATGCCATTGCCCATATTTAAATTGCAAATGATTACAGAAAATTATGATTAACGTTAACATCCCTTTGCTGCATTTATGTTAACTTCCTGTTTGAAAGATTTTTCTCTCCTTGTTCTTTTTTCAGGCCTCACCCACTAATTCCCAGTTGAGACACTTCCCGATCTCGTCCCCCATGCTCCCCCTCCAACATCAATGCTGCACGACCCCCACCCAACTTGCACCACTAGCGGAGGTCTAGCTTTCCAATTCTACACCCTAACCTGTAGAATTCCCTCCCTCCTGCCTCAAACATCTACCATTTTGTCCATGCCTCTGGTTAGCTCCTTCTTCCCCTCTTGGCAGCGTCTGTCCTGCCATTATAAAGAATGCAAGTTGCTGTTATTTACATGGATAAGACAGAAGCCATCCTCCTGGGCTTCAGGCAGCGTCTTCTCAGCTGTGCCTCCAACTTCCCTATCACTCAGACTCACCAAAACTGTACATAATCTAGACATTCAGTTCTACATCAAGTCCCTGACCAGGACCACTTTCCTCCAGCTCTGCCAAGTCTCCTGGCTCCGATCATACCTCATTCTCAATGCTTACTAAAAGAAATAAAGGGGACTATATCCAAAAGATGGTGATTTTAATAACAATTTGTAGTAGTTTGCTATTTAAATGGATAACTGTCTGTAAAAGCTGTCATCTTCAAAGTCAAAATCAAGTCTCTTTCATTGATTCAATTCATCCTGGATTATTTTTCCCTTTTACTATGGTGTTCAATTTTTGACAAACAGGTTATTTTGTAAAATTGGCTTCTTGTTTTTCAGCAACAGTGTACCTCGGCGATAAGGTTGTGTTGCGGTTCTTTTCAGATACTTCTCCACTACCTTGAGTTATACAGTAAACCTCACATAAGTCACATCAATTGGGATCATATATTTAATTGGACTTATCCAAAGTATGAGTTATGTCAAACTTGCACAGAATATAGACTCTTGAATGGGACTTGGGCAGATATACAACTTAGGTTTTCCTGTATAAATATAATGTAATGGGAACTGGGTGCATTGTGTATCAAGCTCTCTCAGTTGTTAGCACCTCTCACCTACAAGTCAGAGGTGTGGGCTCAAGACCCATGTCAGGATTTTGAATTCATATGATCTCAGCTGACACTTCAATGGAGCACTGGGTCCACTGCATTATCCGAGGCGCTGTCATTCGAAAGAAGTGTTAAATCAAGGCCCTGCCTGCCTGTTCAGGTGGACGTTAAAGCATTATTTGAAAAGAGAAGGGACTTTTTCCAGGTGTCCTAACCAACAATCCTCCAAAATAAAACTGGTCATTCGTTTCATTGCTTTTGCTGTACACAAATTGGCTGCTGCATTCGCCCAGAAAACACTCATCGCCCAAAAACTTTACAGTATATCCTGTGAAGTATTTTCAGATCTCCTCTCCAAGTGAAAGGCGCTTTATCAAATGGAAAGTTTATTATTATTATACAAGTTCTATGGCTCTTCCTTTTGAAGGAGGGGAAGTGGAAGTTTCATATAAATAATAATCCTTACACTTGATAAAACAATTCACAGGTAACTGCTGTAAGAGTAAGTGATTGTGAATTTTGTACGGCAGCTAATTTGTGCACATCAATGTCTCACAAACAGCAATAAAGTGAATTTATTTGGGGGAATGTTAGCCAGGACACCAGAAAAGATTTACTTATTTTTCAGAATAATAGCAAAGGATCTTTTATCATCCACCTAAACAAACAGATGGGACATCGGTTTAATGTCTCATCTGAAGATGGCAGCTCAAAAATTCCAATGCTTACCAGCATCTTAACTTCCACTTCAGAGTTCTTTCTCGTGATTGTTCCCCTACTGGAAAGTGTGTGCACCACTACGCTCTGAACCTCTGGAACACCCTGTCTCAATCCTTCCACCTCATCCCCTCTTTATCTATCTTTAAATCCCACCTTGAGATCTACCTCTTCAACCGTGCCAAGAGTCACCTCTCCATCCCCCTTCTCCATTCCTTGGCATCCATCCCTGCCTCTGTATAGCAAGCTGAAACACTATCCTGCGTGAAGGGCACTATATGAATTCAAACTGTTATCGTTGCATGCTTTCCAGGGTAGCAGTAATACGATACCGTCAGGAGTTAACTAGCCATCGGTGTTCATTGGTTTAATCGCACAGTTGGACAGAAGCCACAAAACTCACCCCAGAAAGCATCAGCATCTCAGAAGCAAATTATGAGAATGTGAAAAAGCACTGCCACCAAAAGATACGGATAAAGAATCCACTGAAGGTTTTAAGAAAAACGTTATGTAGAATTACATGTTTTATGTAACATGTTACACAGAAAGACGTACAGACTGAAATAGACTATTCAGCCACAACTATGGACCGTGAAATTGCTTATACTTCACATGAGCCTCTGCCAATTCTAATCGTTATCCTCCCTCCATACCCCTCTATTCTTGACTCCCAAATAGATGCAATAGGTATTTTGGAAGTAAGGTTTGATGGGTAATATAGAAAAATCAGGGAATGGCATTTAAAGATAAAATGGTGGCACAGGCGTGAAGCGCCAAATGGCTGCTTCCTGTTGCTTGGAGAGGAAGTGGGCAGAATCGGTGAGGGAATTGGCAGAGGCTGCTGAGGTGTAGCTCAAGCCCAGATGGTCCCACCTCCCTCCATATTAGCTTGTGTTAAATAGGTGCTAGCTGGCCTAACACTGTCCTCTGGGGAGCTTATTAAACCCACTCCTACCACAGGTGCTCCAGACCAACCAGCCCACCCATGTTGGAAGTGGCAGCCATGGTACAGTAGCAGGAGTACTGCTCCCTTCAAAAATCATAGTTTTACAATAAAGAAAAACATTTTGAAAAATCTAAATTAAGAATTTTTTAAAAAGAAAGTTCAGGAATATCATACTTGTGAGATTTCCCTTAGTAGCAGCCCCTAATGGAAACTTGCCTGTCACCAGTTATTTTAGCTCAGGAAGTTGTTTTTAGCCAGCCGTGTTCTCGTATTTGGAGGGTGTTGCTGAGCTGAGTCAAACAGTTCACAACTTCAAACTCAACTGCAAATGAAATGATATTCAAGCAACTCAGAGCCTCCAAGCAGTGAATCCTTCTATAAGCCTCACCTCCAAACTGAGCAGATTTCTGCACACAAGGCATGATGCAAACACAAGTGTGGAGAATCCAAACCCAGCACAGGGCCTGATAAACCATTGTTTAACATTCAATGAGTCCATCACCAATATGTACAAGGAAAAGTCGCAACTGTAAGGGGTGTCTTTGCTTTTTAAAAAGCCTCTTGATCCACTTGTACCTCTGAACAACACAGTTAAAAGAAAACACAGCAATTCAAATCTAACTAGATGTTATTATAGGAGCCTGTTGGTCAGTTATTGTCTTCCAGAAACTCTGAAAATAGAAAAGGTTTGACTATAAAGTAGTCAATGTGTACATTAGAGAAAGGACCACACATTAGAGTTTTGTGTTCAGACTCTGGATTTGTAGGTTAACAAGAACATTGAAACCTCTTGTCTGGCTGTATTGGATTGGGCTATACCACAGCTCAGTAAGATCATGTAAATTACAAAAAATCTTCCTACCTCTGTGACTTGCTAACCTCATATCAACCTGGCCCCTCCATCCACTCAGCAGACTTGGAGCAGCCTGCTCCAAGTCCCCCGACCGGCCCGGCCCACCATCAGCAGTCGAGCTTTCAGCCTCTCTGCCTCCACCCTTCGGAACTTCATACCATATTTTCTTCAACTCGCTCCCTCCCTTGCCTCCTTCAAGGCACGTCTCAAGACCTCCTCTTCGACCACACCTTTGGTCGCCCTCTTCCTCTACCTGCCCTTCACCACCACTGATCCCTACCGCCTGCTTGGGTCCAAGTTCCTGACTGTCCAGCAACTTGGGACGTCCTCCCGACGTGTAAAGCGTTATACAAATGTAATTTGCTGTTGTTGTTGCTTCAGTAGCAGCTTATGGAAATGCATTCACTATTCTATGTGGGAAAACATCGATGAGGATTCTGATAAAGTTTCTGCTGGTGTCACATACATCTGTGGACCCTATTGAGGCACATTGCAGAAGCCCAGGAAGAGACAACCACAACAACAACTTGCATTATATAACTCTCTTCACACAGGTAGCTTGTCAGATCACTTGAAGACCATCTCATTTGGGGACTCTCCTTGTGTGAGACCACTTCACTTGAGGGAATCTTCCAAAAATAGCAGAAAAAAATACATTTCTTAAAAATTAAAACATAGATTATTCAGGACATTCAATGTTTTAGAAAAATCAACTGTACACATTTCTTAAGAAATATTTTAAGATAAACTATATATTAGACCCCAGTGTCTAAATGTAAGTAAAGCATTGTATATTGTACATCAGAACTGAAGAAAGCATGGAACAAGAAAAGGCATTATGGATAACAAATCATCTCCTTCCTCAGATCACTACCATATGATCCACTTCACCCCTGCCATCCCCTCCTGAAGTAGATATTTCCTCATCTACAAAGGGAATAAAACATTTCAAAATATTCATCCACACAACAATTCTAGAACTGACTGTTGCCTCCTCACTGGCCATATCCACCAGAAGCACAGAAATTACATCCAATAATTTGCTCATCCCTGTCGAGACCTATGCTGTAATCTCCAAAACTGCCATTTTACAAAAGGTTTGCCATTTTTGCACTTAGTGAGTCTTGGTGGATCGGTACCAAAAGTAAGGTCAGGCAAGGAGGTTGAGCTGCAAGTCAATATGTTGCTCTTTAACACATTGTAAAAGCATGTGGCAAGCTTGGCAGCAAAGAAAACTCAACTTTGGATATATTCGATGGTTGTAAAGGCACCTATATTATATATTATGAAGCAATTGGTTACGCAGGATAGCTTGTAGGGCACACACAAATTGTTCCATAGTAAATGATTTGGAGGTGGAAAACTGTAATGCTTCCCAAGAGATGTAATCTGATACTTATCCTAAAATAAATCTGTTTCAGAAACATCATCATTTCCAGTCAATAATAATACTTGCATTTGCTATAGCGCCTTATCAAGTTGTCAAGAGGTCTCAAAGCGCTTCACAGGATATACTGTAAAGTGGATTGACTGTGTATTTTGTGAGCAAATCGCGACGGCCAGTTTTGCACACAGCAATGTCCCCAAAGTGACCAATTTTATTTGAGGGAATTATTGGCTAGGACACTGGGAGAAATTCCTTTCTCTTTTCAATTGTACCATGGGATCTTTAAGGTCCACCTGAACAAGCAGATTAGATCCCGGTTTAACATCTCATCAGGAGGATGGCAGTACTGAAATCTCCAGGTCCAAACCCAAACAGTAATATATTATCTGAAAGATGGCCCTTCTGATAATGTAGCCCTCTCCCAGTAGTGCAATAGAGTACTGCACCAGTTCACTTGTCTGTGAATCCATAATTTTCTGAACCAAAGTTGAGACTGCTACTCATTGAGCCAAGCTGACACTACTTTAACTACAAATCCTGTTTATTTAACTAAAAAAAATCTGTTCATTTATCCAGTACAGTTTACTGCAAATCCAATACTTGGATTAAATTTTCTTTACTAAGTAAGCCAAAATGGATACATTTAACATAAGATTGGAAACATGTTCCATACCTTTGGTTGATGCTGAGATTCATTTATTCATCCTGAGCTGGGATTATATGACTTAAAACTAATATGAGAATTGCCAGGTTTGGATTCATAAAACATTCCATACACCATCATGTCCTATTCTCAGTAGAGTAAGGATCAATTCATTTTCTTATGTCAAGAGAATCAAAAGACAGATCCAAAGTTTAATATCTGTTTACAGTAGTTACTATTCTTCTGCCAGGATTGATGCTGAGAGCAAAATGATTGAATACCTGAATGAGAGAATGTTAATTATTTTTCCTAAGGGTGGGCTTGAAACCTCACTAGGTAGATAACAACTACCAGGAATTCCTTTCAAGAATTTCAAAACCATCAAAATACTTTAAAAGTACATTCCATAAAGCATATTGCATCCATTGCAACATAGCTACAGTAAACTGCATAACATTACAAAAAGGACCTTAAACATTTGGACTGAGGCCAAATTTAATTGATAATACATGATTCTAAATCAATATGCAACCAAAACCCCAAATCACATTGCTCAAGGAATCTTGGTCTCCAGTGAGATTTGATTTTAGACACTCCTGCACAGTGTCTTGACAGCAGCTTAACTCAGCCATATTCTTTGAAGGACCTTCAAACACCCTGAGCAATAACTCCAATGGTGGCTATCAAAAACTTCGGGCCCATCAGCATATTAAATTCAGGGGGTTAACCTTTCGTCATCAGGTTTTAGTGATCTTCTGGTTCAGCTTCAAATTAGTGATTTTTTTGTTAGCTGGGTGTCTGACAATGACACTGCAATTTTCATCCATTGTTTCTAATACACTGTTTCCAATGTATATTGTTTTTCTTCCATCAGAAAAATTCAATTTGATTAGATAGCTCCAGAAGGGGGGGGTGGGGAGAGGTAGACCTAATGTTGGCTCATTAGACCAAATAGCTTCTTTCTGTGCTATATTAAGAACATCAAAAACAGGAACAGGAGGATGGCATTCAGCCTATTCAGTCTGTTCCAACATCACCAGACTCCGCCACTGCCCTCACCCCTCAGGCTGCCGAAACCCTCACCCACGTATTCATCATATCAAGGCTCGATTATGGAAACTCCCTCCTCATCGGCCTTCCCTAACTCTTCCCTTCACAAACTGCAGATCATCCAAAACTCTGCAGCTCGTGTACTCTCGCGCACCAGGCTCCGTGATCCCATCACTCCCACCCTCGCCCGACTCCACTGGCTCCCCATCCCCCAGAGGATCAAATTCAAGATCCTCGTCCTCACTTTCAAGGCCATCCATGGCCTTGCCCCCTCCTATCTCTCTGACCTGCTGACTCCCTACCAACCTGCCCGCTCCCTCCGTTCAGTGGGCTCCGGCCTGCTCCCTGTCTCTCGCCCAACCCGCCCTACCATTGGTGGCCGGGCTTTCAGCCTCTCTGCCTCCACACTCTGGAACTCCATCCCACAGTCCCTTTGCCTCGCTTCCTCCCTTGCCTCTTTCAAGGCCGGTCTCAAGATCCTCCACTTCGATCGTGTCTTCAGTCACCCTCCCACCTCTCTGCCTTCCCTCACCCCCTACTCCACCCCTCTCCCATGCTCGGGTCGACCCGACTGTCCAGGCCATGGGATATCCTCCTGACGTGAAAGGAGCTCTATAAATGTAACTTTATTGTTGTTGTTGTTCCACCAGTTTATTAAAGTTCGGCAGAATCTTTAATCACAATGCTCCCTAAATACCTCTACTTTCCAAGTATCCAAGTACTTGCCTATCTCTCTCTTTAAAACATCCCTGCAGATTTTCATTCTTAGCTCTCTGGGGCCCAGCATTCCATAGACCTTTGTGTGAAGTATGGAGAAAGAGGAGGTAAATTTGACTGAAAAGGTTGCTTGTAAAAAGGCCAACACAAACATGATGGGCCGAACGGGCTTCTTCTGTGCTGTAAATTTCTATAGTTCTAAAAAAATGCTTCTTGACCTAAACTCTGGGTTCTGATTTTAAGGCTCTGCCCCCTTTTGTAATGAATCCCTCTACAGGACGAAAGAGTCAGCCACTGCACAATCTGTCAACTCCTTTCATTATTTTAAATACGTCAATTAAATCACCTCTTAACCTCCTCTGCTCTAAGGAACATATCCACAATCCATAATCCTTGCATTTGATATAGTGCCTTATAACAACTTTGAGACGTCAAAATGCGCTTCACAAAATATGCTGTAAAGTGAATTGACTGTATAGTTTATGGGCAAAACGCGGCAGCCAATTGCGCACAGCAGTGTCCCACAAACAGTCGTGGATTGAGTGACCAAATTTTTTTTTTTTTTTTTTTTTTTTGAAGGTGTTATTAACCCCAGAAAAGCACTCCACCAATTGACTAACACCCGGGTTCCTATTTACTGCTAGGTAAACAGGTATGTGGAGTAAGGAAACTTGCCCAAGGTTTTGCCCTGCCCGGGTATTGAATCCAGGTCCTCTCACTTTGCAAGGGGAGTGCTCTAACCACTAAACTGCAGGACTCCACATCTACCCAGCCACAAATTCTAAGACAAATAATTCACATCTTTCGAATGAGACATTAAACCGAGTTCAGGTGGACGTTAAAGATCCCATGGCACTAATCAAAAAGAGAAGGGAGTCTCTCCTGATTTCTTGGTCAACAACAACAGATTGCAATGATATAGCACCTTTCTCTTCAGGATGATGTCCCAAGGCATTGGCTGCTTTATTTCGGCCATAAAATACACTTCAGTTTATTCTATGAAGTGCTTTGAGACATGTCAACAACGTAATGAGTTGCTATATCAAATGCAAGGATTATTATTATCCTCCTCTTTCAGGTGCAATTTCCTCCCCACCCCAATACCACCAAACGTTATGCAGTGAATTAAACACATAACTTCTGCAGATGCCCAATGACTGTGAACACAAACTCCTCCCTCACTGCTTTGTGGTGCAGCACCTGGATTACAACATAGGAATATGCACGTCTGCAAAAGACCACTGTGGTCCATGTGACCGATTTTAAACTCAAAGAAAAATAAAACAACCCACTGCACCAAAAGCCTTAAGCAACCTCGCCTGAGTGTAGCATGAGTGAGTTATAGCTTTAAAAATATAATCATAAATTTAAGAACACCCCACCCCATTTACCCATTTATAGAAGCACAATAGCCACCATGTTCCCTCCACCTCTCTCAACGCCAATACAACCGAGTGAAAACAGAGTCCACTTCTTTTCTGCAACATCCATCGTGGCTTGAAAGCTGCATAAGGTTCTGGAAGAAAAGAAGGTTCTGTCGAAATAAAGTTTCCTTATTTAGTCTTTGTACTTTTTTCCCCCCCAATAAAGTCTCAGCAGACCGATAAAACAAGTGTTGTAATTTAATAGCTTCTCCATCTGTCCGTCACCTCCCAAGGAATGGGAGTGCCGACTGATTTACTTACTGAAGGAAACATGCAGCACTTCTAAGTTTTCACATAAACATTTGACCCGCGTAATCTTGCTTTTTTCTATAATGAAAAAGACGTTGGGTGTACAGCCGTGGAGGTAAAACGTCAACGAATGGAGCTCGGCTGAGACTGCAGACCAATTCCTGCTCTCAAATGAGTCGGCAGCTGGGGATCGCCATTTTAGTTGAATATGTCACAAAGTATGTCACATATATGCATATTTTGTGCCACTATTAAAAAGTGTATCGTGCATGTATAACTGACAAGATATTTATATTTATTGAAACCACAGATACAGCTCTCACTGTTCACTTTTACAAGAATCAACATTTTTTGAGCCCTGGCATAATTTACAGTGAGGTTTAGAATGTGTCAGCTTAGCTCAGTTGGTAGTACTCCTGCCTCTGGGTAATAGAGTTATCAGTTCAATACTTGCATCACAATTTGAGCTCATTGTCCAGGCTGGTACTCCAGTAAAATGCTTTGGAAGTTAAGCCCTTCAGATAGAACCGTTAAATGAACACCTCGGGTGCCTGTTCAGATGGATGTTAAAGATCCCATGGCACTATTAGAAAAGAGAAGGGTGTTTCTCCCAGTGTCCTGGCCAATAATCCTCCAAATAAAATTGGTCATTCACTCCACAGCTGTTTGTAGGATATTGCTGTGTGCAACTGGCTTCTATGTTTTGCTCTGAAACTACACAGTCAAACGAATTTACAGTTCATCCAGTGAAGCACTATGAGGTATCTTGATAATGTGATAATGCGTTATATCATATGCAAACATGATGATACCGATCCTACCACACTTACTGAAAAGAAGCGGGAGAGATTGTTTCCCCCTGTGACACTCTCCAGATAAATTGGTTATTTGCCTCATGGCTGCTGTGCAAAGCTGCTACACTTGCCTACAAAAAACAGTCACTTGTCAGTTATCACTTGTGAAATGATTTGAGAAGTTCTGAAATACAAAAAAACAGGTAAAAATACTATTTTCCCTTACTGGGTGCAGAAAAAGTACAATAATTCAGTGCTTATGTAAGCATCAATGTGGTCCTGCTAAAAGGTTACAATCTGCCTGCTCTCTCCACTCAACGAACAATGCCCTACTCCATGTCCCCCACCCTGCCTGCCCCACCTTTGGTGGTTGGGCCTTCAGCCTTTCTGTCCCCACCCTTCGAAGCTCCATACCTTCCACCTCACGCCCTCTCTTGCACCCTTCCAAGGGCCATCTCAAGGCCTTATTCTTTGACTGTGACTTTGGTCATCCTCCCACCCCACCTCCCTTGCTTTCCACCCTTCTTGGTTACAACCCTCAGCTTGGGTGAAACCCCTTCACTGTTCAATGCCTTCTCCTGACATGAAAGGTGTATAAATGCAATTTTGTTGTGCTGTTGTCCTATGTAACTGATACGTTAGTAGCATTTGGAGATTATATTTTATCAATATCCAGCTAATCTACAGTTCAAGGCTACAATCTGCAAGTCCAACATCACTATTCCTATTTCTCCGGTCTGTTTCAATGTTATAAATATTAAGTACACCACAAAGTAGACCCCAATATTCTAAAATGTACATAGTTAAAATTCATATCATTCCCTGCTTAAAGCAGCAATATCTTTGATATGACTCCTTTCTTTGGAACTTTCTAATTTAACTGACTTTCTTCAGTTAATCCACTCCATTGTGGTCAATGGCAGGCTTCTTGTTGGGGTGATGATGGGCCAAGAACAGGACAATTCATGCAATTAGGGAGGCAATATTGAATGACAGCTGAGCTTGCGATTCAGACTTACAATTCTTTACTGTGGTTATCCGCTTCAAATCTTGGCGACACATAATACCTTTACCCTATCGTAAGTATGCAGACCTAAGGTCAATACTTATACTGATCAGCAGAGATTCACTCAATCATAACTTAGATCCTAACCTCAACTGGTTATTCAAAAACAGGAAGGAGGGCCCTGGCCAACAATCCTACAGATTAATCGGTCATTCATTTCCTGGCTATTTGTGGGAAATTGCTGTGCACAAAATTGGCTGCTGTGTTAATCTCCAAAATACACAGTCACTACTTGCCAGAGAAACTTTGTGAAGTGGTTTGAAATGTATGACTTATAGATCCTATATCAAATGGAAGTATTATTATTATTAATAAAGTTAATCTAGTTTAGTCTCTCTATCTCAGTCTGTCTCTCACCGTCTCTCAGTCTCCGTCTCTTTCTCAGTCTCTCTCGGTCTCTTTCTCAGTCTCTCTCGGTCTCTTTCTCATTCTCTCTTGGTCTCTCTTTCCCTCTCTCTCACTTTCTGAATTTGTGGAGTCCCGCAGCATATTGATTAGAGCACTCGCATGCAAGCGAGAGGACCTGGGTTTCCCGGGCAAGGCGAAATCTTAGACAAGTTTCCTTGCTCCACACAAGTTTCCTTACTCTGTTTACCTAGCAGTAAGTAGGAACCCGGTTGTTAGTCAATTGGTGGATGGCTTTTCCAGGGGTAATAATCCCTTCAAAAAAAAGAACAATTAAAAAATAATTTGGTCACTCAATCCATGACTGTTTGTGGGACACTGCTGGTCGCAATTGGCTGCCGCTTTTCGCCCACAAAATATAGTGAATTCACTTTACAGTATATTCTGTGAAGCGCTTTGAGACGTCTCGAAGATGCGATAAGGTGCTGTATCAAATGTAAGGATTATTATTATTACATCAGAGAGTGCCTTTACCTACTTGGCCATTGTAATGGAAAAGTATCGCGTTACAGAGCCAGATGGGGTAATTTATGATATTTGGTTTGGACATATCCTGCAGGTAACCAAATATATCTCAGGCTGACTCTCCAGAACTCTGCTCGATGTTCAGTATGTGGCATAGTGCTGCATCATGGAGTGCTTTTATCCACTAGGCAATCAGGACAGATGTTGACTGGAGATATAATAGGAAATACAAGAGGAATGGTGGCTAAATTCACAGAGGACACCAAACTGGAGAGTATGGTAAATAATGAGGATAATTGTAAAAAAAAAGGTGCAGGAAGACATGAATAGGCTTGCAAAGTGGGCAGATAGGTGGCAGATTAAGTTTAATCTAGAGAAATGTGAAGCTTTGGGAGGAAGAATAAAAAAGTTGACTCTTCTCTGGATGGTAAGAACCCAAGAACCCAAGAAGAGCAAAAGGATCTCGGGGCTCAGATCCACAAGATCCTAAGAATAAAGGCACAAACCATAAAGAATGCAAATAAAGTCCACGGCTTCATATTCAAAGGAATTGCCAGAAGCTGTGGTTGAAGCAGAAAGCATCAATGTATTTGTGGTTATGTGATGCACACATGATTGAGAAGGGAACAGAGGAGTATGGGAGAACATAAGAACATAAGAAATAGGAGCAGGAGTAGGCCATTCGGCCCCTCGAGCCTGCCCTGCCATTTGATAAGATTAGCCTTCTGGGGTAGAGAATTCCATAAATTCACTACCCTCTACGTGAAGAAATGTTTTCTCAACTCAGTTCTAAAGGGCTGACCTTTAATCCTGAGAATATGACCACTAGTTTTAGATTCTCCAACCAGGTGAAACAGTCTCGCACTATCTACCCTGTTAAGACCCTTAAGAATCTTATAGGTTTCTATAAGATCACCTCTAATTCTTCTATATTCTAGAGAATATAGGCCTATTCTACTCAACCTCTCCTCGTAGGTCAACCCCCCCATCCCATGAACCAACCTAGTAAACCTATGTTGCACCCCCTCTAAGATGAGTATATCCTTTCTTAGATAAGGAGACCAAAACTGCACACAATATTCCAGGTGCGGTCTCACCAAGGCCCTGTACAATTGCAGCAAGACTTCCCTGCTTTTGTACTCTAACCCCTTTGCAATAAGCGCTAACATGCTATTAGCCTTCCTAATCGCTTGCTGTACCTGCATACTAACTTTCTGTGATTGGTGTACAAGGACATCTAAATCCCTCTGAATACTTACACAATCTAGTCTCTCCCCCTCTAGAAAATAACCTGCTTTTCTATTTTTCTACCTAGGTGAATAACTTCACGTTTCCCCACATTATACTCCATCTGCCACCTTCTTGCCCACTCATTTCACCTGTCTATATCCCTTTGCATCCTACTTGTGTCCTCCTCACAGGTTACTTTCCCACCTAGCTTTGTATCATAATAATAATAATAATCCTTGCATTTGATATAGCGCTTTTCACATCGGGAGGACGTCCCAAAGCGCTTCACAGAACACACTGTAAAGTGAATTGACTGTCTATTTGTTGGCGAACGCGGCAGCCAATTGCGCACAGCAATGTCGCACAATCAGTCGTAGATTGAAAATGACCAATTTTATTATTGTTTTTGGTTTTGGAGGGATTATTATTAGACGCGTGGAGTAAGGAAACTTGCCCAAGGTTTCGCCCTGCCTGGAATTGAACTCAGGTCTCTCACTTGCAAAGCGAGTGCTCTAACCACTGAGCTACAGGACTCCACAAATTCTGTGAATTTAGATACATTAAGCTCTATTTCCTCATCTAAGTCATTGATGTATACTGTAAACAATTGAGGCCCAAGCACTGATCCTTGCGGCACTCCACTAGTCACAACCTGGAGAAGGGATTAAGAGGTGTGTAGGCTCATGCGAGTTAGGCCGAATGGCCTGTTTTCATGCTGTATCAATTTATATACTGTAATTCTCCGTGCTGCTCCAAACCTCTGTGCCACTTATTTCTTCTAATTTATTACAAAAGACCCATCTATGTCCCAGCTCCTCCTGAGCCTTGGTTATAACACTTCTTGACCAGTCCTGGAGAGAATTCCCATATATGTCNAAAAAAATTAATTGCTGCTCAGTTTTGAGGGCACACTTTGATCTGTGTGAAAACTATTCCTTGCAACTCCTTAAGAAACTTTAACAAACTGAAAATACCTCTGCGTTGGAGGGAGAGTAAGGCATTGAATGCAACATGCCACTTCTTGTCTAATTTTGAACCCAGGCAAAAGGCGAAAAGGCACCTTTAACAATGGCCTCCGTGGCAGAGCAATTGTGCAAGATCAAAGGTACCTCACTGCCTGAGGATGTCCTAAATCTACCTTCACAGCCTTCATAGTAACCTAACAATTACCAAGCAATAGGGGGCCTACGTGTCTGAAAAGGTTTACTCTAGTCAGTGCCAATTCTGTTGAGAACATTACTGAGAACAAAAGCAGGATGGGAAATCCACAATCCAGCATGAACACCTCACAAGTCACCTCCAGCTGTTGTGTGAATGTGTTTTACTTAACAGGCTGACAGTGCCAGATTACTGCTGCTGTTTTACTGATATCATCTCAACGACGTGATAAAATGCTATATCAAATGCATGGGTTATTATTATTGGTAGTATTATTTATTATATTTATTAATTATATAATTATAATTGAGGGGTCTCAGTAGACCAGTTCCTAAGCTAGACAGGTCTGCAGTATTCCAGAGCACTGCTGATGACAACACAGCCAGCCTGGCTCATCGGCAGGAATTGGAAGGTTAGACCAGACACTAGGGGCAGGAACACCTCCCACTCAGCTCCTGTTAACCCTGCAAGCCAAAGTCCTAATGGGTAGGATGGTCCTAGCTGGACAAGCAATGGGAAAACTTGCCACACAGTGCTATGAATGGCCGTCTATGCGGTTTTAGCTGGTTAGACTCCAGGAGTATCTCAACACACACTCTGGGGTCCCTAAGCTTTGGCTCCTTCCAACCTACACCTAAGACTTTCTGGATTTCAGTAAGCCGGTTGTGTCCCTCGAGTGAGAGTGCGCATTCCATTCCAACAATCTATCTCTGGGATTTCCATGTGTTGGTGGGATGCTTGGAAATCTCAGCTTGGTTTGGATACTCTTAAGCATGGTGATGGGCTTCTGCATGTGTCAGACACCCGGCTGACAAAAAAAAGGAGATCCAAGCCACATAACTGTCTCACTCAGATAGGTAAAAAGTAAGTGAACTGACCCAATTTTCTTCTGGAGTAGAGATTCTGCAAGTTGATAGGAATTACTTTTTCCTTTCAAAAATTCAGTGTGTCCAAGTAATTGTCTCCTTATTGTCCATGGTCATATTTCTTTGCTCCCAGCTTCCTTATGCTGGGATGTGGTTCCACAGGCTTAGCCATTGTTCACGTTTGTGAGTCTTGGCAATGTAGAGTGCATCACAGCCCAGTCTGACCTTACCCCACCCAAATACACACTACCAGTAGAGGGTGCTGAAGAGGGAAAGGACCAATAAATCTTAAGGATGCCCCTGGCCTTGGTTAACTAAGGGTGTAAACCTGGGAAATCCAGGGCCAATTAGGCTCCTGATGAGCACTCGCTGAAACCAGCAAACTCAGCACAGACTGGGATTCGAACCGGCGAACTCCCAGTCCATAAGCGGCAGCTCTATCCACGACCCCATCTGAGCTGCCACTGTCAAGTCTAACTAGATTCCTTATTAAGAAACCCCGTAAATTTACGCCAATTCACATGTTACTGCTCAAATTCTGCCTCCTATTTGAAACGCGGACTGCCACTGTGGTACTAAAGGCACGAAGCACATTCAGGTCTGATCCCAGTCTGCTCACACTCCTCTCCCCTCCCCCCCACAGCAAACAATGTTAGAGTTACTGGTGGAGGCCTGGCTATCCTGGCCATCTGTCTAACCCTCTTAGCATTGGATAGTGGGCAGCACTGGGAGACCAAGGGGAAAAATGCCTAAAAATCAACCCTTGGAATGAAACAAAATGCTGACTAGATTCTTTCCTAATTTTCACAGCAAAGAGTACAGACAGTTCCAGATAATTGCCTACCTCCAGTCTGGGAACAGGGAAAACTGAAAAATGAGGAGGCCATTCAGCCCATCGAGCCTGACCCACAAGTGATTTTAGCACATTTTTTTAATCCGAGTATTTTGTGCTTTTGTCATAACTCTTTGTTTATCTATCTGTCAGTATTGATAAATATCTGTCTATCTCTCTGTTGAATATCCATATTGATTCTGCCTCTCCAGCTTTCTGGGGCAGAACTATCCACAGCTCTGAGTGTGTAAGTGAGGGCGACTTCATGGCATGATTACAGCCTGTTCTTTAACTTCTAGCTGCTTAACCTTTGCTTACCCTCCCTTACTGGAAATCAAAGAATCAGGGTCAGTCACATCAGCTGTTCCATGTAGAAAGTCAAATTTATGTTTTGCCTTGAATATCAATGCAATAAAACTCCCATAAGTCGTATCAGTCAGGACCAAAACATCTAATATGACTTACAGGAAGTACGAGTTAGAGACAAACTGTATAATTTGTACAAAATCTGACTTAATCAATAATCTACATGCACACGGAATTCACTGCAGCCGGTCAATGCTCATCTGGTAATTTGTCACTGCAGCATATAAGTACCCATGTGCTTGGCGGGTCAAGACTATGTTTCCTGCGATTCAATGCGTCTTGACCCATTGCTGCATGTGCACTTACCGACAAGCATTGGAATCGCACTGAATTGCGGGAAATGAGGTTCTTCTGCGCACCTGTCGACGGATCAAGACTGTGTTTCCTGAGAGTCAATGCAGCCAGCTGGTACGTGCACATCCGTCGACAAATCTGGATAACATTTCCCGAGATTAATGCAGACATAAGTGCGTGAGTAATGGAGTAGGGGAACAACATCTATTGGTTAGGGATGCAATTACAAATAAATCTAAGTGGTTTTGATAGGAAACTGAATGGGACTCAAGTGTATGTTCGCTTTAGAAGATTATATGATTTATTAAGATAAGATTTATGCAAGTTTTACTGTATTGTAATATTTGATGCCAGTACCTTGAGTGTCACATCTGTGCATTGTGAACTGTTTATCATGCCCCACCCCTTCCATAAAGTGGAAATTATTTATTTTCACTACATAAATGCATGTGGCTTTCATGAAAAAAACGACCTAAAATTAGAAATTAAACACACCTACAACTCATTCAAAAAAAGCTATTGTGTGTTCAGGCAGGATTTTGAATTCATACTGCAGGCTGACAATCCAATGCAGCCCTGGGGGAGAATTGCATTAGCAGAGGCGCCTTACTTTAAATGAGATATTAAATTGAGGTCCCATTTGTCTGTGCAGGTGGACGTTAAAGACCTCATGGCACTATTTAAAAGAGAAGGGAGTTTCATCCTTTGTCCTGGGCAGACAAAATTGATCACATTCCTGTGAGCATATTGGCAGCCTCATTTGCCTACATAATAGACAGTATCACACTCAACAGTATATCCCTATGAAGGGTTTTGAGACAGCCTCCAGATGTGAATGATCAATACCAAATAGAAGGATTATTATTAATCTAATGAATAAGTGCTTTATCTTTGTCTCATTACTGAGTATCTGTGGTGCAATCAGAAAGTTACAGCCATTTAATGCAGGATTAAACTCAATTCTTCAGTATCCAAAACTTCGTCATGAGGTCTCGCTGTGTAACAGACTACAGTGTTTATAACAAATACCATGTGATAGTCATTATTTGCATTTTATGGAAAAGTGTATCATGGTGAGGGAAGGGTAAACAAAAACATTTGTTTTTAAAAATGCCTGCATCGATAGGAAAATCAATCATCTGCTTTTAATTTCCTAAAAATCATGCACCGTGAATCAGAAAGACACCATAAATGCCATTTTATTTTATTAATGAGCATGTGTGGTGTCTGGAATTCAAAACATTACAAAGTTCATTGCAAACTCAGTACGCTTTGTTGCTTGCCTCACTGAAATCTAGCCAAATATCAGTGCTGTTTATGCCAGTGTCACTATTGTTTTTTAAAGGGCTATAATCCCAAGCATTGTTTTGATGGAGGGATACTTTCATAAGTAATGTAACTTACTGCACCAATGGAGTGATAGGTTATGGGTCTGTGCTTGTGATTCTCTGCATAGTAAGCTTCTGATTTCAGTCACAGCATCATCGATTTCCACTTGTATAAATGAATGATTGGTCCTAAACAATAGTATTTAATAGCACTTGGTCATCTTTTCTATGGATAAGATAGACATGCCTTCTTTTACTGGGCAGAAAATCGAACATCAATAACTCCTAGATTTAGCTCATAACAACTTAAATTTATATAATGCCCTTCAAGTAGGATAATAATAATAATCCTTTGCAGTTGATATAGCACCTTATTACGTCTTTGAGATGTCTCAAAGTGATTCACAGGATACTCTGCAAAGTAGATTGACTGTTCATTTTGTGAGCAAAATGTGGCAGCCAGTTGCACACAGCAATGTCCCACAAACAGCCATGGAGTGAATGACCAATTTTTATTTGGGGGATTGTTGGCCAGGACATGGGGAGAAACATCCTTGTCTTTTCAAATATTTAACATCCACCTGATGGCACCTCCGACAATGCAGTACACCCCCAGCACTGCATTGGAGTGTCATCTTAAACTATGTGATTCCAAGTCCTATTGGAGTAAACAAAAACCTTTCTTTAAAAAATGTCTGCGTAGTTAGGAAAATCAATCATCTGGTTTTCATTTCCTAATATTCATGGATTGTGAATCAAAAAGATATAAGAAAAATATTCTGAATGAACATGTGTCCTACCTGGAATTCAAAACATTACAAAGTTCATTGCAAACTCAGGACAAGGTTAATGTCTCGGGTAACTTCACAATGGCCAGAGGGATCAGACGTGGAACAAGGGGGAAGGGGGAGGGAAGGTGCAGTCAAAGAGGTAGGTTTTAAGGTGGAATTTAAAGACAGATGGAGAGAGGTGAGAAGAGGGATAGAGTTTCACAAACCAACAGCTCATAAATGGACAGCTGGACGCATATAAAGCAGCAGGGCTGGGGATAATAAATCAGAGGAAGGTGAGGGGTAATCTGACGACTGATCGATGTTATCAATCTGCTGATAAACAATCTCGGAAGACCAGAGGTCAGTTGTGCCCAGAAAAAGGGCTGTTCATTTTTTTGCTCTCCACAATACATCTCCACACTACATCCAACTTTCCGAATACACATTTGTTTGGTCCTTGGGGTAGTACAGTTATAGAAGTCTTTGCTTCATCCAGAGTATAATGACATACACTTGAAGTAATAAAACAGGAAAATATGTCAACAAAGAAAACAGGAAACAGTTTGGGCAGTGTCCAGTACAGATTTATGAAAACAGCCTTCACGCAGATCCATAATGTGGCATGAATCAATTTTGTAGTTTGGCTGCTTAACTGGTCATCAAGGATTTTCAAGTTAACTCACAAAACCTTTTGGACAAATTTTTGAAAATGCAAATGTTCTTATAATTTTACATTTCTGAAGTCTGAGACAATATTTTCATGTAAACATATTTCAGCTTATTTCTAAACATATGTTTAATTTCATTGATACACTGACTGAGCTGAGCTTCAACTTGCAAAGTAAATAATAATAATTATCCTTGCATTTGATATACCTCCAGGTCACATCTTTGAGACATCTCAAAGCGCTTCACAGATTATACAGTGAATTGTAAAGTGAACTGACTGTACATTTTGGAGGCGAAATACGGCAGCCAAATGCTCACAGCAGTATCCCACAAAAAGTAGTTGATTGAGTGATCAAATTTTTATTATTTTGTTTTTATTTTATGGAGGGATTATTACCGGGTTCCTACTTACTGCTAGGTAAACAGAGGCCTGTGGAGTAAGGAAACATGCCCAATGTTTCACCCGACCCAGGAATCGAACCCAGGTCTCTTGCTTGTGAGGCAAGTGCTACATAATCACTGAGCTCTTGTTCATGCCTTCATCACCTCCAGGCTCAACTATACAAACACCCTGCTTAACGGCATTCCTAATTCCTCCCTCCACAGGATGCAGATAATCCAGAACTCTGCAGCCCATGTCCTCTCCCGCACCAAACTCCGTGACCCCATCTCCCCCACTCTCACCCAACTTCATTGGCTCCCTATCCTTCAGAGGATCCAGTTCAAGATCCTGGTCCTCACCTACAAAGCCCTCCGTGGTCTCTGCGACCACCGAACCCCCTACCAACCTGTCCGCTCCCTCTGCTCAGCCGGCTCTGGCCTGCTCCACGGCCCATGACCCACCTGCCCCACCATTGGTGGGAAAGCGTTCAGCTACTCTGCCCCCAACCTCTAGAATTCCATCCCCCAATCACTCCACCTCGCCCCCTCCTTAAAGTCCCGCCTCAAGACCCTCCTCTTCGACCATGCCATCGGCCACCCCCTTTCTTCTCCCCCCCATTCCTTCCCCCCGACCCCAGCTTGGGTCTGAAATGCCGTACTCTGTCCAGCGCCTTGAGATAATAATAATAATAATCCTTGCATTTGATATAGCGCTTTTCACGTCGGGAGGACGTCCCAAAGCGCTTCACAGAACACACTGTAAAGTGAATTGACTGTATATTTGTGGGCGAACATGGCAGCCAATTGCGCACAGCAATGTCCCACAAAGAGTCGATGATTGAAAATGACCAATTTATTATTGTTTTGGGTTTTTGGAGGGATTATTATTAGGTGTGTGGAGTAAGGAAACTTACCCAAGGTTTCGCCCTGCCTGGAATTGAACTGAGGTCTCTCGCTTGCAAAGCGAGTGCTCTAACTACTGAGCTGCAGGACTCCACCCGATGTCCTCCCGACGTGAAAGGCACTATACAAATGTAATCTTGTTGTTGAGTGCAGGACTCCACTCATTCACTTCTAAATGCGTAAATCTAGAATTCTTATCTTGTGTGTCAGCCTGACTCAGTTGGTAGCACGCTCGCTAGTCAGAAGGTTGTGTGTTCAAGCCCCATGTTGCGACTTGTAACTCACAAGGTCTAAGCCAGGGGTCCCCAACCAGTCGATCATCTGGAGGTGTTGTCTCGTGCATGCTCAATAAAAACAAGAGAAACCTCCAATATTTACCACAGTTCAAACAATAAAGTTTATATTTTTATTTTGAGATGCATGAAATACTTCGTGAATCTGGGTTTGTTTTCAATTGAACCAAAGAACTACGTTCTATCGCTCCTTTCTCTTGAAGGCCAAACCTATTCCTATTCAACTGGCACCGTTCCCAGCCCCCTAAAAGCAGCTGTCATCAGCCCTATCCTAAAAAAACATTCCCACATCCGAGCCATGACCGGTTCTACCTTCCCCCATCTCCGCAATATTGCCCAACACTGCCACTGCCTCACCTCTCAGGCCACTGAAACCCTCACACATGCCATCATTACAACGAGGCTCGACTATGCCAACACCCTGTTTGTCGGCCTTCAAAACTTTTCCCTCCACAAGCTGCAGATCATGCAGAACTCTGCAGCTCGTGTCGTCTCCCACACCAGCCTCCATGACCACATTGGACCCACCCTCGTCCGGCTCCACTGGCTCCCCATCTCTCAAAGGATCAAGTTCAAAATTCTCATCCTCACCTTCAAGGCCCTCTATGGCCTTAGCCCCTAGTACCTCTCTGACCTGTCAACCCCTTATCAACCTGTCCATTCCCTCTGCTCAGCAGGCTCCAGCCTGCTCCATGTCCCCCGCACGGTCCGCCCACCATCGGTGGTTGAGCCTTCAGCCTCTCTACCTCTACCCTCTGGAACTCCATCCCACATTCCCTTCGCCTCACTCCCTCCCTCGCCTCCTTCAAGGCATGTCTCAAGACCCTCCTCTTCGATCGTGTCTTCGGCCACCTTCCTACCCTCTCTTCCCTTCCCCCCCTCCCTGATTCAAACCCTCCTCCGCCCTCCCACCCCCCAAATCCTGACTGTTCAGTGCCATAGGATGTCCAAGGCACTTTACAAATATAATTTTGTATTGTATATTGGCCACCATAATTGATGAAAGTCACCCAACGCAGTCACTAGTCACCAAACTAATCTGTGTGACAATCTTAGGTATTCCAACTAAATATCTACCTAAAGTTCAGTGCTCAGTCTCTTGACAACAATTTGTCATTCATCACATTTTGGTGGCTTCGAGATAGATCCAGAACACTGTTCTTGACATTCAATGCATGGTACAGCATTCTGTACCAAGTGAATGGCTAGGACTTAATTACATTCCAGCTATCATAATTGAGGAGTTTAATCATGTTCCAAACCTCAAAAAAACAATTTATAGTGCTAAACACACCAAGAATCAAGCAGCTGCTGTGAAATCACATCCTGTCATCTGTAACTTTATATAACATACCCAACATTATTTCTGTGGAATGCCTTGATGTACAGGCATATTGTTCAATACCAGACACACAACTGTATTTATTTTATCTACCAATGCACAGTAATTACGCTTTACCTGTGAAGCTCTTTGAGACATTCTGCTTATGTGAAAGGCACTGTATCAAATGTAAGGATTATTACTATTATTTGCACTCAGAAGCATGATATTAAATTCTAATTTGAGGGGTTCGTAAAATGATGACTGAATCCTGTAGGTAGCCTGGACATGTCTCACACTGACCTGCTGGAACTTAATTTGGATAAGCATCGTTCAAACAATCCTGACCAATCGGCCATTTGAATTTGAAAGTAGCAAGCAGATGTTTTCAAATTGCAGCATGTTTTACCTATGTGCAATAAGAATTTTTTCACTTTTTAAAACAAGACTAACAATAATTGATTTGGTGCAAGAGCCTTCCCTTAATTTCAGATTATTTTAATGAACACCTTGATGTTTCTTTGTAATTTCTCATAGAAGTGAATGTCACTGCTGCAAACCAGATGTGAGCTGCAGATCAGCCAAATCGTATTAGTGCTTTGATACACATTTGTTCTTGTAACAAGAACATCAGGAAAATAAGTAAGGAATGTAAGCTGCACTTCTGCCATTCTCAGGAAGTGCTCGTTCGTTAACGAGCATAAATTTCTGTGGAGAAATGTAGGGTTATCGTTGTTTATGAAGGAAACAACTAACTGATTTAGTAGTTTCAGCTGCTAGGAAATTGCAGAATTGTTTGTAGCTTTCTTCCCTTCCTAGCCCCAGTACCCCCTCACTCCACCCAAAACAAAATGCTGTGTTTCTTTTATGCATATCTTCAGTCAGGTGTAGCATGTGCAATACGGAGCCAACATTCAGTTAGTACTATTGTAGCTGGTTCAAAGGGTTTGAATGAGCTGCAAATAATTCAAGGAACAGATGGATCAGGTATCACCAGCAACCAGAGCATTCAAAAGAATAACAACTGCACAGGAAATGCTAGTATTTCCCACATAATCAGTATTGCAAACAAACCAGTTTCAGTTTACCATTAAACAATATTGTAACAAAAACAAATCCATCAAATTGTATGACATTTGAATTAAGAGAGGGAAATAGCCATTAGATTCAGATTTAGTGTAGCTGTTCTCAATTCAGTATGATTGGGTATTATTCAAAAGCTTGACCATTAATAATAATAATAGTTATTGCATTTGATGTAGCACCTTTCATGTTGGATAGCCATCTCAAAGAGCTTCACAGGATATATTGTAAAGTGTAGTGACTTCAATATTAAGGCAAAACAGCCACCAACTTATGCACAGCAATTTCCTACATAATGGCCATAAAGTGAATAATAAATTTTAGGTGGAAGATTGTTGGCCAGAACACTGGGAGAAACTCTCTTCTCTATTTTATAGTGCTGTGGCATCTTTAATATCCACCTGAACATGCAGACGGAACCTTGGTATCATGTCTCTTTCGAAGCACAGCACCTACAACAATCCAGCACTCCCCAGCACCGTATTAGAGTATCATCCTGGACTGTGAGTTCAAAGTCCCAACAAGGGACCTTGAACCCACAACTTCTGATTCAGAGGCAAGAGTTCTACCAACGAGCCAATCTACACCAGTGTTCGGAATTTTGGCCTCAACTTTAAAGTTAGTTTAAAGCAGGTCTAGAAAGAACTTTTTCTACCACAATGACAATTTTTAGCACTTTTAACCAAAACAAGTTAAAAAGGAATATACTGTATCCGTGTTTAAAGGAACGTATTAACGTGTGCTAAACAACAGTTGTTGGTGCATGTTCAGTTGGATCTCAAAACACACAACTTGTACTTATATAGCACCCTTCAAGTGGGTAGCATCTTGGAGCCTTGAACAACAGCGGAGTTTGACACAAAGATGGGGAGAAAGAGGAGCTGACTGTAGGCATGGTGAAAGGGAAATGTCTTTAGGTGTGATTAACAATTTAAAGACGGGTATGGGGGGGGTAGGTGTGGCAAACAAATGGGATGCATGACTTCCGAACCACAGCATAAATGCTATAATAAATGTATGTCTCCAATTCTGTTCTCAACTATCAAAGTGCACAGAAACCAATATCCATTAGATGTTACGTGACAAACTACATGGAAAATATGGGCGGGCAAACTGGTAAGGCTGCGTGTAAAAACGCTAAAGGGATTCTAGATTTTATAAATAAGGGCACAGATTAAAAAAGAAAAGGGAGGCACAGACTCAAGATCAGATGAAGGAAGGTGGACGGACAGTGGTGAACATGTGGAATCAATTACCCAGAGAGGTAGTTTGTGCCAGCATATTCACAAGGTTATTAGAAAGCTACTGTATTTGACAAAGAAACTGACTAAAAGGTATGAGTGTGTAGATTGATTTTGGAAACAACCAGCCGGAAATTTCAGTATACACCTTTGTAGTAAACCCAGTTTGTTTAGAGCAAAGCATTTTTTCATTTACCTATATGACCTTTGTTGATTTAACATTGTGTTTATTTTCTCCAAATTAGAGGTTTGAAAAGAAAACCTGCAGAAAGCAAGAGATCTTGTTGGGAAATGCTAGCTTGGTCCAACTAGGAATTAATTGTTCTACTCAATGTTGGAGAAATACAAACAGTAGAAAGAGACAAAAAGTCTGGGAATAAGACAAGATTACTCCAAATCCTCCTTTTCTTCATTAATTATAACAGTGCATCTTACATAAGAAGTTTTCACCTATTTTGGTGATTTACACTAAAAATCCTGTGAAAGGTTTTGAGACACTGACAATATCAATGTCAGGTGCTATATCAACTGCAAGGTTATGACTAAATAGATTCTTTACAGGAAAGCAGTGAATATTCATATTGTTTCACCTTCATCCTCTGCACCTCCACCGACAAGTTTTCCTGTGGTGAACAGCAAGGCGTTACTGTGGGTTGTAAACTTTTTATTGAGTGCAACAGATATTTTTCACTTGCTGGCAGTGAGACTCCTAGTTAAATAAGCAGCTGCAAGTCGTTTGCTCTGTCTTATGCCAGAAACTCATTGCATAGTTGCAGGTCCAGCCCACCAATTGATTATGGACTAGATGGAGCATGTTAAAATAATGCATTTCCAATGCCTCTCCCAATGCACCCCATCATCCCAAATACCATAAAACAAGCTCTGGAGGCAGCTCAACTGAAGGCTGGCTTTGAGTAGTGTCCAATGCAAAGAAAAACACAGATTTTTGATGGAAAATATTAATGATTTTTCTGCACTTTCTCACGGATATTTTCTTATATCCGTGAGAAAGGAGTCTAACTCAGTCATATAGAAGCAAAGACGTTATCTGCTCTGTGCATGAAACATACGTTCCCCGTGGGTCTTGAGCCACATCGCACCTCTTGCAAGAATTTGGAATAAAGGGTAGCAAAGCAAGACCAGTGTGTGCAACAAACTCACCCTCCCAGCTGACCAGGTTTTAATTGAGTATCTTTTTGCAGAGGCTAGTTATTTTCTGTGTGGTTCGGCAACATCAGTGTAACTCCAGGTGGATGCAGTTTTTGCAGTATTCTATAGTCGGATCCTGTTATAACATGTTTGGGTTGATACAATTATTTAATAACTAATAATAATGGTCAGGGTTTCCAGGTTGCCACTGACATTACTAAATTATGTTGTATGCAGAAATCCAGCCAGTAAGCAGTGACTGCTCTCACCTGTGTTTGCAGTACAAGCTAACAAAATATACAATCAATTCACTTTACAGCAAATTCTGTGTAGTTCTTTGAGACGTCTCGAAGACATGATAAAGCGCTATATCAAATGCAAGGTTTATTATATTATAATATGTTGAAGGTCTTCTGCACCTGCTCAGTTTTCACTGAAAGTTAAAAGTGCCTGTGTCAGTGCCAGAAGCCAAAAGTGTACCTCACCACCATGGATCCATGGTACACTTGTATTATATCTGCAACAAGGACTTAAACCAAATCGTGATATAATAGGGTTCGACTCTATATTGTATTGCACATGATGACTTGATGCCTGGACGTATCCACATACAGCAAGAATAACAACAACAAATTACATGTGTATAGCCTTGGGAGGACGTCCCAAGGCGCTGGACAATCAGTGGTTCAAACCCGAACTGGGGGTTGGGGGTTGGCATTAGGAGGAGTGGAGTTAACATATCACATTTAGCTTAGATATCAAGATGTCTGATTTTCTGCAGACGAACACAGCAGTCAAAAGAGATTGAAAACAAACAAGTAACTTAATAAACAGAACTGTATTCCTGCAGGACCATTGTTCTCATGATGATCACAGCATGTGCATACTCAAATTACAGTTGGCTCTCAACCAAAGAAAAAACAAGTCTTTCGAAAAAGCTGGCCCTGTCCTAAAGAGATGCAGAATTCTTATTGTATTATTATGTATTCAAGCACCCGCAGCATAGCTTTCTGTACAGTTTTATATTCCAGAATTGGTCAATTTGTCGGCCATTAAACTTAACAGAATGTAGAATTATTTACCACTTTTTAAGTGATTGAATTGTGAATGCATTTTGTAACCATTAATTATTGTAAAAGATTCATGCAAAATGTCCTTTAAATACTGAAATAAATTGAGATTTTTGTTGGCATTTACTGTAATTGCCAGCATTGAGAGACTCTCCGAAGCAACGATTAAAATGAGTGCAAAATCCTCTCGTAGAATGGTCCTGGATGCATTTCAAATTCACCTTAAAGTTTGAGTTGGAAGCTGGTATTGATAGGGATTTTATATATTGCCACCTTGGCCTTAGGCAGATGGTGGCTGAGCAGTAATAAAGAAATCTGCTTGAGCTGAAACAATTAAACTTTAACACTTTGCTTTTTGTTTTGTGAAAAGAACAGCATACCTAATTGCAAATCTTTCGAAAACAAATCTATTCTCTACGACAACTGGAGTTAATGAAAAAGCATTCCTAAGGGATTTGACTTTGTTTGCTATTATATGTTAACACAGTCTTAGACATGGATTGATACCGTGTATTGTCTAAAAAAGAACAGGTGAGTAATTATCTATCAAATCCTGTCAGGCCAAACAACACCTTTGTTTATAATCAGAACTACATTCAATGCTCATTAAAAAAATATTTTGCCCACAAAATATTCAGTCAATTGACTTTACAGTATATTCTGTGAAGCGCTTTGAGACATCTCAAAGACATGATAAGGCACTCTATCAAATGCAAGGATTATTATTAAAAAAATTAATTGAAAATTATAATTCTCAGATTTGTAAGAATATGGGGAGCAATTCCTCCCTGGTCAGAATTTACTCTATTCATATAGCATTTCAGAGAATCCACAATTTGGTAAATTCTTAAATACAGCCTTAATTTTGAAGACTGTTTTCAGTAACTTCTTTTAAGAATTACAAAATAAAACATCATAAAAGTTAAGACTGGATTCAACAATTTGCCACATTCTGGACTCTCTGAAATGCTTCACAAATAGAATCAATCAAGACCCAGGTGGAATTTCTAATTAAAATGCATGGATTTTGAACTATTGATACTTACAAAATGGTTAAGACAGCAGTTGGCTCACATCATCAAATGCTCAACACAGGGCAGAATATCTGCTGATGAAAGAGATAATGTTTTCTGGCACTTCACCAATGGAAAAAGCTTTGCCAATGGAAAATAAGCACCTCTTGACTTAAATGCTAATCTCTGTACCTTACTCTGATTCATGCGATTTCAGATCTGAGGAGATCTCAACAAAGCTGAAGCCTTTGCCTTTGATTCCCCCGCACACCCCCCCCCTTTCCTCTGTCCACATTCAATATCCAGGATTGCACATGAAGACGAGCAACTCGAGCAAGGTATCGGAGGACATTTGGTGACCCCCGAATTGTACTTCAGCATGTGAAGCGCATTAAGTCGAGAAATAGCTGACTATCGCAAAACAAAATCAAATAAAACACTGCATTTGAAAAACCACAAAATAGTATTTACATTGCATAAATAATTTGAAAATCTGATTCCATCTCTAAGTCACAATGGCTTTTCCTTACTGTGCAGCTATGGATAATGGCGCTGTTAAATGCACAGCTCCCAGTGTACTAAGCACTTTCAACAGGATGTACTGTGTTTCAAATACAGCTGTAACATAATAAAAGCAAATCTTATTTTACATCATCAAAATGTCTGCAATATATAAGTAATGAAATTAATGATTAATAGAAAATAAATTGTAGTTGAGGCAATGTCAGTCCCCAGAATATCTTTCTAACTGATGAGATGTGTAATTCTTTGGTAATGCAGCATTGGCGTACCTCTTCCCAACTTATGCCTGATACTTTCCGGAACTAGGTAAGCAGAGGACATCCCTCTAGGGAAAGATTGTGCATTCCATTCCAGACACAGGTAAATTTCCATATGCAGGTGGCATACGTATGCAGAATCTCAGTCTGGTTTGGATACTCATAATTTTGGTGATGGATTTGCACATTCCACAATTCTAACCAAAACGTATATCTACCAAAACCAAGTGTTCCCCTGCTCAATTCTTGAAGGTGCTGACTTCCTCTGGAGAATGATTCCATGTGCTCTGACCACCCTCCAGGTCCTCACCATTTTTCACTTCAGATCTTCGTAATGATGGGCTATTTGACTGTGGGGGATATCAGTGCCAATACAATCCTGTCATCACCTGACATCCACACACATGCCTTTTCTAATGAGGTGAGAGGTGGGGGTCACCAAACAGCATTCAGGAGAGTGAAACGCGACTGCTTATTTTCTTCTCACTAGCTCAGGGGCACAAAGGTCAGTTGGAGCTCCCTTACTACCAACCCCTGAGCTGAGCTAATTTAGCACAGACCAAGGCTAGAAGCAGAGATCCATTTGCTCTCTATGGCTCACACTGTCTATTGAATTGCTGATAAACATTAAAGCACAAAGTCCACATTTAAATCCAGCCACTGCATCTTTCATTAACAAATCCACAACAGTATTCTTTTAAAGATTACGTATTCCATTCCAGACCCAGGGAAATACGCATGTGTAGGTGTCATACATATGTGGAACTCTTAGTTTGGTTTGGATATTCTTAAGCATGTGTCAAACATCCGGATTCCACATGCATCAGACACCCGGATTACCGAAAATAAATAACTACAGATTTTGGCTTTCTATTCACTGTATTTTGTTAGGCTCAATTTAATTTGTACCATTTTACTTCAGACTTTTGCACTTTGCAAACTTTCTGAAACCACAACAGCAAATATTAAAATTAGATGGCTTTTGATATCAAAATCAGAAGACACGGTCAATATAAATCCATTTGAACCCCATACTGTAGTCGTATCAAAAGTTGTACTTCATTGTGTATTTACAATCAGATTTTTCACCACATGCACATCGTTAACATCACCATTCTTCCGGTGCAAAAGGAAGTTTCATCCCACTTTAACTTTAAACACCTTTTATACTAAATTACATTTGTAAAGTGACTTTCACGTCGGGAGGACGTCCCAAGACCCTGAACAGTCAGGGTTTAGGACCTGAGTAGGGGGTGGGGGGGGGAAGGTTGGCAGTGGGGAGCTCGACTGGCTCCAGCCTGTGCATGTCTCTTGTGCCCTCCATTCCATTCCACCATTGGCAGTCATGCTTTCAGTCACTATGGCCGGAAACTATGGAACACTCTTCCTCCATCCATCCCTTTCCCCTTCCTTCCTCATCTTCAGGTCGCCTCTGAAGACCTTCCTCTTCTACTGTGCCTACGGCCACCTCCCCCTCCCCCCTGCTCATTGTCATGCTGTCAAGTGCTCCGGGACCAACCGTGCATGAGGGGCGCTATACAAATGCAACTTGTTAGAGTCATTCAAATTAATTGCAATTCATTAAAACAAATCTTTGCACATCAAGCAGAGGCGTGCTGAATACCATTCACCTACAAAGAAATCGCTCAACTTTGTTGGGCAAGTTCAAGATTTACAATATAAATTATAGCTGTTGGGCAAAAATCACAACATGTTGAGCTCAGCTTTAATAATTAAGCAAACGGAAATGTAACGCAAATCAAAGTAAGCTCAGAACCAGAAAATAATCTTACATGTTTTTAGCTGCTTTCCTAACTCCAGTTTAGCAGAGGTTTCACTGCATTGAAACAGATGTAATTATTTTAAAGCTTGTAATACGCAGCTTAGCAGTGCATGCAATTTGAGTAAATGACAAGCCAGATTTATAGAACTTATTCAGGGTGGTTACAATTATTTAAACTATGTTGCCCTTGGGATATATATATATATATAATCAAATGCACAGCTTGGGGTTAAGAACAGCACTACAGTAACAAGACAGTTAAGAAATCTAAGTACATATGATTGGATCAGGAATCATTAATTACAGGTTTCAACATTTATCTCCTTCTCACAGATGTGTCAAAAATCACTTGATAGCAAATTGCTTTTCTTGCCTCGCTAGTTACAAAGCAGTCAGGGAGGGGTATGTTTTGGGCCCATCTTTCTGTGTGGTCGGGCAAAGAGTTGTTCAGTTACAATCACCTGCGATGGCTCTCAAGGGACAGCTATGCAGATGGAAAGCAATGAGAGAGGAAATGCATTTTACCATAAGGGTTTGGCTCTAGATAAAAGCCCAGTGAAGTAGGTTAATGAAGTTTCACATGTGTAGGAGATTTAATAATACCTGAATTATTGTTATTATTATTATAGATTATAAGGTTCTGTTTCACAATCTCAGACTCTGTTCTACACCGGATTCCGGATCTTCCTTTTAAGGGAAGATAATAATAATAATCCTTGCAATTGATATAGCTTTTCATCACATCTTCGGAATGTCTCAAAATGACAAGATTTCACTATGAATTGTATTGACTGTGTGTTTTGTAGACAAGCGTAACAACCAATTTGTACACAGAAATGTCCTGCAACCAGTCATGAAGTGAATGACCAATTCTATCTGGGGGCTGTTGGCCAGGATACCAGGAGAAGCTCCCTTCTTTTTCCCAATAGTGCCATTGGATCTTTAACGTCAACATGAGTCCAGGGATGCCCCCTAAAACCTCAGTCAAGTGGCCATTAGTCATGTGTGACTTTTGACAGTTACTACTAGGGGAAGGGGTTGGAGAAGAAAAAGGGACATACAAATACACATCACACCTGAGACATTCCTGTCCAGAATAGAGATCCACAGAAACACCTTTTGGCATAGGTCTTTTGTATCTGGAGCAGGAACCCTGGTAGATTTCCAACCTCCTGACCTGGGGGCGCAGAGCGCAATTCTGGTGTCTGGGCTGAGGTTGGCTAACTTAGCACAGGCTAAGATTTAAAACTACAACCTTCCAATCTGGATAACAACATGAATAAAAGAATCTTATTTTTCCTGGGAACAATGCTGTGTTTCCTGTGTTTCCTTTCCTGTACTGCGCCTAATACTTTCCGGAATTAGATAAGCAGGATGCATCCCTCCAGGGAGAGAGTCCATATTCCATTCCTCTGGGATTTCCATGTGTAGATGGGATACAGGGAAAACTCATCTTGGTTGGGATACTGTGAAGCATGGTGATGGGTTTCCATATGTGTCAGACACACAGCTGATAAAAAAAATCCTTCTTGGAAGTTAATGAGGATTCTGTCTCAACCACCATACCCGGCATGGCATTCTACATTCAAACAACTCTGTAAGAAAATAACTGTCATAATCTTCCCCATTTGCTCCTTTGGTAATTATTTAAATTGATGCCCTCTAGTCACTGACTCACCAACCAGTGGAAATAATGTCTCCTTATTGACTCTATCAAAACCATCATAAAGTCCTTTATCGAGTCTCCCCTCAACCTTCTCTGTTTCAATGAAAATAGGCCCAGTTCCTTCAGTCTCTGCCCATAGTCAAACCACTCATCCCTTGCGGGTACACGTTTTGTGCATAACTGACTGACAATTAGATAAAATTAAACATTGAAGTACGTTCACAGTCTATAACATTTACAGCACAACCATTACAAGAATTATGCATTCATTCTGAACAAAATCCAGAGTAGAAAATGAACTTCGTTAAAAACTAGTAATTAGGAGAATGACTTTTCTTATAGCTAAACCGGAGTTGACTGTTTTTCAAGAAGTGTAATTAAAAGATTCAATGTAAACCTGTAGATAGGGCACTTTAGGAGACGTAAGCTTCCATTGACCTTTGAAACAGTTTCTACTGCTTAGGAACGAAAATATGGAAAATTAGCACTCAAATGTTACAGCAAGAAAGTAGTAATTTAAAGGAATTGTTCCAGCCCGCCTGTGCTTCTCTCAATGTCATACAGGATGCATTCCAACATTGGGATCTATTATTCGCCATGTATAAACCATGTATAAATGTGTGTGCATAATGTCCCTTGTGTAAACACATGGACAGAAGAATTCCAGGCGCTCCAAATGATGCAACTGTGAAGAATTCGGATCAGATAATGAGGGGAGAATTGAAAACTATTTGCCGGCAACATAAGATAGTCAAACAAAGGGGGAGAAATTTGTTAAATGAAACTCATATCTTCATCAAAATGCAGGCCATTCAGTGACTGGCAGACTGATCTCAGATTACATTTTGGCCTTGAATTAGCAAAAGGACATTAAATTAGCACATTGCCATTCAATGGCCATGGCACTGATTGAAGCAGAGAAGTGTTTGTGTATTGAAATATGTATAAATACTTTAAAACGGACTTTCTGATCTAAAAGGGGTGTTGCATAACCAGGAGGAAAAAGGGAGAAATTCACAATTTCCTGTGCTGCATAATACTGTGCCAACGTTAAAGAACTTTCTACAAAAGAATGGTATTCTCTGTGTATAAGCTTTTACTGAAGGAAACCTAAAGTTTTCAAATACAAATTCAATTCAGCAGTTATTATGTGTATTTGTAGGTGAACACAACAACACACTAAAAGAGTCGCACTGATTCAAAGCTTTCAGACCCCTATTTGTGATAGTAACTAACGACCGATCCTTTTTATGGTTACATGTATATACTTGCATTTGATATTGCACGTTCTCATGTCTAAATGTCTTAAAATGCTTCACTATAAAATGCTTTTCTGTAAAATGTAGTGATTGTGTATTTGTAGGTGAACACAACAACAATAATAACTTATATAGCGCCCTCCATGCAGGGAAGTGTTTCCGAGCGCTTGACTCCAAGCTGGGTTGAAGGTGGATGTGGCCATAAGCACGGTTGAACAGGAAAGTTTTCAGGCGGGACTTGAAAGAGGGGAGAGAGGGAGCAAGGTGAAGGGACTGATGGAGACTGTTCCAGAGTTTTGGGGCGATGTAGCTGAATGCATGACCTCCAATGGTGGGGCGGAGGGTGAGAGGGACGAGCAAGAGGCCGGTGCCAGTCGAGCGGAGGCGCCGGGTGGTGGATTGGGGAGTGAGGAGGTCGGAGAGGTAGGGAGGTATGGAGTGAATGGATTTGAACACGAGAGTGAAGATCCGTTTGGTGATGGGGAGCCAATGGAGCCTGGCCAGAACTGGTGAGATGTGGGTACAGAGTTTGGTTCAGGTCAGTATGCAGGCGGCAGAGTTCTGAATGAGCTGGATCTTGTGAATGGTAGAGCTGGGGAGACCGGCGAGGAGTGCGTTGGAGTATTCCAAGCAGGAGGTGACAAATGCATTCACAAGCGTTTCAGGTGTACTTGGGGTATGGTCGGAGGCGGGCAATATGGAGGAGGTGGAAGAAAGCAGTTCTGGTCAGGGACTGGATGTGGGGGAGGAAGGACAGTTGGGGGGTCAAACCGGATGCCTAGGTTGCACACTGGTTCAGTGAATCTGAGGGAGAGCCCAGGGAGGTTGAGGACTTTAGATGCGGAGGAGTGAAGACGTTGACGGGAGCCAAGGAGTATGGCTTCCATCTTATTCACACTCAGCTGTATGAAGTTTATACTCATCCAGAACTTCAAGTCTGCCAGACAAGCTGATAGAACATCGGTGGACCTGGAGTTGGTAGGAGGAGGCAAAGTAGATTTGGGTGTTATCCACATGCATGTGGAAGTTTACTGTGGATGACATTCCCAGAGGCAGCATATAGATAAGGAAATGAAGAGGGCCAAGGATGGAGCCCTGGGGTACCCTGCAGGTGACTGGGCTGGGGCGGGAGGAGAAATCATTTGCTAAGATGATGAAATGGAGGCGGTTGGTTAAGTAGGACTCGAACCACGCGAGTGCAGTCCCACTAAGGTAGATGAGAGAGCAGAGCCGATGGAGTAGGATGGCGTGGTCGACTGTGTTGAACGTGGCAGAGAGATCCAGGAAGATGAGGAGGCAGAGGGTGCCCTGGTCACTGATAGAGAAGTCATTTGTGACTTTGACAAGTGCTGTCTCTGTGCTGTGGGTAGGGCAAAAACCAGATTGGAGGGGCTCGAGGAGGGAGTGGAGGGAGAGGTGTGACTGACAGTTATTTGGGCACAGCAACATCTCACAAACAGCCATGAAGTGAATGACCATTTTTTTCTCTGGGGAATTGTGTAAGTAAATTGCTATAAACAAACTCACTCTAAACCCAAACATGTTCTACTGGGGTTGCCGTGCATCTTCAAATTTCACACACATGAACTGGACAGCATCGTGCATACAATTACCACCGAAGATATAATCACAGAAACGTTTTAATTTTGTGGAAATTATTTTCGGGTTTGTTACCTCACCCACTCCCAATAGGTATTTTAAATATTGAGTTTTGGTGTAACTTACTTAACCACCATAACCTTCATGTTAGATTTTGCACAACACTGAAGACATATGTGGCCCAGAGAAACAAAGTGGAGGGAATGAATCAATTAGGATTGAAACCAGGAATGTGCGGTCCAACGGAGGTGGATGAGAGAGAAGAGATTATGAAGGAGGATAGACTGACTTCTTTATACCGAACATTAGGTTTTAAACCCCATTCATATTTATTTATTCACTTTGAAGGTTGTTTACATGTTTTCCTCACTGATTGTTTACGTCTTCAAATGCCACACTTGATAACTTAATTAAATAGTAATAATTCTTGCATTTGATATAGCATCTTTCACATCAGGAAGACTTCTCAAAGGACTTCTCAGGATTTACTGTACACTGTCCAGTGTCTTGGGACGTCCTCCCATCGTGAACGGCGCTATAAACATGTCATTCTATATAGTATTTTGTATTTGTAGGGAACATAACAACTAATTTGCAAATATATATATATGAATTGAATAATAATAATAATAATCCTTGCATTTGATATAGCGCTTTTCACGTCTTCTAGATGTCTCAAAGCGCTTCACAGAATATACTGTAAAGTGAATTGACGGTATATTTGTGGGCGAAACACAGAAGCCAATTGCGCACAGCAGTGTCCCACAAACAGTCGTTGATTGAGTACCCAAATTATTATTTTATTTTCTTGAGGGATTATTGGAATCCAATGTTTTGGGGACGTCCTCCTGACGTGAAAGGCACTATACAAATGTAATGTAATCTTGTTGTTGTTGTTGAATGCTCCGTCGCTTTGCAGTGACTGATATCCCAATAGCACTCGTGTGCAATTACAATCCCATCTAGACAGCTTGCAAGTCTGAATGATGAAGCTGTTTAATTTCGTCCTCTGTATTACCCAAACAGGATACTATAATGATTGCTCACATTTTTAAAGATATCATCATCAGGACTATATTGTCTGTGGCTGCACAAGGTTCTATGATGGCATCAAATCAGGTATGGCAGCTTTACTTAGCGCTTATAAAAAAAACAACAGTGGTTCATTCCGCTTATAGTTTTGTACCATTTAAAACCTGCCAGTTAACAACATTTGCACTAACCTTAACTGAAGAGACAATCCAAGCATCCAAGAATGACAATCTGGGGGATTGTTTGCCAGGACACCAGGAGAAACTCCCTTCTCTTTTCAAATAGTGCCATGGGAACTTTAACATCTACCTGAAGCAGATGGGACCTCAGTTGAAAGGCTCATCCGAAGGACAAAACCTCCAACAATGTAGCTCTCCCCAGCACTGCACTGGAGTGCCAGCCTGTACCATTGTGATTTCAAAGTCCTAAAGTGAATCCACAACCTTCTGACTCAGTGACAAGAATGCTGCTAACTTAGTCAAACAACATGCTTTTAATCCAAGTAAATCCAAGTCCACAATTGGACATCAGGGGCCGGATATTTCACCTAGTCCTGGCCTGTATGACTATTTTGTCTTAAAAATGAAGATTGTACAGAATTGTGAAACATTTTTAAATTCATTATTTGGAAATTAGTTCTTTTTAATTGTGGAAATCCTACCAAGTGTGAATAAATGGAGATATGAGGATATGTCAATCTTCTGAGATTTTAATTTTTCCTGGGGCGCGGGGAGTGGGAAGAAGAGATAAAATAAAGGAATACTTGTGCGGAACTTTCCCTCAGGATATAAAATGAGAAGCTGATTCTGTGATAAGACAGTTTATACCTGGTTTCTATGGACATTTCTCATACTCATCCTTTTTGTCATCTTAATTAAAATCCATGACTATGTTTGATCATTGTGGGTGTTCCAGTTAAAGGATAGGCTGATGCAATGTTTTGTTTAAAGAAAATGTTTTGTGATTGACATACATACAACCTGACCAGAATATAGTAGACTTTACAGAATTTGATTTCACAATATCACAGCTATGTAGCAAGCATTCAAAGCAGGAATGTTTTCCTGTTTGAGCATGATTATTATTTTTTGAGTAAAAAGCAAGGCTAAAACCTGCAGTCTAGGTAGGGCCCCAACTACAATGAGCCTAACTTCACTTTGCAATGGCAATGACATGTGCTTAGAATTACATGGAATGCTTACAGCATGGGAACAGGCTACCCAGCTCAAATAGTCTGTGTCAGAGTTTATACTGCACATAAGCCATTACCCTTCCTATTTCCCTCTTCTCTACGGAAAAGAGAGCCACCGCATGCACCTGGCTCAAATCTAATCTTGTGGTCCATCGACAGATCTGACTGGACCACATTAAAACTTACCTCTCCGCCATCGCCTCCACTGAATCGTCTTTCAACTCCAAGATAATCTTGGAGACCAAGGACAAACCCAGGCTCTTCTTCTCTACCACCAACTGGCTCCTCCGCCTACCCTCTCACACCTTGCCCATCCTCTCCTCCAACTTCAACTGTGAGATGCTGGATTTCCTCTAAACCCAAATCCTCTGCCCTTCCAACTGCTAACTCTCCCCATCTACCCCTCACACTCCAACCCTCCCTCCATACTTTCAAACTTATCTCCCTGTCTTTTTGGCACTGGCAGCATCACCATTCATGAATGCACATTCCACTTCAAGAGCCAGTCAGGAACCTTGGTTCCTTGTTTGACCCTCAACTGTCCTTTCTACCCCACATCTGTGCCATGACCTGCTCTGTCTTCCCCCACTTCTGCAACAGCGCCCGGCTCCGCCACTGCCTCACCACTCAGGCTGCCGAAACCTTCATCCACATGTTCTTCACATCTAGGCTTGACTATGCCAACTTCCTGCTTGTCGAGTGCCCCAACTTTTCTCTCCACAAGCTGCAGATCATCCAGATCGTGTCCTTTCCCACATCAGGCTCCATGATCCTATCACCCCAATCCCTTGCCTGGCTCGACTGGCTCCCATCACCCAGAGAATAAATAGAGTTCAAAATCCACAGCCGTGCTCCTTCCTACCTCTGTAACCTGCTCTCCCTCCGCTCAGCAGGCTCCAAACATTCAATGCCCCCTGCCCAGCCCGCCCCACCATCGACGATTGGGCCTTCAGCCTCACTGCCTCCACCCTTTGGAACTCATTTCACATTCTCTTCACCTTGCTCCCTCCCTTGCCTATTTCAAGGCACGTCTCAAGACCCTCCTCTCAACCGCGCCTTCAGCCACCCTCCTACCCTCCCTTCCCTGCACCCTCCCTGATCCCAAACCCCTGCTCGGATCCAAATCCCTGACTATCCAGTGGCTTGGGACATCCTCCCAACATGAAAGTCGCTATACAAATGTAAATTATTATACCTCGGAGTATGGAAAAACAGCAAAATGAGGAGCACATTGAGCCCATTCAGCCTGTTCCATCAGTTTATTAGATTTTGGCAGATCTTTTAATCGTCATACCCCCAAATGTCTGTACTACCCACATATCTGTCTGTTATGTATTAACTAACAACAAGGACAAATAATATGGTATGTGATGTGATCATTTGAATATAGATCAAGCTTATGGCATACAAAATCTGTGTGCAAACAGTCCCCCTTTATGGATGTGAGATCCTGGGGATGCAGCAGAGCGGCTTCCTTCAACCCATCTGCAAAATCCAGGATCATGCAGTGATTTTTATTCAGCGAATAAGTGGGAATCCAAGACAATGGCACTCAGGACTTCCTCTATAGGCCTCCATTACCATTAGCAAACATTGAAAATTGCTACCTTTTAAATAAGAATTGTATGTATTTAATCCTCGTCCTCACCTTCAAAGCCCTCCACGGACTTGCTCCTTCCTACCACTGTGACCTGCTAAGCCTACATCAACCCCTAACCCAAATGTATTTAAGATTAATGGAATGGGGATCTCAAAATCCCTAAAAATCACAAAACAAAATATGAGAGTCTATTCACCTTGTCATTGATTCTTCTAATTTGCCACTTTGCTTGTTCTATGCTTACCTGTGCAGGAATTGAAATTTTACATTTTACTACAGTGCTGTCTGTAGTTGGTAGCTTCACAGTTACGTGTCACAATTTATTTGAAGTCTGCTTTTATCTGTGCAGCCAACTAAGCCAGTTAATTCGTCAAAAATGCACACAAACCATTGTAACACCAATGTAAGGACTTACTAGAAAGGATTTCTCAGCACATTGAAATCCTTCTGTGTGAATCCACCTTCCAGAATATGCACCCAAGCTTCTCGTTGCAAAATCAAGCATACTTTTAATTGAGTCCAATGTCCTGTGCTCTAGTACCCAGTTGCAGCTGCTGCTTACCATGTATGAAGAAATATATCTTAATATCTGTCCTAACATTGTCTTTCAGAAGCCTGAAACTGTGTCCTCTTGTCCTCCTGCTTGGTTCAACTGTTCCAAGTAATGGCTGTCTCAGCCCATTCCTACTCTAGGGCAATGTACTAGGGCAATGTAATAGAAGCCCTTTAACATAGGCTATGGGGCAGATGAACAAATGGTTACAAGACCCTCTACAGAAATACTATCACACATCTGTGAAAGTTCACATTGAAAAATATTAAATCTTATTACACTTATTGCACTTATACTCGTGTCAAGGGCTCCTAGAGGTAAGATTCCAAAAATGCTAGCAATTATGAAGCATTTAACATGATAAAGGGGTACTTTTGGAGTTATTCAAAGCAGATTAAATTGTATTTTTTTAGAAAGCAAAAAAAATGTGAACAGAATAGTACCATTTTTTTCCTTTTGAGCATTTGCTAACCAGACTGCAATTTTAAACGTTTTTACTCAACTGTAATTATTCGCTTTTAATTAGGATAGATTATTTTCCATCTCAATGTCTAATATAATTACAACACACATAAACAGTGGGTTGAGAATATTGGTGCAATGCCAACACATGGGTGGTGAAGGTAAAAGTGAATAGGAATGTCAATGAAAGATTGGTGTAATTAAGCAAACTATGATAAATTAGAATAGCAAGGATGTAGAGGGCCCCAAGACTGTGCTAATTTACTGAATATTTTGCCATCTTAGAAATACTGATTCCTTTAAAGTCATCAATCAAGCTGTACAGAATGAACATTCGTAGTCATCAAAATTCCAGTTCACATGGCATTACTTGCTCAGCCTTGTTCACAGATTTACACTAAATAAAGCACATTTCCGACTTGGTTCATCTGTAACATAGAATCATACAAATTTACGGCAATATTTTGTTGCTGGCTCATCGAAAGAGCAATCAATTCCCCAAACTCATCAAATGCTTTGGGACATATCTACGCCAGAGTAACCTAAGTAACAGCAACATTTTGTTCACTGGATTTTTATGGCAACCCACTGACCTTGAAAATAAGACTGAAATAAAATTATAAACGTTGTTTTCTGGAAATAATAAATTCAAAGAGGATATTTAAATAGTTAATAATGGACATTATATCACTTGCATTTCTCAACATGAACTATTGGCCAATGTTATTCTGCTTGTGACTAGATGTTTTGTGGGAATGATAAGGAGATTGCTGTTTGCAATCGGTTGAACTACAGGGAGAAATCTATGGTCTTATCACAGTTCTGAGTTATTTTTAAATGTGACCTAAAATGACTCAATGTGCACTATCTTTGTGTGTCTGTGAGGGAGGCATAATCACTATATTAGACTGTGGTAACAGCTCTGATAGCCTACAAATTATACAATCCCTGTACTCTGCAGTAAATCCTGTGAAGCACTTTAAAGTGTCCTCCTGATGTGAAGGGCAGAATATCAAATGTAAGTTTTATTATTACAATTTGGTTCAATATATTATTAAAAGCGAACTAGCAATGGGACTATTAGAGAATTGCATGTGCATCTGTTGTAATGGTCAAAGTAACATGATAAAGAATTTAAATTTATTCAGAATCCCAGGTAAAGAAATAAAGACTCAAAGTGCACAATACCACCAAGGACCAAAATAGTTTATAAAAAATTACACTGTGAGCATGACAAAAAGAGGTAGTTCAAAATAAAAGTATTGCTGCCAACAAAAAGTCACTCTCAGCCTCTTCATTGGATTAGACACAGTGATCTTTCCAATTAAAATTGAAACAACCTGAAAAAAATTACTGCAGTTGAATCCTGACAAATGCAGAACTAATTTACCCTGAAATGTTATGGTTGGATAAGGAGTTGTGTGTAATGGAAGAGAACAAGAATAGTAAGTTAGAATTTCATGCTTGAATTAAGTATGCATTTTTCTAGTTCATGCTCTGCTATCATTATCTGCTATCCACATTCATGAAAGTCAAGGAAAATCTAATTTTCCATTTGAATCAGATATTCTGTTGAATTCTGTGTTAAAATTCTAATATTTTCTGCTTAATTTAATAGATTTGGCAAATGCGAGTCCAGATGAATTTTGTTCTTTTTAAAAAAAACTCCAAAGTCCTTGATCCAGCTTGTGTCCAGCACACCACATACCTTCCAAAAGTATAATAAGATTCCGAACAGGGAAATGAGTGATAGCAGTCATTCTATGCATGAAAGGCTGTTGACATTTTGTGTTGAATGCCAGTCATCAAAATAAATGAAAATATATTTATATTTGAATTCAAGCATTTTCCATTAGAGAAAATTATACTCTTTTGTTTTCACAGTCTGAGTGACAGGACTGTGAAATTAGCAAACCATAAATAATCTGGCATATGGATCGTCTCAAGATGCCTCTGAAATTGTTGGCAATTTTGCATTTAAAGGTAGTGCCAGCCACTGGGGGTAGGGATTTTTCCTACTCAGCTCCCCTTAACCCTGCAAGCCAAAGCCCTAATGGAAAGGGGGTCCAAACTCAACAAGAACAACTAAAATGACATTTGTATAGTGCCTTTCAGATTTGTAGGAAGTCCCAAGGTGCTGTCAAGCATTGGGAAGCTTTAAAGACAATGTTTTCAATGTTATATGATGTACAATTTCAGCAGTGCCCCAATGCACAATCTGGGGTCCCTAAACTTTGGCTCTTGCCAATCTGTGCCTAATATTCTCTGGAATTAGGTAAGCAAGAAACATTCTTCGAAGGAGAGATTAGCATTCCATTCCAGACACAAGCTAATTTCCATGTGTAAGTGGCATACATATGTGGAACTCTCAGTCCCCAGCAGATCATGTTCAAGATCCTCGTTTTCACATGGTCCATGGTCTCACCCCACCCTTTGTCTGTAACTCCTTCAGACACCCAGCGGTCCCCAAACAAAAAGATGGGGATCACTGGACAGTAGACAATAATTTTCCTGCTCTAGGTTTTCAGAGTTTTTCCATCATTCAAATATCACAGATACAATGTTTGTATTCACTTCAGAAATGTAAGTAAAAATAAGTACAAGACACACAAGAACCATAGAACATGACTGCACAATGAATAAGTAACCCACAAAAGTGCTTACTATGGCACTGACAAAAAAATATATACTTTTGGTCCCCAATGTATTGTGTGTAAGTGTGTAAGTTTGAATAATTAAGAATATGATCAAACTATTTTCCTGAGGATTAGATTACGTTATTTCTGGTGCACATTTTATTTAAAGGAATTTATTCATTAAACGGTGGAGCAGTTATAATAATAATAATCCTTGCATTTGATATAGCGCTTTTCACGTCAGGAGGACGTCCCAAAGCGCTTCACAGAACACACTGTAAAGTGAAATTACTGCATATTTGTGGGTGAACGCGGCAGCCAATTGCGCACAGCAATGTCCCACAAACAGTCGTGGATTGAAAATGACCAATTTATTATTGTTTTTTTTTGAGGGATTATTATTAGGCGTGTGAAGTAAGGAAACTTGCCCAAGGTTTCGCCCTGCCTGGAATTTAACTCAGGTCTCTCGCTTGCAAAGCGAGTGCTCTAACCACTGAGCTACAGGACTCCAGTTGTCAGTCACCTTCAGCCAATATGGCTGGATTGAGAAACATTCTATAAACTTTGGCAAAATTTGTAAATTATATCACTTGAGATATCATGGACCCAGACTTTCAATTAATAATAATAATCCTTACATTTGGTACAGTGCTTCACAGGATCCACTGTAAAGTGCAGTGACTGTATTTTATAGGCGAAATGTGACAACCAATTTGCACACAATATCACACAAGAAACCCAGAGAATCTCACACAGCCAGAGAAACTCCCACTCTTTTCAAATAGTGGTATTATTTTTAATGTCCAGTTTAGCAGGCCGACGGCACCTTGGTTGGAAGTCTTATCCCAAAGGACGACAACAATATGGCACACCTCAGGTACTGTACTGGAGTGACAGTGTAGACTATACAAGTTCAAATCCTGACATGGGTTTGAACTCACAACAGAGGCGAGAGTGTTACAACTGATCGAGACTGACACACCTTGTCTAGTCTTAGCCTGTAAGACCATTTTAGCATAAAATCTAAAATTATCCAGAGCTTTTTTATTTACAGTCTTTTTATTTTTCCATTCAAGCTGAATCTACGAATTCTTCATAGCTCTATGGAATTTTAATACAGAAATTGTCTTACCGGCTAAGACTAGGTGGAATTTCAGGGCTTATTAACATGGACAAACTGAAGCCGGCGTTGAGAGGGACTAAGTGAAGGATAATAGGAGCTGTAGGGGTTTGGGATCTGAATCCAGCAGGAATGGCTGGTAGTTAGAATCTGAATCAGCAATTCTAAACGTCCACAAAGCAGATGTTCTCCTCTCTGGGTAAGGTTTGGTTTAAAAACATATGTTGGTTTATGTTACAGTAGTTTGATTGAGTGAAATATTTGCAGTAAGAGGAAAGATCCATCACCTATCAATTCTATACGGTAAGGCTTTAGCCCACATCTTAAGAGTTTAATATGAACATTACCATGTTTAACACATAAAAAGATTCCTGACAGACTTACTGTCTCCGTTGATTCTGAACCTACTGAAAAAAGCCTTCTTTAGGATTGTAAGCTTGCTTCGGGAGAAATTCTCTTCTCTTTTTGAACAGTGCCATGGGATCTTTAATGTCCATCTGAACAGGGAGATGGGACCTCGGTTTAATGTCTCATATGAAGGATGGCACCAACAATGAAACCCCCCCACGCCCCAGCACTGCATTGGAGTTTCAGTTTTAACTATGTGATTCCTTGTCCTGACGTAGGACTTGAATACAACCTTCTGACTCATAGGCGGGAGTGCTATGGAGGGTGAGATTGAGGGAGAAGAGAAGAGAGGAAATAAAAATGGGGCAGGGAGGGGTGAAGTGGAGTTTGAAATGGGCTAAATTGAAGAGGCATTAGAAACAGAAGCTGCGAGAAAAGAGGAGGGAGATTGCCAGGAGAAATGTATATAGGTTTGCAGGGGGGTGTTAGCGCAGTATACAACAATACTTTGGAGGGAGAGATATGAGGGATAATGATGTCTTGTAGCTCAGTGGTTAGAGCACTCGCCTCGCAAGCGAGACACCTTTGTTTGATTGCTGGCAAGGTGAAATGCTGAACAACATTCCTCACTCCATATGCCTGTTTACCTAGCAGTAAATAGGAACCCGGTTGTTAGTCGACTGGCAGATCGTTTTTCTGGGGATAACAATTCCTTAAAAAAAAATTGGTCACATTAATCCACGACTGTTTGTGGAAGACTGCTGTGCACAATTGGCTGCCGCGTTTCGCCCACAAAATATAAAGCCAATTCACTTTTATTGTTGGAGGTGATACATTAAATCGAGGTCCCATCTGCCTGTTCAGGTGAACGTTAAAGATTCCATGACATGACTTGAAAAGCGAAGGCAGTTTCTCCCAGTGTCCTCGTCAACAATCAACAAATCAAATTGGTCATTCACTTCATGGCTATTTGTGAGACATTGTAAAGTGAGACATTCTGAGACACTGTAAAGTACTTTACAGAATCTCTGTGAAGCACATTATCAAATACAAGCATTATTATTATTATAGTAAAACAATCTCTTATGTTCAAACAGTGCTTGCAACAGAGAGGCAAGTCAAATTATTCTTTAGATCAAATGGCAAACAAAGTGACCATAAAATTTTGTTTTGACATTTAAGACTATTCTAATCCACCCCTTCAAGACTAGTCTATTCTGTCAGAAGAAAGGATAAAATATTGTGTAAAAATCTGCAAGGTAATATAATAAGATATTAATTCTGTAGCGGGCGAATTCACGACTAAAAGGAGATAAGACTAAACGAAGGTCAGGAAGAAGCTTTGGACAATGACTGAAATCAGGTGCACCGGAAATTGTTCATAGAAGGTCATAGTCTTGGCTAACACTTTAATACAATACAGTACAACTTACATTTATATAGCGCCTTTGACGTCGGAAGCACATCTCAAAGTTATTATTATTATTATTAAAGTGCTTAGCGATACTGGATCGACATTTGAGCTAGTGCAAGCCGAAGGGGTTAGGTAGAGAAAAGTTGACCAAAAGACAAGTCCAAGAGGTGAGTTTTGAGACGTGTCTTTAAAGAGGGGAGGGAGGAAATGAGTTGCAGGGTCTCCCGGATGCAGTTCCAGGGAGTGTGGACAGAATGGCTGAAAGCCCACCTGCCAATGATGGGCTGGATAAAGTGGAGGACATCAACTAAATAAGCCAGTGTTCGCTGGAGAAGCGCTACATTGTGGGAGGTGCCGTCTTTTGGGATGACATGTTAAAACCAATGTGATATTTCCCGATTTCAGTTTCAAAGATCTCACAATTGCAATCTGAAAAGAGAAAGGAGTTTCTCCTGAATAACTGGTCATTCACTTCATGACTGTTTGTTCCTGCCGCAAATGCCTACAAAAAAAGTACTATACTAGACAGTAATTAATTGTTCAGCTCTTTGAGATGCTTTGATGTGATTGGATTTGATCGTTTTTCATTCTCCCTCCCTCTTCCTCCCTCCCTCCCTCCCTCCCTCCCTCCCACACATCTCCAAAGCCTTCTGATACCTTTCAATCCATTTCAAAACCTCTTTGAAGGCTTTCGTTGGCTCTTGCCAATCCGTGCCTGATACCCTCCGGAATTATATAAGTAGGATACATCCCTCCAGGCCAGAGATAGAGCACACTCCAAGACACTGGAATTGCCATGTGTAGGTGGGAAGCATGGAACTCAGTCTGGTTTGTATACTCTTAAGCACAGTAATAGGTTTTCGCATGTGAAGACACCCAGCTAACCGCAAACAAATCTGTTGATCATGCAGGAGATTGAAGAAATTGCAGTTATCTTTACTTCACACTCTCCAATTCAATTTGCTGTTTATATAATTTGAGGGATAGTCTGGTCATGGGAGTGAACAAGAAACATTTTGCTTCCCGAGTTAATTTTTTGGGAGGGTGCAAAAGGGGAAATCAAACAATTGACCTGGTAACTGGCATTACTGTTTTTCTTTATTCAAAGTTACTTTAGCACATAAAATAAAAACACAAGGTTTAGTATCTAAATATTGGAGTCTGGGTGACACAGCCTGGTAAACAAATATATCCGTTACTGGAGCCTGGGGATTTCATATCTAGCCTAGACTTATGAAGTAGTCTACTTTCTCTGCTGATTATAGGTTCCTAAATGAAATGACTGTTCAGCATCAGCCCAGTTGTTATTATATGTGAATTTGTGTCATGAAAGCAGCTCATAATTCAGCGCTAATTGTTAAAGAAATGCCAATCTCACTCAGAGGCCACAAGGACAGTTAGTGTGGGAAGTGGAAAACTCCCACTGGTGCAGTAATGGCTGTACTGCAAATGCTGGGTGTACGACATGTTGCACAGTTTAGTTTAAGAGGTCAACAATGTATCAGGCTCATACATCAGTTGAGAGAAGAAGTGGGGAGGGTGAACTGATCCAAAAGTGACCAAAAAAAACTTCATTCTCCGGCTAAAACATTCCTCAGGCCTGATGAGGCTTTATTTACAACACAAGGGAACAATGCACAATTTGCAACTTTCTATGTGGATGCACATTTTGGAAATTAACTTTGGATCATGCAAATGAACTTTGGATGTACAAATAATAAATAAATAATCCTTACATTTTATATAGTGCCTTTAACCGAGTGCGCTCTATCTCTGGCCTGGAGGGATGTATCCTGCTTATATAATTCCGGAGAGTATCAGGCACGGATTGGCAAGAGCCAACAAAAGGGTGTCTGAAAGTGCTTCATAGGATGTACACTGTGTATAAGGTGTAGTGACTACTTTGTAGACAAATGAAGGATGTGCATATTTTGGATTCTTACCTTGTTCAATATCAATATTTTAATATTTTAGTGTACACTGTGGCTAGACATACAGACATTAATGTAATTTGCTTTCAAGAGAGCAGTGCTACCAACAGTGAAATACTCCAATTGATCATTTTGAAAGCTTTCTTTAATAAGAACATTTGTATAGTGGTTAATAGTTTATTTCGACATCAAGAGGGCATTTCAAAGAGCTTCACAGAATATACTGTAAAGGAGACAGAGTGTGGCTCTGTGGGAAAACACAGCAGCCAATTGCACACAGAAATGTCCCACAAACAGGCATGATGTGAGTGACCAATTTGTATTTGGGAGAGGAGGGAATTGTTAACCAGGATACTCTTCTCTTTTTAAAATAGAGTAAATGTTAGCCCAGGTGGAATATCATACCATCAATTTATAAAACCTGCACCAATAATGCCCAAACAAAATTCAGCCCAATTACAATGACTACATCATAAAATCACAAGTGAGATTTGGATGAAGAAGGGGTTTCAGTCTATTTGACCTCATCCTTTCAGAAAACCCACCTACAACCCTTACGTTAAAGCCTCAAATTGATTCTTAAATGAGCCCAGCTCCCTAGCTTCAACCACCTGTCCTCATGTCTCATTATAGTCGTTAATTACCCACTAATAAACAAATAATTCCTGGTGTCTTTCCTGAAACTGCCCTTGGCATCCATGAACCTGAGTTTTCTTATTCTGCTGTTTTGGCATTTCTGTAGGTATTGTTAGTATTTAGTTTTTCAATCCAGTTTAAAATCCTACGCGTCTCGGTAACGTCCCCTATGAACCATCTCCTATCAATGGCTGGAGCCGAGCTTATCAAACCATCTATCTAACGTCTTATTCTAATAAAATGACAATGTCTGTCTGTGTGTCAAGCAAGATCTCAATAACCGATTGACATGGAGACGTCAATCGGTTATTTTTTTCAGTGTTCTCCTATTGTTGATGAGTTATGACCTAAACAAGCTCATTGCACATGTATGGCAGTTTTGTTTAAGGTGTACACACAGTGTTTATGGCATGTTAAATGGTTTGTGAGTGGTATCACTTAAATCTACATTCCATATTGGATTCTTTGGTTGCAAGCAGAGCTGCAACAGGTACAGCTAGTTGTTCATAAAGAGACAAAACAAAAGTACAATTAGAAATGTGCAGTGCACGTGGAAATCAAGACCACGTGACCCATGTGGTGGCTTTCCAAAGTTATAACATGTAATGTTCAATTTTACTGTTATTAGTTATTCTGTAACATTTTAAATCATTAAAAAGCGGGTTCAAAGTTCCAATGGTTATTCGGTTCTCAAGGACTAAAAAAGGGTGTCTGTAACCAGGAATCGTCAAAAAGACTGCAATGGTAAGAAAGAGACGAGGTGAATGCAACAGTTAATTTGCACACAGCAATGTTCCATAAACAACCCTAATGTGGATGAACAATTTTACCTGGGGAATTATTGGCCAGGTTATAGCATACTGTTTGCCAGGCTTCACCTCCACTAATAGTGTAAGCATCGCTTGAGGAAAAATATGAATACAGAGCCCAGCCCTAGTTCTATTGAGAAGCTATAAGAGCCTTCACTGAGATCAAAACACACTCTTAAGCTATTGTAGAATCCGATAAGCATTTGTGTTATGACATGTCTGTTAATGGGAGACTGAGATAAACCTCTTTTGGTGAAATGATGGAACACAGTGTTGATGAATATAAATCCACAAGAGGAATGCTGGGGAAATATAAGCAGAACAAGGTATTAATGCACGAGATATGTTCTTTTGTGCGCCACTTACACTGCAATTACAAAGGCTATGTGTGGGACCTTGTGACTTTGCTGGTACAAATGGCTGCTGTGGTGTGTCTAAAAATGGTCACTACACATGATAGTAATTACCTGTGGGATGCTTTTAGAAATGTTTGACATGATGAGGCACTAAAAAAAAAGTTCTTTTTTTTTCTTGGGGCAAAATAGAACATGACAAATATTCTTAAATACTAGACTCTGCTAATTGGGCGCAAATGTCAGTTACAGCTTTAATGTAATTGAATATCTGAGGGGATTATTACTGCTTTGCTTACATTGAAAATGCAAGGGCAGGGACAGCCTCAATGGTGATGGATAAACGTTGCAGTTTAGGGACCAGGAGCTCATTGGTTTGAATCCTGGTCCTTGCTGAGTTTTCTAGTCTCAGTCAGGGCTGAATGGAGCGGTTAAATTTGGCCTTTCCAGGTTTAGGGAGAGTAAAACTAGTTGGAATTACTTATCCTGATCCCTCTTCAACAACAACAACAACTTGGATTTATAAAGTGCCCTCCACCCCGGACAGCATCTCAAAGCACTTCACTGTAATGGGGCCGAGCCAGGGGAATGGGGAGGAAGGTTACCAAAGGCGCGGTCGAAAAGAAGGGTCTTCAGCAGAGAGCTGAAAATGGGAAGAGAGGTGGCGAGGCAAAGGGAGTGAGGAAGGGAGTTCCAGAGCCTCGGGGCATAGTGGCTGAAGGCACGGCCGCCGAGGGTGGAGCGGAGGACTCGGTGGACAAGGAGGAGGCCAGACCTGGAAGAACGAAGGCAACGGACACTGTTTTGAGGAGAGAGGAGATCAGAGAGGTAGTGGGGGATGCAGAGGAGTGGAGGGATTTGAAGACAAGGGTGAGGATCTTGAAGTCGATCCTCTCTGGGACAGGCAGCCAGTGCAGTCTGGCAAGGACTGGGGGGATCGGGGATCGGAGTTTCGTGCGGGTGAGAATGCGGGCGGCAGAGTTTTGAATGATTTGGATTTTATGGATGGTAGTGGAGGGGAGACCAGCGAAGAGGGCTTTAGAGTAGTCCAGCCGAGAGGTGACAAAGGCATGGACCAGGGTTTCAGCGGCTTTTGGAGAGAGGTATTGGCGGAGACGGGCGATGCATCAGAGGTGAAAGAAAGCGGCGCTGGTGAGGGACTGGATGTGGGAGAGGAAGGATAATTGGGGGTCGAACCTAACGCCTAGCTTGTGTACGGGTTCGGAGAGTTTTAGGGGGAGGTTGGGTAGGTGAGAACCGTGAGATTTTAGACATTTTAGACATTGACGAGAGCCAAAGAGTATGGCTTCCGTCTTATCAACTTGTACTTATACTGCGCCCTTCAGCACCCTCTGATGATTGTGTACTTCTGTGACAGCCGGGTGAGGCTTGGCTGTAAGCTCCTCTTACCACCAGGCTACGCGACCACATCACTCCCACACTCGCTCGCCTCCACTGGCTCCCCATCCCCCAGAGGATCGAATTCAAGATCCTCATCCTCACCTCCCCTACTTACCTGCCCGTTCCTCTGGCTCCGGTCTGCTCCACATGCCCCGCCCTAACCGCCCTACCATCGGCGGCCGGGCCTTCAGCCTCTCAGCCCCGAGGCTCTGGAACTCTATCCCCCAGTGCCTTCGCCTTGCTTCCTCCCTTTCCTCCTTCAAGGCCGGTCTCAAGACCTTTCTCTTTGACCGTGCCTTCAGCTCCCCTCTCGACTCTCTACCCCCTCCTCGCTCCCTCCCTTCCCTCCCCTGGATGTGGTTTCACAATGCTCCTGTAAAGAGGCATTGACCTGAGATTGACGATGTAAATCCATAACTGTGCTGGTATTTTACATTTGCTATTGTGTGCTATTTAATGTATAACTGGCCATTGAGTGGCGGATTAATTGCAGTGCTCCCTTGATCTCAGCAATGTGCTGTGTTTGGATCGTTCGACAAAATCCAACAAAGTTATGTCAAGGTTCCTATTGCATAGCAATTTCACCGTGACAAGCTAATTGTTGTAAACTGTAGCTATTTATTTAAAAAGAGAACAATTAAGAAGTTAAGCCTTACAAGGAACATGTTTTCCAATAATTGTCCTCTTTGAAAAACAGATCTTGGAAAATTGAAAATCAAAGTGTTGTCATGAATAACTGAGCTGATTGGGATGCTGTCCAACATCACGTCAAACCATCTTGAGAAAGATTATTAACTGTTCAGGCAAACTTATTCTTTTTGAGTGCTTAATGTTAAATTGCAGTCGCTATCTTTTGGATCAGGGAGGTGACAAATTTACCCTTTCTTATAAAATATTTGGGTTTCCAAATTCAAAGTAGGTGTGAAGCAAATACAATACAATTTCACCTGATGATATATAATATTAATAATAATAATAATACTTACATTTGGTGTAGTGCCTTTCAAGTCGGGTGGACGTCCCAAAGTGCTTTACAGTATATAGTGTAAAGTGCAGTGATTGCGTACTTTTTGAATGGAGTGCAAATATTGCCATGATTTCCTTCACTGACTTTGTGATCTTCCAGCGCCTTGGGTCGTCCTCCTGACGTGAAAGGCGCTATAAAAATGTAATTTTGTTGTTGTTGTTCTTACTTTCTATTCCGTCAAACAGTATAAATTTCTCCATAACATTAGAACTCACAATATACATCAACTCAGCTGCTGCTCTGAAAGGTTTCTGTTGATGAATTGTCAATTTATTACCAAGGTGCTTCTTTTCGCCTTATGTGAACACGAGAGAGACAGAGAGTGTCCATTTCTCAGTTGAGGGATTGTTCTGAAAGGCTGTTGGGTGTTGTAATTTTTGGGAGAGTGTGCATGCACGTGTGTGTGTGTGTGCAGTGTCATAGCCTTTTCAAAAGGCCTGAAATTCCAACTAGTCTCAGCCTTTAGGACCACTTTTTGGCCTTGCATTTTAAGTTCACCCAGAATTGTCAACACTCACCTACAATTTTAATTGATTGGTGGAGCTTTGAGGTGGTAATAATCCCCTCAAAAAAAATTGTTCATTCAATCCAGTGGGACACTGCTCTGTGCAATTGGCTGCTGTGATTTGCCCACAAAATACAATCAATCTAGTTTACAGTATATTCTGTGAAGTCCTTTGAGACATCTCAACGACATAATAAGGTGCTATATCAACCACAAGGATTATTATTATTATTATTACCTCAGCTATAAACATGGATCAATATCTGCAAATGTGGTTTTCCATCAGCCCATTCCATGACAACCACATTACCAGAACATTGCCTACAAATACAAAGTCACTACACCTTACAGTAAATCGGGAAACAGTGACGTGATAAGGTGCTCTACCAAATGCAAGGATTGCTATTATTATTATGAATGATCATAACTCCATTTTTGAAAACAAGCGATACTTCAGGGATTATAGAATACAGATTCCTGCAACCGTCTTAACCACCGAGAGCAAACCAAAAAAGGTAATAATTATAAATTCAATTGTACTCACTTAGAATAAAGTATCTTTATCTGCATGTACTACAACACCTAATTACTCTACAATTATAAGAGCATGCTATATGATCTATCATGCCACAATTCTCTTATGTTGGTACAAGATATCTGTTCAGATTGAAAACAGAACATAGGATATGACTACTGGGGGTTTACTCACATTGAATCTACTCCTTGACAAAAAAAGTAATGTACGTTACAGCCTCCTAACATGCGATCTGATATTTGTTGCCTCCGGACTCATGTTAAGTTTTCTAATGATGTGATCTCCTGGGAGGCCTGACTGTAAATGTTCCTTCCACAGGATGGCAATGGCTCCAGTGCCTCATTATTCAACCTCCTTGGGTAACACTTTAGAGTTGCTCAACACACAAGTCTGCTCATAAAAATTACTTACTGTACAATAGTTTAAAAGCAACATTAAATTAACTGCAAAGGAAGTGCAGTATTAGCAGAGGAAAATACATGTTGAGCAATGGATGTCTGGCAGGGAGCTACAAAGCAGTAATTCAATCAAGCGGATCTAATGAAATCATAAACCATAAATCCGAGGCTCCAGTAGGTTGATGAACATCAGCCGAATCTGTAGATTAAATTGCCTCTTAAACTCACTGCCAGGCATTTGTTAATCTTTATTACATTATGTATTTTTTTAAAACAAAAAGTATAGTTGACGTAAATGAAAGGGCAGGATGCAGTTGAAGGTACACAGTCTTACGTGACTGATACTACTCACTTTTTTCCCCATTCAGTTTGTGGGAAATCTGCCTTGCACTGATGTTTCATATGAACCTCTCTTACTTGCCACGCTAATCTAATACAATACACCATATATAATAGACCATATATAATATAATACACTTGTCCCACACAACAAGATGTCACACACAATGGCTCCATGTGAGGCTGTGCCACTCAGTTCTTCTCTTGTTGTAGCTGTATTATAGAGCACTTTTGTTCACTGTTCATTGTAAAAGAGCTGGGTATCTGATACATGAAGAAATCCATCACTAAGCAGACCCAGATCCATGTACATGTGGAAATCTGGAAGGGAATGTGCACTCTATCCCTGGAGGGATGCACCCAGCTCACCTAATTCCACAGAGAATTAGACAAAGTTTGGGGCCCCAAACTGTGCGTTGGGTTATTTGCTTTAGTTTAATCAACTAAAACTGCACCGCTTGCCATTAAAAACACTGGCTGGCAAGCTCCCCACTGCATTTCAAAGTAATTCACAGGATTCACTTTAAAGTGTCATCAATGTGTATGTTGTAGGGAGACTCCTTTTTCCATCCTTTCCATTCCATCCTTAATTTTCTTAGATCAGCTTTTTTGAATGCTAACTGTCATTGCATTTCAGGTATATGTCCTGAGTCCTGTAGCTCAGTAGTTAGCCTCACAAGCGAGAGACCTGGGTTCAATTCCCGGCAGGGAGAAATCTTGGGCAACTTTCCTTACTCTACATACCTGATAATAATTCCTCAAGAAAAAAAAATAAAATTGGTCACTTCAATCCACAACTGTTTGTGGGACACTGCTGTGCGCAATTGGCTGCCACGTTTCGCCCACCAATATACAATCAATTCACTTTACAGTATATTCTGTGAAGAGCTTTGAGACATCTAGTAGACATGAAAAGAGCTGTATTAAATGCAAGGATTATTATTATTATATGGGGGCAGACTAGGTTGATCCAGATATGCTGGAAGACAACCCAACTGGACAGAATTATGTGCATTATTCTGGAGGAATGAGATTGAATGTGCTGAAGGTTCTCTAGACCCAAAAATATTGTAATATTCACTAGATTCCCCCAAGGTTAATCCATGTGTCCAAAACAGGAAGTGACAACAGTGCCAACATAATGAACTGGAAGTCAACCATTTTAGCTTAAAAAATTGTCTGAAGTAAAGGTCATCGTATGACTGCTAACATAACACCCTGCTTTGCACAAGTACAGAAACGAAAATGAGATTGATCTGATCCGCTTGGAAGTTGTTTTACCCTGGGAACTGTCTGACTTGTTCCTGTTAATCCTGTTATTATGCCTCGATATAACATAGAGTGGAAATGTATTGATCTCAAACACCATGTTATAACAAGATTGCACTGTAGCAAGAAGAAAGCTTGGGTGCTGCTCTTTCCCCTCTCAAAGGTCCTCTTAACAAGAATACACTGAATACAATAAATTCAGGGAAACCAATCCTCATATTTCCTTCGCACCCCCACTTCCCCACCACGGAAGTACTCTCTCATTGATAGCTGTTCCTTTTTCCTCTGCTGATTTCTTAGTTTCCTTCCCTTAGCCACCTCCCAGCTCTTATTTCAATTTACTACCATGATCCAGCATCTAACACAATCCCACTTCTTCAATGACTGACTCCAGACTGCATTCAATACTTAAGATCCAAATAATTGACATTCCTGTGTCTTATTCCAAGATTTTATGTTTTATAAAACATTTCTAAACTTAGAACATCTACATGTCACCTGCGATGAAGCTCAATAGGTTATATACCACAGTATTTATTGTATTGTCTTATTCACTCACTCCAAATCTTTTTTCCTCTTTCATAGCAATTAAGTAGGTGTCTACTGGTGTCTGAGTTTTGAATACACGCATATAACCTTGGAACCATATAATTTTGCAGCAGTGTAAGCAACAACAAGCCCTTATACAGCACTTTTCACAGATGATGACTGTCTCAAAATGCTCACTTGTGGAGTATGTGTACCTCTGAAAATGTTCCAATGTGATTTAAGTTCTGGCTGCAAACACCCAAGCCTCAGGCACCATTCTGTGGATGACAAGATTGGATGAGGCTTTTGCTCAATTTTTCAAGCGCCTCCTGGCATAGGTGTGGGATCCACAACTTTTGTGGGTGCCAGTTTTCTGAAATGATCCTACTCCAAACAGAGAATTACAACAGTGATTAAACTCTGTGCATCAGGCAAATGATTTGCCTTCACTAACATATGTTTAATCAGGTGCACAAGCCTTCAGGCGAGCTGTGACTTGCTGCTCTGCCTTCTAATACTTTCTGTTGCTGATTAGGTATCAGTGGCAAAACAAATTGTCACAGGCAAGCACACGAGCCAGTTCAATGACCATCTCCACATCAGGAAAGGCTTTAGGTTAGGCAAAATAACTTAGAACTCACAATTTTGGGCGACACTCCAGTGCATTGCTGGGGGTGATTGATTGAGTTGCTGTCCTGCTAACTAAATTGATGGAGTTGCTGTCCTGCTAACTCTCTGGTAATGTACAGCAAAACACAACACTGCTCACAAGAAAGTTCAAATGAAGAAGATACATAGGAACATAGGAATTAGGAGCAGGAGTAGGCCATTCGGCCCCTCGAGCCTGCCCCGCCATTCAATAAGATCACGGCTGATCTTCTAACCTAACTCCATCTGCCCACCTTAACCCCATATCACTTCATCCTTCTATCCTTCAGAAACTATCAATCTCAGCCTTGAATATGTTCAAGGACTGAGCATCTACAGCCTTCTGTGGTAGAGAATTCCATAAATTAACTAACTTTTGAGCGAAGAAGGGTTTCCTCAACTCTGTTCGTGAGGGTTGTCCCTTAATCTTAAGACTGTGACCCCTGAGCTCTAGATTCTCCTACCAGGGGAAACAGTCTCACACTGTATACTCTGTCAAGCCCCATAAGAATCTTATATGTTTCTATAAGATCACCCTTAATTCTTCTATATTCTAGAGAATATAGGCCTAGTTTACTCAACCTATCCTCATAAGTCAACCCCCTCATCCCAGGAACTAACCTTGTAAATCTACAGTGCACCCTCTCTAAGGCAAATATGTCCTTTCTTAAATAAGGAGACCAAAACTGCACACAATATTTTAGGTGTAGTCTCACCAGGGCCTTATACAGTTGCAGCAAGACTTGCCTACTCTTGTATTCTAACCCTTTTGCAATAAACGCCTTCCTAGTTGCTTGCTGTACCTGCAAACTAACTTTTTCTGACTGGTGTACAAGGATACCCAAATCCCTCTGAACACTAACACTATCTAGTATCTCCGCCTTTAGAAACTAATCTGCTTTTCACATCGGGAGGATGTTTCATCGTGTATTATGCAGATAACTGGGAGCCCAGGCCGGATAGAAGAAGGAGGGAGGTAGGAGGGGGGGAGGAGGGAGGCAGTGAGGGAGGGGGATGAGGGAGGGGGTGGGGGAGAGAAAATGGCAACCAAAATAGTGGTTAGATTATCTGCCCATGTAATCTCATTCATTCATAATAACCGTCCTAGTCTACTTTACTCTACTGCCTTCACCCATCATTAAATGATTATTAAACATTATTTCAATGTAAAGAAATACTTTCTCGTGTCTATCTTAAACATGTACTTTACAACCCTAAGATTGTGCCCTCTTATTCTATTGTTTTGGCAATATGAAAATATCATTCCAGGTTAACTTGACGTAACCGGTTCAGTACCTTATATAACTTATTTAAAGTCTCCTTTGAAATGTCTCTTTTCCAGGCTGAAGAGCCATTGTTTAGCTATTTGTTCCCTTTAATTAATCCATAGATTACTCGGAAAGAGCTTTGTTGCTCTCCTCTACACCACCTCTAGAGCATGGACAGCCCCCTACCCTATATCAAGACGAGTAAATATGTAAGCAATATTCCAGATGTGGTCTGACCAATGCTCAGTTTGAGTGTAACTGGGGATCTGTGAATTTAACTGATCTGGCCAACTGATGAGCTAAGCAAGCTGATCAATCAAACAGTGTTTGGAGCAATATGGACTGGCTTTGTTTCACATAAAACGTGTAGGTGCAAGGCCACCAAACACTGACACTTCACACTAAACTCACTGAATGGTTAGTCCACCAGTTGGAGATGAAAAGCTTCAGCAGTAGTTGGTTCACATTCTGTCACAAGGTGGCCACGGAACCCAGATCAGAGAACGTCTGCTCACAAACCCACGTGCCAGGGAATGCCTTCCAGCAGCTATCATTCATGGTTTCTCATCATTCTTTTGATAATCATCAGGCTAGTGAAGAAATCTCTGCAGGCGAGCTCATGACACGCCAGCTGCCTTGTTGTTCGAGAGTTCTATGTCCAATATCATGTTGATGGGTCTACTGGATAGAAACTGTAATTCAGGTCCTCACGTAAGTGTCTACAGCTTAAAAAAAACTCTAACTCCGGATTACAGCCAGATCACGATAGGCCACTCTCTGGCCATTTTATCCTTTATTGTTGCTTACCACCTGGTGGTTCAGAAAGTGATGAACTTTCTGAACCACCATTAAGAGAGTGGATAGGGTTGGTTGGTAATCAGTACATTTTTGGCCCCAGATTAAATCAGCAACACAATAGGACATTTGTGGCACTAATTGCATTCTCTACATATAATCAAGGCAAAATCTCTCCCGCTAATCCAGCAATGGCGCCACTCCTTCAAACCACATCTCTACAGCACACTACAGCATTTCCTGCTCTGCGAAAAATGCCCAGTTCAAAACTTGTGTTACTACTTGCACTGAAAGATTGTCATTTCGATACATGAGGGAGAACGGAATACAGCAGTATAGTGGCCCACGGGCCGGAAGTGGCCATTAAGCGGCCCACGCCCCCACCGAAACATTAGAGTAAATATAAGTAATTCCGGTTTGATCGGAATATGTTTTCAGTTTTTTCTTGGTTGAATATTTATTGATTTATGCTTAACATCAAGAAATATACTCAATCAAGAACATTTTGTTTTGGCTGACCATAAAGTTTGGCCACTGGAATTTGGGGGGGTTTGGGGGTAAGGCTGGGGATGCAGGAGAGGGAGGAATTAGGATGGTTTGAAATTTCGGTAAAGTAGAAACACCGATATGGATTAGTTAAGCCAAATGACCTGTTTCGGTGCTGTAGTTTCTATGTAATTCTATGCAATATTATTATATTATATTCAATGTTACTATATCTCTCGCTTAGTGAATGCAATGTCAGGACAAGACATGAGAGGGTCAAGTAAGTTTTTCCTCATTCCATGTCGTGCTGTGTCAAGATCAGAATTCAGGAGGGATTATGGTACCAACCAGTCTGATATTCTGATTACTTTTTTACAATTTATTCAGTCAAACTGTACGAGCAAATGACAGCTTTTTTTCTCTCACCAAAGAAACTATTTGCCTTTCAGATGAAATCTATTGAGCGACTGTGTGTGCATCCTTTCTGGGAGGTGAGCAAGCTTTTATATTGACTCTGCAAAGTTGTGTGATTTTGTTTACAAAGTAGAATTCTTCCTAGTTTAATCAGTCATGGAACAATTGACCTGCTCTTATAGAATGATGAAGGCAAATTTCCGCTTTGCTTCAAGGAACAGGCATAGCTATACTAGTTAAGGCAAAATATTGAAGTTCCCCACTGTCTATTCATTTGAGAATAAGAGATTTTTATTGACAGTTCACATTACAGAACTAATCCTGACTAGCCCAGGTTTGCAGCTACACAAACAGAGGGGACAAGGTACTTCCGCGGGTAACAATATTATACAACCAACTTCAACATGCTGGTTGGTGTTAACCACAACCTTAGAAACCTACAACTTGTTTCCACTTTATACCTCAGCACTGCCTGAAGATACCGGGAACACAAATGATATGCAATTCACTAAATAAGCAAAGTATTAGAAAATATGCAAATTGTGATTTTAATACCTACTAAATAAAATCAAATGTATTCAATGGTCATTGTAATCAGCAATTATATCAATTCCATTATTCTGTTTTTAAAGACAATTTCTTTGCTTTTTTTAACAGAAGCACGTGAAGTACTCCCAGTAGCTCAGTGAGATTATCCATTGTGTTGGTCAGCCATACAGTTTTAAATCCTGCAGTCGTATCTCTGGTTCCCTATCTCTGTGAACTTCTACTAACTAACTCTCCTGCTTGCCCCCTCTGCTCAGCTAACTAGGGTCTGCTGCACATTCCCTCTCCCCTCCCCCTCTGCTGTCCCTTTGTCTCTTGCACAGCATCTGACCCTATCTTTGCAAAGTATGCAAAACATTATCCATCGTGAAGGGCTCTCATGTAAATGTTGTCATTTGGGCAAATACCACTGGCCTAAGCACCCTGGGTAAGAGGGTAAAATTTAGTTAGTATTCCATCTGAATCACTATCCGATCATGCTCGAGTTGTGTCTATAGATATTGGATGTTATGGATGAATAAACCCGCCCGATATTAAAGGTCAGTGAACACACGTGAAGAATTGCTAGAGGACTGATATTTTTGGAAACATCTTTGGAGACAGCCATACTCCAGTTGAAAGAAAAAGGAGTCAAACACCTTTAGAAGCGATGAGAAAAAATTTGATGAGAATAATGTGGGCTAAGAATTCTGTGGAGTGCCGAGGGTGTGCTGCATTGTCAGAGATGTTGTCCTTCAATGAAACATTCAAGTGGATGTTGTAAAGATCCCTTGGCATGCTTTGAAATGAGAATGGAATTTCACCCAGCGTCCTGGCCAACAATCCCCCAGATAACAATTGGTCATTCACTTCATTGCTGTTTGTGGGGCATGAATGTGCATTTGGTTTCTGCATTCTCCTACAAAATATAATATTACTTCATTTTATAGCAAACCTCTGTGAAGCATTTTGATGTTTTGAAATGTAATAATTATTAATATTAACAATTATTAATAAAAACAATTGCTCTAAAATAAAACTCAGCATTAGTTCGGACCTTCAATTGCCCCCAGTTACCCTGGCTGAAGGAAGAAAAATTATCATGATTATTATCCTGAGACCCTTGGGGAAAATTACACATGTGGATGTCAGGTGAGACAGGAAGCACTCTTCTCTCTCTGTTTCCTCCCCCCCACCCACCACCACACTAAACACATATAGAACAGTCTGCCAACACTCACTGACTAATAGATATTGTACTTGGAAGAGTGTGTCAGACATCTGTGGACCTACACTGTGAACAAAATGTTACAGACCTCCAACTGAGGAGATGGGAGAAGGGGAGAAAATTATCAGAAAATAAATTTGTGGGAATAAGAGTTCTGTAAGTTAGAAAAGATTGCTATAACTTGGGTACTTTTTTTATATACGGTATATTAAAAAATACATTATGATGTTATTCTTTGATATGGGAATATTATTGTATTTTATATTACTGTCAGTGTTGAAACATGCTCCTATCAGATGTGTTGGGATGCAAATGACCAATGATTGTGATATTACCACTACAGATTTATGAAGAAAATCTGATTTCATTGCCTGGACTCCAACCTGTATACATAATAAAAATACACCAAGTTTATTTTATCTTTCGTAGTCGCAGGAATTCTTTTTAAAAATGCATATTGTCTCAAATAGAAGCTTTAGTGTTGAACAGGATATACGGTAAACCAATCAATCCCGAGTACCTCCTTTCATAAACATAATGTTCTGAATGTTAATGCAATAAAGTCATTGAGCCATTTCCATGCGTTTATGAAATCATACGAAGGTGAAGCCATATGCAATTTTTCCAGAAAGCCACTTGCAACAGCCAAACCCAAGTATCACTGCTGTTAGGAATGTTGTTTTGGAATAAAGGCCAATTACCTTACACTGCGTAGGTTTGACATTCTGCAACAATGTCACCATGGTTTTCTACTTAACTTCATAATCAAACGAAGCTACATAAACACTTCAGACATTGCACTCAGATTGCTGCTTATAGCCAGATGTGGTATTTGCTTAATTACAAGCCAATAATGCAAACAAAGCATGTTATTTCCTCATATCCATCAGCTAAATAAAACTCTGTCATTTTAGATCATGCACACAGTTTGACACCCCTTCCTACCTAGTCTCATGGAAAAGACAGTGCTTCTATCCGACCCTCATGGTGTTTCCAAGAAGACAGGAATACATTGATACACTGTGATAATATCAATAAGATGCAGTAATGTCTTAATGATAATGCTTGCACTTGGTATCAGAAAGATGTATCAAAAGTGCTTCACAGGATTTGATTGTTAAGTGCAGTGACTATATTTCTAGTGATACGCCGCAGCTCAGTTGTTCACAGCAATATCCCACAAACATGAAGCCATAAAAGTAAATGACATTTGAAGTACATTTTATTTGGGGGATTGTTGGCCAGGACACTGGGAGAAACTCCTCTTTTCGAATTGTTAACGATAGCTGTGGAATTTTTAACATCTACCTGAACATGCAGATGGGACCTCAGTTTAAAGCTGCATCCGAAGGACAGAACTTCCAATGCAACACACACCCAGCACTGCACTGGAGGTCAGCGTTCCAGATTGTATGAGTTCCAAGTTCAGACGTGGCTGACACACAGTCTTGAAACTCTATTGGTGATATATACATAGATGTTGTGATCCAACTTAAAATAATTCACCAAGTGGATTCAAACCGATAATTGTGGCTTCCATTTTTGTGAATATTGAAAACCATCAAGTTTACTGTACTCTGAAAACTGCTTTTCAATCATTGAGGTGCAATTTGCAGCATTTCACATTAAATCTGTTGGGAAACATCACTAATTTCCAGACATTCCTTCAGCTGGCCATGGAACTAAGCACATCCTTAACTTCAGTACAATTAATTCATCCGTTTCGTGCTTTGAAAAAATTGCCCCAATCTTGAATTTTGAGAAGAGTGAGATGAACAATTACTCAACAGGACATGATGTTTCTGTGTTGCTGGGCTGGGTTGGGGGAAGAATCACTATTTGTGGAGATTTGAAAGCCAGGTTTGAATGATGGAGAAAGATGAGTGTTCTGGAGTGTTTACGTTTTGAGAATCAGGGACTATCTATGCAGAACTGAAAGGCACGTAGCATCGGCTGACGTACTATTGCAGTGCCGGTGAAGCTCTGCATTGTCAAAGGCGAGGTCCTTCAGATGAAGCATTAAACCAAGGTTCTGTTTGCTTCATCAGGTGGACATTAAATTTAAAATGAGAAAGAAGTTTCTCCTTGCGTCCCAGCCAATAATCCTTCAGATAAAATGGGCCATTTACTACATGGCAGTTCACGGGATATTGCTCTGCGCACATTTGCTGCCACGTTGGTGGACAAATACACAGTCACTGATACCTTGAGACATAATCCAGCAATTGACATGCTTTGTGATTATGTTTAGTGAACAGTCAAAGATCTACCCCAATCTATTCTTTTTCACCTTTACTAATGGACCCTACGATTGATGGACACCCATTCCCATCGACTGTGTTTGCCTACAAAATAGACAGCCACTACACTACACATTAAATCTTGTGCAGCACTATAAGACGTCCTTCCAATGGGAAAGGCATTCTATCAAATACAAGGACCATTATTATTACCATCTCATAAATATTTTTCACAACCCACTGAGAGCTGCATTTGGCACAGAGTATTAAGATGTATTAATTCCTCTTGGTGATACGTCGACTACATCTATATTGCAGGACTCAATAAGAGGAAGGAGAAACCATGACCAACACTAACATGCCTGCCTTCCGTTTGCACTCCAATTACTTTCAAGCACCTCTCTTAGGGGCCAACAATGCATCTGGCTTCACTTTGCCTCTTTTGAAAATGTGAGGAAAAAAACTGAGCACGTACCAACAAGCTGCTTGCTACATGCTAAAACTGTGCATTATGAAATAATAATAGCAGTCATACAGGCCGGCAGGCACAATATTCAGTTTCATACTTTGTTACTCTTCTTCAAACTATGCCCTTTTGAAAGTCCCCATTGACCTTCAAAGAAATTTGGTCACAACAAGCTAGGTATAATTCTGATGTTATATCAATTTTGCTCCTTTCAGTTTGTCGGCTCCGTCCTAATAAATTTCTTTGAAGGTCAATGGGGATAGAGGAAAGGCAAACAGAACAATTTTAAGGCTCTGCTGTTGGCTCCTCTAATGGCATGTGGATAAAGGCACTCCCCAGTTCTGCACTAGGCCACACAGTCTAGTTGTGGGTTTGAACCATGCACTAAGTGTGCTGATGGTAGCCAAGGTGGCACTTAGGCATTGGTTCTCAGCACCCCTGGGCTTCTACTGCTGATTGCTATTGAGGGATCCCTGCTGGATATAGTGGATCTTAAACATCCACCTGAACAGGGTAACATCTCATCTGGATGTTACTACTTTGAAATGTCACCAAGACCTTGAGTTTACTTTCTCAATGTGGGACTTCTATCCACAACTTTCTGACTCAGAGGTGAAACTGAGCTAGGTTGATGTCTAAAGTCAACATTTGTTCACTACAAGCAAGAGCTTTATAAGTGGTGCACTAAAAGCTCCTGATTGGAGTAATTTAAATCAGCCATTTTTCCTGTAATTATAAAATTATGCTCAAATGTATCAAATAAAAATATATTTGATCATTTGCCTTTTATTTTCTAAATGTAACACTGCAGAAGTGAAATTCCTTCAGAACTCAGTTTGTACCTTTCAATGTGTAATGTTAAACCTGGTTTTGGACCTGTGAAGGTTTCATAAATCACCACTGAATAAAGTTAATCCCACACAGAGACTGCCACAAAACTGCTCATTAACACTTTCTCCCCAATGCAATTTACCATTTATGTCATTAGTGGCACTTGTGACTAAACTGCACATTAACACCTTCTCACTTCATGACGGCTCAGTACAGCAGTCCTTCAGTGAATAAACCTACTCCTACCGATATGAAGTGGAGACTATAACTTTTGAAACTGAACATGAACATGTAAACTGTACACTGCTATTATTATTTGGCAACACATAAGGTGGCTCAGTGTCATTTGGGGAAAGGGAGCATAAAAAAGCAGGGGCTTGGATGCATGAAAAACAGGAGGGCAAATCTGACAAACGCTCATCCAACTCTAGTCTCAAGAGCGAACCCCTTGCACTCCAAGACACTAGCCACAGTGAATGGCGATATATAAATGCAAATTGTTATTATTGTTCGTCAGTCTAGCTCAGTTGGGAGCCTCTGAGTCTCTGAGAAGATTGTTGGTTCAAGACCCAAGTTGGGACATTGATCTTATAGTCAGTTAACATTCAAATATAGTGAAAGTGAGGTGCTGTCCTTCAAGTGAGATATAAACCCATGTCCCGCCTGCTTGTTCAGGTGAGTAATAAAATCCCATGGTACTGTTCAAAAAGTGAAGGGAGTTTTTTGTTCAGGGGAGCGTACATCCAGGAAAACCAGTTTGGGAATTGATTGGAACATGATACATACCTGTTGAGGAAAGTGATTTGGATTATAGGCACATTGATAGACATAGATACCCACACAGTATTTAGTGGACATGATAAGTTTGTGTTGGGGGGATGAATGGAACATCATCAACTGGGGCCGAAGGTGGAAGTCTAGAAAGTGGATGGACATCATGGAACCCTATTTCATGACTTCTCGGGAGTTAAACAGATATAATATATAATATTTTATATAATATTTTGAAGAGATCAAAATGAGGCTAGATGGGATTGGCAGCTGGGAATGTGGAAGGACGGGAGTGTCTGATGGGTCAAATGGGCTTTTTGTTAAACCAGACATTATGTTCCGAAACTCTTAAGCAAACACTGTGTGTCAATCATAAAGCACAACTACATTATTGTTTGAAACATCTGTAATTTATTTTTTAGGAAAACACTCTTAAGTTTTCACCACAGGATCCAACTATACAGGTGCTATAAAGGAAGGATTATAACACACAAGAGACTGGAGCAAACATATACCCACATTTTAGCATTCTTTCTGCTTCCTGTATAGCAGGGAGGAAATTGACTAAAAGTAAACATCAGGGTTCTGTGAAATAACGAACAAAGACCCACATGTGTCTCCATGGCAACTTTTAAACTATTGACAAGATGAAAGATAAAGCCTTGTCAGATTCATCGCTAGAAAATGTTTTAAACAATACATGCCACAATTCTAAAAGACACACCATTGGTTTTTTATAAAAACACAGAAAAAGATACATTTTGAAATCTGTCAACAGTAGAGCTTTCCGGATAGCAATAACAGATCTACTGACAACAAATATCTCAAACAGACTATTTTTCCAGTTCACCCGCTCAGAGAATATCTCATGGCAGAAGATGACTCACAGTAGACCCTTCACGCACATACCATATTCCCATAAACTATTTAACCAGAGGAACAAACACATTAAAAGTATAAATGTGGCTTTGGGGGTGAGATATTCAATTTGCTTCATCAATATGTAGAGCCTGATAGAATTAAGCACATTTTCATTGAAAAAATATTCTGGGAAGCATCTAAATTATCATTTTTAATTTTTTAATTTGCATGAAACATTGATCCTGAGGGCAGCAAAGCATAGAGCAATTTGCAGTGTCTGAAGTGAAAGTATAAATATCCCTCTGTGTGAGCCGTCAACAAGAGGGGAGTGCAGGAAACATTTGTGCATGTCACTGGGCAAGATGATTTTTCAATATATTTTCAATATGTATTCATAATCACAATAACAGAGAGAACGGCAATTGGGGCAGATGCCTCACAAATATGACCCTGGACATTACTAAGAGCATAGGGACATTTGGAGAAATTGTACTGGAAACAAGAGGCACATCACTGATTTCCTGCAGCTCGATACTTCAGCCCTGATTCAACAAGTGCAGTTTGATGTTGCACACACGGTACAGAGACCTGGGATGTGACACTCGCACATGTGCTACTGCTCTCAATGATAGGAAAATAAAGTGCTGATAGAATTGGCAGGAAAAGTAAGTTCCCTTCTCTCCTCCCCTTAAAAAAACACAAGTTCAAAAAAGCATGAGACGAGACTCCATCGTTGAACACATTTTGTTCAATTTTGCAGAATACACCTGATTTTACGCATCATTTATAAATGCTTCACAATGATGCCCAATAGACCACGATCGTATGATTTGAAGTATGCAAATTGAAGCAACCTGGAATATAAATATCATGTGGAATTTTCCAAATGCGGAGTCTCCACCAGATCAGATACTGTCTGGGCTCCATACCTGGGCAGCAGTACATTAATGCGGCCGACTGCCTTCATGTAGCTCTTATTGAAGGGATTCAAAAAGTATCACTAAAGAACTGATCATGAGCCAGCACCGAAAGTACTTGTGCAAGTGTTACTTATTTTTTCTACGCATTTTAACACTCATTTTTGACTGCTGAGTCAAACTCCTGAACTCCCTAACCAACACCATTGTGGATACAGCATTATCACATGAACTCACAGAAGTGAATAACCCAGGAAAATTCTCAACGATAATCATTATTAAAATAAGCAAGCTTTTTTAAGCATCACCTGAACTTATATCTTTTGACCTTGCTATTTTGATAGCTCCCAGGAAAAGTTTGTTGGGCAAACATTTCATAAACATAAACAGTTTGACTAGGAGAAGACAATATTGAACACTGGAGGCAACAAACACCATTGTTAACCATTTACAAGGTAAATTCTGAGTCAATAGTGTGGTGATCTATTATTGAAATGAAAATTGACACTGATGTGCAAATTAACACATCAGTGAAAATTCCAATTTGTCAACAACTAAAGACGTAAACTGATCTCGCTCTGTCACCCTTTTTCTTCCCCACCCCATCACTATGAGCAAAGAAAGTCGATAAGAAATGCCAACTTTCCTGGACTTGCAAAATCTTGACATATGGTTAGCAAATGATCTCCAGGTGGTTGGCTTAATACGTGCTGTTCAAGAGGAGCAAGAAACACATCATTGAAATGTGGGAATATTAGCAGTTATCACAGACAAATATTCATGGAGTGAAATCTTTTCCTGTTCTGGCAAATGTCTTCACTCTATGAGAGTGCGTGGATTGGCACACATGTGACTCCCAGTATACGCTTCCCAGGAAAACAAGCAAATCATAAACCTTCTACTTGGCTTGCAGCTCAATCTACACTGGATCACAGGGAAATCAAGCTGCAGTTATCGAATCATCAAATTTAGCAACAGAAGAGTAGCATGTGCCATAACATCACATAATATAATAATAATAATCCTTGCATTTGATATAGCGCTTTTCACGTCTTCTCAACGTCTCAAAGCGCTTCATAGAATAGATATAAAGTGAATTGACCATATATTTGTGGGCGAAACACAGCAGCCAATTGCACACAGCAGTGTCCCACAAACAGTCGTGGATTGAAAATGACCAATTTATTATTGTTTTTATTTTTTGGGAGGGATTATTATTAGGCGCGTGGAGTAAGGAAACTAAGTGAAAACGTCGAAATGAACTCAATGTAACCAGGATCAAATGGACCAGGATCAAATGGTTATTTGATAAAACATACTGGTTAGCGCGAGAGAGATTGATAGAGAAAAATAACTTGCATTAATATAGCACCTTTCACAAGGGGAAGCATCTCTGAGGAGCAAAAAGTTGGCCTCTCCACATCCCCCCCAGAGCTCAAATACACACTTTTTTATGCAGAGGTGGTGTTAGAATATGGAGTGCATTTTTATATGTGGCTGCTGTAGCCAAGTCCATAACAGTTTTTAAGAAAGGAACTAGATAAATTCTATAATAGTATAATTATTAGAATAATAATTATCTTAATTATTAGATAATTATTATTAATTATTATTAGAATAATCATTAGAATAATTATTAGAATAATTATTAGAATTATTATTAGAATAATAATAATAATAATTATGATTATTATTAGATAATAATTATTAGAATAATAATTATCAAAGAATGGAGAGAGAGATCAGAGGTTACACAAAAGATCTTCTGTGGGAGACGGAGCTAACACGAGCACAAACATTGTAGAATGAAATGTCTTGTTCTGTGCTGTGAACTGCTATGATTCTTACCTGAGTGATATCTCCAAAGACAACAACTGACATTTATATAGCGCCCTTCACACATGCAGTGTCTCAGAGCGCTTAGCAGTGGTGTGATTCAACGCCTAGCTAGAAAAGGAGGGGAGGTAACTGATTTGACGCCCAAGCTAGGGTTGGGAGGCAAGGACAGTAGGGAAGGGAGAGATAAGCAAAAGAATAGACGAAGAGGTTTTGAGACAGATCTTGAGCAAGGTCACAGAGGGAGAGAGTTGGAGGAACTCCAGAGAGTGGTGGTAGACAGGTTTAATGTCCGACAGCCAATTGTGGGGCAGATAGGTCAGGGGACATGAGCCAGTCCGGTGCTGCTGAACAAAGGAAGAGTTTGAGGAGCTCACAGAGGTAGGGTAGTTTGAGACCGTGGAGGGAAAACAAGGATCAAACAATCAATCCTTTAGGGTAATCCCAGCACCTCCACTTCAGATTCTGTTCCTGACACTGCCATTTTCATCAAGAAGTACAAAGCAGTAACTCCTGTTTAATGCATTAAATAACTCAACCAAAATGAATAGTCAGCGGTCAATCAAATGTGTTTTTAAACCCACAGCACACTTTAAGCTTCTGTAAATCCAAGGCCCCAAATTTTCCTCCACTTTTAAGTCTTAATATTTAGGAGTCTGCAGAATTTTAGAAAATTCTTCAATTCAGTATTAACTTGGAAGTAGTTACATTTTAAAAATGGAAGAAAATCAGCTTCTGAGTTATGACTAAATTTTTCCACATTTTTCTGAAAAATGTCAAATTATAAGGCAATGGCCTTAATATCACGCGATTAGAAAAGTCAAGTCTGGGAATTCTTTCATCTCGAAGTAACATTCAGTCTCCAGAATAGTCTTGCAGCAATTTACTGTAGTTTCTGGCAAGGATGGCCAACTACTGGCACGAGAATGCATCCAGTGTAAATTCCCTTTTGATGTAATATAAAAGACATCAACAAGGCCCCACCATTAATTTATTGTTTAGAATTTGCTGACATGATTGGGGAACTTGTTGACAAGATCAAAAATTCCAACAAGTGAGGAATCCAGGAAAGCTGTAACCGAGCCCAGAGTCAAGACAGAAGTAAACATCAGTACGTCTGCATTGTGAGGGAGCAAGGGAGAATGTTGTTCTTCCCAACAGCTGCACTATATATTGCTCTTGTTGATATTTTAGAATAAAATAAAGTAGAAACAAATCAGAAGTGATTCATAGTGAAATGTTTCTTCAACGACGACAACAAATTGCTTTTATACAGTGCATTTCACGTCAGGAGGATGTCCCAAGGTGCCAATAGTCAAGGGATCACAGCCAAGCTCAGGGAGGTGAAGGGCAGGGGAGTGGGGGTGGGAGGATGACCGACGTAATGGTCAAAGAGAAAGATCTTGATACAGGCCTTGAAGGAGGTAGAGAGGGGGTGAGGTGGATGGACGGTCCGACCGCCATTGGTGAGGCTGGTGGGGTGTTGGTCATGAAGTAAGCCAGTGCTCACTGAGGTGAGGGAGATGGCAGGTTGGTAATGTTTTAATGAGTCACAGAGGTAGGGAGAAGCACGACCACGGAGGGCTTGAAAAATGAAAGTAAATAGGGAAGGGATTGTGGTTCATTGCAGGTACAAATATTTCCTGATTTGCAGAATAATGCTACTCTCCTATTCTCAGATTCTCAGACTTAAAATACTATTGAGTTGGGAATGTAGCTGCAGGTCGGTGTAACATACCTGTGGCTCCCTTTATGTTATGAGGCGATTGTTCTGTGGTTGAAGCACCATTTGCATTAACGTCTTTCTAATGTGCACATTTCAACCAATACTTCCTGAAAAAACTGGAGTTGCAAATGACTTATGCAAGTTTCCTCCCTGGTTTTCTGCTTGTAACCCAGTCACCATGGTGGACTTCCAGTTACCTGAAAAAATCCCCAAATGGATTTCTTAATTAAGAAATCCTGAAGTCTGATCTGCACTAACTGGATTTTTGGAGTTACATGTTTGGGGACTCCTTCGCTCAACAGGAAGCAAATCACATCAACTCCACTTCAACTCAATCTATCCCTGGAGCAGATTGATAGGAATTCTAACAAGAACCAGGGAGAGAGCAGAATGGCTGAAAGGCTCCCTGGTGATGGGGGTAGATAGGAGGACATGAAGCAAGTGGGCGCTCAATGAGGAAAGGGAGAGCCCAGGTCAGTACAGTAAATGGATGTTGGAAGGTACAACTAAAAAGATAGAACTAAAGGTATAACTCAACTATAAAACTAGATGCAGACAACAGCCATTGTAACAGGGGTAGATGCATCACAAAACTGAGCCCAGTGGTTGGTGATTTGCAGTGTTTGCTCCTGCCTTCTATAATGGGGCAGTTAAAAAATATCCTGTCCAAACCAGATTATTAAGAGTTCCATATCTGCATGCCAAATATGCATAAGAATTTCCCTCAGTTTGAAATAGTGGACATACTTTCTTCCCAAGAGGATACATCCTGCTTACCTAATTTTGCAATGTATCAGGTGAAGGCTGGCAGGAGCAAAGGCTTAGAGAGACCAAAGTGAGCATTGAATACTGCTGGAGTTTAGCCAGGTAAAACTGGATAGATTGTCATGGCGAACACTGTCTGGCAAGTTTTACACTGCTTGTCCAGCTAGGGATTTTAAAAAGAAATACAAGCTTTTTTTTTACCAGTACAAAGCAGTGGGAATCACTCTGAGATGCTACTCCACTTGAAGGGAGCTATACAAATGCAAGTTGTTGCTCTTGGTAAGCTCCTGCTAGAACCGCACTACTTGTTGGCTTGACAGATTATCAGATGAGTGGGAAGAATCTCAACCACTAGTGTCATGTCTAACCCTCCAAGTTTCATTGACAAAAAAAAAACTTACATTTGGTATAGTGCTTTTCAAGTCAGGTGGACGTTTCAAAGCAAAGCACAGAACATACAGCACTGTAACATGGTGTGATTGTGCATATAGTAGGCAAATGCAACAATTATTTGTCGATAGCAATGTCCAACAAACAGCCAAGAAGTGAATGAGCAATTTTATTTGGTGGGTTTTCGGTCAGGACATTGGGAGAAACTCCTTTCTCTTTTCAAATAGTATCATGGTATGACCTCAGTTTAAGGTTCGATCTGAAAAGTGGCACCTCCAATAATGCATCGCACCCACAGCACTGTAATGGAGTATCAGCTCAAAGCCCTGAAGTGGGGCTTGGAATCACAACCTTCTCAGAGGCAAGAATGCTGCCAACTGAGCTAGGCTAACACCGTATAAAATCTTAGACACCTAATAATACATCACCAAAGATGTGCTGTAATCATGAGAATCTACAAGGGAAAGTGGTTCCATGTGAAGCTATTTTTACGCTGGAGAGATACCTCCCAAAGAGATTAGTCCAGATTGTAAGCATAAATTGATTATTTGCCAAACTGTTGTCATCTCAAAGCCTAGAAAATTCATATTGTTTTCAATTTGCAATGCAATTTTCTCAGCAGAAAGAGCTACAGATAAGTCCCCATATGCAAATTAAACCTGTTGAATATTATTGTCTGGGCATGTTAAAGAGTAATCTAGCTATAGCTTGCATACTTCAGACCTCTATGATTACTGCCTAACAATTTGTTCAGTAAATCAATCTCACAAACATGGCTGAATTTGCAAAGTGGTTAATATAGAAGGTCAATTTATACTAAAATGGATAGATTCCTGAAGAAACTTTGTGCATTTCCTTTGCCTGCCAACCCAGTCATCTTTCTCTCTTCAATCACCGATTTAACTTAATCTCTTGCCACTGTTTAACATCGCAATCCCCCTTGGATTTACTGAATGAATTTCCCACAAATAAGTCACGCACATTGGCATGTTGTCTATGATAAATTAGGTGATTAAAGCTTGATCAATTCATTACAGATTAAAAGCTCGATTTAGTACGATCAGAGGCATTCATAATAGTTGGAAATATTAAATTGCAGTCTTTTTTTTGCAGGCATTGCAGTCACCACAAATGCAGTCATTTATCCTTCAGCAAACTCATGGCTATCTCACTTATGCAAATTGAACGGAACTGTGCAGCACTGATTCAGCGCTGCATCATTTATAGTCCAGTTGTATTCACAATAACGCCCGTTTGCAACTCACTTCCCAGCACTTGTGACCATGACAGACTTGCTGCTCCTTGCATCTATGGGGTGTTTCTATGTACAGACTACAAGGCTGTAGGATGTTGACAGAGCTATTTCCATTTATTTTCTCTCCGATGAGAGAAATCAAAGGAATGTTATGACAGAGTCATCCCAGAATTTGTAGGGCTGGTGAATAGGCTTATTTTAAACAATAAATCTCTTTTTTGCACCTGTGAGAGTTTCGCCAACACTTGCAATCCGTAACTAACTGCTTGGAAGAATAACTGGAAAGTTACAGATACAGTATCACAGGCCATCACTCTGAGGGGCAGCAAGTTTAATCATTCCTGAGAGAAACCAACAAGCAGGATCTTTCATGGAATCAGCATAATGATAAACATCAGTAACAATGTGTCGTTCACTGTCGCGGTTATAAGTGGAATGGAATTTTGCCAGGCGCCGATTAACCCCGGATATCGAACAAAACACCTGACCCCGGTTCATTTATATTCTTACCGATTTTAAATTTGCCGGTTAATCTGGGCAAAATGCCTCGCTGGTCACCGCTGAATGTACTCGCTCAGGCCTTCTGTGTCTCAAGCGGCTGCAATCAGCCACGAGCGACTCTGGGATATAGATGGGAGGAGCCAGACTGAGATTGACAGCGGACTCCAGCCATTTACAAGAGGCTGGAGTTGTGCTGTCAATCAGTGAGGGGGGGGCGAAGGAACGGGGAAGAACATGGGAGGGAATGGGAGGAGTCAAGTCGCAATTGATCGACAGCTGACAGGTTAGTTAACATTGTTTCAAGTGAAACAATATTATTACATATTAGTATACGGCATCGGCGGTGCTCCTCTGCTGGGCAAGAATGGTATTTCAGCTAACCTTGGACTCCTCTTAAAGCGGACAAAACAGCCGTCCCCGATGGGTCAGGCTTAACCGGCTTCCACTGTATTGGCTTCTGGTGCCCAAAACCCACAATTCATTCCATTTTCAACCCGTTGCCATTCTTAAAGCGTTTCTCCCAGTGTACTGGACAAAAATTCTCCATATACAAATTGATCATTCACTTCATGATTGTTTGACAGACACCCCTGTGCATAAACTGGTTGCCACATTCCCCTGGAAAAACAGAGTAACTACACTTGACAAAATACCTGTGAAAACATTTTGACGTTGTAGGGACTGACTGAGGACTATCAAATGCAAGATTTGCTTTTTTCAATTTAGCTTAATAATAAAAGCACTTTGCAATTTTGCACAATGTGTGAAGGATTGAGGGAACGTGCATGGCTTCACAAATGATATCGCACACAGCAGTACATTCTGGTTGCACCATCTGGAAGCTAAGATGGTTTAGTGAAATCTGGCTAGTTCTGAAGATTTGTTGCACACTGGAGAATGTTATTCAGGTCCCTGATACTCAGTAAGTATAACCTGGGTACCAATATATCACCCAGTACTAATTTGCCTCTATAGTACTTTGCACATATAACCATACACTTAAAGCGGCATCAGAGCTTCATTCGTGTATTTTTTCGGCTGATTTAATTGTAGCTGTGCTGAGTAGACATTGTATATGCTCTGGTGAAACCTCTGAAATTGTACGTTCACCCCCACCCTGCTTCTCCTGTGAATTGGTTGTCCCAGAAGCCACTTGAGGCAGACAGGCTGACAGTCACTACAGTACATGCGTACAATGGAACACTGCATTGTTGTGAGTTGCTTGCAGGCAGAATTTAAAATAATCAAGATTCATTTTAATGCATGACATCTCAATTGATGAAAACCTGCCTTGCCATAAAGATCCTATTGTACTATTCAAAAAGAGAAACGAGTTTCTCCTGATGTCCTAACCAACAATCCCCCAGATTAAATTTGTCATTCACTTCATGGCTGTTTGTCGGGCATTTCTGTACACACAACTAACTGGTGTGTTCGCCTATAAATACAGTCACTACACTTTACAGTAAATCCTGAGATGTTTTAACAATGTGATAAAGTTCCGTATCAAACTCAAGAATAATTTATTATTATGAAGCAATGTTTGGGTTTACGGCCCAAAACAGCACATTATACTGGGGGTTCCTCTCTTACATCATCACACCCAGAATGTAACTTTAAACATATTTACAGCTTAACTATGTAAAACTCCATCACTATGGGGGAAGGGGGAATGCAGCAGGTGATGATATCACCAGTAACACCGCATGCATTTTGCACTCTATAATTCAGTAACATAAGGCACACACAATACAGGCACTTCACATTTCAGTGAATTTGGCACCAAAATTAAAACTAACCAAGAAACTATGCAGCTCTGGGTTATTGCTAATATTTCACTGTGAATTCCCAAAACAAAGAAATGTGGGAAGTCGATTAGTATTTAATGGGGGGAACTGACTGCTAACTTTGAAGGTACTCCCTTGACGGCTTAATAAAAAGTCCTGCATTTCTCAGTGTTCTGTACCATATGTGGCTGTGACAAGAAAAGATCCAGTCTGACACACTACACATTTTCACTACATGTCCAGCACTACGGCTGGCACTTCTTGCAGTATATTCCAGATGGGATGACATCACCCGAGCTGGCTTCTGCTCGTTCTCCATTTTGCACATTTTAATTTTTTACTGGTTTATGAAATTAAAGATTATTTTTAAACAGGGATCCTAAATTTCTCTGGAATGGTATACCCTATGCACCTGCAAATATTGATGAAGTGCAAGTGCAATTAAAATATCCAACTCAGAGAAGCGACAAAATCTGATAACATGTATTTACAAGTACAACATTTTCTCCATGTTGCAATAGATGATTCAGAACACATAGCAGATGAATTAGACAAGCGTCAAATGAGAAAAGACCCTTGATCCATCAGATCCACTTCTTCCCTTGACCACGCAAACTACCCTTCCAACAGACTCTATCGCACTATTTCTTCTGGGGTAAGGTTCTTATCATAGATATTCCCTAATCTCCAAAATTGAGCAGGGGAAATCTCCAGAATATTCATCCATCCATTTTCACATTGCCACAATTGAATTCTGGTCTTCTTACCCCTACAGAGGACATTCCCTCTTCTATTGTTTCTCCTGCCACCAGCAAACAAAATTCAACATCCCATGAGCATTGTTTGCAAATTTTGCTCCTCATCTGCCCCTAGTGCCTCCAAAACTCTTCAAAACAGATAGTTATCCTCTTTGTGTTTTAAATAATCAATAGCTCCTCCATCAACTCCTTTTGATGAGAATCTGTTCCATGGGAATCTGACTTTTTTTTTGAAAGGGAGGGAAAAAGGCTCAATAATAATCCTTGCATTTTATATAGCACCTTATCATGTCTTCACGGCATCTCAAAGCGCTTCACAGAATATACTTCAAAGTGAACTGACTGTATATTTTGTGGACGAAACGTTTTTGAATCTTTGATCAGGGTATTTTAATTTTAATGTTTATTTCCTCTCATTCTGCTTATCGTCCAAACCAAATAGCCCTCTTACACCTACATCAACTATTCTTTTAACCTTTTAAAGAAATGCATCATCATCCCCTCCATTTACTTTATCACAGTTAATTCCAATCCCATTCTGCTGTAATAGATTTCCCAATTACAAGTGTAACTGCAAGCATTGCAATTTCTCATCCTAAGAGTCCCAAGTCCTGGAATCATTTGAACACTCACCATCAAGCATTTAAAGGTAACGCCCAGAACTACACACAATACAATATTCCAAACAGGACCTCCCCAGAGATGTATAAAAGGTTAGATTAACCTAGTATTTGATTGCTGGAGCTTTACAGTGATAGGAAATAATCAGTAACTGAACAATCAAGACAGTCAGATCCACGGTAAGAAACATAATCAATGATGCAAGGCATAATTCTGGCTCAGCTGGTTGCACTCTCTCCTCTGAGTCAGAAAGCTGTATGTTCAAGCCTCACGATAAGTCTCAGTGTAGTGCTAGAGAGCACAGTATTGTCACCTAGTGCCTTCTTTTGGATGAGATATTAAACTGAGGTCCCCTCTGCTTGTCCAGATGGATGTTAAAAATATTGGATCAGGAATATTTAGGTTGAAATTCTGGTAGAATCTTGACAATGTGCAATTATAATGAAAACATCCTATTAGTGAACAACAGCAAAAGAGCAACACATATTGCTGACTGGAATTTTCAGCCCGTGTAAACAATTCTTCACTTCTACCATCTCCTGATCTGCTTGGATATCACAACCTAAATTCACCCTTACAGGATTTGTTTGGTCTTTAACACTTTGGAAATGTTCCAATTTTTAACAGAATTGACATTTTAATACTTTACACATGTTGATATGTTAATACTTCTGAACATTCTGGTTTCTTGCTGCTGATCTGAAGCTACTCCTTACTGAATGAGCAGCTCAGCGGCTCACTATGTGAATTTATTAAGCTAAGTGAACCTGTCCATTGGAGACCCATTTCTTTGTGTTGATTGGCTCAAAGAATTGTACAAAAGGTTTCAATCATGTAAAACAAAGACATAGAATCAATTAAAATTATGTTAATTGTAATGGACACTGCAAAACAGCAACAACAATTTGCAGCTTTGCCTTCAAACGTTTGGTGCTGAGTGCCAGTGTGCAAACATAGTGTGCAATAATGATTACAGCAAACTTTTTCTAACACGGATTTGAGCCCAGACATCCACGATAAAACGCAGCAAACAAAAAGACAATCTTTCCTGTGCTATGTGCAAAAAGGGTCACTGATTTTAAAAAGGAATAAACATTGTCAGCAGAATTTCTGCAAATACCATGCATGCACAGTATCAGGTAGTGGAGTCAGTGTGGTATCCTGTGTATAGAGTGCTTGCGTGTAAAGGTTACGGCAACACCCAGAAGGTGACTTCTTTTTTGCGTAGAAAGTCAGCAAAATAGCACCAAAGACTACTTGTATTGTGCTTCCCATTTTGTACAGATTCATGGTAGGCCCAGCTATGAGCAGAGAACAACAACAACAAATTGCATTTATATAGCGCACTGTACGTCAGGAGGACGTCCCAAAGACAACATGAGTTGGGGGATGGTTTCAGGAGAGGTGGGGGAGCCAAGGGGGTGGGAGTGACAAGATCACCGAAGGCATGGTCAAAGAGGAAGATCATGACCTGGACCTTGAAGGAGGTGAGGGAAGAGGCGAGGCAAAGAGGCTCTGGAATGGCGTTCAAGAGAGTTGGGATGAAAGCCTCACCCATGATGGTGGAGCAGACTAGGGCAGAGGACGTAAAGCAGCCTTGTGCTTGCCAAGCAGAGGGAGCAGGCAGGTTAATAGGGTTTTAAAAGGTTGAGTAAGTAGGATGAGGCAATACTGTGGTGGGATTTAAAAACCAATCTTAAACTCTTAAACTCAATCCTCTGAGGGTTGAGGAGCCAGTGGAGGCGAGCAGACTGATAGGTTCACAGAGCCTGATAGACCCAGGCTATGTGATTTGATGAGATCGTTCTTTACTTCCTGCAAATCTAATTGCATGCCAGTCTAATGACTCCAAGTCACTCTGCTGGAAAGTCAATTTATGCACTGTGGTCTCCATATATTAGAGCCAGATCCCCTGCTGTCTGTTTTGTGAATGAAATGCTTCCAGGACAATTTTTGGCAGTGATCAGTATAAAACAAATAGCGCTTGCTCCAAACTAACAAATGTTAATGCAAGTCTGGAGTCTGCAATGTTCATTGATGCAAGAAGCTCATTCAGTGATTTTTCATGAAAGAAACCTCAATCCGGGACTGAAAGAAAACCCCACTGTTACGTTTTTAAATAATTATTACCGTTTTGTGCGAGTCTTGTAAGACTGAAAATGAACTTAAGGTTTCAATCAATAATTTAAGTAGTTACAAAAAAATGTACTGCAATCTGGATAATGATACTGACAATGAACTGGGAATGTCTTACATTGAGCAGAATGTAAATAGAAGTCACGCCACAGGCATGCCACGAAACACAAGGGTAGGTCTGACCATTGGGTGCGGAACAAAACACCAACCAAAGCTACAAGTAAATCAAATAAAAATGGTATTTCAAGACTAGCCCTGACACATTAGTGGTTATTCTCTGCTTGTAGGTAAATGTATTGACTTTTTACCATGTGCACCACAATGGAAAATGCATACAAATGCACACTGCCAAAAGTCAGTCATTTTACTGACAAGTGGAGACTAAAATATGTTTGCTGCCAAAGGGTGGATGAATTCAATCAACAAGAGGAGAATAATCTCCTTTTGTGGGTAAAATACTTGTTTTTATTCCAAAAGCATGTTATGTAAAATAAAGAGGAATAAAATCAATGTTGGGAAACAATTGTCTGATATGTAGTTGTAAGGTGGAATGGTGCCAGATCTGCATCCACTGCGGAGACTCAGTCCAGGTGTTCACTTCAGGGGTTGGGGGCAGCAGGAATGCTGATAAATGTGGAGCTACTGGCTTCAACGAGACTTCAAAATATCTAATATAAATATAGTGAATAGCACTAAGAAGGAAAAAGAGTAGGGAACATTTCTTTTTTTTCCAGTTGAACAACAGTTCAAGCCCAAATGGCCCAAGCATAAATTGCTTGGGGTCCAATCCTGCCACTATGCATGCAATGTCCTGCTATGTAAATGCAAGTTGTCGTTGTTGTAGAAGAAAGAGTAATCTTTTTTATTAAAAAAAACACAGGGGGAAAATGGACAATAGGAAGAGGAAGGAACAGGATACAGGATTGTCCTGTCGCCCCTCATGCTACTGAGTTACTAATGTGAGCTGAACTGCTGTGGACAAGGCCTCTCTCTATGTTATGGGCCTGTGACCCAATGTCAAATGTTTACTAAAAACCTTTAGAGAAATATAGGTTAAACAGTTACTGACAGGAATAGCACCTCCAATAAATCCTTGCATAAGGCACAGCACAACGACAATCCCTAGTACAACGAAGATCTCCCGTAGAGTCCTCCAACTCTTGCGTCATTCATTTATTACACATTATGTTTTTATTAGGTTTTGATGGTGTAAAATTATTCCATGTGAAAGTGAATGCCCCATTTGCGGTGCAGCGCACTGTAAAATTTGCCCTTTTCCATGGCATAAGTTGAGTAAATAAACTTTTAGTGGAAATCAGCATTTGGGCTGCAGCCATGCAGGATAGCTGCTGCAAATGGGCCATTGCATTGCAGCCCAACTCCATCCATGGTCTCAGAGGGAAAATATTTCATCATAAGCTTTGTTTTTTTAAACAAAAACAGTTCTTACTGGATTTGCTGTAATCTGGAGGCAAGTTAAATTGCATAAAATCATAGAAATTCACCCTGTCAAAACCCCTCATAATGTTGTACACTTACACCAGGTCTCTTCTCTACCCCAATGAAAATAGATCCAACTTCTCCAACCTTTCTTCATAACTATAACCTGTACATCCCTGGTATCATTCTCTGTAACCACCTTTGCACCCTGTCCAAGTCCTTAGCAACCTTCCTAAAGTGAGATCCCCAAACACATAGTATTCCCGTTGTGGTCTAACCAATGATTTGTCCATATCCACGATCTTTAATAATATTTCAGAAATGTAAATTTACACAAGTGGAATGTATGCTGTACAATGCTGGCCCAATGACCAGGCCACAATACTTTAACATCTGCCATTGTTTCAGTGCAGCTCAGTATGTCATGAAGCAACACTCAAAACATCAGTTCAGGGTTCGAGCTTGTTACTACAAAGTGTAAACTCAAGATGGAGATGCATCATTTTGAACACGGGCATCAGACGCATGCCAAATTGCAGGGGGCGGAGGCAAGAGAGAGGAGGAAAGACTTTTAGGAATAGGGAAGATGCAATATTTTAAAACATATGTGTCACCCTAAGGAGCCCTGTAGCTCAGTGGTTAGACCACTCGCCTCGCAAGCGAGAAACCTGGGTTCGATTCCCAGCAGGGCGAAATGTTGGGCAAGTTTCCTAACACACACACACCTCTGTTTACCTAGCAGTAAATAGGAACCCGGTTGTTAGTTGATTTTCCGGGAGTAATAATTCCTCAAAAAAAATTAGTCACTAAATCCAGTGAGGATTCTGGGACATTGCTGTGCTCAATTGGCTGCTGTGTTTCGCCCACAAAATAGACAGTCAATTCACTTTACAGTAAATTCTGTGAAGCGCTTTGAGACGTTTCGCAGACTTGATAAGGTGCTATATCAAATGCAAGGATTATTATTATCCATGTCCAGGAACCATCTAAACGTTCACCAACATCCATTTAGAGGTAAGACTCAGAAGAAAACACAATATTTCAAATGTGGCTTCACCGGGAATTTGCAAAGGTTACATTAATCTTGTATTTGATTACTGGATTTGACAGCAGCTACACATCGACAGGAAATGTTCAATGTCTGAACAGTAAAGCCAGTCAGATCCATGGTAACTAAGACATTCAATGATGCAAGGCATCATTCAGGTGTCAATCTGGTTCAGTTGGTAGCACTCTTTCCTGTGAGTCAGAAGGTTGTGTATTAAAGCCCCCATATCAGGACTCTGAGTGCAGCACTGGGGAGCACTGCGTTGATAGAGGTGCTATCCTTCGAATGAGACATTAAACTGGGGTTCCGTCTACTTGTTTAGGGTGATGTTAAAGATCGAAAGGGACTCTTCGAAAAAGAAGAGAGATTATTCCAGTTTCATGGCCAACAATTCCGAATTAAAATTGGTCATTCAATTCATTGTTGTTTGTGGGACATTGCTATGTGCAGATTGACTGTCGAGTTTGAGTACAAAACATACAGGCATTACACTATATACTAAAATCATCTGAAGGATTTGAGACATCTCAATGACTTTTACAAGGTGCTACATTAAATACAAGGATTATTATTATTTTTTTCTAATTGGAAATGGGTACTTAACAAATGTTTAGAACAATGAAAATGCTGACTGAATGCATTTTTCAGGGGGCACCCTGGATATTTTAGAAATACAATAATGCATTCTTAATCATATCTGATGTATTAGAAATATATAGCAATTACACATATCCTATTAAAAACGAAATCTGCAAAACACAAATGTTTGCTTTCTAAGCCTGTCAGTGTATCTCTAAATAATTCAAACAGCAAGTAATTTATCAGTCTACAGCAATGCCCCTCAGCTCTGCTATGATCAGAATGACCTCTGTAAGTGATTGAAACAATGCCAGTTTCTTTAATAATTTCAATTTTCATAATTATGGCAGGACAAACAGTACATGTTGCAGGTAATGTAATTTTCTCTCATTTTTATAAGTTGTACAATATATAATTTGAAACGCAAAGTTTTGCAAAGATAGGTTTCTCACTCAGCTGGTTAGCAAAAGGCTTTGCTGTTCAATGAATGAGAGAATAGAGGAGAAAAATGACCACATCACTAGAGGAGCCAATCAGTTGGGGTGCTCACCTCCTAACTACTGGTAACCTACCAGCAAAGACCCGGATGTTAGTCTTTTATCTACCCTCTGTTAGAAATAGATATATGCAACTTTGAGCAGAGCTTAATATTATTAAATAATGAAATACTGATACTTTTTTTAAACTCCTTGCATTTGATATAGTGCCTTTCACATCAAGAAGACACTTCAAAGTGCTTCACAGAAAATATTCTGAAGTATATTGACTGTGTATTTTGTAAGCGAAAGCAGAAGCTAAGTTGTATACAGCAATGTCCCACAAACAGCCATGAAGTGAGTAACCAATTTTATTTTGAAGATTGTTGGTCAGGATATCAGAAGCAACTCCCTTCTCTTTTCGAATGGTGCACAAGATTATTAACATCCATCTGGACCAGAGGAGTCCCAACGGTTTAATGGTCTTATGAGTTTGAAGACCTGATGTGGGGCTTATAATAATAATAATAATAATAATAATAATAATAATAATAATAATCATCCTTGCATTTTATATAGCATCTTACTCGGTCTCTGAGACATCTCAAAACGCTTCACAGAATATACTGTAAAGTGAATTGGCTTGAAGTCAAAGTCTCCAACTCAGAGGAAAAAGTGCTACCAACTGAGCTAGGCTGAGAACAAAACTGTGGAAAGATGAAGAGGAAAGGAATACAGTCAAAACTGCAAGAGACATAAATTTTAAAGGAAAATAAAGACATATCCTTCCAGATTAATTGGAAGTGAGTGTCCTGTAACCAAGAGCTTGTTTTAAACTGGTAGCCAAAAACTGACCTGTAGCTAGCTAGCATTAAATTATCTGGGGAAAGAGAACACGTTCTTCAAAGGAACAATATGCAGTTAATCAGGTGCTCTCTTCTCCCTGTAGAAATATCACAGGCTGCTGAGTGTGCCGAGAGACAGTAGCCCAGTGCTTTGATGGAAAAAGCCCCCTGGTGCTTGGAACAGAGTAGAGTATAATATATTCTGACCACCCTTTCATCCAGTTTTAAGTTTTGGGTTTCCAATATGATCTTAAGTTATGAGTTAAAGAAAATAATAACAGGATGAGAACACATGCAAAAATGGTTATAAAACAGTGTAATAATCAGCAATAGAACAGAATTGTGGAAGCAATAGAAAAGAAAAAGTCATATTGCAATACATAAAAGTAGACTCTAAAAAGCATAATTATTCTAGTTAGAATAGGGGCACGCAGGATGTTGCATTACAAAAAAAAATTCTCAAAATTCAGGTGCGTTGCAAGAATTTTCAGGAACACAGTAATTGAAGATCTTTCCTCTCAGCATTTCTTCACTGAATCTCATAAAATATCTGTCCTCATCACAGACTGGATGGAACCAATTCTTTCATGCTGAACTATAAAATATAGTTGAGTTTTATTTTTCTTAACCCATAATTCATTAACATTCTAAGTGAATGTTAGCAGCTCTTGCCATTAAAAACATCTGTTTCTTGAGGAACTAATCTCGTAGGAATGTAATGGTAATATTCAGCATGTAATTATGATTTTACAGTCTACCAGAGGAAATTAAAAGACGTGCCTACAGAATCTATGGGAGAACGCCAAGTCTGGAAGATTTATCTTTTTTTAAAACAGATTAAGTATGGCAATGTTGTGGAGGCAGATGCTTGGATTTCTCTCAAATTAAACACAACAGCAGGAATTCAGATAATACAAGAGAGGGCGAGAAACATCAAAAGGGAAGTGTAGGAAGCCTTTGTACTGCAGATAACTTAAATGTAGTACTGTAATTAAAAAGAAGTACCACGTGCAATAGTTATGCTCCAAAATAAGATAGACCATTCCAATACTAACCTTTCTTTTATTTCTTTCAGGTAAAAAAAAATTGTAAATGTTTACTAAAAAAATTGTCCTCCTTGTCCTCATTATGTCCTGGAATCTATCAAAGTGAGTGAACATTTTCCTGTTCAAAATTAACATCAATCTACATTGGATACATGGTATTGATGATGCCTGAGAAGTAAGCATTGACAATCATCTGCTTATTTTCATAGGAATAGAATGATGGAAACCTTAGCACAGGGAGACATTTGGCTCCATATGGCTGTGTCATGCTAATTTCGCTCCTGCTCTTTGCTCCTATCAACAATGATCTTTCTTCATATTCTTTTGAATCTCTAATTTTCAAATGTCTCTCCAATTCTGTTTCAAATTACATAATTGACTCAGCTTCAACACACACCTTGAGTAATGTGGTCCATGTACTAGTAACTCCGATAAAAGGAAATAAAAGCTTACAGTATTGATTGTGGTGCTTGGTATTCTGCGTTAGGAGTCTACTTTAAACCCAGATAAATATGATGTCCTGTCATGTTCAATACATAAACTTTTAGCACTTTTCTACTGTATTGCTTTCATAAAATCTTACCTCCCAGAAGGAGGCCATTTGCCCCTGCCCCAATAGTGCCTGTGCTGGATCGTTGTAAGAGCTACCAACTAGTCCCACTCGCCTGCTCTTACCCTATAGCCCTGCATTTTTTTCCTTTTCAAGTACCTATCCAATTCTCTTTTGAAAGCTATCATCGAATCTGCTTCTGACATTCCAGACAGTAACAACACTCTGGGTAAAAAAAAATTCTCCTCTCCCCTCTGGATCTTTTGCCAATTATCTTAATACTGTGTCCTCCAGTTATTGACCCACCCACGAGACGAAACAATTTCTCCCAGCTACTCTATCAAAACCCCATCATAATTTTGAAGACCACTATTGAATATTAAATCACCCTCAACCTTCTCAGCTCTAAGGAGAATAATCCCAGCCTCTCTTGGCTCTCCACATAACTAAAGTCCCTCATCCCTGGTATAACTCTGGTAAATCTCTTTTGCACCTTCTCCAAGGGCCTATCATAATAATAATAATCCTTGCATTTGATATAGCGCCTTATCACACCTTGAAGACGCCTCAAAGCGCTTCACAGAATATACTATAAATTGACTGTATATTTTGGTGACAAAACGCAGCAGTGAATTGCGTACAGCAGTGTACCGCAAACAGTCATGGATTGAAGTGACCAAGTTATTATTATTTTTTTGAAAGAATTATTAACCCTAGAAACAACAACAACAACTTGAATTTATATAACGCCCTCCACACCAGACGGCGTCTCAGAGCGCTTCATAGTAACGGATCCCGGGACCGAGCCAGGGAGAGGGGGAGGAAGGTGACCAAAGGCGCGGTTGAAGAGAAAGATCTTCAGCAGAGACCTGAAAATAGGAAGAGAGGGAGCGAGACGAAGGGAGTGAGGAAGAGAGTTCCAGAGCCTCGGGGCATAGTGGCTGAAGGCACGGCCGCCGAGGGAGAGGCCAGACCCAGAGGAACAAAGGCAACGGGTACTGTTTTGAGGAGAGAGGAGTTCAGAGATGCAGGGGGGTGCAGAGGAGTGCAAGGACTTGAATACAAGGGTGAGGATCTTGAAATCGATCCTCTCTGGAATAGGCAGCCAGTGCAGTCTGGCAAGGACTGGGGTAACCGGGGAAAAGTGATCTGCCAATCGACTAACCACCGGGTTCCTACTTACTGCTGGATTAACAGAGGTGTGTGGAGTAAGAAAACTATGCTCAACATTTCGCCCTGCTGGGAATCGAACCAGGGTCCTCTTGCTTGTGAGGCGAGTGCTCTAACCACTATGCTACAGGACTCCAAATTGCTAATGCTAGGAAATGATAAGTGAGTTCTGGAATTTTGCCTGAAAATGCACAATATTGGAATGGGCACTGGAGCTCGAACATGCCATCTTGTCAGATCTATTCTAGCCAACCAAATCCACAGAACCATACATTTACAGCACAAAACAAGGCCATTCAGCTGATCGTGTCTTTGCTGGCTTCTTTCAGTCCTACTTACCAGCCTATTCCCTAAACCCCTTCAGTTTACTCCTTTTTAGATATCTACCTAGTTCTCTTTTGAAAGCTAATATGGATTCTGCCTTAAACACCGCTTCCAGCAAGGCATTCCATATCCTAACAACTCTGCGTGTGAAAACATTTCTCCTGAGTTCTCCATTTGCTCATGTACTAACTATCTTAAATTGATGCCCTCCAGTCACTGATTCACTTACCAATTTCTCCCTAATGACTCTATCAAAACTGCCATGTTTCGCCCACAAAATTTTTTTTTAAAGTCAATTCATTTTACAGTATATTCCATGAAGAGCTTCGAGATGTTGCAAAGATGTGAGGAGGCTATATCAACTGCAAGGAATATTATTATTATTAAAACCCCTCATGACTTTAAAGACCTCTGACAGGTCACCCCCTTACCTTCTTTGTTCCTGTGGAAAAAGTCCCAGTTCCTCCAATCTTTGCTCATAGACTAAACCACTCATCCCAGTATCATCCTATTTATTCTCCTCCGCACCCTTCTATGTTCTTGATGTCTTTCCTAAAATGGTACGAGCAAAACCAGATGCAATATTCTAATTGTGGTCTAACTAACGATGTACAAGTTCAGCAATACCTCTTTGGCCTTTTCCCAAAAGGTCTTTTTTCAGAATCTTCCCTGTGTTTAAAAATGCACCATTCAATGGGCTCCAGGCAGCACATTCAAACTCAGTTGAGGTCATTCTGAGTCTGACTGGATATTCTGATGAGACAGATAGGCAGTCAGTCCTCTTCAACATGCTGGTGATGATGGAATTTCTCTGCTACTGTTTCTACGAGTCAGTATATATGAAACCCAAAGATGTTTAGAAAAACTGGGCAGTAACTCAGGAGCAGGAGACCAAACAAAAGGACTCTTTGCCTGTATTCAGCTGGAAAATAGATGTCAACAGATTGATTGACCAACGTTAACTAAATTTTGACCCTATGCACTTGCTGGTCATATAGAGAATTTACTAATTCATACCAATCCTCATCAGAGTATCTTAGAACAAAATGACTCGGTGACAAAATCACAAAGAAAGTGAATAAAATGTGACATAATCTCAAAGGGCTGCAATGACTGTAATATAAATTATGAGTGCAATTACTTGACAGATACAGGGCAAGGGATTGACACTGCAGTGAGGAGAAAGAAGAAGTGGGCAGTCTGTAGGAGATAACCAGACATTGATCGCTTTAACCCAGAACCAAGCTGAAGTCCACATCTGGGACACATCCAAATCAGAGCAGGCGCAGAGCAAAAACTGTTGTAATCAACTGTCAGAAATTCAGGCTTTTGCCATATGGTCCTGTAACACGGCACCAACAGCTACAACAAAATTACATTTGTACAGCGCCTATCACGTCGGGAGGACGTCCCAAGGCGCTGGACAGACAAGAGTTATGGACACGGGCTCAGGGTCAGGGTGGGGTAGTGGGGGAGGGCAGGTGGGGAAGCAGGGAGATCGAAAGCACCGTCGAAGAGGAGGGTCTTTAGGGGCGTCTTGAAGGTGGCAAGGGAGGGGGTGAGGCAGAGGGACTGCGGGATGGAGTTCCAGAGGGTGAGTGCAGAATGGCGGAAGGCACATCCACCAATAGTGGGATGAGCAAGGCGGGGGAAGTGAAGCAGGCCGGAACTATGGATGGTGATGCCTGAGGTGAGGAGGCGCTGAGGGAGCCAATCAGGAGAGCCAAGGGGTGACGTTCAACTAACGAAAGGTAGCTCTCATCCAGGACTTGATGCCTGATAGATATTCTGTCAGGACAGCAGTGGTTCTGGAGTCAAGGAGGCAGAGAAGTAGAGTTGGGTGCCATCTGCATACATGTGGAAATTGACCCCATGTAACAGAGAGGTCAAGGAGTACGAGGAGGCTGAGGGAGCCCTGGTCGCAGATGGACAGAATGTCATTTGTCACTTTGACCAGGGTTGTTTCTGTGCTGTGGGTGGCATGGAAGCCCGAATGGAGGGGTTCGAGAAGGGAGTGGATGGAGAGGACGAAGCGAAGCTGAGAAGCAACAACTTGTTCCAGGGCCTTGGAGAGGAAGGGGAGGTTGGAGATGGGGCAGTAGTTAGGAAATAGAGAAGGATCCAGGGAGGGTTTTTAAGGATAGGAATGATAACAGCGTTTTTTAAAGGGGTGGGAAAGTACCAGAGGACAGGGAGAGGTTAAACCTGTCAATGAGTAGAGGGGCAAGGAGGTTGAGCTGGGAGGTAAGGAGGGGGGTAGGGGTGGGGTCGGGGAGCAGGTGGTGGGTTTCATACGGGTTATGATGGTGATGAGAGAGGAGGAGGAGATAAAAGTGTGGAGGGAGGGGTGGGTAGGAGATGGGGTGGGAGGAGGAGATGGGGAGGGGGTAGCAGTGGCAGAGGCAGCTGAGCGGATTCCCTCGACTTTGGATTTGAGGAAGTCCAGCATCGCCTCGCAGTTGGCATTTGAGATGAGGATGCGTGAAGCATGAGAGGGTGGACGGAGGAGTCGGTTTTATGATGGAGAAGAGGAGCCTGGGGTTGTCCTTAGCCTCCAAGATTGTCTTGGAGTAGAACGACGATTTAGCGGAGGTGAGGGCGGAGCGGAGGATTTGACATGGTCCAGCCAAGTCTGCCGATGGACAGTTAGGTTTGATTTAAGCCAGGTGCGCTCAGCGGAATGCGCCTGGGCTTTAAGGGAGCAGAGGTGGCTGGTGTACCAAGGTAATGTGGGTGAGTAGGAGACAGTTTGGGAAGAGAGGAGAGCGAGGGAATCGAGAATAGAGGAGAGGGAGCTGGGAGAAGGGTGACCGAGGAGGATAGGTCATTGCGGGAGGACGCCCAGAGGGAAAGGAGTTCAGATGACTCCAAGCAGCCGAGAGGGAGGGGGAAAAGATTTTTTTCCAGGGACGGTACGAGATGGAGGTGGGTTGGGTGGTGGTGGGAAGAGGGATTGAGGAGTTAAAGAAGATGAAGTGATGGTCCGAGATCGCTTTGTCGATGATGGTGAGGTCTGAGATGGTGAGGCCCTGAGTGATCACCAGGTTGAGGGGGTGACCGTGGATGTGGGTGGCAGAGTGGATGTGGAGGGAGAGATTGAGGGAGGAGATAAGGGAGGAAAAGTCAGCGGAGGTAGAGTAGGAGGGGGTAAAGTGAAGGTTGAAATCGCCAAGGTTGAGGAGGCTTTCAGAGCAAAGGGAGAGGGAAGATAGGAGGGTGGGGATGTCAGGGATGAAGGTGGGAGAGGGCTTGGGGTGGCAGTAGATAAGGAGAATTTTGAGGGAAAGGTTAGAGGGGTGGTAGAGGGTAAGGTGCTCAAAGGAGGGGAAGGTTCCAGAGGAATAAGGGGATAGGCCGAGTGGGGACTGGGAGATGAGAGCCACCCCGTCACCACAGCAGTTAGGTCGAGGGGTGTGATGGAAGGTGTAGCCGGGTGGTGTGGCCTCAGTCAGGGGGAAGGTGTCACTTGGAGTGATCCAAGTTTCAGTGAGGGCGAGAATGTCTATGTGTTCATCGACAATGAGGTCTTGGATGGTGATTTCCAATGGTAATTTCATGTTCAGCACTCAGCAGCTGAGCTGCCGAGTTGTTCAGTTGGGTTTCTAATCAACCCAAGTCCTCAGCCATTATAACAAACCCAGAAACTAAATCCATTTTCCAGGCAGAAGAATGCTCTCACCATTTCATCCCAGATTGCATTGACCTGTTTTCAAGTTTCCTCCACCAGCCCACCCACCCACCCGCCCATAACTTTAGAGCAATTGTCATTATAACATTGTGAGTTTTGCCAACCCAGGAGTGCGTAATGTACTGTACTTGTGGAAAACAAAATTGAAAAGACCACAGCCTTGCGGTAAGCCGGTCCAAATCATTTTGTCATATCCATGGGATTATAACTGCACGCCAATTACATAGATCAGCTTTTCTAAAATAAGCTGCACTGGAACTAAAAGTAAACAGCTAGAAAGTCACTTGAGGAGGTGCTCCCAATAACTGACTTCTCAAGTGAAGAAACAGATTTTGGTGGAAGAGAAACTGATAGCAATGTACAGATAACAGCAGAAACTCATCAGTCCAAAATACTCAGCACAGTTTGAACCTTTATAACTCAAAGCAGAATTGCCAAGAAATTGTATGCTTGAATCAATCGTTCTGTAAGCTATGTATAAAAACAGCACATTTGAAATGTTGTACCATACCCCATTTAATGACTCATCCATCAACTCAATTTAAAGAAGCATATTGGAAAACATGGAATAGAAATCTGTACTTTTACACAGCTGGAATGCCAGATTGACCACAACTAGCATGAGCATGATTAAAAATGAGTAATTGCAGAGTTTCTCAAGCATCAATTAGGATTCCACACACACAATCAGGAAGTTTGTACAATGGGATCGAACTGAAGAAGTTTGGTTCTTTACGATTCTATGTTCAAATCAGGAGGGGCCCTTTTGATCTGTAGTTGATTGGACTGTATCAACTGCACTAGAAATCATTTACTAAATTTACACTGCAGTTCAAACAAGTAACATTGTTCTGAGATAGAAAAGCCAGAGCTCAAAATCATAAGTATATATTATATATTTGTCTAAAAAATCTAATATAATTTTTCGATGAGGTAACGGAGAAGGTGGATGAAGGTAGTGCAGTTGACGTAGTTTATATGAACTTTCAAAAGGCATTTGACAAAGTGCCACATAAAAGACTTGTAAGAAAAGTAGAAGCCCATGGTATAAAAGGGACAGTGGCAGCATGGATCCAGAACTGGCTGGGAGACAGAAAGCAGAGAGTTGTGGTGAACAGCTGCTTTTCTGACTGGAGGTAAGTGTACAGTGGCGTCCCCCAGGGATCGGTATTAGGACCACTGCTCTTCTTAATATACATAAATGATCTGGACTTGGGTATAGCAAGTACCATTTCCAAGTTTGCAGATGACACAAAGTTAGGTAGGATAGTAAACAGTGAGAAGGATAGTAGCCAACTGCAGGAAGACATAGACAGAATGGTAAAATGGGCAGACACAAGGCAGATGAATTTCAATGTGGAGAAATGCGAAGTAATGCATTTTGGAAGAAAGAATGAGAGGAGGCAATTTAGGTTAGATAATATAATCTTAAGGGGGGTGAAGGAACAGAAAGACCTGGGGGTTCAGGTAAATGAATCCTTGAAGGTAGCAGGACAGGTAGATAAAGCTGTAAAAAGGGCATATTGGGTACTAGGCTTTATAAATTGGGGCATAGAGTACAAGAGTCAGGAGGTTATGATTAACCTATATAAAACACTGGTTAGGCCTCAGTTAGAATACTGCACCCAATTCTGGGCACCACACTATAGGAAGGATGTTAAGGCAATGGAAAGGGTGCAGAGGAGATTTACAAGGATGGTACCAGGAATGAGGGACCTTGATTATGAGGAAAGGCTAGAGAGGCTGGGATTATTCTCATTGGAGCAGAAAAGGTTACGAGGAGACCTAATGGAGGTCTTCAAAATCATGAGGGGATTTGATAGGTTAGAAAGGGAAAAACTGTTTCCACTGGTGGGTGTGTCGGTGACTCGAGGTCACAGATTCAAAATAGTCTCTAAAAGAAGCAGAGGGGAGGTGAGAAGAATTTCTTTCATGCAGCGAGTTGTTCGAATCTGGAACACATTGCCTGAAAGGGTGGTGGAGGCCGATTCAATAACAACTTTTAAAAACGCGGTGGACGGGTATTTGAGGCGGACGGGTTTGCAGGGTTGTGGGGAAAGGGCTGGGATTGACATTACATTGCTCTTTTCAAAGAGCCAGCACAGACTTGATGGGTCGAATGGCTTCTGTTTGTGCTGTACGATTCTATGATTCTATGATATACTATACAATAAGGGGAGCAACGACATATAACGCTTCCATCACTACCCAAGTGCTGCGGATGTGCGCCTTGTGCAGAAAGCTTCACTAACATCACTTTGCTAAAGAAATAAAGTCAGCAGATGATTTTTGTATCAAGGCAGAACACAGAAAGATCTTAGCAGAGCTTTTAGCCCATAGAGCCCATTAGCGCAGGAAGTGACATCAATGCAGACTTGACAACCCAGAGGCTAGCCATTTTTTACACTTTGCTAATAACGGGTATCAGGTGTTATAGCTCCGAGCCGGGAAGGGAGGCAGCCATAGGCATGGTTGGAGAAGAAGGTCTTCAGGTGGGACTTGAAAAATGGGAGAGAGGAAGTAAGGCGGAGGGATTGAGGGAGAGTGTTTCAGAGTTTTGAGGCGTAGTGGTTGAAAGCGCGACTTCCGATGGTGGGGCGGAGGGTGCGAGGGATGAGCAGGAAGCCAGTGGCAGTCGAGTGAAGGCGCCGTGTGTGGATTGGGGAGTGAGGAGGCCAGAGAGTTAGGGAGGTGCCAGAGAGTGAAGGGATTTGAACACAAGTGTGAGGATCTTGAAGTTAATCCGTTTGGTGATGGGGAGCCAGTGGAGCCTGGCCAGAACTGGTGAGATGTGGATATGGAGTTTGGTCCAAGTCATATGCCGGCAGAGTTCTGAATGAGCTGGATCTTTTGAATACTGGAGCTGGGGAGACCGGCGAGGAGTGCATTTGAGTAATCCAAGTAGGAGGTGACAAACGCATGCAGGAGAGTTTCGGCTGCATTTGGGGTAAGGTACGAGCGGAGACGGGCAATGTGGCATAGGTTGAAGAGGCAGTCCTAGTCAGGCACTGGATGTGGGGGAGGAAGGACAGCTGGGGGTCAAACCGGACGCCTAGATTGCACACTGGTTCAGTGAGTCTGAGGGAGAGACCAAGAGGTTGACCCAAGCCTTGGTGCTTGCCAACCTACGCCTAATACTATCCTGAATTAGGTAAGCAGGATGAGTCCCACCAGGGAGAATGTGCACATTCCATTCCAAAAAATATCTCTGGAATTTCCATGTATAGGTGGGATGCATGGAACTCTCAGCTTGGTTTGAATACTCTTAAGAGACACCCGGCTGACCAAATAAAAGGTGGACATTAAAGATCCTGCAGCACTATCTGAAAGAGAAGGGAGCTTCTTCCAGTGTGCTGGCCAACAACCCCCCAGGTACGACATTGGCGATCTTGTCTGTTTATGTGATATTGCTATGTGTAAATTAATTTGCTGCCATAATCATCCACAAAATTCCCAGTCAATACACTTTACAGTATATTCTTTCAAACACTCTGAGACATCCTCACATTGTGAAAGGGTCCTCACAATATCAAATGCAGGTGCAAAAAATGCAAGGATAACAAAGCTTCTGAGACTGAACCCAAACAACAGTTATAACAACTGTTTAATGCTAATGTTGTTGTGATGACACATAATGCCCTCATGACTCTCCCTTCACAGTGTAAACCTGCTTCAATTGAGATGGCAGGTGACTTCTCTTCCAGAAGAATCAGTGGAAAAACATGACAAACTGAATAACTAATGTAACATATTATCTAAATACAGAAATTTCCAAAGATGAGGAGTTTAGTTTATGGAAAATGCTTTAATTTGAAGATTCAGAAACATTCTTAAAGCTATATCATTTTTCATATACTCCTGAAACCAACCTGAATACTAAGTGCGGTAATACTCTGGTTAAGAACAGGAGGTGCCCCAATGTTAGAAGTTGCATACCAATCCAATTCAAAGATGGAGCAGCATTACAGATTAGCACCTCTGGGGATTAATCAAATCCAGATGTGGATGAAGGTTCTTCGCTCGCCTGCTGTAATGACTTTACGTGAACTGACTTTGAAGAGTTCTCAACCGAGTTTCTGTAGCCACAGGCCTACAATTCAAAACTGCTGTTACATGGTACAAACTAGTAATCTCATGCAGAAAGTCTGCAAGAATGGCCAGTGATCTTTCTTAGGTTGGCACAACAAGATTAAGAGAGTGAGATGAAGACAGCCTTCGACCCATTTAACCTCATCCTTTTAGGATAGCTATTCTACTGTTCCCAATCACAGCATCAAGGTTTTTTTTATTAATAAGTTCAGCTCCTAACTTCAACCTTTCCTGGTAACCTGTTCCAGTCACGAATTACCTTCTGCGGAGGAAAATTTCTAAGTGTTTGTCCTGAAATTCCCATTTACAACCCTGAACCTGTGCCAGTTTGTCGTGCTTGGCTTGATATATCTGAAAGTATTGCTATGGATTTAATTCCTCAATCCCATTTAAAATCTTATATGCAATTTAGAATTGTATAGCCAATGTCGGAGCCCAATAGCGGGGGAAACAGTTGAGGTTCTAACTTCAGATCTTGAATAGTCAAAGTGTTATCTCTGACTTCAATGGTCATGTACGAGTGCACGAGGAATTGACCACACTGGGGTTGAAAATGCCACTCCCTGTTTTCGAATTTCAAAATGTGACATTTGCAGTGAGTTTCACAAACCAGACTTTTCTTTTTATTCCCCCACCCCGACAATATCGCCTTGCATGTGGGCATTGTGCAAACCTCCTCCATGAATCTCACAGTCCCACATTCACAAAGTCAAATGACTAATTAGCAACACAAATACGATTTGCAAATGCTAAATTTTAAACCCAATCGTTCTCTCCAGATAAGTGCTGGGCTATGAGAATGCAGTACGGCAGTGCCCACTTTGAGAGTGTCCAAACAATGTAATCAGAAATCTATCTATTGTGACATTTCCTGCCCAGAAGTGCCCCTTGTTGCATATTGCTTTAATGACTTAATTGGTAATTGGACATTGACAATGAGAAGCAAGCAAGCATAAAATGATTCTGGGAAAGTGACTGGGCAGATTATGGAAGAGTAAGGTTTAAATAAAGGAACTAGTGAATCTAAACTGCGTTTTGGATTTACAAATATTACACCCCTGACTATGAATAAGAGAGTTCTAAGTGTGCTAACATGACGGGGTTGAAAAAGACAACAGGTTGCATGCAAATCTATTCTACTTCTTCATGCTTGGTATCAAAGAAAGTAGTATATAGTGGCCTATCTGTTAATATTTGAATAGTTGAGCCTTCTAACAGGAAATTAAACCAATCCTGCTAGGGCAATGCATTTTTTGATCTACTGAAAATGAAAAGTGCTGCTTAGAACTAAAATGCCACAGTGGGGTCCAATATGTAGGATTTCAAATAGAAATCCTCAATAAGAAATACTTGCCAAACTCTATTTTGGAAATATATCATGTCAAAGCGAAGTTCCTGTGATGTACTTCATTTACCAGAAAGAATCCCCATTTGTGTGACTTGGATCTGTAGAAATGGATCACAAACTTTGAATCCTGCATCTTATGATTACTGCAACCAGTTGTACTGCTTCATAAGAGAATTTAAAAAAGACTGGCAGGACTGAGCAACTATGACAAACTGTATATATTTTGTTGAATGGCTCAACTAATAAAAGCTGCGATGTGATTTTAAACAGACATTTTTTCAATGTGTCAACTTGTCACTGTTGGTCATCAAAAGGCAATAAGAGACCAGTAAACTTTCATGCACTGTTTCCTCATGCAGCATCAGTACTTGGTCAATTTAACAGCAAAACATAATCAATTGGTCCCCCCAGCACTGACAGATTTTAAAAGAAGCATTCCAGAAAGCATGTCCTGTAAAGTTAACCCCCACAACCCCACCTCCCAAAACAAGGAAATAAAATAAACATTGTGACTTGCTCTTTTAAAATTTGAAATAGATGACTATCTCTCTTCTTCACAATAAGGATAGTCAAAGCGAGATCCCTACCTTGGTACAATTGATCATCAGGCTGTAAACCAAAACATGGTATCCCATTGCTTCATTGGCCAGCTGCTTGATGTTGTTAAAATCTTCCATTTGAACACAGAAAGTTGAGTTTTCTGGATTGTTCAAGTGCACCTGTGGCAGAAAGAATCAGTTGGTAGTCTCACAATCGAAGCCCATTTTCTTACTGAATTCAGTCGTGGCATAGAAAAGAATAGATGAAAATGCAGAATCATCAATAGCTGAGGTCCTATACTGAGCACCCACCCAACTGAGAACTTAAAAGACAACATTCAATCATGACTCTTACCAGCCCCATTAATTACAAAGCTTCCCATTTTCAACTGAAATAAATTCTAACAGTTGTACAATACAGCTTTGTGATATTTGGGATTAAAAAGCACTGCATAATGCAATTAGTACCACATCTCAGAAAAAATGAGACTTAAAGTACTTCTTGAAGTAATATTGCCAAGGTTCCTGAGTTCCTGATCCAGGCAGATCCTTAGTACTTCAGAGAATTACTGATGATGACAGACCAGGCATCCTGGTTCATTGGCAGGACATGGAGAAGCAGGACATTTCATTGGGACCAGGGATTTTTCCCACTGAACTCCCTTTAACGTACAAGCCAAAACCCTAACAGGTAGGGTGATCTTAGCAGGACAAACAGTGGGAAGCTTGCCACACAGTGCTCTCAATGGCTAGCAATGCTGTTTTAGCCGGTTAAACTCCTAAAGTGCACCAAAGCACACTCTGGGGTCCGAAACCTTGGCAACTTGTAATCTCCAACATTATTTAAACAGGATGCAGCCCTCTAAGGAGAGAGTGCATCTCAAAAATCTCAATGTGCAGGTGGCACACATATGTGGAATTCCAGACTGGTTTAGATACTCTTAAGGGTGATAATGGGTTTCCGTATATGTTCAAAACAAAAAGGTCCCAAATATTTTGAATATTTTCAGCCTCCCAGTTCCTTTTGATATTTGTGCTTTCTAATATAGATTAATCATAATTCAGTTACTCCCACAGAGAAAACATTCGTCCTAAGAATTTTCTTATTAAAGTAATAAAAAAGCTTCAATTCTCTTTCCCCAACTGCTAATCTCCTCGGCTCCAATCTGTTCCATTGCACTAAGATCTCTATCACAACCCACAACATCAAAGCCTTTGTCTATAGACTTTACAAAGTATTCATTAAATTCCTTTTGGAAATATTTCTAAATATACAATTAGGCTGGAATGTTCCTCCCATTCAGAGATTCAATGGGAAAACAAATCTTCCCTTCGACTTCTGTTACAACAAAGTATACTGTCATTGGTATTGACGCATTTACTTCCTTCCATAACCTTCTGAACTTTTTCTTCCATTACTTCACTCAACCTGCTCATTGAATGTTACTGAGTAGCTGACAGAACATCCAAGTTTTATGAGATGTCTGTCCTGGATGAAAGCCAACTTTCTTCAGTTGAACATCAACAAGACCAAGGCTTTCCTGATTGGCTCCTGTCAACAACTCCACACCTCAGGCGCTGACAGCATCACCATCCATGGTTGCACACTCCACCTTGCTAAGCCAGTCCAGAACCTTGGGGTTTTGTTTGACCCTCAACTATCCTTTCTACCCCACATCTACGCCATGACCTGCTCTGCCTTCCCCCATCTCCGCAACGTTGCCCGGCTCCGGCACTGTCCCACACCGCAGGCCGTCGAGCACTCATACACGCATTCAGAACACGCAGGCTTGAATATGCAAACTCCCTGCTTGTCGGCCTCCTCGACTCCTCCCTCAAAAGACTGCAGAACTCTGCAGCCCATGTCCTCTCCCACACCAGGCTCTGTGACCCTATCACCCACATCCTCGCCCGATTCCACTGGCTTCCCATCACAAAGAGGAAATAGTTCAAGATCCTGGTCCTCAACTTTAAAGGCCTCGCTCTCCCCACCTCTGCGACCTCTAACCCCATACCATCTTGCCCGTTCCCTCCGCTCAGCGGGCTCCGGCCTGCTTCACATCCCCCGTCTTGCCCGCCCCACCATTGGCAAGCGGGTCTTCTGCCACTCTGCTCCCACCCTCTGGAACACCATCCCGCAGTCCCTCCACCTCGCCCCCTCTCTTGCCTCCTTGAAGACCCATCTCAAGAGCCTCCTCTTTAACCGTGCTTTCGATCACCCTCCTTCACCCTGCCTCCACCCTCCCCATTCCTGACGCCAGGCTTGGGTCCGAAACACTGACCATCCAGCACCTTGAGAGGTCTTCCCAACGTGAAAGCGCTATATAGATGTAATTTTGTTGTTATACCAAAAACCACTGTATAAAGCTTCAAGCAGTAGCTCTGACATCAAGAAGCACAGTCTCTTTACAAACTGTCCTCTTCTATTAAGTTCACCGCTGTCTACACATGAGTAAAGAGTAAAGCTCAGAGAAAAACAGAAGACTGCAGAAAGAGACTAAATGATCTGGAACATGAGGCAAGATACAAAGTCACCCACAATAAGAAATGTTCTGCAGGTGACAAGCAAAGCTCAGAGAACCAGAAGATTCCTGTCAAAGACAGAGAAAGATGGCAATATTCAGGAAGATATAGCACCAAATCATCCAATTTTAAAACTCATTTGACTTTGCTGCTAATAGTCAATGACGAGAAATGATGAGAAATTATTAGAAATGGGAAGACCTAACCCACTGCCTCCACTGGACTGGCTTCATCCTCCTGCTTGGTCCTCTTGCCCTCCGTTCCACCATCGGTGGCCACACTTTCAGCCAATACGCCCCGAAACTCTGGAACACTCTTCTGTTATCCCTCCGCCTTGCCCCGTCCTTCTCCATCCTCAGGTCATGCCTGAAGACCTTCCTCTTCAACCGTGCCTACTGTCACCTCCACCTCCCCCAGCCTTGGCATCATGCTCCGCCACTGTCAAGTGCTCTGGGATGCTACCCTGCGTGAGGGGCGTCATATAAATGCAAGTTGTTGTTGATATATGCTTCTCACTCCTTGCTACACCCAATCCATACATCAAATTGTGGAGAACAGAAATTGTGAGCCCTTTTTTATTGATGTTAAAGCACCAGTGAGATGTCTAACCCTTTAAAATCATTAGAATATGATCCAGGAAATCTCTCACGCATCAAAAGGACCACCCAAGAGCTTTAATGGATCACGGAGAGTGGACACAATTTGAATTGCATGGCTCTGTACTTCAGCTGCTGATGTGATGAGAGAGGTTCCAGCAAGGTTTGGGCAAAGGAAACAGCATAATAACTGACATCAGTAGCTCCACGGAACCCAGGCTTTCTAAACCAACCANTTTTTTGATGAGCACTTCATCTGGCTATTCCAATGTTCAGAGCAATTAATTACTGTAATATTAAGTTCTATTAACACAATTTTAACTCTAGGTAAATAAATATTTAAAGCTCTCAAATAATAAACGCTACAGTATTAAGCACTTTACTTCTTCTCCAGCGTCTCCTTTTCTTGCTATAATTTCTTTCAAACCGTATTTTCTCCTGCTTTTGTTTTTATTTTAACATTAATTGTACTTTATTTCTGTATATCACACTAAAACTGGTACTGTTTTTGTTTAAGAATTTTAAACCCTTTATTTACCCATTTTCCTCTACCTCCTCGGTATATCTGTTGTGCAGATTTGAGCCACATCTAAGAAAATTGGTCTCGGATTGGCTTAAAGCCATCTCTAAAGACATTTTTTTCTGCAAAATCAAATGTTACATTCCAGCTCTCCCAGAATGATGACTGCTGGAGGGTAAATAGAAAGACTCATCCCTAACAATAATAATAATAATCCTTGCATTTGATATAGCAATTTAACACGTCGAGAAGACGTTTCAAAGCGCTTCACAGGGTGTGCTGTAAAGTGGATTGACTGTATATTTTGTGAGCGAAACACACACATTCTGGTCATGTCCAGGCAGCCAACAAATCTTCTGAACAATGAAGCAGGACAGCAAAAATACTACAACCAACCACCACGCTATTACTAGGCTGCTTACAAGACACCAGCAGAGAATTTCACTCGAGTATCACCCTTCTCCCCCTCCCCCCCACCGCCTGATATATGCTTCTCACTCAACTTAGCAACAAACCTACACTAAATTTTGAAATTGGAAGCTTTTTTTTATTAATATTAAAAAGCCAGCAGGTTAGCCCTACTCTCAATAACGGCAGCGAGACGATGCATATCACAAGAGAGGTTTGGATGAAACCTCTGATCCTTCCACCACTAAATCAGCATGTATCAGCCTGGTTCAGCTAGTAGCACACTCACCTCTCAGTCACAAGGCTGTGGGTTCAAGCCCTGTGTCAGGACATTGAATTCAGTCTTGGGGAAGCACTGCATTTTTTGGATTCCTGTCCCTTTGAGACGTCCTCCCGACGTGAAAGACACTTTACACATGTAATTTTGTTGTTGTTGTTAGATGAGACCTTAACGCAAGGTCCCATCGACCTGTTCAAATGGACCTGAGCTGCCGAATGCCCTCCTTCTGTGACGTAAACTTTCATTCTATGATTCAATGATACATCAACTAGGCTTCTGTATGAAAATATAAAGGTGGTTCAGAAACTTCTTTACTAAGAGCTATAACTTTCTATTGGAACATTGTTAAAGTAGACAAGGCATTGTGTGTTTCTCACCTGATACCAACCAAACTCTTGAGTATCAAGAGCAAATAATCCTTAAACCTGCATTGTTCCCAATGTTCCATAAGCATCTTGCTACCAAATCTACAATGACTGCCCAAATACATGTTTTCATGGTGCACCCCTATAAACAAAAATAATTATTTGGTTAAGTTACCTTATAAAGAGGAAAAACAAGGTTACCTGGCAATGATTCAAAAATGTTTAAATTAGTAGGATTCTCGTTTATATAATAAATACTTACACATCCATTGCACACTGAGGTATTGCAATGCCATATGCCACTATGGTCTCTCGTTGATCATCCGGTGTACAGCATATGTTACCACTAATTTACCACTGATTACTGTTTGTTAGCACTGGCAGCAGCGCTGCTCTGTAGTCTCTACATTAGCTTTAAACAAGCTCATGGAATACCACACATTATCAGTAACAAACAGTTTAGGCAATTATTCCAGGGCAGATTTAAATCAAATGAACAAGAAAGTCATTGTTCTTATTAAACAACTTTAATCATCTTGTACTGTATTCATTCATACCGAACGCACTGTTAAATACTCAGACACTAAATGTTTTCACTATATCTGAGAGGTTAAATGCTTAGTGGGAACTGAATGGGAAGAATCCCTGCACCCAGTGACTGGCCTTCCCTTCTAAGTCCTACCGACGAGCCAGGCTGGCTAGGCTATGCCTTGGAGTACTGTGGACCTGCCTAGCTCAGGAACCAGACTACCAAGACCACCACAGAGGGTTGAATTGATTCTGGCATTCTTCAATCTCTCTCCCTCCTATAACCTAAAGGCATATAAAACCCAAAATCAGGTGTTCCCTAACCACTGCCTTCATGTATTGCCTACATTTTTCAATCATTGTGCACACATTTTTCAATATAATTAGACAAAGGGAGGAGAGGATGAAGAGAAAGAAGAGCGTCTCTGAACATATTTTCTTGGAGGCCGAGTTCTCTGGAGACGAAGTGGAGCTGCACTTTATATCGGAAGACAGTTTCCAACATCGAGGCAACATTTATGCTGTTACTTTTCCCAACAGGCACTTTTTCAACCACAATGAAGAATTTTGTCCTCAACATTTTTTCTCAGGGCATTTTCTGCACATCCATTAGGGTGGCTTGTCATTAGCAAATGTAACAATTGAAGCACATATGGCAGCACAAGAGAATACCACTAAATATGCATTTGACATGCTGAAGCAAAGGGTTTGATGCTCTCATCACGCTGGAGGTGCTCTAAAATATGCTAACCACAAACTGTAGAAAAGTTTCACAGTTTGTAATAGTCGCCACAACCTAACCATAGAGAGGTTGACAGATTGACGTTTCAGAGTAGAGGCCAAGAGCAACGTCTGAGAGACTGGGAAACCTTGCACGAGCAGGAGGTGCCCTAACAATGATTAGAGAAGCCCATGTCAAATCCCCTCCCCCACACACCTGGAGATCACAAGAATCCATACATTTTTGCCATTATTTTAAACCACTGCCAGTTTTAAATATAAAATAGCCTCTCATATTTCTCCAGATGTGATAATCCCCAGGCTAGTTTGTCAAAACTACATGGCGCAGTTATTAATTTTTCTCTTTCACTTTTATTTTCAAAGGAGGGTTACACATCCATTTTCCCCTTAAATGAATGCTTTCAATCACAGTCTCGCTTTAACAGTCTGTGGAATGTGGACCATCTCTTTACAGTACATACCAAATTTTCTTCACTTTTAATTTCTTCACCTCTTTGTAGCAGTTACATGTTTGTGATAGGAGTGCGCTTCCACTCACTTTAGGAAGACTTACAATGCTTGTTGGTTGTCCAATAAATAGCAAGTGTAAAGATTGTTAAACGCAGTTCCAAGGAGTCAGCTCTCAAACCTGCTCAGTTGTCAGCCACCATGATGTCAGTCATTCATGTTTACAGCAAGAAGGAAACATTTCAGTGTTTTTTGATAATGATGGTGAAAATTTGCAACCCATCATGTGTTAACCTATCATTGATAAATGAAATGATGCAAGTCAATAACTAAAGACACTGACTTTACCACAAGTGAATCACTCTCCCCAACTCAGCTAAAGGGTTTCAGAGGAGATGTGTTAGACAATAAGAAGTAGGTCTGCAGTAATCCAAGACAGACTTGGAACTATAGGTATGTCCTGCTAGCACTACAAAGTAGGTTGATCCCAGCCGAACAAGTATTATGTTACCATTTTTTTAAAACTTAATAGCAAGTAATAATTCAATATGAAATAAATGAGCAGCGACATAAAAAAAGTTGAGAGGAGGCAGCGGGTAGTAGTGTAGGGACAGAGCAGGTTGGAGAGATAGGGGGTTGCCAGGCCATGAAGGGATTGAAATACAAGCGTGAGGAGCTTGAAATCGATCCGTTTGTCATACGGAGCCAATGGAGTTGAACGAGGACTGGGGTAATGGAGGTATGGAGTTTCGTGCGGGTGAGAATGTGGGCAGCGGAGTTTTGAATTAGTGGAATTTTGTGAATAGTGGAGCAGAGGAGACCGGTGAGAAGGGTGTTTTGAGTAGTAAATCAATTGGATTTTCTAGTGCCATCACGCGCTTTCAATATACAAGTTGAATTATAATTATGTTGTGCTTAATCTGCTTGAAGCTCAGGAGTTTCTACTCTGTGAGGTCGGGTTATCAATGTTAATTGCCTCAGCCCCCCTCCCTTTCATACTGTGCATTCAATAGCAAATCACAGTCAAAATAACAGCTCTTTGCTACCAAAAGTGCAGCCTAACAGTACCATAAAATGTTTGCATGCTTCCTGTATTCGTTTTTTAAATAATCATGTTTAGACTCCAATTGGTTAAAAAAGTGACATGTCTCTATCTTCCTCCACCCACCCCTCCAGTGATAGTTATTTTTAAGTGCTTAAACAGTGACTTGAACAACTTAAAAGTAAATAAATCAGGCAAGTTTCCACAGGGACTGCAGTGCACTACACATGGAGCAAACTATTCTGTACCTACCACAGTCACAACCACAGGATATGAAGCTGAAAGATTAACATTTTCAATTGCCTCCAGCAGCTGTGTAACGTCTTGAGGTATGTCAAAGTTGTTGACCTGTTTAAGACAAAGAACAATACACTGAAGGAAACAGAAGTACATCTAAAACCTATAATTATGATTCTAAATTATAAATTTATGTTTTATTGTCTGACAATTCTACAGCAAAACACTAGGGATTATTAGGATGTTCCCAGGGATGAGGTTTTATTTATGAAGAAAGAGTAGAGAAACTGGCGCTGTTTTTCCTACAACAGTGAAGGTTGAGAGGAAACCCGATAGAGGTGTTTTGATAACATCAACAAGGAGAAATTATTTCCACAGCTTGTTGAGTCAGTTACAAAAATTAAAGAAACTACCAGTTTTAGCTCTTCAATTGTAGAAGAAAATCAAACCTGCAGTCTTTGGTTTAGTGGCAGCTGATTATCCTCTGTGTAAAGAAATACCCCCTGGTGTCTGTCCTAAAGCCTCATAAAATTGCTCTTCATAACCCTGTGCCCTCTTGTCCTGATATCTTGGCATATATGAAAGCAATGCTTTGTGCACTACTTTCCTCAGTCTACAAGGAGATTATAAAATGTCTGATGAAAGTAGTGCAACATTAAAGGAGTGAATGAGCTGGAGGGAATCTGGGATTAGAGTAGACAGTTCCAGTGGAAGTGGTAGCCCCAAATATAGGCTTGAAGGACCAAATGGCCTTCTTCTGTGCTGCCACTTCTCATTCTAGACCCTTTCAGTGAGGTATAAATGAATATTTTATTGTTCAGAAACAGACATCATACTCACGTTCACATAAACAAAGTTGTAGTGCAGACCCGAGGCCATGCTCTGAAGACAGTGGCCCCCTTTACTCACTGACCATTGCATCATATCCACCTATTTATAAAGATAGAAACAATTGTAAAAACAGAAGACTCTAGATAATGCCAAAAAGTGAAAACTGGCAGCTTATGATAATAATACGGAGGGAGGGAGGGAGGGAGGGAGGGAAAGAATCTTCTTGGAGCTGAGCTGGCTTCAAGCTGGGCAACAGAATGTCGGAATCAAGTCAACTTTCTGCGGCAGATTTGGTCATCCAATTCCTAAGACAAGCAGGTCAAGAACTACTCCAAGAGACTACCGATAGCAGATCAGCCAGCCAGTATTTAGAGATATGTAGAGGAATAATTTACAGGGGTAAAGGCAGGCAAATGGGAATGCTCTTTCAGAGCCAACAGACGTGATGGCCTGAGTGGCTTTTTTCTGTGCTGTAAATTTCTGTGGTTCTAAATAGTTTTTTTCTGGGCAGCCGGTATCTGACACATGCAGAAATCCATCACCATGCTTAAGAGTATCCAAACCAAGCTGAGATTTCCAAGCATCCTACCTACACATGGAAATCCCAGAGATGGATTGTTGGAATGGAATGCACACTCTATCCCTAGACGGACACATCCTGCTTACCTAATTCTGGAAAGTATTAGGCACAGGTTGGCAGGAGCCAACCTTGGGGACTCCAGACTGTGCAATGAGGTACTGCTGGAGTCTAACCAGCTAAACCACATTGCTTGCCATTGATATTGCTGACTGGCCAGCTTTCCCGTTGCTTGTCCAGCTAGGATGACCCTCCTTGTTAGGGCTTTGGCTTGCAGAATTAACAGGAGGTGAGTGGGATGACTCGCTACCCTGAGTGTCTGGTCTAAATAGTAAACGCATGCATACACACCAGTGTTAGACATTGTATGAGTATTTTCCTCTTCTTTCCTGGATACAAATTCTTTCTGAAGTACAGTTCCATAAATACTGACCACTCATAAATGCCCATTAAAGTTTGGAAAGGAGCTCACTGTACCTTCTTTAAATTACTATGAATAAAGAAAAAGCTGATGGTGATCTTGTCGGCTCTTTTCCACCATTCAAACTTTCGCAGGCTGTAGGTGGCTCGTGAGTAGAGCTCATACGTATTTATGTCCTCGGTGTCTCCATTCTATTGCAATATTAGTGGTGAATTTCACTGAAGCGGCTCTTAGAAATCGCATTCCAACCGTTGCTCTTTTCATTCAGGGTACTAACTGGCCGATTAAAAAGCAAACAGTGATTTTTGTTTACTGAATTGCTGGGTTATAATGCCCTGAAGAAATGAATTAGCTGCTTTTTCAGCGACTCATGAACATGAGGCAATTTGCCTTAAGGAGTCTTGTCATTCAACAAACTCTCATTTACACATTCCAAACAGCACAAATAAACAGGATAACAAAACAAACGTTTCAGCAACTTCCCTCTAATTACAGGAGGCTGGTTTAGGTGGAGAAGGCGACAGAGTAGATGCTTATGCGGGGCAGCCAACAGGGCTGACACTGCCCTCTCCTCACCCACTTCCCCTGACAGCACCCCACCCCATTGCCCCTGCCAATGCCTCCCAGAACACTGGGAGGCACTCCCTTCTCTTTTCAAGTCATACCATGGGATCTTCAATGTTCACCTGAATGGGCAGATGAGACCTCAGTTTAACATCTCATCTGAAGGATGGCAACTCCAACATTGCAGTACACCCCCAGCACTGCATTTGAAGTTTTAGCCTAGCCTATATGAGCTCCATACAGTAGCATCACTGTACATTATTGCTGCCTGAAATTTGAGTTCCAGTGATATCTATTTGGTCAACCCGGTGCCAAAAACAGATACCTGTCTGTCTTGCTCTACAATTTCCCATCATGTGATGCATAACAGAAACTGACAGTGAGCCTCCAAAGTTATCTATACCCATATTTATCCATCCCAAGTGCCACAGAAAGGGCAAAGGACACAAGCAGATAATATAGTGCAGAGTGTGTTGCGATTTATGAACCATATTCTCTGAAGCTGTTTCAATGCTATGAATTCTATGCGCTCGTTGTGAGCAACCTAGTAAAAACATCAGTGGCAATAAGCATCAAACCTTTAAAAGCACAAACTGAAACAAAAAGCTCCTTGAGAACATGCTGACCTATCATGAGGTTGTCCCTATGCAGCAATAAGCCAAGCACAATATAGTTCAGGGGTTTCATTAGAAACAGTGAACAGGAAAACTGACCCACCCCCACTTGTACAAACCCCAAAACATTCAATGCTCAATTTCATAAACTCTTAGTCCAAGAATCAAAAAAATGTGTGTGCCCTCCACAATTCACTTCACTGCACCTTTCCGGTATTTTCTCAATCTACTTCTAATCCACATTGAACTCCCCAGTCTCAAATAGGCACTGCTCCTAGCAAATAAAATGCACCACAACAGACAACAAATTGCATTTATATAGAGGCCTTCATGTTGTGAGGACATCCCAAGGCGCTGAACAGTTAAATGTTGCACTTGAGCCTGGGGTTGGATTCAGGAGGGTGGGGGAAGTGGGGGAGGGAAGGATGATCAAAGCTGCTGTATATAGTACAGGGTAGAATATTTCTGGCATGTAAATGGGAATCAATAAACACAATAATAATAATCCTTTACACTAAATGTAAAAAATATGTAAAGAACACCATTAAGTAACCTACTGAGCCATCTCAAAAAAAATAAGCATCTTGGTTCCAATGCTCTAAGTGAAAGTAACTCATTCTGTTAAATATAACTTCAAATAAGTGTCTATAAATTATAAATGTAGATGAGACGTTAACCTCAAAAAGAGAAGGGAGTTTCTTCTAGGGGAGAAAGAGTGACTGAAGGCTATCAGCCATAAAGCCTTCAAATGTCTTATACAGTATGATAACCAATACATTTCGTACTGCTTCTACCCTAACAAACCTTCTGTCAATTCAGCTGTCTTTCCCGGAATATCTTTTTGAATAATATTACAAAATGGCAAGTAGAAACATTTACATAATGACAAGGGAAACTCAGTACTTTTTGTTAATATTTATACCACTCAAGAGGATACATATTTCTACTGCTGAATTTTCCCAGTTTCAGAGTTCATACGGATTGTGAAGTGTGGAAACACCTTTCTATGCCATTTACCTATAAATACTATCTCAGTTCTAGCTCTGAAACAATGAGTAGGAATGTCATTATGTGACTAAGAGCAGTGAAATGCCCTTGGGTTAGCGTACTTCATCAATGTTAGGACATTTAACACCAGGAGGAAATCTTCACCCAGTTTGCTTGAATGGTTTACCACAGAGCTATCTTAAACTTCTCACCCTGTGATTAACTGCGAGTATTCCAAGAGCATAAACATACTGAAAGCAGTAGAGTCAGGGCAGTAACTTAAATTCAGCACACCACTGACTGCCAGCATCTTGGGGAAAGGTCAAGCAACGTCACTGTTGAAATTGATCTATGCCATTCTAATAGATGCTATGCTATTAGGAAATTTGCACTCGCTGCAAGACAAGATATTAAAATATACAACAGCAGAAATGTATTTGCCCATAATTTCTAAACTAAATTGCAATTATTGGTAGTTCAAAATGGTGCATAATACTCAGTGAAAGAGTTGAAACCTACTTACACTTAGAGACAAAGAAGGAAAAAACACTTTCTCAGTACAACAATTACCTACATTTTTTTTTAATCGCCCTTCATGCGGAGTAGTGTGTTAGAGTACTTAGCAGTGGTGGCGCTTCATGGTGAGCCAGAGTGGGAGGATAGATGACTATAGGCACAACAAAAGAATAAGGTCTTTAAATGAGATCCGAAAACAGCCAAGAGGGGGCAAGGCAGAGTGGTTGAGGCATAGAGTTCCAGAGTTTCAGGACATAGTGGCTGAAGCTGAAAGCATAGCCGCCAATGATGGAGCAGAAGGGGACATGCAGGAGGTCGGAGCCAGCTCAGTGAAGAGGGTGGTTAGGGGAGTGGGTTATAGGCAGCTTGGAAAGGTAGGGAGATGCTGGGATGTGAATGTGTGAGGATCTTGAAATCGACCTGTTTTGCAATAGGGAGCCAATGGATTGGCAAGGACTGGGGTGATGGGGGTGCAAACTTTAGTAGAGAAAACAGGTGGCAGGATTTTGAATTTATTGGATTTTAGGTTTGGTGGAGCTGGAAAAATCAAGTTGGGAGGTGACGAAGTGTGAATAACTTCAGCTGAGTTGGGTGTTAGGTATGATCACAGGCGGGTAATGTGGCAAAGGTTGAGGAAAGCAGTCGTGGTTAGGGACCTTATGTTGAGTAGGAAGGAAAACTGGGGATCGTACCAATTGGTTAGGTTATGTACAGGTTCAATGAGTTTGATGAATAGGTCGGGGAGGTGAAGGAAGTTGGAGCCGCAGGTGAAAAGATGCCGACAGGTGCAAGGTGAAAAAATGGAAGAAGTATTCCATCTTGCCAACATTCAGCTGCAGAAAGTTGCCACTCATCCAGGCCTGTGGGGGTTGACCTCATGTCTGTGCATGACATCACCAAGAAGGAGCATGTAAATTAGGAAAAGTAGAGGTGGAGCCAACGGGGGTGGGAGAAACTATGTGCAGAGATACAATAATAGATGGGTCAAGTAGGGCTCAAACCAGGATAATGCAGTCCCACTGAGGTGGATGAGGGAGGCGATGCAGTCAAGAAGTCCTGTAGCTCAGTGGTTAGAGCACTCGCTTTGCAAGTGAGAGACCTGAGTTCAATTCCAGGCACAGGGCGAAACCTTGGGCAAGTTTCCTTACTCCACACACCTAATAATAATCCCTCCAAAACCAAAAACAATAATAAATTGGTCATTTTCAATCTACGACTGTTTGTGGGACATTGCTGTGCGCAATTGGCTGCCGCGTTCTCCCACAAATATACAGTCAATTCACTTTACAGTATATCCTGTGAAGCGCTTTGGGACGTCCTCCCGACGTGAAAAGCGCTATATCAAATGCAAGGATTATTATTATTATTATTATGGAGGTTAGCATGATCAACCTCTGAGTCAGAAGTTTGTAGGTTCAAGCCCTGTGTCGGGACTCTGAGTTCATAGTCAAGGTTGACACTCAAAGATAATGCTGAGGTAGTGCTATGTTTTCGGTAGGAATTCTTAGTACATCATTAGACTGTGGCCTGACTCAGTATCACCTCAAAGCAAAGGTTTATTAATAAACAAAGATATACATCATGAGAGACTATCAGCAATACTGATAACAGCAGCCCACGTTTCCTTCAGGAGCAGCTACTCGGAGAGATAAGGAGGTTCTGCTGTTTGCAAACAAAACAATTTTATCCTCAAACAATTCTAAATGAGAGGATATGTGGTTTGTGAGAAACAGTGTTTATCTGCTGGCAAATTGCTTCTGGATTCAGGCACAATTTGCATTAAACTGCCTTAACTGACTGTAAATGAGTCATCTAAATCCCAAATTGATGATAATGTATTTTTCAGTGCACTGCCTGTAACACTGCACAGTCTTCTAAAAAGCAACATCACGTCACACAATGCATGTTTCTAAAGTATACTGTATGTTCATGTTTCATTACATATACTGTAGCATATATTCACAGGCCTCACAAGGGAATTCTGATCCCAAAACCATGAAGCTACAGCACACTGTGAAAAGAAATTGAAAACTATGACGAGTGGGTAGCAATGTTTATTATTGTGTTAACCATGTCTGACAAGGGTCACTCGTCAGCCATGGTTAACACTACTGAAATAAACATTCTCAGTCAAGCTCAAGCAAATACAAGTCCATAAGGGCAGATGCACCAAAGCTTCAACTATAGTTAACTAATGGATTGGAGTCATTATCTGTTTTCTAATGAAGACAACACTGATACAACTTGATAACCATTCATTACAAAATATCATTCTGTTTGATATTGCACCTTTACATGTCAAAGTGCTTCACAGACTTTTCTGTAAAGTGTGTATTTGTAGGTGAACTCGACAGCCAATTTTCAAACAGCAATGACCAACAAACAGCCATAAAACAAATTACTATTTGTTGGTGTGGGGTTGTGGGGGAATGCTGGCCTGGACACTGGAAGAAACTCTTCTCTTTTGAAAAAGGTTAATGTTCTTGAACAGGTAGACAGAACCTCGATTTACTGTAGCAAACATGGAAAAGCACCACTGTCAATGTCTCATTCCCCCAGCACTGCACTGCAGTGTCATCCAAGATTAGAGGTCACTTAACACTCTATGTTCGGAAGTGCAGAAAATGCACAAAACTAGCTATTATCAGTTAATACAACCATACATGGAAAATCAGCACCTTGGAATGTTGTCCTGATGTGAAAGGCATTATATAAATATAAATTCACATTATATTGTTTTATCTCTTATTCGAAAACTGTTATTTATGCAAATATCCCTGTTACAGCACTACTGTCTTGTTAAAAGTATCTCAACAACACTATTATAAAAGACACACATTGTTATATTATAGGCTGATGTGTTCTCATCACTGGGAGCACACTGCATTGTTGGAGGTGTCGTTCTTCGGATGAGATGTTAAACTGGTGTTTGGTCTGTTTGTTCAGGAGGATGTTAAAGATCTCAGATACCATGATACTATTCGCAAAGAGAAGGGAGTTTCTCCTGGCCAACGATCTCTCAGATAAAATTAGTCACTCATATCATTTCTGTTTGTAGGGATTGCTGTGCATAAATTGGCTGCCACAATCATTTACAAAATACACACACTATACAGTAAGTCTTGTGAAGCACTTTGAGATCTCCTCTTGACATGAAAGGTGCTAGATCCAATGCATGGATTATTATTACAACAACATTCTTGATTTGCACAGGCATAGATCCTATATGCTGAAGCAAAACTGCAAACAGGAGAACTGTTGGAATAAACTTACAAACTAGGATAATGTGTATTTTTAAAAGTGAATGACAGTATTAAAAGAACATAACCAGCATAAAATTATGAGATTGAGGATGGTTTACAAACACGTTTGTTCCTGCTTCAAATCACAGGTCGGTAATTTGCTGCCCTTTAATAGGATTCCCTCGACATGGCTCACCTTCATCGACATCTGTAATGCTTCCTGCAATAAACAGCTCAAGTGGATTGCATCTTCTTTTACTCCAGTGATGATACAAACGCTCTTTGAAAGATTTTCTGCAGGGACAGAGGGAACAAAAGGGCAGGAATGGGATTAGAGTGAAAGCTCAAGCTGGGGGTATATCCACCACCTGACTTGACATTTTTATCATTTGGCTATGCAGAAATCAAAAATTGGTAGTATCTGGCTGACAGTGGGTCTCACTCACGATATTCATAAATCAGATATTTGTTTGTTGTGTTATTTGCAATCTCCTGTTTACGAGTAGGAAGTGGGTGACTGTTCATAGGGGTCAGAAGAGCAGACAGGAGACAGGGATCCACTGGCATATTGTCCTGGCAAGCAGATATGAGGCATTGAGTAATAAGGACAAAACCTCATGCTCAAGGAAGGCAACCATGAGCATGCTGAAGCACTGCGGAAGTGGCTGGGGAGGGGGGTGGAGAGTGAAGATCAGAAATGCAATATGGTGAGATTTCATATTCAGGGGAATACACAAGCATTTCTGTTGCCGAAATTGAGTCCCGATGATTTTTAGCCTCCCGGGTGGCAAGGTAAGGGGTGGTAACAGAGCGGGTATAGAAGATTTTGTAGAGAGAGAGAACAGTCTGTAACTGTGGTTCATGTAGGAACCAATGATGTAGCAAAGTGTAGGTTTCAGGTCCTGTATATAGAGTTCCAGGAATTGGGAGAGAGATTGAGCTGCAGGACTTTAAGCCTTACAGACCCTGTGCAACATTCCAGTTAGTATATTAACATGAAGATATAGCAGGTAAATGTGTGGCTGGAGAGATGAAGTGGGAGGGAAGGATTTAGATTATGATTAGGACATTATTAGTTCTGGGGCAGGAATGAGCTGTACAGAGTGGACGGGGTACAACTGAACAAAGCTGGGAAAATAACTAGGGTTGCAGCAGAGGATTTAAAGTAGTATGCTACAGGGGTGGGAAGTCATGATGTGATATAGGTGGGGAGTGAGGGGTAGGGACATGCAGAAAACAAAATAACCTTGTCTCATGTGGAGTCAGACTGGTTGGACTAAATGATCTGTTTCGGTGCTGTATATTCTTTGTCATTCTTTGAAAACGGTGGGGCAATTGCACTCCCAAATTCACAAGATCACAAGATTGGTTTGGATGAAGAAGGCCCTTCAGCCCATTTCATCCATCCATCCATCCACCCATCCAAGCCTCAACCACCCTTCCTGTTAATTTCATGCAATCTGATTTGCTCTGAAGCTTTTCCAAAGACAGATGTTTTCAAAATACACATTTTTTTCACCTCGGACTCCAAAATCAATATGAAAGAAATGGTCACAGTTTGTAATCTTGTATAAATTGACCACCACCATTGCCACCATTACTATACTTCATGCAAGTGCTTCTTCAACATATTTATATGCAATGACAGGATGCGATAATATCCAAAACAAAAGGGGGCAGAGAGTAAAATGGCAGGACATTTCTTGACAAGTTGTGAATTTCAAATTTTTTAAAAAATCAGAAGTTATAATTAAGCCAATACATCTGGTTTGTTAACATCACAAATTAGTCCCCATTATGTAGTCATCAAATGCTTTACTCATTTTAGACTTCAACAATTAGAGCTCATTAGTTTTAATAACAAATAAGATTTTTTTTCTAAAATTCTTTTTCAAAGCCTTGACTGGCATCACCATGTGGAAATGGTTTTACCAGCATCAGAATAAAGAGTGCATTGAAAAAGTTTAGGTGGGATAGATTTAATATTAATCAAGAACATACATTTATAATTCATTACATATAATCTCTTGTTTACTTGCTGTCAGGGGGTATCAGGGTGTCAGCACTAGTGGGGCAGCTAACTGAACATCACACAACTGAACTGCAGGCATAGCTGGATTTACTTTGCACTATCCTGTAGTGGAGTCCTGTAGCTTAGTGGTTAGACCCCTCTCCCCCCCATTGAACTCAGAGCCGTCCCAGGATATGCTTTTCTTACATTTGTTGTTACACGTATTGTGTTGTGTAAAGGTTTAAAAATCAAATATAAAGACTGTGACATTATGTGATCATGGATTTGTAAATATCTGAAGTGCTCACTATTTAAAAAACAGAGATCTGTTGTATTTCAACCTCACTGCTTATTAAGCCTACCCAAATCTAAAAGCATGCCCAAACATGCAACATCTACAGAACCGCAGACTGCCAAGACCAATACAACCTCATGTGATTTACACAAGTTCTCCAGACAAACCTAAACCACAGCCCTCCCCAATACAAAATGCACAATTCTACACATCTAACCAATGTGGGAGCACTGGGAACACAGTACACACAAAGGCAAAAAGCTAGTTATAATTTTTACTTGCTCGTTTTAATACAAGGCAGGGAGATCTTATTAATTGATTAAAACACATCAACACTGAGGTTTTTTGGGGGTAAAACAATACAGTTTTAAAAAAACAATTCAGTGCTTAACTGGTTTATTTCTGTTGTACAGGTCTCAACGGCATCAGGGCTAATTTACGTAAGTGGAGAAACACACTCCCACATCAGTGTTTTGTCCATTGTGTGTGGTGCAATGTATCAGATCTTGCCTGGCCATATTAAACAATAAAAGAAAGCGTGAAGGGCCTGAGAAAATATTTTGCAAGGTTTCTTCCTAACTTCATAGAGATTAAACAATTTTCTTTTTTTGGGAGGTTCGTCATTTGGGTGGCTGATGGAGGTGTAAATCTATCACCATGCTTAAAAGTATATCAGACATACATCAAAAATTGCCTTTGTCTGGAATAGAGTGCACAGTCTCTTCCCCGAGGGAACCATCCTGCTTAACTAATCCTTCAGAGTATGAGGTGCCAATTGGCAAGAGCCAAGACATCCCCCCAATCCCAAGTGTGCATTAAGGTACTGCTGGAGGTTTAGCCAGCAAACTCTGCCTGGCAAGCTTTCAATTGCTTGTTCAGCTAGGACCACCCTACAATTTATGGCTCAATCAAAGTCCTACGCTACAACTATATTTAGGCTTGCAACCTACATTATTCAGCCTTTATCACTGCTTTCTTTGCATGACATCAAGTCAGTCCTAATGGCTAAGGAACCATCATTTTCCATTGCATGGTTATTCATCCTTTCTATATTGTTTTTGCTCAGCTGGGTGTCTGACACAAGCATAAACCCTTCACCATGAAGGGTATCCAAACCAAACAGAGTTCCATGGGGTAATTGCCAGAGTCTAACCAGCTAAAGCCACATAGCTTGCCATTGATAGCACTGTCTGGCAAGGTTCCCGTTGCTTGTCCAACTAAGACCACCCTAGCCATGAAGACTCTGGCTTGCAGGGTTAACAGGAGCTGAGTGGAAGAAGTCCCTGCCCTAAGTGACTGGTCTGCTCTTCCAAGTCCTGCCAATACATAGATACATAGCCATATAGGCTGGCTGTGCTGTCGTCCTCAGTGCCCTGGAATACTGCGGATCCGCCTGGCTCAGGAACCGAGACCACCGCAAAGGGCCGGGTCTGATTCTGACATTCCGTTGTTAAACATATCATCTTGGAGCCGCTGAGATCCAAGAAGACCCTGCTTACCGCCCAGCTGAAGGCAGCTGAATTAAGTTACAGCTGAATGCTTTCTCACCACAAGTCCTTATCTTACTGGCAAGACATATTTTTCACTAATAGTTCTATTTTAATGGAAACCTTTCACTTGCTTAATAGAAGCTGGCATAATACTGTTCCCGATAGCATCTGTTTCCTTGTTGAAGGAGGGAGAACAATATTGAATTCTAACTTGGCCAACACTCTACAGCTCGCCAAGCCACAGGAGGCTCAGACAAGTATGGAGAAGCAATCAATTTCCGCACCCAGGTAAAGGTGGAGGGCCACATTTCTATGTTGCGTAATGACTATTGATTTAGATGAGAACTCCACCTCCTGATGTAACAATGAACCCTATATACCAGGGATCATTATCCAGAAATCGCTGTTGGAAAATGCACATGTATAAATACGCGTCTCCATCTTCAGAAAAGCAGAGAAGAAAAGGAAAAACAAAACCATTTATTTATTCAACTCCAAATCAAACTATTATGCATCGAATGCATCACAAAGCATCCGAAGACACTGAATGAATGCATCACACTGCATTCAGGAGAATGATAGACAATGACATTGATTGAATGCATCCCAGGACATGATTGGCCTCACCAATATCAGTTTCACACTGATGGATATTTTCAATGAATACACAATCATATCAATCTCCTTTTTTACCCTTTTTTGTACATCATTGCTTCACATGCACAAATTTATATTTACTGTATCTACATTAAAATCCATTTGCTGATCTTTAGGCCATATGTTTAAATGAATGCTATTGATTTTTCAAATGCATGACCTGAGAGTACTCTGGTATTATCAGAATATTTCTACATTATGAAAAATGCCCTCCTGCATAGGTTTGAATATTGTGAGAGGGGAGATGGATCAAATGAGAGATTTCACAGAACTCCACAAATCAGTGCCTACTAGAGTTTTTGTCCCTATATCATCATTCTTTTGCTTTCTATTTCAAAGCCAGTTTCGAACCGAGTTAGCTGCTTCAAGTGTGGAGTCCTGTAGCTCAGTGGTTAAAGCAATTCCAGTTCAATTCCAAGCAGGGCAAAACCTTGGGCAAGTTTCCTTACTCCACACCCCTAATAATAATCCCTCCAAAACACAAAACAATAATAAATTGGTCATTTTCAATCTACGACTGTTTGTGGGACACTGCTGTGCGCAATTGGCTGCCGCGTTCGCCCACAAATATACAGTCAATTCACTTTACAGTATATTCTGTGAAGCGCTTTGGAACGTCTAGAAGACGTGAAAAGCGCTATATCAAATGCAAGGATTATTATTATTATTATTATTTAGCAACACAATAGTTGATAGCTTGTATTAGCAAGGCTCTTGGCATTCAGCTATACAAACAGAATAGAATATTGAAAGTAGATCCTAAAATAGGTTGCGAGGCTGCATAGAACCATATCGATTATAGGAGTCCTGTACCTCAGGGGTTAGAGCACTCGCCTCGAAAGTGAGAGACCTGGGTTCGATTCCCGGCAGGGCAAAACCTAGGGCAAGTTTCCTTACTCCACATACCTGATTATAATCCCTCAAGATAAAAAAAAATAATAATTTGGTCACTCAATCCACGACTGTTTGTGGGACACTGCTGTGCACAATTGGTTGCTGCATTTCGCCCACAAATTACAGTCAATTCACTTTACAGTATATTTTATGAAGTGCTTTGAAGACATCTAGAATACATGAAAAGCGCTATATCAAATGTAAGGATTATTATTATATTAACCTGCCTAAATTCTCTGTGTTTCTGTTCGACAAATATATGCTGAAGTATTTATGGTTTGTTCGAATTTAATCTGTGTTCATTTTCTTTAAATAGTCTCCTGCATATTAGAACCAGACTTCTGGAAACCAAGATTTAAAAGAATAAACTGTTTGTTAGAATCTCATTCCGAGAGCAATGTTTCACACAAATGCTTTTGAAAGTCCCTAATCGTAACTGGGAATCATGAAGATCATTGACTGCTCCTGCCCTAGTAATCTTTAAACAGATCCTAGCTTCATTATGCAGCTGATCTCAGTCTGCTGCTGAAGTCTGCCTATATATTCAATGACATTAGTTCCAACAGAGCAAAGTAAAGCAACTTAAAATAACACAATTTGACATACACATGAATACATACCCTTGACAATCGATTCAGCTGCATAGAGGTCCCGCTTGTAGGTCACCTGAAGGGCAGACAAACTTCATTATGTTTAGCACAGAAAAAAAGATCCATATCTAATGTAATCACAGCCTGAAGGTGTTCCATCAGCAAATAAACAAATTCAAAAAACACCACATGCTACTCCGGATATCTGATTTTAATGCTCAACACAAATCAAGAGCTACAATATACTGTATTGCTGTGTTTACTTTCAATGCAGCAACTGATTCTATTTTACTGCTGGTAATATTCCACGCTAAGTTTTCTTTTGATACTTCATTTGATTTTACCATGTAACATCTTCTCATAAAGGCACGGGAAACAAAAACACCAGTTAATTTTCAAGAATGCAGTCAATGAGTGCTGTCCGCTCCAATCTCAGAGACTGGCGACCAAACTGGGACTTTTCTGGTACAACAGTTCAGTAGCATACAATACACTACATTTAACCACTATGCAATCAGAGGCAGGGGATAAATAAAATAAAATTGGTCACTCATTTCATGGTGTTTGTGGAATACTGCTGTGCGTTTGCTTACATATACAGTTACTTCATGTCACAGTAAATCCTGTGAAGTGCTTTGAGACATCCTTCCGCCATGATAAAGTGCTATACCAAATATTATTATTATTATCACCTACAAATTTTATAGAAATATTGTTGTGTTTTGAGATGTTCAACATTATAGATGCTTTATCAAAATGCATATTATTATTAGTTTCAAATGGTGCTGAACATTTTTGATGTCAAGCTTGGATTCATTAGGATGTCACCACAAGTGAAAGGGTACAACTATAAAGAAACATTAGAAAAATAAGAGTTTTTTTCCTGTAAAGATGAGAGGATTAACAGGTGACCTGATTGAGATGAATATAAATGCAGTGTTTCCATTTGTTAGTGAATCCATTAAAAGGCAGTATGAATATAAAATAGTCATTAGCAAATCTATAAGTCTGCTTAGGGGGAACTTTTGTATACAGAGGATCAAAATGTGGAACTCACCACTGTAAAGCACAGTATGTTAAGAGGAAGTAATACATACTTGAGGGAGAAGGGAATAGAGTATGGGGGAGGCTAGAAATGGAAGGATTAGGGGGGATGGAGGCTCACATGGGAGTATACACACTGGCACAGATTAGTTGGGCAGAATGATCTGTTTTAGTCTATGTAATTCTATATAAAGCTTTGGACCAAACAAAAGCGTTGGGGGGGGCGGGGGTGGTGGGGGCGGCTGTAGGATGGGGGATCCACAGTCAGTCCTTTGCAATGGACAGAAAAAAATGTTTCATAATGGATTCAATGTGAACACATCAATAACTTGTTATGAAATATCAAATTTTTACCCCATAACAAGGTTATTATACAATTTCTCAGTACTTAGCTACATTGTGTGATTTTAAAAATAAAAAAGATTATCTCAAATATGAAATCAAGGCATTTTTAAAATTACAAAAGTAGATGTTATGCTGCCTGCACACATTAAGTCAGGCAGGGTATAATGCATCAATGACTATATTCTCTTGGTCGCATTGACCATTGAATTTTGATAAAAAGGAATTGTTTTGACAGACGAGAAATGCCAGAGCTGAACAGCCATCACTCTTACCTTCCAGAGGTCTGGCGACCCATCGATGAGCTTGGCAGGAGTATTGCAATACTGGAGAGCTAAATGGAGGCACTCGGTTCCATATTCAAAATCGTAATCCGTGCACTGTGTGTGTAAAATATAAAATAGTAACTTACAACGTACTTGAACAAAAACTGACATGATTTTTTGTAAGTTGCAAATGAAAGTAATGACCAGTTTAAATAGCAAAAGGTGCCCTTATGACTCTTCAATTTTCAAGTTCTCATTCATATCTCAAAACAACTGACTCCGTACATTTATAATCTTCACAAACTAAACAGTAGAAGGAAAAAGGAAATAAAAAAGCATGCCAGTTCTGGTATTCTAAAAACATATGTGTTGTAAGTTTTTCTGTGAAGCGCTTTGAAATGTCCTCTCAATGTAAAACATTTATATAGCCCTTTATAAAATGTAAGGATTATTATTTTTAAATCCATAAGCACCCGAAACAGAAAGATCAGTCAAAAATAAGAAACGGTCTAGCTTTTGTTTCATTGACCAGGTATTTCATTCCAACTTTCACTGTAATAGGAGCATAGACAGAAATTGTTATAGCGCTGAGGTTGGTACTAGACCTCTGAAACACTGCTTTATTTGAAAGCAAATGAAATATCTTCAACTCAAGTCATTGTAGCTATTCCTATAGCTGGACATAAATATCATATCTTAAGCTGTGGAAATATAGGCTCCGATAAGGGTTTTCAAGTTCTTTTGCCTGGTTTATAAGGTAACCATATCAATGGTTAATACAGTATCTGTATGGTTTCCACTGAAGCCAGTGCTTAGCCCATCAAGGGGCCTGGTCAAGTATAATAAGAAAAGAAAGGGGAACCATTCCATTAAGTTCCTCATCCTCCATCCCTGTCTGACTGCCTGCCAGTCTGTCTGATTGAGAATGGCAAAGCACAGCCTCCTGAGGATAATCTCAAGTGCCATTGCAGGTCAAGACTTGGATTCAGAGAAACATTTATATTAAGCATTCATTCTTATGCAGTAGATCAACGTCATTTTTATCTCTCAAGGAATTTGTTAAAGTTCACTGGGACTCGGAGTAAGGTTATTCAAAGCCAACAATGTTCTTTAAGATGTGTAAAAAAAGGAAGTGGTTATAGCATTAAAGACTAATCTTGTGATAGCAAGAGCTGCATTTCCATTTGAAATTAGATCTATAAACTGAACACTCTTTCCCATCAAGAAATAGCTCTACTGGGCTAAGGTTTTGTTTTCCTTCCACACCCATTGACCTCTGTTTAAATATTTCTGTACATCAGAGCCATCATTCAAGGGAATGACAGGTTACATGTTATGGTATGTTAAGGCTTCAGTTACCTGAAATAATGAAACAGCTACCCAAACAATAAAAAGGCACATCATATAATCTCAGACCAAAGTCTTATCTGCCTCTTTGCATCTTTCCAAACAAAAGTACCTTGCCTTTGCACAGGAAGGTGTAAAACAAATGCAATGCCACTTATCCCTTTATATAACTATGTTTGGCTTCATAGGAGTATACCACTGATGGTCCCATTCACAATAGTCTTCTTTACATGGACAATACATGTCAAACTACAGCTGAATGTCCTTTAATGGTAATATGCACTACTTTGTGCAACACATCTTATGTAAATCTATAGCTAAATTGCCTGGAGGAATACCAAATTGTAATTGTATTACTTAGGTATCAGAACTGGAGTTTAATATATCCTATTGCCTTTAATGCTTTCAGTAAGAATTACTGTGAAATCCTCATGGTATTTGTGCTCATAGCTTCACACAAATAGCACTAGCAGCGATCGTCAAACAAAGAGAGGTTTAACAAAACACGTTTCATGGCAGGTGTTTGAAACACTAAAGACTTTTACTGAAGTCCCCATTTCAAAATTGTTTCACCTCAAATGCCACCAAAATCTTAAAATTCTGTGCAAATTTCACAGTATGATCATCTCAAGTTTAATCCACTCAATCCACTACTGTTTGTGGGACACTGTTGTGCGCAACTCTCTGCCGCATTTCGCCCACAAAATACAGTGTCAATCTACTTTACAATAGATTCGAGGAAGCTCATTGAGATATATCAAATGCAACGATTATTATTACATTCAGTTACACAACCAAGTAAGCTTCTACATGCTAAATACTGTATTTTTAATTTTCTTGTGTTATTCATCCTTTTCAACACACTACTTGCTGCATTAAAGTCGCTATCAATGTTCCACATAATGTTTCTTTGTTACGTATCAGGTGAATTTAACATTCTATCTTAATAATGGACTGTAGTTAAATTATTTTCATGTGTCATCCACACAAGTAGGTTGATGTGCATTTTCTTGTGCCCTCTGTTAACCTGAAAGCAATTAGATGATGGTACATGTAGGAGAATGCTGGATTATCCTCCTATTATGATAATTTATTGTGGATAATTTCTCATCGCTGGATCATTATACACTACATTCAATAAATAAGTTTTCTGAAAAATATACTATTCCACCCTTGTCTTGCTTTTGTTTTGCCTTCTGGAATATTGGTAATGCTTGGCCAAAGTTAGATCACGTTGACGGAGAGATCCCGCAAGTTGGTGTGGTGTAAATCTGGTTTCCTTTAATTATATGCAACACCTTTAGAAACGACTTTAAGACTAAAGAATACATGCTAACATTTCATAGTGATAAGAATTACAACAATGCATTTACTGATCGAAACGTGAAAACGTAAATTCCACTGGCAGTTCTTGCTTCTTCCGCATCCAACACAAGTACTTTATTAACAACAACAAAAACAGCTTGCATTTATAGAGCACCCTTCAAGCAGGTAGCAGCTCGGTTCGCTTAACAGTGGCGGAGTGTGACGCTGAGCTGGGGGGAGGGAGAAAAGGAAGGAGAAAAACCTAAGCGTGAGCGGTTCCAACAATTAAAATCTGAATAATTTTCTTGAATTGTAATTTTATGTCATGTCAAACATTCTTACTGCTTCTACCTACTGCACTCTTCCTACAATTAATTCCAATATTTCCTTTAATTAAAATGTAAAGGTCGCTCTCAATCTGTCTTTCAATCCCATTTTGCTATCCCAGACGAAACCTATTACAAGTTGTTTAAAATATTGATTACACTGGTTTGTCAGTACAATGACAATAATTTGCATTCATATAGCACCCTTCACGCAGGGCAGCAACTTGGAGCGCTTTTCAGTGGCAGAGCCTGATGCCGAGCTGACGGTCGAAGAGAAAGGGCTTCAGAAGTGATCTAAAAGAGGGTAAGGATAGGACAAGGTGGAGGGATCGAGGGAGAGTGCCAAGGTTTTGGGGTGTAGTGGCTAAAAGCATGACTGCCGATGGTGGAGCGGAGGGGACGAGGGACGAGCAGGAGGCCAGAGCCAGCGAGCAAAGGCAGCGCGGAGTGGAGTGGGGAGAAAGCAGGTTGGAAAGGGAGGTGCTAGGCATGAAGGAATTTGTAGACGAGTGAGAGGATCTTGAAATTGATCTGTTCTGTGATAGGAAGCCAGTGAAGCCTGGCGAGGATTGATTCGAAGGGGATACAGAGTTTAGTGTGGGTGAGTATATGGCCAGCAGAGTTCTGAATCAGTTGTAGTTTGTGGGTAGTGGAGTTGGGGAGACCGGTGAGGAGGGCATTGGAATGGTCAAGGCAGAAGGTATGGACAAGGGTTTGGGCGGTGTTAAATGTGGCGTGAATAATAATAACCATCATACTTAACATTTGGTTTAGCACCTTCACGTCAAGAGGACATCCCAAAGCACTTCACAGTGCAGAGATTGTGTGTTTTGTGGGAGAACTCAGCAGTTAATTTCTGCACAGCAATGACCTAACAGTCATGAATTGAATGACCAATATTGTTTGGGGAATTGTTGGCCAGGACACCTGGAGAAACACCATTCTCTTTTCAAATAATGCAATGGGATCTTTCACTTCCATCTGAGAAAGACAGACAGGTTTAACATTTCATCTGAAAGACAGCACAAGTTAACATGCAAGTTAAGCATAACCACATTGCCCAATTTATAAAATTCAGGATCATAGCTATGAGCTTTCTTCACTTCACTCCACTCATCAAGTCCTGGATGAGAGCCAACTTTCTGCAGTTGAACATCGACAAGACCGAGGCTCTCCTGATTGGCTCCTGTCATCACCTCTACACCTCAGGCACTGACAGCATCACCATCCATGCTTGCACACTCCACCTCACTGAGCCAGACCAGAACCTTGCAGTCTTGTTTGACCCTTAACGGTCCTTTCTATCCAACATCCAGGCCATGACCTGCTCTGCCTTCCCCCACCTCCGCAACATCACCCGGCTCCGCCACTACCTCGCCCCTCAGGCCGCCAAAACCCTCATCCACGCATTTATTACATCTAGGCTCAACTTTGCCAACTTCCTGCTTGTCAGCCTTCCCAACTCCTCCCTCCACAAGCTGCAGGTCATACAGAACTCTGCAGCTCGTGTCCTCACCCGCACCAGGTTCTGTAACCCTATCACCTTCACCCTCGCCCAGTTCTACTGGCTCCCCATCCCCCAGAGGATAGAGTTCAAAATCCTAGTCGTTGCCTTCAAAGCTCTCCACGGCATTGCTCCTTCCTAATTCTGTGACCTGCTAACGCCATATAAACCTGTCCATTCCCTCCACTCTGCAGGCTCTGGCCTGCTCCATGACCCTAGCTGGACCGCCCAACCATCAGAGGTTGGACCTTCAGCCTCTGTGCCCCCACCCTTTGGAACTCTATCCCACAGTCCCATTGCCTTGTTACCTCCCTTGCTTCCTTCAAAGCATGTCTCAAGACTCCACTCTTCAATTGCGCCTTTGGCCACCCTCCTACCCCTACCCTCCACCCCTTCCTGATCCAACCCCCTGCACGCATACAAATGTTTGACTGTCCAGTGCTTTGAGATGTCCTCACCACGTGAAAGGCACTAAGTAATGTAATCTGTTGTTGTTGACAGCTTTGTCTACTTGCTTTCTCACCTTTAAACATACACACACACGCTTAACAGCAACCATCTCCAAACAACAATTATGTACCATGTGACATTCATAAAGGTGTCTGTAATGGATTGCAGGACCTACTTTCTTCAGAATACCCAGTACTCAGTGGATTAAATCTGCGCACATACATTTTTCTCTGAGAGCAACCATACCAAATTATTAAGAATCAATTTTGTTTTCCCAAGACAATTCGAGCTGCACATTAACAAATGCCTTATCAGTTCACTTTACTTTCATCTAACAGCCTAAAACATTGTTAAATGATAAATAACGTTGACTTGGTATCATTGTTTAATCTAAGCCATTTGGAGCCAGTATATTACTGTTAATTGGGAGCATTGTTAAATTGGGGTCAAAACTGTGGTTCTCCTAAAACACATTCCATTCCTTAATTATCGCAAGAGATAATTAAGAAACATTATCGATTGCAAAATATCCTTAATGGCAGCTTTGAGACTGACCAAACCTCCCCCTCTCCACCCCATCCCCTCCCCCGCCATGGTTTCAAGAGAATAGGCAATGAATTTGGATGGCCACATTTGCTGGTAAAGAATTAACATTTAGCAGGGGCCAAGATTTTGATACCCAGTCATTAGAACAGCTTTTTAAATTGCATTACTTTTACAATGATTTTTTGCAAACCAATTAACGTCTGCCTGATGCAGAGTAACCTACACTTAAGCGAAGCTGTGCCTACCCAGAAAACATGGCCCAGGCTACAGATGGGCCGAGACATGTAAACTGCAGTTTCTCAGCCAACAAGTGATGTAGCTTTCGTGCTGTGACATTTCAACAAAGTATTATATTCCTTTTGACAGAATGTTGACGGGTGAAGCACAATATTAATGATCTGGATGCCAAGAATGCCAATTTTGGGATGTGAGGCTTTTTCACAAGGATCTTCTCTGGAGTGTCTCATATTACGGTTAATCTCCATTGATTTCAAGGAGTGCAAATACACCACTGATGCATTGAGATCATGGGAGGAGATGTTTATTTGCCCATATGGTGAGTTTTCAGTGTACTTGGTCAGCCTGGATCAATTGGTAGAACTCACACCTTTGAGTCAGAAGGTTCTGGGTTCACGTTCAACATTATGACATTGAACTCACAATATTCTAGTGCTGTGCTTGGGGAGTGCTAAATTGTCAGAGGTGCCTTCCTTCAGACAAAACATTAAACCGAGATCTAATCTGCCTGTTCAAATGGAAATTAAAGATCCCATCGTACTATGGAAAAAGAGATGGGAGTTTCTTCCAGTGTCCTGGTCAACAATCTTCCACTTCACAACGGTCCGGCAAATTGGCTGCTGTACAAAAGTACAGTCACTACAATTTACAATGAATTTTGTGAAGCACTTTGAGATGTTCTCCTGATGTGAAAGATACTATATCAAATGCAAGCATTATCATTATTACTTTTTAAGTTTAGTTTGATAATCTCAAGCTATTAAGATGCAACCAGTCAAGAAAAACAAGATTTCTACCAGGTGTGAAGCTCTACAAACCTCTTGCCATAACATGAAAGTGGTAAGTTTTGAAGCATTCTCTGAACTTCCTCAATACTTCAGTGTCCTGCTAAAGGTAGTGTAGCTAAAACTGCATACATACAATACAACAAACAGCTTTTTAATTCCCAGATTGGAACCAGCCCCGTTGTGCATCAGGAATCATACCACTTTTCTCACTCCCTCTCCTCTTCTTAATTTCTCTCTCTCATATATATACTATATATGTATATATATATTATATCACTGTATATCTTTAAATTAGATCAATATATATATCACTGTATATATAAAAAGTCACTGAATATATTCACTCACCCTATATTTCATGAGTAAATTCCATTCCTGGTACAATACAACATTGCATTTGTATAGCACCTTTCACGTGGGGAGGTTGTCCCGGAGTGCTTGGTACCTGCCACCCTACTAGTGAGGACTCAAATCTACGCTTGTCGGATATCAAATTACCAACTCGTGTCTATCCTCCTTGGGGAAGAGATAAGCCGGGTCTCCTTGGAGCTGAACTGGCTCCATGGTGACAGGGCTGGCAATGGCAAGTCGGAATCGAGCCAGCCCTCTGTGGTGGTCGCTGTAGTCCGGTTCCTGAGCCACGCGAGTCCACAGTATTCAAGGGCACTGCTTTTATTGTTATTATTATGATACCAGAGCCAGGTTGGGAGACCAGTAACTAGGGGCAGGGATTCTTCCCACTCAGCTCCCGTTAACGCTGCAAGCCTAAGCCCAATGGGTAGGATAGTCCTAGCTGGATAAGCAGCGGGAAAGCTTATCAGACAGTACTTTCAATGGCAAGCTATGCGGTTTTAGCTGGTTAGACTCCAGCAGTACCCCAAAACCTAATACTCTCTGGAATTGGGTAAGCAGAGTGCGTCCCTCCAGGGAGAGAGCTTGCATTCAATTCTAATAAACATCTCTGGAATTTCCATGTATAGACGGGATGCATGGAACTCTCAATTTGGTTTGGATACTCTTAAAGATGGTGATGAGTTTCTTATGTGTCAGATACCCGGCTGACCAAAGAAAATCATGTTGGGATTTTGTACGCACATTCCTGCCACTACCCTCTTTGTTTCCCGGCATTGCAGCTTCACTTCACTTCTGCACTGAATGCAGATAAGTAGACATGAAGATATTGAAATGTGGATACACAGAATTCTACTGTATTCCAGATATGCCCTCACCAGGGATCTATATGTTAGAATATCTTTGTTTGAGTTAGTCAAACGTCTTTGAAATTTAGATAATTTCTGCCAACCATGCAACATCTTCCTTCAGATAGATTTACTTAGGTTATCCACTAAATATGATACAAACTCTTATCTATCATATCTATTTGTGTATAATGATAACATATTCTCTAACCATTTGCTAAAAAAAAGCCCTCTAATTTTATAGGGAGGAACATTGTCAAAAGACCCATCCATATAATTCTAGGCATAAGTAATTATATTTGGCCCAAGTGCAAATTGCTTTGATCAATCTATTTAAAACAAAGAAACAAACAAACAGAGGACATCTATGTACAGCTCAATTGGTACTCAAATGTTCTCGTAGTTTGGCAACTTCCCAACACTGTTGATTTTAGTGAATTTAGTCTTCTTTCAGTTCTAAAACAACGTGCCCTTTCACAACTTTGTTTTTTGTTTCAGTCTCTGCCAAGGTCATAAAATAAAGGATAGTACTAGAACTAAACAGTGAACAAAGTTTTAAAATGGTACTAAAGAGAAAAGCAATAAATGTCCTGCAATGCACTGCCCTCCAACTGAACATGAAATCTGCAAGTCAAATTATATCAGTGGCACAAGAAGCTCTCTTTATTTCATTATAAAAGAAATCTATTTAGCAATTCCTACCTTTAGCAGAATGGGCGATGGTTAAAAAAAAAAATTAAAAGTGTCTGGAAGCACATAACTGCTTTCAAAAGTTAATAATGTATATCCGCTTTTCAATTGATTGCAGTCATCACAGAGCTGTCATGGCAGCTTAGATCCAGATCAGTTCATTATATGGATATATTTAGTATGTGATACAATGTTATAGCCATCATACATATGAGCAGAATTGCGAGACTGCGGGGCATTCAGTCTTCCAACTCAAGTGGAGTTACACAGAATGATTAGTCACAGAAAGAGGCCATTCGGCCCAACTTGTCCATGCTGATGTTTCTACACTGCACAAGTCCCCACCCCTCCTATTCCCCTTTCCCATACGTCCTACTCTCTTGTGTACACATCAAATTTCCTCTTGAATATATTGATACATTTTGCTTCAATCACACCTTCTGGCCATGAGTTCCATATTCTCATCACCCTCAAATCTAAAGTTTCTCCTAAACTCCCTATAATATCTACTCCTAGTTATCTATAAAACAGGCAAAAGGTGACAATGAATGTTAGAACAAAATGTACAAGCACAAAGACAATTATAGGTGTAAGGAGAAGGCTTACAAATTAATTTGGCTCAATAGTATTGTTTGTATACAGTGATATATACAACCACACCAAATACCTGTACTTACCTGCTGATATAATACATCTCATTAAATTGCTATACAATTTACTTCCAATAAATACAGGTAAACATACATAGCTAGTCGATCCTACCTGCTGATAAGCTTTGTAAATTATGTCAAATTTGAAGGCCTGTGGCATTTCACTAGCCCTGTATTTGGCACGATCCAGAGAATGATCAAGACAGCCTGCTGGGTTGGTAGCGATGATAGTGGAAACAAGTGGCCTGATGGCTCCTGCTGCCTAAAAACAAATCCACAAAAATTTGTCATACTTTTGTTCATGAGCGAGAGGCAACACAATTCAAATACTCAGGAACGTTGATGTACAGTAGCAGAATGTATCTTTTGAAATATCACAGATTAATACATTTTACAATATGCTATAAAATGTGCTTAAAAAATATGTTTATTAGAACACTGCACACAATGGGCAATCAGTATGTTCATTCAAATGAAGCATTGCCGAGGAATTGGTTTAATAAGGTTATTAACAATTAATAATCTTTGCCCACAAAATACACATTCAATCCACAAAATATTCTGTTAAGTGCTTTGAGATGTCTCAATGATGTGATGTGCAAATGCAAATATTATTATTGCCTTATTATAACACCTTTCACATCGGCAGGACATCTTAAAGAGCTTCATGCAATTTACTGCCAATTTGTACATAGCAATGTCCTACAAACAGCCAAGACGTGAACAACTAATTTTATTTGGGGAACTGTTGGCCAGGACATCAGAAGAAATCACGTTCATTTGTTTGATTTTATAATTTACCAGAAGAATTGGATTGGGAGACTGCCTTTCTCTTTATAAAAGATAAAGCTGCCATTATTCTAAATATACCTGACATTAGAAAGTAATGCAAATAACAAGTGGAAACCCAAATCTGTGTCATTGTCTCTGGGTATATAATTGATTGCCTGAAAGTGCAATACAAAACCTGCAATACACACTTGGATTCCACAGTACCTGGGATAAGGTGCAATAAAAACTTGCATTTTTATAGTACCTTATCACTTCAAAACACCATAAAACATCACATTCAAGGTAATTACTTTAAGTGCGGTGGCTGATTTATAGCCGACGCAACAAGCCCCAAGAAACAGCCGTGTATGTCTATTTAATTTGCAGAATTACTGGCCTGGATACCAGGAAAAAACAGCATTCTGTCTGCTTAATTTCTAGGAACCAGTTCCCTTTTGAAATCCATAATAATTTTCTGTTTCACCACCTAGGCTGGTCGTCTGTTCCACATGCCGCTCAGCTTTCACTAACAAAAACCTCTTGCAATTGCTGCTTAGCCCAACTCAGCTGATAGTATTCTCGCCCAACTCAAAGGTTCTGGGTTCAAGCCTTATGTCAGGACTTTGAACTTGGCTGACAATCCATTCAGTGCTGGCTGGGGGTGCTTTGCATTGTCAGAAATGCTGTCCTTCAGATATGACGTTAAACCGAGCTCCTGGTCAGCCTGTTCAGGGTGGTATTAAAGATTCCATGACACTATTTAAAAAGAGAAGGAGCACCTCCCTGGCCAACAGTGATCAAATAAGATTGATATTCGCTTTGTGACTCTATGTGGGTCATTGCTGTGCACAAATTGGCTGCCGTGTTCACCTACAAATACAGTCAAATACCCTGTGAAGAACTATGTGACGTTTCAATGAGATGAAAAGGCATCTTGGCAAATGCCACGATCATTATTTCAACAAAACAGAGGTAGCCTATGTTATGAGGTAGCAAAGTTACAAATAACATTCTTTCCATTTGTGACCAGGATTCTCTGCCTTCTTGTCTTTGTCGATCTCTATACCGCCTTCAACAATGTCAACCAGTATATTCTTCTCCACCGCTCCTCTCAGCTCTACTTTCATGGTTCTGTTCTTGCTTGGTATTGTTCTTACTTTTTCCATTGTTTCCACTTTGTAACCACCAATGGTTTCTCCTCCAGCCTTCGCACTGTCACGTAAATACAATTTGTTGCTGTTGTTATGCTAACAGCAGAATCAGACCACTGTACCATGTTTGATTGAAGCACAGTTTCCCAGGCTGAATGTTTCTTATTCAGTACTTAATCAAATCTGCTTTGATACATTAGTACAAATCACAAAAAAAACATATTCACAAAAAGAAGCATGGAACAAAAAAGGCCATCACGCCAATTTTTCTACACAGCATGCAGGATACTTACATTCCTGTCACGTAAACCTATAGGACATCAAGCCATATGCATACCCTATCAAACTCTCTTAGTAAGACCATTACTGCCTCCTCTGATTCCACAGTTCCGCTCAACTTGATGTCATTAGAAAACGTAGCCACCATATACTGGGTTTGCAAGTCCACACCATTAATATATTTGAGGAACAGGAAGGGTTACAGTACAAACCCTGAGGCATTCCGCTTTATACTTCCCCTCACTTTGACCTAATGACTGTCCTCTGCTTCCTTCCTTCAGCCAATCTGTTATTTGGCTGTGTAACTACTAAGCAAGACTATTTAGCTCTTCTAGCCCCCCAAAAAGGTCTGCTACACTTTTGAACAGGGTTATTAATATTACATCAGTCAATTTTCAGGACGTCAAGGTTTAAATCGATCCCCCCTTTCAGACCGACTTGACAACGGTGAACAGATAAGGCAGTAAGTAGTCAACACAACTAGAGGGTTCACCAAGGTATACATGTGAGCACATTGATGGTGGCTGATAAACTGGGGGGAAATTACTTTCTGTGAAAGTTACTGTATCTTCATAACCAATTCGGGATCACAGGGCAAATGCTGTCTGTCTGTAGTTCAAACTCAGTTCATTACAGTCTGTGTAAAAAAACAAGAGGCCTTCAAGTCATTCCTTCCACACACAACTGTACAAACCACCATCAGAGAACGTACCCAAACTATTTCACCTCCTGAGAAACGATCTCCTGTATTTCTCTGCTCCCCCAAAAGTTCAAGTAAAGCAAATACAATAAAATATATACAGTACAGTATTTAATTCTGAGGCCAGTTTTCTGCAAGTTACTTGAAGAACTAAAAAAAAGGGCTTTAAATTTAAAACTGAATTTAACAAATTGCGAACTTCTGGATGCTCTGAAATACTATGTTAGTGGAGTAAAATTAACCCCAGGTGGAATTTTTACCCACGTTTGGTAAAGGTACACTGGAACACTAGGATGTATAAATCAATCAGGTTTGTCAAATAAAAGAATGATCAGTCAGTTTTCATAGAATGAGACTAGTTGTACAGAAGCAATCAATTATAAGTAAAATTGAGAGCTTGCCACATATAAAATGCAATATGTGATGTGATAACTATAACTGTTAAATAGCACATTGTCAAGTACTGCAACTTTACTTATGTGTGCCCCACACCCCCAACTTTACCACAATAGCTGGGCCTGAATCTGAAGAATCTCAGATGCTGTTGAACTGGCTGGCTTGTGGATCACAACATTTAAGTGCAGGTGTACCTTTGGCTTATCTACTGGTTTAGCTTTACAACAGCCTAAATGGCAGTTCACAAGCTGGTTGAATAGCAGGTGGAGGCTGGCACCATACGGTACTGTAATTCAAAAAACTTTTAGCAATTGGTTTACATCAGGATTGCCCACGTGTGGATATGGCTGACTGGATTTGCGATTCACATACTGCTGAAGCTCCAAACACTAAATCAGTGGTGGCACTACGGAGAAATACAGGTAGATGTAGAAGTAGCATAGTATGATCGTTGTCAGATCAATGACTGGCACAATCCTAGTTTAAAATCCTTTTGTGAGCTGTATTGGAGGCCCAAAACTTTTTTTTTTTAAATCAGGAATCAAAACAGTTCTTATGAAAAGTTGCTATTTATCAATGTCACTTGGGGATTATGTCTGGATCAACTTTGGCTTCCAGCCATGCAACAACTCACAATTAGGATGATTAAATTTAGAGGAGGTTAATAAACCATAATTGATTCCACATGCTAATGTCACAAATATAGGTTTATACAAGTTCAGTTTGCTTAAAGTGGTGCAGCCCACAGACAGCTCATTGTTAAGTAAACGTCTTCTGGAAACAGCATTGTCTGTGTTACGAGAAAAGGGTTGTATATTTTTACAGGTAAAAACGTGCTCTGTAGTTTCAGACGTCTGCAGCGGAATTCAAAATTTAAAATTTAAAATTTAAAATTTGTGTCATGTGAGGAATGCTAAAAACCACATAAAGGCAGTGTTTCCCAAAGCGGACATTCCAATTATTCTTTCTAAAGAGTGTGTACCTACATGTATCTACTGTATGTTTAGGATTATGACAAAAATTTTCAATGAATGATAATTTAAAGAAGGAGCATTCCATGATACACCCTTAAAGTAAGCTTCGTTTTTCCTTTTTTTAATTCTTTGAAAACCACATATTGTTGCAACTTGCACTTGGACTCATGGTGCACCTTTCATTTTCTACAATTTGTCCATTTGGCTCAGTGATTCTATTGAAGAACACAATAGCTTCTTTGTGCTGGAAAAAGAAAGGGAGGAAGGAGAGAGGTATTCCCCGGGATAGCTGGGTGGGTATGAATAATGGATTTATATTCTGGATTTTTGCCCAATTAAATTTGGGAATCAAATTTTCCCCAGGACAAAAAGAGTGACGTAACGTCTATGCTTTTTGCTTGGTCATCAGGGTGTCTGACACATGCGGAAACCCATCTCCAGGCTTAAGAGTATCCAAACCAAGCTAAGATTTCCATGCATGCCACCTACACATTGAACGTCTATGTAAGGGTACAACAACAATTTGCATTTATATAGCACCCTTCACAAGTAGGATAATGTCTCAGAGCGCTGTATACTGGTGGGGATGGATGCTGTAGAACCGAAGAACGATAACAACTTGCAGCACAGAAAGCCACAAGGTTCATTGTGCCTACGCCAGTTCCTTTAAGAATCTCATTTACCTGCCCTTTCCACATACCCCTATAGCTGACTCCATTTTAGGTATTCATCAAGTTCCCTTTTGAAAGCTAATATGGATTCTGCCTCAACCACGACTCCTGGAAGGGAATTCCATAACCTAATAATATTCTAATGCATACACGCACATATCCACTCGTGTGTGTGTGCATGCAGCATGTGTGTGAGAGTGAAAAATAAAAATTTCTCCCAACCTCCCCACTTGCTCATTTATTGACCATCTTAAATTGATGCCTTCTGGTTACTGATGTTGAGCAAGGAAGAAGAGGGAGGGGAATGTTTATAGGCATGGTCAAAGCAGTGGGATCTATGTAAGAGTAGGTTATGTATGATTTGTGGAAGAAATTGACAAGATTACAATTTCTTGCCCCATGCTTCAAGTTTAGTCCCATTTTGTATTTCTATTAGTGTATAAAAGTAAAATATCTAATTTATTTTTTGGCCAGACTAGTGTTGATAATGTAGAAACCAATCATCAAACTACAGATTATCCAAACCAGACAAAGTCCACATACGGGGAGAGAGGGGGGGAGTGGGATTGATTTGGATAGCTCTTTTCAAAGAGCCGGCATAGACATGATGGCCGAATGGCCTCCTTCTGTGCTGTATAATTCTATGATTCTATGTGTATCATCTACGCATGAAATTTCTGTGTGTGGAACGGAATGCATACACTATTCTCAGGGGGCCGCACCCTGCTTACCTAATTCCAGATACTATTAAGTGCAGGTTAGAAAAGATCAAAACCTGGGACCCCAGAGTGTGCTTGGGGTACTCTTGAGTTACCCAGCTAAAACCCACATAGCTTGTCATTGAGAGCACTGTCTGGCAAGCTTCCCACTGCTTGTCCAGCTAGCTCCAGCTAGCATGTCAGCACTTTAGCTTATAGGATTAAAAGGAGTCAATTGAGACAAATTCTTGCTCCCAATCTAATCCTCCAAGTCTTGCCAACAAGCAAAGCTAGCTGGTTTATCATCAATATAATAATAATAATAATCCTCGCATTTGATATAGCGCTTTTCACGTCGGGAGGATGTCCCAAAGCGCTTCACAGAACACACTGTAAAGTGAATTGACTGTATATTTGTGGGCGAACGCGGCATCCAATTGCGCACAGCAATGTCCCACAAACAGTCGTAGATTGAAAATGACCAATTTATTATTGTTTTTGGTTTTGGTTTTGGAGGGATTATTATTAGGCGTGTGGAGTAAGGAAACTTGCCCAAGGTTTCGCCCTGCCTGGAATTGAACTCGGGTCTCTCGCTTGCAAAGCGAATGCTCTAACCACTGAGCTACAGGACTCCACAATAGTGCCTTGAAGTACTGTGGACCCACATTGCTCAAGAACTGGAATACCAAGAGAGCCACAGAGGGTCAACTTGGATTGTAACATTCTGTTACCAAGAATGGCATCTTAAAGACAGCTCAGCCTCGAGGATGGTTGGACAACAGCCATTAGATTGGTTATGGCTATTACTAAGGAACAGAGTAGTTCAGTGAGGAATATCAGTGCTAACGTTTTACAATACATAACTTTGGCTTTCTTAAATATTAGATTGAAGAAATGTAACAGGAACAATGCAAATGCAATGAAATGCTGAACATTACTATTTTGGTAAAAAATAATTCAGTAATCCTCTGCATACTCAATTCCTTCTGCAGTATTGAAAATGTGCAGCTTTATGAGCATTTTCAAATATTACTGTCAAAAATTGTCTATCTCATGAAACACCTGAAGTAGAATTGTAGGTGGCCTCAAAGTATATTGGTGTTTCATTGCGCTGTCCCATAGAGTACCAGAATAGGGCTGCTGTCCATCAAGCTAATAATATCATTCTGAGTTACTGGTGGAAGACAATGGACACACAATATCCTCACTCAGCCTTTCTTGAATTTCTCCTCTTCCTGAGAAGCTCTGCAGCAGCAACATCATAGGTCTAGGAATCCTTCTCTTTAAGCAACTTTAGAGTATCTGTTAATCGGATTTATCAATAAAAATATCATTATAATGCCCATTGGCCTGCAGGAAACCTGATCGTGTTGTGTGTTTCGAACGCTGGAAGGAATTCCTATTTGCACAATACAATACAAATTTATATAGCGCCTTTCATGTCAGGAAGACGTCTCAAAGTATTTAACAATCCTGGCTTGGCACCTGAGCTGGAGTGGGAGCCAAGGGGACAGGGAGGGGAAAGATGACTAAGGTGGAGTTCTAGAGAATGTGGGCAGATAGGCTGAAAGCCCAACCGCTAATCGTGAGGCAGACAGGGTGGGGACATGAAGCAGGCCGGTGCCCGCTGAGCAAAGGGGGAATCCATTAATCAGATTCCTCGCAGAGAATCTCATTGTATAATAGATTTTTGGGGCCAAAGGGGGTAAAAAAAATGAATTATGGTGGTGGAGGAGGGGCTGCAAAACTTCCACAAAATATCTAATGCTGAACTTGAAATACCAAAATATATTTTTTCCTTTTGCAATGCTCAAGTACTGTACTGTTCAATGTTCCTGTAAAAAAAAGAAACTCTAAATTCCATACATTTCCAATACATTTCTGCGTTTTTAGACCTTGTTTTACATTTAATGATTGAAAATTCTAACTCAACAACATTCAAACATGAATAGATCACAGACCATGTACGAAAGTGAAACACATGCATTAGGGAAATTTCCCTGTTTGTTAAGTATAAATTAATTTCTGTCACACCACAGTACGACTGAATGTTATACCACTTTCTTCAAGACAGTTAACGTTTAGCATGGGAAGATTTTGTAGTTATATTTACACACCCTTGTTTGGCAGATAATATGGTTAATAGAATAAACTAACTGGGATCACAGCAAATTAAATGCAAGTTTCCAATGATAAAAACTGGGATGAAAACATCTACATAGAGTAAGTGAGATGAACTTTCACTCTTTTTTCCCCTCAGCACACAACTATATCCATAAACTGCATTTCCTTTTATATGGTTGTCTCTGAAGTTTGTTTGTAAATGTTCCAGTTTGCACTTTATTAACCCATCTCAGAAGCACTACAGAAAGGTACATGAGCAAAGTGATCATTTGGGGGATAATTAAACTTATAACATTGACCAACAACAAACTGCATTAATATAGTGTCTTTCACGTTGGGAGAACATTCCAAGCCGCTGGACATTCGAGGGGTTTCATTTTACGGCTGATGCTGGGACATTGCTGTGCCAAATTGGCTTCCACATTTGCCCAACAATTCAGTCACTACACTTCATAGAAAACTGTTTAAAGCACTGTATCAAACATAAGAATTATTATTTTTCAAACAGAAGCAAACTTATCTCAGTCATTACTGTAAGATGATGAGATTTGAATCGCTAGGTTTGAAGGCACTTTAGACAGTTGAAGCAAGGCCAAATTGAACTCCAAAAAAGGTAAATAATATCTAGTCCTAAGTTAATTGTAGTAATTCACATGCACCACCTCAACAGGGAATTTTGTTTCCACGGGGTATAATCTTCATCCAGCTATTGCATTGCCCAAGAGGCCATAACCATTTTGGAGGACAGTGATTAGGTAAAGCAGACCTGGTAATCCTCTGGTCAGGTGGAACTGGGCAAAATCAGCTGTCAAGAGACAGGAAGATCTTGTACTTCGCAGTGACTAACACAGTAACACAAGAGGGACTGCAAGATCAAAGGATGTGACACAAGGATCAAACACTGTACTCCCTTCCCACTATCCAAGTTGTTGTTACATTTTCCTTTAGTACTCAAATTGATGAAAGGTATTTCTTTTTCTCATTTCTGTATTTTTCATATTACCTACTGCAATGTCAGGTCTTCTTCTCCACACCAATCTTTGGACACATTTTGAAATTAGATGGCTCTCTGCGTTGTGCCTGTTCTTATTCTCCCAGGTGTAAACACAACAGTGCCTGAGTGTTCAGTCACAAGGTGCATTATTTTAATCCTGTCATTTAGCTGGCATGAACATAATGCTGTTATCGTGCCAATTCCAAAACAATTCCTCCAGATTTACACTGTACTTGCAGCATTGCATTATGTAAATCAGAGGTATTTCAAGATGCCTCAACATACAGCAAAGTGACATGCACACACAGGCCTTCCAAAAACTTAGTTGAAGAAAATAACACCAATCTCCAGTGTGCCCATCAGCCAGGGTTAACTCTTGGTCCAAATTGTGACTGGTGTCTCTTCGAGAGTTTGTCACAACACGATTCAGAATTTGTGGTGTTAATTTTTTTAAAAAGAGGTGAATGCAATCTTGTTAAAAAAGAAATTCAAACAATACTGGAGCACAAGGTGAAAAAGAAAATTGAAAAAAAAACTTGCATTTACATAGCGAGTTTCATGAGCGGTAGTGTCCTTCGCGAGCGCTGGATTGAATTAGATCCAAATATTTAAGACTGAGTTTCAATGAGAGCAATAAACATTATAACACTTCTAATTCTCTAGTTTTCTTGGTCTTAGGAATATAGAAACAAGAGGAAGACATTCAATCTGTCAAGGCATTTCATTGGATCATGGCAGACCTTTTAAAGCCATTAACCCACCTTTTCTCCATATCCCTAACGCCTATACTTCAAGCACCTACCCACCTAACACCTATACTTCAAGCACCTACCCACCTAACACCTATACTTCAAGCACCTACCTACCACCTACCACCTATACTTCAAGCACCTACCTACCTACCCACTCACCGAAAGCAAATTAACCAATACCTTTGAGATTCACTTTCTGATTGGGGGGGTCGGGGTAGCGGGGGGGGGGTCTGTTATTTTAGGAGAAAATAAATCCCCCGACAAATAGTACTTTGCATCCTGGGTCTAACTCTGCCAAGCTGCTGCCAGCTAATTAACTAAATTGCTTGGTAAGTACAGCAGCTCAGACAATGTTCAGGGAGGTTGCCAACACATTCTGAGCTCTGGCGCTGGAATGCAAGAACAGGCATTAACATGTACAGTATACACTTTCAGAATTGAGGGCACATTTCCAATGGAATGAACAGGTCAACAGGTTTGATGACAACTCTTGTCTGTCCTCTTCTTCAAACTCCTTTTATCAGCTCTTGGACAAGACACTGTTCTTCACATGAAGATTAATGAGTGCACCTGCACACGCTGCCTGTGATTTAGACTTTTACACAGTCGTGGCTTCACATAGGAAGCCATTGTGAGATGGTTATTTAATTCACATTTATTAGTTGTTCAACGTCAATCTTTTTACAGACATAAAAAAATCCAGCATTGGTCCATTGGTTCTAACAATATAATAATCCTTGCATTTGATATAGCGCCGTATCACGTCTTCGAGACGTCTCACACAACTCCTTCCTTATTGAACCTTTTTATAATAAAAATAACAGTCTTTGAATTTGATAGTGCCTGAGCACGTTGTTGAGACGTATGAAAGCACTTCACAGGATATACTGCAAACTGGAGTGACTGTATTCTGTGGATGAAACGCAGCAGCCAGTTGTGTTCAGCAACATCCCATGAACAGCTATGGAATGATTGACCAATTTTTATTTTAAACATCTCCATTTGGTTCCCCCTTAAACGTTTCAAGTAATACACTACAAAAATAGACCTATGACGCTTTATGTTCAGCACTATGTAAGATGGCCTGTTATCCAGTTCAGCCGCCAAATAAGTGACGGTAATAGATGACAATGAATAGAAAAGAGCTTCACACTCCATACACAGCAACCGCCCCCCTCCCCCCCACCCCCCCGGCACACTGCTTTGTCCTTAATGGATCAGTGGTTTCCTTTCTTACTTGATCTGTCAGCAGCCACAATTCATTCGCTAGTTCAGCATAGAAGAAATGATAATCCTGTATGTCAGAGGCAAAACTATTGCAAAATTCTCAATAATAACCCATTCAGGTGTGCATCATAGGCAGTTCAAACCCAACCCAAGCTAATGAGAAACTTCACAAAGATGTCTTCTAGCACAAACTCCATTGACAATTAAGTTAAGTCTAAAGACCTCCATACAGGAATAAATCGGTCATGCCTCCATGTCACAATGAAATAAAACACCTTATACATCAATCATATGTAGTGAGCAATTATTGTTCAAAGCCAGGCTCTCAGTTGTCCTTATTGTAAATGCTTCTCAACTTAGCTATTAACAGATGACCTCAGTATTATTACGGAGGGGGAAAAAAATGCACGAGGTTAATACAAATACCTTACATTGGTTTAGTCTTGGCATTAATGTATCCAAATAGAAAAGGAGGAGAAAAAGATGCTCTTCCTTAAACTGCACAAAAACATTTTCAAAGCACAACAATGATGTAACATTACAAAGTTGTCTTTGCTACAAGGCGCCTGACAGATTTATAAAATCATCAAGAGGTAGCAACTCTGAACAACTGCAGAGTCACAGATAACACTAAACAGCAAATTTAAATTATTTACAATCAATTTATAATAAGTAAATAATACATAAAAGCTCCTTAATAAAAAGTACTGGTGGTGAAATATTGTTTTTCAAACAGAATGATTAACCGTTATTAAAAGGGTAATAAAGCGTTTTAAAGTCCTTTTTACTACAAGTCATCAATTGATTTCCCCCTCCCATATCGGATACATTAAGAACCAAGACATTTTATTGGTTCCTTAATACAATTTATTCTTTGAAGACCCTATTTTAAATTAATGCACAGCTTCCCAATGAACTAAAGATCAAATGAGCTGTAATAATCAGAAAGCTGTAGGTTTTATCCTGGCCTGTGTTAGTTTGTGTCTCTTAGGTTAGACAAAATTCAACTGTTATCATTTTAGCACCATTGGGAAAATTTGCCAGGGCTCTTCTCTTGATTTCTTATCCAAAGACAGCTGGAGTCCTGTAGCATAGAAGTATTTTACCCACAAAATACAGTCACTCCACTTTACAGTATATTGTGAAGCGCTTTGAGATGTCTCAATGGCATAATAAGATGTTATACCAAATGCAACGATCATTATTATTATATTATTATCGTAGTTAACGTGCTTGCCTTGCAAACCAAAGGACCCGGGTTCAATTCCCGGGTGAGATGAAACCTTAGGCAAGTTTCCCTACTTCACACACCTCCGTTTACCTAGCAGTAAGTAGGAACCTGGTTGTTAGTCGATTGCCTGGACCGCTTTCCAGGGGTAATAATCCCTAGCTCCCAAAATAATAAAAAACAATTTAGTCACTCAATCCAAAACTCCATTTCTTATAGTTCCTTTGATGTCAGGAGGATGTCCCAAAGCGTTTTGCAGGATTTACTGTGAAGTGGAGTGACTGTGTATTTGTGGACGAACGCAGCATCCAGCTTGTGCACAGCAATATGCCACAAACAGCCGCACAATGAATTTTATTTGGGGGATTGTTGGTCAGAACACTAGGGGAAACTCTTTTTTCCTTTTTGAATAGTGTCATGGGATCTTTAACATCCACCTGAATCAGCAAACGTGACCTTGATTTAATGTCTCATCCGAAGGACGGCACCTCCAACAATGCATCACATCCTCAACACTGCTTTAGAGTGACAGCTTATTAGACTAGTCGCAACGTGGGGCTTGAACTCACAATCTTCTGACTCAGAGGCAAGAGTTCTAGTTGTGTGGCTCTTCTGACCCAGAGTTGAATGTGCAACCAATGGAATCAAACAGACATCACTAATGATTCCCTGATAATTCAGGTTAATAAGAAGTAGCTTCAAAGAAAGCTAGTCAAACTCTCCAGTGCTTTAAGAAGTAAAAGGACGCATGACCCCAGGTGCGACCACACCAAACAAACTAAAGTCTGGAATGAGCTATTAATATCTAAAATATATTTTTGTTCTTCACTATCAAATGTTCCATAATGTTACATAGTAACATACTGTTCAACTTTAATCCAACAATGTTCTCTGTGATCTTAGAAAGACAAAACTATTGAGCTAATTCAAGCACCATCACAAGATTGAGGAGGAAATTCAACGTCTGGCAGAAATGCATTTCAATCTGTATCTTGGGAGTTATACTTTGAAATGAGGGTTTACACCTTGCTTAGCGGTTATATAGTAGCACTTAAAAGAAACCAAAGTGTTCCAGGTCACTTGAGATATAAATCACAAGAATGACTGGCAGAGGCCATTGTCTACAAATGACCTGTGGGTTTTTTTTAAAAAAAACTTGACCTTCAGCTCAATTTATGTGAAAGGTTCAAATGTTTGACTTGATCGAATGAAAATGCAACACTAAAAGTCTCATTTATTCTATCCAAATGCACTTGACCAACTTTTTGTTGTGGCACATTTCCTTCAACACAGGGCAAGTCATTCTACGTTGCTTAAACTTGGCACCAAGACCATCATGTTAAGTCATTATGCAAACCCATCAACAGCCTGCAGTGGGGTTTCATTTTGACCTCAAGAAATTACAGGGAAAAAGAATGCCATCATTAGTTTGCATTTCAGTAAGAAGGTGTACCAGTTCCACTGGCTTTTTTTTGCGGAAGAACAGCCTACATAGAATTTTACACTATTTCAAATCAGCGCTGTATCGATAACAACAAATTACATTTGGATAGTGCCTTTCACGTCAGGAGGACGTCCTCAGGCTGAGTCTCACATCATCAGTTTCAAACTGGAACTAAATGGGGCTAACCACAGTGCAGGTTCCTCGGCTTTCCTCTTGTTTGCTTATGGCTGATAAACTTGGTATTGTTAAGTCAATCAAATACTGGGCATTCTAGCTACGGTATTTTACCTCATGAGCATGCATAAGAAGGGAATGGGTGAGGGGAATCGGAGGTGTGGAGGTTAAACACTGGCATGGATGGCCTGTTTCAGTACCACATTACTCTACGTAACTTTTTTTGTTCCTTTTAGAAAACAGAAAGAGAAACAAAACTATTGCTATAATAATCCTTACGTTTGATAGTCATTCACATAGGGAGGACTTTTCAAAGTGCTTCCCAGGATATACAGTAAATGTAGTAACTTTGTGTTTGGTAGGCAAACTTGGTAGCCAATTTGTGCACAGTAACGTCCCACAAAAACCTGTGAAGTGAATGACCAATTTTCCAGGAGAAACTCCCTTCTCTTTTCAAATAATATCTGGTATCTTTATGTCCACGACACGATCAGGCAGACGGGGCCTTATCATTTCACCTGAATGGCACGATCTCCAACAATGCAGCACACCTCCAGCACTGCACAGGAGTGTCAGCCTAGAAGACTATGGGAGTTCAAAGTCCTTACACTAGACTTCAACCCACAAGCTTCTGACTCAGAGGCCAAGAGTGTATATAACCGCTAAGCAAGGTGTAAGCCCTCTCATTTTTAAGTATAACTCCCAAGATAGAGGTTGCAAGTCAAAGCCATAACAAGTAGGGTGGTCCTAACTGGACAAGTAGCAGGAAAGCTGGAAGACAGTGCTCTCAGTGGCAAGCTATGCAGGTTTAGCTGGTTATACTCCAGCAGTACCCAACACACACTCTGGGGTCTTCAAGACTTGGCTCTTGCCAATCCCTCCAAAAAACAAAAACAATAATAAATTGGTCATTTTCAATCCACGACTGTTTGTGGGACACTGCTGTGCGCAATTGGCTGCCGCGTTTCGCCCACAAATATACAGTCAATTCAGTTTACAGTCTATTCTGTGAAGCGCTTTGAGATGTCGATAAGACGTGAAAAGCGCTATATCAAATGCAAAGATTATTATTATTATAATTTGCGGCTAATATCTTCCAGAATTAGATAAACAGGATGTGTCCCTCCTGGGAGAGATTGCACATTCCATTCCAATAAACATCTCTGAAATTTCCATGTGGAGGTGAGATGCATGGAACTCTCAGTTTGGTTTGGATACTCTTAAGCATGGTGATGGGTTTTCACATGTAATAAACACTAAACTTAACAAGCATTTGTTCCTATTTTTATTATTTTTAAACGCTTCAATTTATATGGTGTCGGTCTCACTGGAGAAGCTGGTTCAAAGGAATTTCTGTGCCCAACAATGCGAGGCTGACTTTTGGCATGCACAGATTCAATCAAATGAGAATCCTGACTTCATGACTGTATCTCTGCTCATATTCATTCTGCTGCTTCACACTCTGTGGCTGGTAATATTCTGGGATAGGTATAACAATTCTATAATCCTTGCGTTTCGCCCCCAAAATCTAGTCAACTCACTTTAAGGTATATTCTTGTGAAGCTCTTTGGGATGTCTCAAAGATGTGATAAGGTGCTATATGAAATGCAAGGACTATTATTATTTGATATAGTGCCTCATCACATCATTGAGACATCTCAAAGCGCTTCACAGGATATACTCTAAAGTAGTGCAACTGTGTGTATATCACTACTATTATAGATTATTATTATTATTATTATCATCATCAACATGACAAGTTATTCAACTAGAATTTATGATTGAATTTGGGAAGGTATTGCTGATCTGTTATTCATCCACTAAGCAACTTGGCTTAGATTGGAACTCAGCAGCTTGGGGTGAAAATTACAGACATAAATCCTGCACCTCATCATTCCAAAGTCTTTCACGGTTCATCTTGATCAAATTTCACCAACTACGATACGATTTGCTAGTTTTCTAGCTCTATACACAAAAATAGTTAATTTAATTTGTTCTTAAGCTCCCATTCACAAACCTGTTAAGTGTCACAGTAGAGAAATCAGAACAGTTGGATCCGATCACTTGAACCGAAGAACTGCATCACCATCCACTCAAAGGACCATAACATAACCACCGATCCATATATACAGACACAATGTCTCAAACATTTGGGACTGTAAAGGGTTAATGAGGCCCAGCTTTGTAACCAATCTTTTTGCGTATGTGCAATTGTTAAATAGATGGCAGTGGACCAAGATTCTAATGTGTGGCCAACAGTTAAATATGATTCACGCACTCCAGGAGGTAACTCAGCACAGGCCAAAGCTAAACTTTATTTGCACCAAGTAGCCATCAGGAAATAGTTCAAAGACTAAAATAAGGGCTTTCAAATCTGCCTCAATCAATTTAAAGGAGTTCAGTGGATAACAGGGTCCAGATCCTAGCATTCTTTAGTCAATATGAAGATTTTGGAAGAAAAGCAAGTGGCTCACAAAGCTTGCTAAAACTTCGCAAAACTATGGCAGGGCCAGAGATGAATTCAATCATTAAGAAATTCCACACTTTAAACCAAGTTTACAATACATCTATAATAATCATAATCTTTGCATTTGATATAGTGCCTTATCACATCTTCGAGACGATTCAAAGCGCTTCACAGGATACACTGTATAGTGAATTGACTGTATATTTTGTGGGCAAAACGCAACAGCTAATTGCGCACAGCAGTGTCCCACAAACAGTTGTGCATTGAGTGACCAAATTTCTTTTTGAGGGATTATTACATCCTGTATTATTATCTATTTATATTATATATTATCTTTATTCTGAAAGAGATGAAAAGCAGGAGTCTCTGCTGCCTATTAAATACAAGGAAATGATTCTTGGTCCTGAATGCCAACCCTGTTAATATATAATAATCCTTGCATTTGATTGTGTGTCTTATCTCAAAGCAGTTCACTTACATTTTCTGTAAAGTACATTTGTAAGCAAACACGACAGGCACTTTTCGTACAGCAATGTCCTACAAACAGCCTTGAAGTAAGTGACTAATTCCATCTGGAGGATTGTTAGCCAGGATACCAGTTAACAAGAGAAGAAACTCCCTTCTCTTTTCAAGTAGAAAAGGACTTTTCAAGGATCTTTAACACCTATCTGAACAGGCAGACATGACTGACCTCAGTTTAGTGTCTCATTCAAGGGATAGCACCTTGGAAAATGCAGCGCTGCCCCCAACACTGCACTTAAGTGTCAACCTAAACTATGTGAATTCAAAGTTGCAAAGAACAAGAAAATCACACGTAAATGAATTGCACACACATCTTCCTATCAGAGAATTTCTAAAAGATCTTTCAAGTTGTAATAATTTGGCCTGGCTACTTCCACCGCCAATGAAGAATTTCTTATTTTAGTGCACAGCGAAAGATCAGAATGTGTATTGACAAATGAAGTATAAATGAAGGGAGGGAGGGTGTAGGGGACCATAAGCATAATCAAAAAGGTCTATATACTGGATTTGAAAGTTGGGAGGGAGGGGGGCAAGGTGCAGGGATTGAGGGAGAGAATTCCAGAGCATAGTGGCTGAAGGCACAGCCACCGATAGTGGAACGGAGGGGATAAGAGACAAACAGGATGCTGGAGCCAGCCGCGCGGAGGCAGTGGGTGGTGGAGTGGGGGTTAAGCAGATCATATAGATAGGGAGATGCGAGAGCATGAAGGGATTTGAAAACAAGTGAGAGGATCTTGAAATTGATCTGTTCAGTAATTGGTAATCATTGCAGCCTGGCAAAAATTGGTGTGATGGGGGTACAAAATTTTGTGCTGGTGAGTATCGAGGTGGCGAGTTTTGGATTAATTGAATTTTGTGTATGGTGGAGCTGGGAAGACCAGCAAGGAGAGAATTGGAATATTATACCAATGGAATATAAAAGTATGGATGCAAAATGTCATCCATACTTTTATATTCAAATCACATTTACATTAATGGATCAATATACTGTGTACACAATTGGGAGTCACCGGATTCACAAATATTGAATCGGAATATAACGGTTTCCCTTCGTGGCTGAAGATGGCTTTTCAAACATTGTGAACACCTGGATGTGTGAATTTGTTTATAGTGTAGAAGCTGCTACCTGCACAGCAACCACACTCTTGGACAGCAAGCACTGTAACCTGGTGTCAAGGAATATCCAAGAAGACCAGACCAGACTGGCAGAAACCATTACCCCTGGAAAGCGATCCACCAATCAACTAACAATAAGGATCCTACTTACTGCTAGGTGAACAGAGACATGTGGAGTAAAGAAACTTGCCTGGTAAGGTTTCAACTCGCCTGGTAATTGAACCCAGGTCCTCCCACTTGCGAGGTGAGTGCTCTAAACGCAGACTTATAATCATTGATCTTATACATACCCCATATTCTTTAGCTGCAGTGGCCACACTAAACAAGATATCTTCCTCCACAAAAGGTCTCACAGCATCGTGGATGATAACTACTTCAGGCTTGGCCAGCCGAGATCCATGGGGCTGGTTTTCCACAAATGCTTTGAGCCCATTGAAGATGGATCTGTGCCGAGTCAGTGCACCTTCAACCACTGTAACCCTTGAGTTACCGTATTGTTGTATAATAGAGTTCATCAGTTCAATGTTCTGCTTTGCCACCACCACCACAATTTCTTTGATCCAGGGAATTCTGTAAAGATAAATAAGAGTGAGCAAAAATAAAACTGTAGAAATACTTTACAAAATAACAATCCTGATTGAATAAAGTTAATGAAGTGTAAGGTAAGAGTGCCAGCCTAACTCAGTTGGCAGCATTCTCAACTAAGAGTCGGAAGGTTGTGGTTTGAAGACGTTAACATGTTGAGACCTTGAGCTCACAATTTGTGGCTCACAATGTTAAGCTGAATTCCAATGTGGCATTGTCCAAGGTTCTGTCCTTTGGACAAGATGTTAAACTGAGGTCCCATTTGCTTGTTCAAGTGGATGTTGATAATCTATTAAAAAAAGGAGTTTCTTCCAATGTTTCGACAAGTTGGTCATTCACATCATGGCTGTTTTTGAGACACTGCTTTGTAAATTGGCTGCCGTGTTCACCAACAAATACACAGTCAATACATTTCACAGTAAATTCTGCGAATTAGTTTGAGATTTTCAATGACGTGATAAAGCTTATATTAAATGCAAGGTTATTTTATATTATTATCCAAGTTATTCTAAATTTGCTTCTCTATACCCTTTAATACCCTTCCTCTGCATGTCCAATTATTTTTTTCACCTCAAATCCCTTAACAGCAGGAAAAGGTTTTCACGATTAATTCTCTCAATTTCTTTCATTATCTTAAACCACTTCTATCAAATTATTCCTCAACCTTCTCTTCTGAAATTGGAAAAGTCCTAACCTCTCCAGCTTCCCCTCCACGCTATATAATAATAATCCTAGTGAACACCTACCCTACATTCTCACCATAGATCCAAAATGCTACAATGTTAGGTAATCATAAGGCAACTTATTATATTACTTTTACATCAATTGTGCAAAGTCTGAAACATTTCTTTCAGGAATTCTGCAGGAAATATAATTTATCCTGATATTAAAAAATAGACGTTTTTGGCGACAGTTACATTTCCTGAGACTACCGCAGCATGTTGCTTCAGGGTTATATAATAAATCTGCTTCATTCCAGACATCCGAGAATCCACCATCCTTCCAATTATATTATCCTGGTATTTCTTTCCAACACTGTTTGAAGACATCTTATACCGCAAAATATGAAAGCCATGCATTAATAAATAATGTGGTTACTCGATCCACGGGTGTTTGTGGACACTGTTGTGTGCAATTGGCTGCTACGTTTTGCCCAGAAAATATACAGTCAATTCATTTTACAGTACATTCTGTGAAGCACTTTGAAACATCACGGAGATGTGATAAGGTGCTATATTAAATGCAAGGATTGATATTAGTAGAACTGTACATTCATTGAAAATTAATAAATTCTACTTTCCCGTTTTAAAACATTCAAAAGTGGAACCTTTTCTAGCTTGTCCAAGGTCATAAACATCACTAATGAACTACAAAAGTTATATTTCTAGTGAATTAAAGGAGTTAAGTGTTGACAATTGGAAAATAAAAGCAAATCCAAGTTTGAGCAAACTATTATTTCCTTCTGTATGGCTTTCATTTACTACAATATTGCTTCATACTTCAAACCTCCTACCAATCTGCCCACTCCCTCCGCTCAACAGGCTCCAGCCTACTTCACATCACCCGACTCCCACACCCCACTATTGGCGGGCAGGCCTTCCATCACTCTTCCCCCACCCTCTGGAATTCCATTTCACAGTTCCTCTGCCTCGCCCCCTCCCTTGCCTTCTTCAAGACCCTTCTCAAGACCCTCCTCTTTGTCCATGCCTTCGGTCACCTTCCTACCTCCCCTGCCCTTTACCCTCCCCAATCTCAACCCCCAGCTCGGGTTTGAAACACTGACTGTCCAGCACCTTGGGACGACCTCCCAACATGAAAGGCCCAATACAAATGTAATTTTTTTGTTGTTGTTCATTTGCTATCTTATTTCCCAAGCTTTTTTGGACATACTGTGGAGTCCTGTAGCTCAGTGGTTAGAGCACTCGCTTTGCAAGCGAGAGACCTGAGTTCAATTCCAGGCAGAGGGCGAAACCTTGGGCAAGTTTCCTTACTCCACACAGAGCCTAATAATAATCCCTCCAAAACAAAACAATAATAATTGGTCATTTTCAATCTACGACTGTTTGTGGGACATTGCTGTGCGCAATTGGCTGCCGCGTTCGCCCACAAATATACAGTCAATTCACTTTACAGTGTGTTCTGTGAAGCGCTTTGGGACGTCCTCTCGACGTGAAAAGCGCTATATCAAATGCAAGGATTATTATTATTATTATTATTATACCTTCATTTTTAACAGACTGACTATCTGCCTGCAATACCTGCAAGGAAAAGATACCAAGTTAGGTTCCTGTGAATTAAAAGGCCACATCAGGACCATGGAGAAGTGGATAGAGTCCAGCCAGTATCCTTTGTTCGACTTACAATAAATTTATTCCTAGAGATTTGAAATTGAAATGTCCTTATTCTGCTACCATACGGACACAAGATAGGATAACAAAAAGACATTAAGCCCTGCTATTTTCTCCCCCTGCAGTTTACACTCAATGATCATATGCATCTTCACACAATTTAATATAAAACTGTCCATTTCCGCCACACTGTCCATTTGCTCCACTAAAGCAATCTATTTTTTTTATCAGCTGAGTGTCGGACACATGCGGAAACCCATCACCAAACCATAGCTGAGATTTCCACGCATCCCACCTACAATTGGAAATCCCAAAGATAGATTGTTGGAATAGAATACACACTCTCTCCCTGGAGGGACCCGTCCTGTTTACCTAATTCCAGAAAGTATTGGGCGCAGGTTGGCAAGACTTGGTTACTAATGCCAGATGTTTTCAATTGTAAATTAGTTTCTTTAAAGTAGACTTTTTCTATTTTCTTATTCTGCTACCAGCAACACCCTCTCTCCCCACCCCAAAAAATATAACAGAAAACAGGTCAATACTGCAATTTCCAGCGCCAACAGCTGGCTTCTGCGTTACAAAATGGACAGCTTCTGGGTCATCAGATCACCGCTGACAGCACTTCTAGTGCAATGGCAGGAACCATACTCATATAACTTCCTGCTCTTGGCATGCAAAACTTTAAAAGTGACATCAGTGATGACCTGATGATCTAACATCCTTTTCATACTCCATTTATAATGTGGGGTCCAGGATATTGGGCCTAGATCATGACATTTATTAGGGTCGCCCTGTAATTACTTCAGGTCCTCCTCAGGGAGAATAATAAGTCATCTATCTAGAACAATGGTTGAGGCTAAATCCATATTACCTTTTAAAGGGAATTAGTTAAATATACGAAAATAAATAAAGGACAAATAAAAGAGCCTGCACAGACAATGAGCTAAATGACCTCCATCGGCGCTATACATTTCTGTGGCTCTATCCACGCTAGCAGCTAGCTCAACCGTGAAGCCGGTAAAGGGGCGAGGTGATTTAAAATGTGGGAAAATATTTATAACATGTTTCATTGTTCGGTCCACAATACAAGAGCTGTGAATGATTGTTATAGACGCACCTGAATTCTCATTACTTATTGAGAGATAACAGAACACTGTTAATTTTTAACCATCAATAGCTTTTGCCTTCACACCTTTTGGTTTTAAACACAAAACATTCCCTTTACAACGTCACTGCCGTCATCAAACTGAAGAACCAAGGAAACCCATGAGAAGCTCCTGAAATTACATGTTAAGATACTGTCATGAGTTTTCATAATTCAACAAAACATCTTTGAGTTTCTGAGGCAATTTTTTGGTGACACTGGTGATATTTTCAGCACCCTTGGACGTCTTTCCGACGTGAAGGATCCTATACAAATGTAATTTGTTGTTGTTGCATTTTCATATAGAACTAATAATTGGATGGTTCTTAACACAGAACTTGAGAAGGGATATTCATTGAAACGCCAATGTTTTTTGTTTAAATCCTGTACTTCAGTTCTGCTTATTCTTGAAGGTCTGAAGAGAATCCACAAAAATGTTGTTGACATTATTGTGATTTTCCACCGGCACAGAGAGCATGATAGCAATGTTCCTTCAGTAAATTGACCGAAGGTTTCTTGCATTGAGAAAACATAAACTCTCTACAGTGAAGCGCCTGATATAAGAACTGACCAGAGGGACTGCAATAAAATAACTATACTTGCATTTGATATCTTGTCATGGTTTTTTGACGCTCACCTGAACTAACAGATGTGACCTCTGATTAACGTATCATCCAAAGAACAGCACCTCTGATAAGTAGCACTTCTCTGACACTGCACTTGAGTGTCAGCCTGAACTGTGAGCAAATGCGGCTTGAACACTCAACCTTGTGACTCATAGGTGAGAGGGCTACCAACTAAATCAAGTTGATATCATTGTCTTCTGGTCCTGCCCATTCCAATATAAAAATACCAAACTGCACCGTATAGGCAGTGAAATGGGATTAAGGGAAGTGGTAGCATATAGTGCCATAACATGTTCGGTGGAGAAGCAAGCTCCATTGATCTTCTAAATTTCTATGTAACTTTCAGATCCGACCTCAGGTTTTTTAATTTGATATGAAGGATACTTGAAAAGCTAAACTAAGAATCAGCACTATAGGCATGTCTTAAAACGTACCTCTTTGACAGCGCTTTCTTTCGGTCATCTTTCCCCTCACCACCCACATTGACTCCCACTCCCCAGCTCAGGTACCCATCCAGCATTGTGAAGCGCTTTTGAGATGTCCTCTCTATGTGAAAGGCACTATGTGAATGAAAATAGTATGGTTGTATTGTATTTCATTGAGAATGAACCCCAAAATCCTAGGCATTAACAGATCAAAAAGAATAGACAACCTTTAGCAATACAATTAACTCAGGCTCAGAAACCAGACTTTGAAATGTTGAGACTGAGACATACTAGCAGATACAACAAGCCCAGACTCCATTATCCTAGGCTGACAAAATCATTCCAGAATAAGACAGTAGCAAAGGTAACAAGTCTACACCATCTCAATAAGCTCAGACAGACACTTAGAATCAAATATAACAGTCCAGATAAAAACTACAGTTCAAATGCAAGCAAGGTTGAGTGTCAGAACAGGTAAATGATAAATGCATATTGAAAGATGTTGAGGCATGCACTGATATTCTGCAGACAAAAATGTATAACCCACAGAGGAAAATGGATGAGTTATGTCTTGAGTTGCAGACAAAAACATTTAACCTGCAGACAGAAATTCGAGCAGGATATGTACATAATTTGAGTTATGGGGAACTGCATCACATTGGAAAATATCACAGCCTTGTTCACTATGGGCAAAGAATAGCTGAAAATGTATAGATGCGTAAAAAAGAACACCACAGAATACTGCACCACAGTATGTGAAATGCATCATCTCGCTAGAAGCATCAGTGGAACAGACTATAACCCATTTAAAAAGATCAGAAATGTTTTAACCTCTAGCTCCAAGAGGAGATGAAGATGACCAGACAAATCCTTAAGGATCCGGATAAGAATGCAAGAGACTCTCATTATTGTTGGGTCAATCAGATGCGGGAACCCATTACCATGCTTAAGAGTATCCAAACTAAGAATTCCAGGTATCTCACTTACACATGGAATTTCCAGAGATAGATTGTTGCAATGGAATGGGCACTCTCTCCCTGGAGAGACACATCCTGCTTACCTAATTCTGGAAAGTATTAGGCCCACTTTGGCAAAAGCCAAGGATTGAGGCCCCCAGAGTGTGCTGGAGTCTAACCAGCTAATGCATAGCTTGCCATTAATATAGTCTGGCAAGCTTTTCCGCTGCTTATCCAGCTAGAGCCACCCAACCCATTAGGGCTTGGGCTTGCAGGGTTAACAGGAGCTGAGTGGGATGATTCCCTGGCTCCAGTGTCTGTTCTGCCTTCCAAGTCCTGCCAATAAGACAGGCCAACTGTGCCATTACCAGCAGTGCCCTGGAATACTGCGGATCTGCTTGGCTCAGGAACCACACTATCAAGACCACCACAGAGGTTTGGCTCAATTCCGACATTCCATTGCCAGGCATGTCACCTGGAGCCAGTTCAGCCCCAAGGAGATCTCGCTTATCTCCCCCCGAAGGAGGATAGTCACTAGTTGATCATTCAACATCCGACAATCACGGGTTTGAATCCTCATTAGAGGAATAATAATCCTTGCATTTGATATAGCACCTTATCATGTCTTCGAGATGTCTCAAAGCACTTCAAAGAATATACTGTAAAGTGAATTGACTGTATATTTTGTGGGCGAAAGTCAGCAGTCAATTGCGCACAGCAGTGTCCCACAAACAGTTGTGGATTGAATGTCCAAATTAGTATTATTGTTTTATATTTTTTGAAAGAATTATTACCCCTGGAAAAGCGATCCGCCAATCGACTAATAACCAGGTTCCAATTTACTGCTAGGTAAACAGAGGCTTGTGGAGTAAGAAAACTTGCTGAACATTTCGCCCTGCCGGGAATCGAACCCAGTGGGTAGGCACCAGCAGATGTTTAATTTTAGCGCCTTGGGACGTCCTCCCGACATGAAAGGCACTCTGTAAATTTAATTTTGTTGTTGTTGTTTAGACTTTGGAATAGCAGATTATGCAACAAATGGGAGAATAACATAGGAACAATCTTATTAAAAAAACAAGATAAACAGTGAAGAACACAGTTCTAGTTACAACAATCTAATTTTTTCAGATGACCTTAGATATCAGAACAAGAAGATTTAGCATATTATAATGTTGAGGTTTATTTATTGTAAACCTTACTCAGATTACAGCGAATGTCCAAGTGGTAAGTATTATGAGCTTGTCAATGTAGTACATGATTGCTTCCTGATTCAGTGTCAGGAAGCCCATAAAGGGCAGTTATTTCCTTGACATAGTTCCAGTCAGTGACCCCTACACCGTTCATAGAGTAAAAGTCTACAGTGACCACAACTCAATACCATATGGTTTCAAAAAGCACAAGCACACAACCAAACTCTAGTGTACGGCTTTATACGAGAAAATATCAGAGATATGAGGGCTGAGCTAAGAGCCATAGACTGGAAGGCTTTACTCAAGCAAACAATTTGAGGAAACCTGAACATCTACCAAAAACATGCAGAGCAAGTTGATTAAATGTATACCCAAGTGCAGCAGAGGCAAATTAAGATCAATTAACTAATTCAGTCATAAAGCACAGGATGCAAGGTAGAATCCTTCTTGGTCTGTGTGGCTCAGTAGCAATGCATTGTTCATCCAATAAGGGAGAAAGCTGATGTTTCTGTTTTACATTTTGAACCTACAACTCTCTGATTCAGAGGACACAGAGCTATACCAACTGAGCCAGGCTGACACATGATCTGAGATGTTTTGCTTTCTTTCAAAAAATATTCTTAGGACCAGTTTTAAAAGAAATACAGTATACACGAAGTTTGGAGGACATGCAGCAAGTCCACTGAGCAAATGACTGTGAAATCATAAACCTCTTTGGTAACCATGAGACAGGTAGAACAAAATAACAATCACTGCCTAAAGTATTTGGGTTGGGGGGGAGTAGGGAAGTTTCTTTCAGATATATTTATAAAAAGCCATAAGAGTACATTACAAGCTGATACTACAATTTCAGTCATCCTCCAGCACTCAAAAACATTGAGATGGACAACTTAAAAAAGCTTGTGAATTTGTAAGAGAAAAATAATTGTCTGGGAAATTAAAAATTAAATATGCAACAACTACGGCTTTATATAGCAGCCTTCACGCTGGGTAGCCTACCAGAGCTCTTGACATTGGACACTGCTGTGCAAATTGCTCTTGCGTTTGCCTACAAATACAGTCACTACACCTTACAGTAGTACTGCTAAATGCTTTGAGATTTTTCAACAATGTGTTAAGGCGCTACATCAAAAGAAATGATTAACCATTAATATAGTTAATATATTATCTTAAAGGGGAACAGAAAAGAATAAGGACTTCCTGGCCGTGAGGCCGCTGCTGACATACCTTCCTGAACACTGAGCCACAGGTACAAGCGGTGACATCTGACAATAATAATTATTGCATTTGATAATAGTACCTTATCACGTCTTCAAGACGTCTTAAAGCGCTCCAACAACAAGTTACATTTGTATAGCGCTTTGCACATTGGGAGGACGTCCCAAGGTGCTGGAGGGTGCACGTGAAGGTGTAGTGACTGTGCATTTTATGGGGGGGAAACGTGGAAGTTGAGAGGAGACACTGCGCGCAGTGCTCACACCCGTCACATCACACACACGTTCTCCCCGCGGTATTGTGACGTCACAGAGGTAACCATGGAGCCGGGGAACGCCGTGTGATCCCGGGCTGAAGCGCTACTGTGACGTCACAGAGGTAACCATGGAGCCGGGGAACGCCGTGTGGGCGGCGGTGCGGGGGCTGCGGCCCGCGGGCCGCACTCACCTGTGCAGCGCCCGGAGGCTCAGGCTGACCAGCGGCGTGTTCAGGAGGCGGCAGAACTGCTTGGGGGTGGCCGCCCCCAGTCTCTCCCCGCTCCCCCCCGCGGGCAGCACGGCCCCCACCCAGAAATCCACCTCCCGGCTCGCCGCGGCCCTCTCCTCGCCCGGGCCAGGCCGGTTGCCAAGCCACGTTGGAGCCGCTCCGGCCCCGAGGCTCTGGGCCGCTCCCGCCTCCTCCTCCTCCTCCTCCATGGGAACAGCCGAGGAGAAGCCTGAGGGACGCGCTGCACCGGCCCTGTCCCTGTGAGGGGCTGTGAGCTAAAGGCCGGCGCCCCCGAAGCCTCCGGGGACCAGAGATACCGATAACCTCCTTTGCCTTTAATCTGAATTACTTTCCCTTTTGCTCCTCGGACCGCGGCGCCGCACACACTCCTCGTGCGGTTACCAGAGCCATCTTTGTGCGGGGCACCGCTCTGCAACCCGAGCCCCGGGGCCTCCATCCGGGGTCTGGGTCTAGGTTCAGATTTACAATGCTAATTTTTTCTTATCTGATTATTATTATTATTATCCGTTATTATTATCTGTGGTTATTATTATTATCTGTGGTTATTATTATTATCTGTGGTTATTATTATTATCTGTGGTTATTATTATTATCTGTGGTTATTATTATTATCTGTGGTTATTATTATTATCTGTGGTTATTATTATTATCTGTGGTTATTATTATTATCTGTGGTTATTATTATTATCTGTGGTTATTATTATTATCTGTGGTTGCTAAACTGTTGTCTTCTTTTCAGCGGCCGGTAGTCACCTCGAATTATCAAATGTTGCTGCAGATATTGCAATACATTTCTCTGATGATCTTCAACCTACATCTACTGTCTCCCACTCTCTGCTGAATGAAAGCTGCTATACTGTCACCAGTTCTTTATCCCCATTTTTGTGGATCCATAAAACAAGTTTATAGTGACAATTGAAGTAGGGGTAAAAGCCAGTGTTAAACTTAACCAGTCTTGCTGCAGGTCCTTCCTATTGCTATTGCAGTTATGCTGGGACAGTCAAGCCACCCTGCTGACTGACTGACCTTGAGCAAGGTCAGAGTCAGTCATCCTGATGACTGTAAGAATCTTGCCCTCTCGAGATTAGTTTGGACCATCTGCCCACAGCAGCATCAACCTGCTTTTCAAATGCGTCCAGTGTCCTATCCAGGACCATCCTTACTGGGCAACCTATTCCAGTCGTTAATTACCTTGTGAGTAAAGAAACACTTACTAGTATCTGTCCTGAAATTGCCCTTTGCAAATCTTCTCAACTTGGAGAAGGCTTCCTCATCTATGCTGTTGAAGGTGAGCGTTTAAAAAGGAACTGGATAACAACAACATGCATTTATATAGCCCCCTTCACCTACGATGATGCCTCTGAGTGTTACACAATGGTGGGAGTGAATGCTGAGCTAGGAGGAAGGGGAGGTTGAATATGTAATAATAATCCTTGCATTTGATATAGCGCCTTATCACATCATTGACACGTCTCAAAGCATTTCACAGGATGTAGTGTAAAGTGGATTGACTGTATTTTGTGAGTGAAATAGTGGGAATTGAAGATAGATAAAGAGGGGATGTGGCAGAGAGATCGCTGAAGAGTGTTCCAGAGGTTGGAGATGTCGTGACTGAAGACTTGGCAACTGATGGAGAGGGATAAACAAATATAGAGGAATAGGATTAGAGGAGATAATTGCAGTTGGGGAGTGAGCACCAAACACAGACACAATGAGCTGAATGGCTACTTTCTATGCTGCAAACCTTCTATGATTCTACATAGTGTAATGATAGCATATGGCATATGCATTATAATCAATTAAACCTTTAGCTATTTACCAATTACAAATGCCCTGTTTTACATAAAAATCTCATCATAATATTTAACTTCCTGGATTGTTTGCTTACTTAATCCTGAGTCAGCCTTTTTGCTGTTTGAAAATTTGGCCCATCTATCACCATCTATTACCCATGTTATCACCCTGTTTCATAAAAAGGTTCAGAATTCTAGCAAAACTGAATCTTGCCTGCCCATCATGCATACAGTACAGGTCCCTAAAATGATCCCTAGTATTGGATTTCTGGATGGTCTATAGAATCTATACCAACTGGGTTACTTTGCACAGCCTGCTCCAAAGCTACTGACCCAGTTGCCCACCCCCAGCTCAGCAAACAACAGCTTGCTTCATGTCCCCTGAGCGAACCGCTTTGCCATCAGTGAGCAAACTTTCAGCTATCCTGCCTCACTGTTTGGAACTCCATAGGGGAGTCCTTCCGTCTCAACGCACCCACCTTTCCATTTTAAAGCCTTCCTTAAGACCTATCCCCCAATGTGAAATAAGTGTCAATCATTATTATTTTAACAATTTTGAAACAGAGCATTTAAAAAACTGGATTATTTCCTAGTACTACGTGAACATAGATTGAATTGTTTGTATTTCATGCCCAGTTTACACTGCTGGAAGCAAAGCAAAATGCTTCCAGCAGTGATAAAAAGAAGTAAGTCTGATTACTTCCTGCTCATAATCACTTTGCCTGGGGCCTGAGAAGAGTTCTGATTGTGTGTAAAAACTAGGTATTAGTTTTTAATGTTATTAAAGAGTCAGTCGCCCGACTGTCTTTCAATAACATTAAAAATGATTTCTTAAAAGTTCTTGGGTGGTCTGTTGGCCCTTCTAAAACCTCTTAAGGGATTATTTTCAAGAATATTCTTGTTCAATTTGCACCGTTTGCAATTTTCTGTGCAAACTATACTTGACTAACTGTAACTAATGTGTAAATGTACATTAATATTTTAAAGGCAGGTCCGACACAAGACAAAAAGTCCTTCTGTTGGACATTATAAGATGAATTTTTTGACATTGGTGTGGAGGAAATTAGAATTTGGGACATGAAGCAAGCTGTTGTTTGCTGAACTGGGGGTGGGCAACTGGGTCAGTAGCTTTGGAGCAGGTCCCAGCGTCCAGAGATTTCAAAGGCTGTGCAAAGTAACCCAGAATTTCACATACAGTTTACTTTGAGAAAATATTTTTTTCTATGGAGAACAAATTGCACTCAGAATGTTGATGGACCATCAAGATAGCACACTGAAACTAACAGCATTGAATACCTTGGGCTGCAAACTGTTGGTGAGAAATCTAATGGGCAGATAAAATAACAGTCTATAATTGTCAACATGGGTAGCAGATTGATGGCATTCAAATGAACTGAATACACTACATCGCAAGGAAACTATTCTTTTGAGGGATGGGGTAGTTCAATGAAGAATAAAGGGAATTTGGCAACTTAGAGGCCTCGGGGTACTGTAACATTGGGTTCATTTGGACAGCTCAATTTCAAAGTTTGAATGACTAGGTGAGCATCATTATCAATAGGCTGGGGCTCCTTGATTCCTGAGACACTGAGTTTCTCAAAATAAGCTATCTCTAGATGACTCGCCAAACCTAATTGAAGGTATCTGCTTTCAGATATACCTAGAAGGGATTCAATTATAGACTGTTATTTTATCTGCCAAAGGTGGGGCAACCAACAGTTTGCAGCCCAACTGTTAGTTTCAGTGTGCTAAGTGCAATTTGTTCTCCATAGAAAAAAATATTTTGAAACACTATAGAAAATCACATCTATAAAATAGTGGCATTACCTAGAGCCTTTACTTACCAGGATTAATTCTTTCTCTTCGTTGTTTGTTTAATGAATACCACTTAGAAAGGTGTGTATATAAATGTTATCATGGAAATTACATTGATACCATAGGACAATACAGTACCGGAAACCCATAGTCATTTCTGCAAGGAACTATAGCCTTAGGCTACTTTTTTGAACAAATGACTGTGAAATCATAAACCTCTTTGGTAACCATGAAACAGGTAGAACAAAATAACAATCACTGCCTAATGTTTTCAGTCTATGTTTTTGAGGGGGGTAGCTGGGGTAAGGAAGTTTCTTTCATATATATTTTTATAAAAAGCTATATGAGTACATCACAAGCTGTTACTACAATTTCAGTCACCCTCCAGCACTCAAAAACATTGAGATGGACAACTAAAAAAAGTTTGTGAATTTGTAAGAAAAAAAATTGTCTGGTCAATTAAAAATCCAACAACTTGCATTTATTAGCCCACAAAATATAGTCAATTCACTTTACAATGTATTCTGTGAAGTGCTCTGAGACGTCTTGAAGACAAGATAGGGCTCTATATCAAATGCAAGGATTATTATACAGCACCCCTCATGCAGGGTAGCAACCCAGAGTGCTTGAAAAATAACTCCTGGGGGTGTTGAAAGCTCAAAGTATAAAAGTATTTTGTGGTGTGATTTGAAGATCCCTGATTAAAAGCCCAGTGTTTGCTGTGTTTGTAGAATTCAGACAGGGTGGGAGTGGGGGCACTAAATTAGTGTCTCAGGATTAGACAGGGGAAATTAGTCAGGGCCCCTGCTCCTGATTGATATCCAGTGACCTCGGCTGGAAAGTACACATGTGGATGTCGATGAGGACAGGATCTGTGGTCAGTTATGATAAGCCCCTGTGGTCATCTTGTCTGCTAACACTCACTGTTTGCAGTGTATGTTCATACATAAAACAGGCACTTAGATGAGTTACCAGAAGGCCTATTGAAACTCATGGAACCATATCCCAGCTTGAGTCACAGACCTCAAGAAAGATGGAGAGGGAAAGAAAAATCACATAATGTTTGCTTAAATATCTTAGTTTATTTAATTCCAGCAAAAAAAAGACAGAAAAATAAATTTGCCAAAATTATAATCATGGTTCATTGTAAATGTATCACAGGAAAGTTACTGTGGGAGAAACATTACTTGTGAATGAAGTGCGAGCTGGAATTGAAATGTGATCACTTGAGAAGTAGAGGTGAAAAAGGCCCTTTGGCCATTTTGATATCCAGAATACCCACTCTACTGTCTTCCTTGAACTGTTTTCAACTGAATCCATTATCCCAATGTCTACTCTCTTCCTAGTAACCCACCTCAGTTTGATTAACCTTTGTGTAAAGCAATACTTCCGAGTGTCTGTCCTATATTTGCATTTCAAAACAGTGAACCTGCACCCTTTTGTCCTGTTGCTTTGGCATATCAAACTATTGTTCTGGGTTTACCTTTGATATAACTCTATCAGACCCCTCTGAAATGCTTCTTAAAGATGAACAGACTCTTTTTATAGTACAAAGAAACCCCATTAAAGAACGCCATTGTGTAGTGGTGTCTCACTTCTGAATGGAAGCACAGTACACAAAACCTATGGGGCTGACGAGCTAACAATGGCCAACTTCCAGGTCATCAGGTGAACCTTGAGGTCACTTACTGTACATTGTGTACAAGCGCACCATAGCCAGAAAGTGCCATTGGTGTCACTTGCTGCACCTGAGCAAACACGTTATGCATAGGAAACACAGTTGATGTTGTATCAATACAATACAAAACTACATTTGTGTAGCGCCTTTCACGTCCAAAGGAAGCGACATGAGTGGGTTTCTTGCTCATCGCATGCATGTCAATGTAGTTTGTGGCATTTCCTGCAAGTAGTGCGCAGGTAACAGGACGTGATGCCAGCAGTGACCTGGCAGTCCAGAAGTTGGATTGTCAGGTCACGTTTTGCATATAACACAATAAAAATTACATTTGTAAAGCTCCTTTTACGTCGGGAGGACGTCTCAAAGCGCTGAACAGTCAGGGATTAGGATCCGAGCGGGAGGAGGGGTGGGGGTTGAGATCAGGGAGAGTGGAAGGCAGAGAGGGTAGGAGGATGGCCGAAGGCACGGTTGAAGAGGCGGATCTTGAAAGAAGAAAGGGAAGGAGCGAGATAAAGGGAATGTGGAATAGAGTTCCAGAGGGGGTGCAGAGAGGCTGAAGGCCCAACTGCCTATGGTGGGGTGGGCCAGGCAGGGGAAATGGAGTAGGCGAGAGCCTGCTGAGTGGAGGGTGCGGACAGGTTGATTTGGGGTTAGCAGGTCGGAGAGGTAGGAAGGATCAAGGCCATGGAGGGACTTGAAGGTGAGGACGAGGATTTTGAACTCAATCTTGGGTGTCATGTGGTCACGGAGCCTGGTGCAGGAGAGGACACAAGCTGCAGAGTTCTGGTTGATCTGCAGCTTGTGGAGGGAAGAGTTGGGAACGCTGACAGGCAGGCTGTTGGCATTGTCAAGCCTAATTGTAATGAAGGCATGTGTGAGGATTTTGGCAGCCTGAGGGGTGAGGCAGTGGCGGAGTCGGGCAGTGTTGCAGAGGTGGGGGAAGGCAGTGCGGGTCATGGCATGGATGTGGGGAGAAAGGAGACTTGAGGGTCGAAAAAGATGCCAAGGTTCCTGAGTGGCTTGGTGAGGTGGAGTGTGCATCTGTGGATGTTGATGCTCCCAGTGCCTGAGATGCGAAGGTGCTGGCATGAGCCAATCAGGAGAGCCTCTGTCTTGCAGACGTTCAACTGTAGAAAGTTGGCTCTCATCTAGGACTTGAGGACATAAATAGTCCTGGAGTCGAGGGTGGAGGCAGAGAGATAGAATTGGATGTCATCCGCAAACACATGGAAGTTGAAGAGAAGAGGATCGAGGACAGAGCCCTGAGGAACACCGCACAAGACGGTGGGGGGGGGCTAGAGGAGAAGCCATTTGTGGAGACAAAGTGGAACCAGTGTGAGAGATAGGAACTGAACCATTCAAGGACAGAAGCTTGAAGGTTGAAGTAGAGGGAGGCAGTGGAGGAGGATAGAGTGGTCCACAGTGTTGTGGACAGCAGAGAGGACGAGGAGACAGAGGGATCCCCGGTCACAGATGGACAGATTATCATTTATCACCTTGACCAAAGCTGTTTCCATGCTGTGGATTTGTAAAGGGAGTGGCAGGACATGAAGGAGTGAAGCTGGGAAGTAACAACTCTTTCAAGGATCTTGGAAAAGAAAGGGAGGTTGGAGATGGGGCAGTAGTTTGTCAGTAGGGATTGGTCCAGGGAAGGTTTGTTTAGGATAGGGGTGATGAAGGCTATTTTTAGGGGAATGGGAACAGTGCCAGTTGACAGTGAGAGGTTGATGAGGTCTGAGATTAAAGGGGCGAGACGGTGGAGCTGGGATGTAAGGAGAGGGGTAGGGATGGAGTCAAAGGAGAAGGTGGTGGGCTTCATGTGGGTTATAGTGGTGGCAAGAGAGGAGGGAAAAACAGGTTCAAAAGTGAGGAGGGAGGGATGGGTGGGGGCTGGAGTGTGAGGGAGAAATGAGGAGGGGGTGGCGGTCGAAAGGGCAGAGGTAGCTGAACGGATCCCCTCGATTTTGGTCTTGAGGAAATCCAGCATCTCTTCACAGTTGGAGTTGGAGGAGAGGATGAACGAGGCGTGAGAGAGTGGACGGAGGAGCCGGTTGATAGTGGAGCAGAGGAGCTTGGGGTTGTCCTTGGCCTCCAAGATTATCTTGGACTAGAAGGACAATTTAACGGATGCGAGAGCAGAGCGGTAGGTTTTTACGTGGTCTAACCGCTAGCCCACCAGCAGATATAACACATCTAATGAGAGTTTGGACCCAACCTTCTACATTATATTGAGGTTTCCCTCTACATCCCTCTCATATTGGAGATAAGCCTCCTTGTTCTCTTCTATACCGTATCTACAGCCTGGGTAGCTTCCTTATGTCACAAAAACCATAATGAATTCTGAACACCAGGATTGGAAACTCATGCTTTCATTGTATTTAATGTTAAATGACTTCTTCCACACCAGGCTGCATGACCCTACCACCCCCGTTTTCCCGAGGATGGAGTTCAAAATCCTTGTCCTCGCCTTCAAACCCATCACAGCCTTGCCCCTTCGTATCTCTGTTAACCCCTTGTCAACCTGTCCGTTCTCTCCACTCAGCCTGCTCCACGTCACCCGCCTGGCCCAGCCCCCACCAGCAGTCGAGCCTTCAGCCTCTCTGGCCCCACCCTCTGGAACTCCACCTCACACATGCTTTGCCTCGCTCCCTCCTTTGACTCCTTCAAGGCACGTCTCAAGACCCGCTTCTTCGATTGCCCCTTTGGCCACCTTCCTACCCTCCACCCTCCTCCTCCACCCTCCTGATCCCAATCTGCTCAGGTCCAAATTTCTGACTGACCAGTGCCTTGGGACATCCTCTTGACGTGAAAGGCGCTGTACAAATGTAGTTTGTTGTTGTTAAAATAAATTGTTGTGACTAATTATATTACATGGTCGTGCTGTATCATTTAAAGATCTATTATTAGCGTTTACTCCTTTTTTGAATTTTAGGGCAGAGAAAGTGTATTAGTGAATCAAATTGTCCAACAAGGCTTCAAGGGATTGCCTAGTCAAACATGGTACTTTTATATCTCATTGAAAAATTGATACATCAATTATCTTCTAGTAAAGATGATAAGTTTGCATCTAAAAAGTCAGGGATAAGAATGAGATGAACGTCTACAGGCCTGAGAAAAACTTCACCATTTTCATATTTCTTTTCTGAAAATGTTAAGCAGAAAGCATGATTTTGCCCAAGTGCAGCACAGAACAAAGCCACAGCAGCACAGACTGCAGTGTCTTGTTTCAAATAGTGTACGTAGGGCAAAACTCATTGTTCAGGATCGCTTCTGGCTCTTCTGTCATTTTAGAAAGCTGGAGAGTGATGGTGTGACCTCTGGTACATGCAATTACAACAGAGATAAAGACAACTGATAGGAATATATGGATGAATGGACAAAGAAGCTGAGACTTGATTGATGCTTTTCCTATAGTTTTATTTTGTGAGAAAGCACATGACACTGGTGGAAGACATTAAAAAGTCTAGACAAAATGGCTTCTTAAATCAAAACAGTGGATTTGTAAAGAAATTAACAGTGATTTGCCTTTGAGTTATTGGTAATGTAAAGCTAATTTTAGAGTTTGTACACTCTTAAAAACCCTGCAACAAAAAGTTCAAAGTAAGACTGGAAAATTTGAATAGCAAGAACGCTATTACCAATACAAAGTGTATCTTACATTATACATACAGTATTTACATTCCAATCTCTGACTACAAAATATGAAAAATATTTAGATACATGACAAAACCATAAAAACATACAATGAATATTTCTCTAGTACCAAATGTAACTGTTTATTAAATAATTACATTGAAAAATAATAAATAGATAGCGAAAGCTCTTTGTAACTGCTGAAATGCACATGTCCTCATTCAGATTTAATAGGAGAATTGGCTTATATAGTCCTTGTCCATTAAATAAACATTGCATGTAGTTGCTTTAAATGAGCCAATGGAATCAAGTTTTGGTGGACTCTATGTTAAATGGTAAGCTCCTGGATGGTTGTCTGCAATGCTATCGCTCTGTGTGAAGGGCACTATATAAATGCAAGTTGTTGTTTGTATTCATAAACAACAGAAACTAATAAAATTTTCGATTGCGTTGAATAAATAACGAATGATGGGTTAGGTAATGGTAAATAAATGTTCACAATTTATTTACTTCATACCCTTGTTCTGCTACTCTTTGGGCCCCGAAGATGCATCATTAAATTTCTGGAGGCACAGCAGATTTGAGAACAAGATATTTTAAATCACACGTGGAGCACTAAGCAGATTAGTGTTCTTAATGCAGGAAATATCAACTGTATCTACATAGAATAACCAGTTCATCTGAAAAAGAAGAAATAATATTCACCAGAAGCAAAAAAATAAAGGATAACTGGGACAATTGAAGCTTCTTTGGCTTCAAACAGAAGGGACTGCAGTTCGAATCAGTGCTGAGGAGCCAACATTGCTGCATCTCATTTTAATTTCTGTTTGAACAGACCAACGCTGCACCATCACTGCCTGTCTGGAGCTGTGTTGGGTGTGAATGATGCACAGTGAGGAATGCTATTGAAAACGTTAAAGCACCAGGACCCCGAGCAGGTGCTGCCGGTGCAGGGATCTGGTGAATAATACTTATATGCCGGACCGTACCACTCATCCTTCTTTATTGAATCATACCTAACACGTACGGAATAAGCTTTAGTTAATAAAATGCAGAACAGCAACAGCAATAGGGGAGGGGGCAGTCAGTCCATCCCATCCCATCCATCCCTGCCCAGTGCGGTCCAGGCAGTGGGAGGAATTCACTGCTTATCCTCGATGTCGTGCCAGTTGGCCTTGTGCCTGGCCTCCCCCCTGCCCGCCTTGCGGGATCTTTTCTTGCTCTGGGATGGCCTCTTTTTGGCCTCCTCCAAGTTGACGTGGCCCGACTCGTTGTGCTGGCGGGTGTACCTCTTGCACTTGCAGGAGGTGACCACCGTGATCTTGTAGGTGCGGGTGCCCCCGTTCTGGCACTGGAGCTGGATCCTCTGGGTGCGGGTCTTGTCGGTCACACAGCGCCACTCCTGGGTGTTTCTCCTGCTCCAGTACTTTCTGCCGTAGCCCCCGATCCAATTGGGGAGGACCGGCATCGGTAAGCACTCCCCAGCGCAGACCAACTCCTTCACCGGGTTAATGCTGGTGCACAGCCCGTCCGAAATGTATTTGGTGGATCTCAGTTCCCGGCAGCCGACCTGAGTGCGATCTGCAATTTTTTTTGTGTCGGAAGAAGAGGGGAGAGGAAAACTGTCACAGTGAGTTGTGGCTCTGCAAAAAAAAATTCCCACATCACCGGGGAATCCGCCCAACCCTCGTGCGTCCGCAGCCTCCGCCCCTTTGACTGCATGTGTTGTCCCCACTGCCTGAAACTTCACCTGCGAATGTGTTTGCCAAACAGATCCCCCGTTTGTGTTGTAAATATCAAGTCAGCATTCACTCGATGTTTTGTCATATGTTCCTTCTGGGCCCTGGAAGGTCATCGGCAATAAAGCCGCGCAAGACATGCAAGAGACTTTATGGCTCAAATAAGTCTGAGCTGTGATTCCCTTTCAGTCGGTTTTTGGAGGCTTTGCCTCGCTAAGTCGACGTGTGATACTGCACTGATCTGAAGTGTCCTGTCATCTCCAGTGCTGTAAACGCTCACCACTTCAAAGTGAGTTAATTTAACTATATTTAGAAGGATGCACTCGTGATTCACTGCCAATGCTCTTCTGTGAGTCCACCCGACACACAGTAACCTGACTGTGAGCACACTTTCAATTTGGAATAAGTGCACTGAAATTCTGCCGACACGAACATCTGCCACTTAAGTGCTGTCGGTTCCTTTGAAGGCAGTACAAAGATAGGTTAATTTCAAGTTTAGTCAACACGATAGCGCATGTAATCCTAGCAACTGTAACCCAAAACTAGCTCAACATTCAAATGTCACTTGAAACCCTCATGCAATGTGTGTCTGTTTCTCACAAACCCACTTGCATATACAAACCCATATGCAGAAACTCAAGGAGAGTTTTTTTTAATGACTTATTTTTAACAGTTTATTGCAATCCGAACAGGGTACTCCACAAAGTTTAAAATCACAGGCAATTTAATACAGTAGTAAGATCTGAAAGAGCAGCTCAATTTCCTGGATAGTGTATTTATTAAAGCTTTGATAATATATTTATTTTTTGCACTTCAATCTTTGTCCCTCTTTTGCTTTCATTCCATCATTTTTCTCTCTTTTTTTATGTGCAATTAGATGCATTCTACACGCCAGTCATGTTATAAATCAGATCATTTAGTGCGTAGAAACATTTGTTTGCAATACAGGTACATCAAAAATAATTTGAATTATACGCCTGCAGATATGTGAACAGTTAATTTCACAGAAAAATGCGGTGAATAAGTCATACCTACAATATGGAATATTTAAAATCACATTGAAATTATTTTTTTTAAAACATATGTAAAAACATACCATTGCGATTCAGCTGCACGGAGGTAGGTTGTCGTCCTCCATTTCTTGCTTGATTTGACGTTAAATTGCTTGGGCTTTCAGGTCTTACCACATGGTGATTGTACAATATTTCTGTAGCATCATTTTTTGCTTGTCCAACACCCTTGTCAAAAGCAAAGCAGCTTTCGAAAAAGATGCACACTATCACAAAGAAAGTGCAATCAAACGGCTGCAAAACCATGGCTCTAAGACGTCTCAGAGTGAAGACCTGGTTGTAAAGCTGCAGGTTTTGTACAGGAGGAGTTTCTGTGCCTCCCTTTTATAAAGCTCCTTGGCTCTCATTCAAGTGAAAACACTGTGAAGCTTCAGAATGGAAACCCACACAAAGCCTTGTAACCAATGGCAAACCGATCACACACACACACACACACACACAAGTGTGGTCTATGCAAATTGCACGTCAGTTTCAAATTTCACACTACTCGTGTTTCACATTGTGAAATATTTCTTTTGTAACGCCCCTTAAAGAAACACTACCCTCAATGGCATATGCCACACGCTGATCTTTCGAAGGTGCACACCCAACGCGGTTTGTTTTACAAATCTCGAATTGTTTTGAAAGATTACGATGCATGGGATTCATGGTGTTGAGGAATCATTCATAAATTATAAGTGTGTATTGCTCCTGTAATCAGCGGAAAAGTAAGAAAAATATTTTCTTACAAAATTGCACTAAACTGTATTGTCGTTTATAATACATACTGACTACATCATTGTCAGTACCACACAATGACAAAAAAATCCTGTACTAGTGGTTTGCCACCACTTAATATAAATAGGGACATTTGACAGAAATCACTTAATCTTTTCAGATAATAAAAACAATTTTCAAACAGCTTCGTGAGCTTGCTAATTAAATCCGTACTTTCAATGGGAGTTTCTCAAATACCACAAGTATTGTTTTTAAAAAACGGAAAATGGCAAATAAATCTAATGCGGAGTTTAAAATAAGAGTGTGCAATATTACCGCGACCTCATTACGTGCCACACAGAGACACTGCCACACAGCCTGATTCCAGGACCCTCAGAATGCTTCCCACTGCCTCAATATTATTAATGAAAATTGATACAGCTTGCATATATTATTTGAACTAATACTGGGATGGAATGTATGGAGGTCTGTGAACTCAATCATGGCATGCTGTTCACTAGCCAAAACTGCCCATAAGTTTTGCCTTTGTAGTTTGTAGCATTGTCAGACCTTTTCAGTGCAGTTCGGTTTTTGTAATAGACTGATAGGTCTGTTATTCTGCATATTAGAGGAACATTGTGTTTTAGCTTGCTGTTCTTGATAATAAGATTTCTAATGTTGTGATTCTATAATAATGAAATAATGTCTGATTTGATATAGCACCTTTCATGTTAGGAAGATGTCTCAAAGTTCTTTGTAGGATTTACCTACAGTGATTATATTTTTGTAGGCGAATGCAACAGCCAATTTGTAGGCAGAAAATGTCTCACAAACAACCACAAATTGAATGACCACTAGGAAGAGAAACCTCTAAATGAAAAATGAGCAGTGTAAAAACGCATGCAATTTTTCAAAAACAATTATTACCCTATTTATAGTGCAATTACCATTCTGTATGCAAATCAAATGGATACTGAAAATGTAGTACAAATTAGATTTAAAATATAGTGATTCTAATCCAAATCGCACAACAGAAACTACCTCCAAAGGTCTGAAATTCCACAGAATCTTCGCCTGTAAGGAAATGTGATCTTGAGATTTAACAACGTGCAGAATTCTGAAAAATTCTTAAATTCAGCCTTAATTTCTTAGTCAGTTCTTAAACCAAACTTACTTCTAAAATTAAAATTAAATTTTAAGAATTTTCTCATTTCTGTGCAGTCTTAAATTGATTATGTGTGTCTTATTTTTGTTTAAGACACACAAAATCAATTTAAATGTTATCAGTTAGCACATTGAACCAGTTTTTATATTAAATAAGTGCTCACACTCTTGGTTCTTTAATAACCAATTCTTCTCCATTCTTCGCAGCCCATTCAGAGTAAATTTGAGTGGGAAATCAGAATCCTGCTCCAAATTCATCTTGTGATGACCAATTGCCTCAATAATGTAAGTGAGGCATTTAACTGCATGTACGCACCATCTTTAAACTGTCCCTGCTTTCCTTGTAATTTATGAGATAATCACCAAGAATGATATGTTCATTATTATATCTGTTACTATTATGTGATAGAAATGAAGAGAGGACCAGGGGAGGGGGTGTAGACATGTTAGCTAGAGATTGCTCTCAGCTTTATCTAAATTGCAGAGCACGGTTTTCTTTACTTAAGCAAATTGTAGCATGCTGCTCCTTTAAACATGTACTACAGTGTCAATTTTATGGGTGTGATTCCATTATCAATCAGCTGAACCTGAAAATGATAGCACTTCAAAAATGCAACCGTGGGCTTCCTTATGGCCCCATTAATAAAATAAACGTGTGGCGTAACACCTAACAATAGTCACCAGAAAAGTGCTAGATTCAGTATCTGTTCTGCGATGAATTAGGTGCTCTCAACTGGGACAGCAGTGAGAGTGCTATGAATAGACGTCTCATGAGCTACAAGAAAAAAGCACAGTTCCTGCTGTCAGATCATTATCCAGTAACCAGTACTTGAAAAATGAATGTATACATTCGGTGACAACATAGTTGACAAAGGCACGGCTGCCATACTTGTGTGGTTGAAGAGCCTGCTTTCCCTCACTTTTTGTTCATCATGAAGAAGCGCTGTTTGAGTGACGTATCAGAAGGCTGACAGCATCCATAGAACCATATAACTTACTTACTGCCTTCAGGAGAAGGTAAAGCTTGACTGGAGAGAGTGAGGGGTGGTGGGAGGGGGGGATTTAAGTACAATACTTCAGTGGCTGTAGCTCTATATTTCAATTAAATATTTTTACATTATTTTCTTTGAAGCACTTTGAGACATCTCAATGACGTGATAAGGCGTTATATCAAATGTAAGGGTTATTATTATTTATTATGTTTTAATTCATCAAACAAACCTCCAAGTTATATGTTAACTCCTACTCCCTCCATGAGCCCCTCCAATCTGGTTTCCATACTGCTCACAGCATGGAAACAGCTCTGGTCAAGGTCACAAATGGCATCCTGACCATGTGTGACCAGGGCTCCCTCTGCCTCCTCGTCCTTCTTGACCTTTCTGCGCCTTTGATACTGTGGACCACTCAATCCTCCTCCACCGCCTCTCCTCCCACCTCAACCTTTAAGGTTCTGTCTTGACTGGTTCAGGTCCTACTTTTCACACCGCCTCCACTTCGTCTCAGCAAACAGCTTCTCCTCCACCCCCCGCACCGTCTTGTGCAGCGTTCCTCAGGGCTCTGTCCTCGGTCCTCACCTCTTCACCCTCTACATACTCCCCATTTGTGACATAATCCGCAAGCATGGGGTAAATTTCTATATGTATGCGGATGAGACCCAACTCTCTCTCTCTGCCTCCACCCTCAACTCCAGGACTACTGGCGTCCTGACCGACTGCCGTCCGACATCAAATTCTGGACGAGTGACATCTTTCTCCAACTGAAAGTCAGCAAGACCGAGGCCCACCTGATTGTCTCGCGCCAGCGCCTCCGCACCTTGGACCCTGGCAGCATCAGCCTCCACGGCTGCACACTCAGCCTCACTAAGCCAGTCAGGAACTTGGGTGTCTTGCTTGACCCTGAACTGTCTCCCCCACATCCGCGCCATGACCAGCACTGTCACACCACCTCTGCAACATTACCAGACTCTGCCACTCCCTCACTCCTCAGGCTACCGAAACCCTCACCCATGCATTTGTCATATCAAGGCTCGATTATGGAAACTCCCTCCTCATCGGCCTTCCCAACTCTTCCCTTCACAAGCTGCAGATCATCCAAAATTCTGCAGCTCATGTACTCTCGCGCACCAGGCTCCGCGACCCCATCACTCGCACCCTCGCCCGACTCCACTGGCTCCCCATCCCCCAGAGGATCGAGTTCAAGATCCTCACTTTCAAGGCCATCCATGGCCTTGTCCCCTCCTACCTCTCTGACCTGCTGACTCCCTACAAACCTGCCCGCTCCCTCCAATCAGCGAGCTCCGGGCTGCTTCATATCTCCTAATCCGCCCCTACCATCGGTGGCCGGGGTTTCGTCCTCTCTGCTCCCTCACTCTGGAACTCCATCCCACAGTCCTTTCGCCTCGCTTCCTCCCTTGCCACCTTCAAGGCCGGTCTCAAGACCCTCCTCTTCGATCGTGCCTTCAGTCGCCCTCCCACCTCTCTGCCGTCCCTCACCCCTACCCCATCCCTTCCCCATGCTCGGGTCCTGACTCCTGACTGTCCAGCGCCTTGGGACGTCCTCCTGATGTGAAAGGCACTCTATAAATGTAATTTTGTTGTTGTTGTTGTTAGGGAGTGCAATCTACATTGTTTGTGAGAAAGAGCTAGATAACATAACAATAACATTAGGTATGCAATCTTCCTCACATCCTGAGAGAAAAAATATCAATGCTCAGATGTTTGTGGCTTGAGAGCAAAGTAGATACGTGACAAAATATTTGATCAGAACAAACACGTCTAGAACCAAAGTAAGCGAACAGCACAGCCAAGTGAGCAATAAATATGTCAGTTTCGCATAAATGTGCCCAAAGTATTTTTTTACATAACAATTTAAAGAGACTGTAAATGACTGAACATGTTGTAGTTTTCATCAAATGAAGCCTTCATTGTTTTAAGATTTAGTAATGCTTACAGTAAAACAGGATGTAATTAAACAATCACGGAAGCAGACAAAACGTGTCAGTGGAATGTGAGAATTTTAACAAAAATTGATTTTTTTTGGTGGGGGAGTTCAAAGTAACCCTTTAGGGTTTTTTTTTAGAGATAACCAACAAAACGGTATTTTGCCAAAATACACCACTTCCAATGATAAATTCTATGTGAATCCTGGCCTCTTGACAGTACTGGACTAAAACTAAATGGAGAAGAATACAGACCTCAGCTCTGATTTTCCATCACCATAGATATTACTTCCACTCAGTCACCCTCTGGCCTGTGGTCTGCTTGAGGTGAGCAACCTGTTGTGTGCAGAAATCATGGTGAATGCATGGTAAATGCATGAATTTTGATAAAATCACTTAAGGCATAGAAATGCTACCATATATGTTGGGTTCTGCAGTGGGACAAAAGTGCACTCTTCTAAGTTATGTAGCTCCTGCTGGAAGTACAATTGTTCATTAACAAATATTAAAATGCATTCATAGAAAAGTCTATCAAGCCTCTCCTGGTGTTCAGAGTTGAAAGGTTATGTCTTTTAGTACTAAAACTACTGAAGTTAAGATTAATCTAGAGGTTATAGCGGTAAAAAAGGTAACCTGATAGAGGATTTCAATATTGAGAAGGGTTCTGGTAGGTTAACTAGTAAAAGATTACTTCCACTGGGCATCTAGTTAATAAGGGAAGGCACAAATTTATAAAAGGGTGATTACAAAAATAATTAAAGGGTAAGTTAGAAAAAGGTTTTCACACAGAGGGTGGTTGGAATATCGAGTTCTCTACTCTCTAAAAGCACAATTGAAATAGATAATTTTAAAGGAATAAATATTTTAAAATACAGTAGTTCAATAAAAATACATAAACAATTTAAAAGGAAATTAGATCCTTGGAAAAGATGAATGTTAAATTGTGTTTGGAGAGTGTGATTGGATTAAGAGTCTTATGTTGCTGCCAAATATCAGTGCAGACTTGATAGGACAAAGGAAAGATTTCTGTGCTGTTACATTCTATGAATTTTTGATTCTAGGTCCATGTTCACAACCTCCCTGCATTACATTTGTATCTCTCTGCTGAACCTGTCCAAGGATCTGTCCATTACCTTTACTTTTAAATCAATCCATGATATCTGGCAGCGAGTTGTGTTTACACTTATGCTACTTTGCAGTCGACAATGAACTGTATGGGAGTTACTATACGCATTCACTCCACTTTACAATATATCCTGTGAAGCATTTTGGGACGTTCTCCTGAAGTGAAAAGTACAATGTCAAATTGCGAGGATTGTTATTATTATAGGTACATACTTCCAACAAAACCAGAGGTAATACAAGAGACCTAAGCGTCCAAATTTCTGTGCAATACAATTCAGTGTTGCTCAATTGTAGCACGTTTAGTATTTATTTTTGATAGCTACAAAAAAATACTATTTACTGAGTATTGACAGCAACAACAAAATTAAATTTGTATAGCGCCTTTCACGTCGGGAGGACATCCCAAGGCGCTGAACAGTCAGGAATCAGGACCCGAGTGTGGGGAGGCAGGTTTGGGGTGAGAGAGGGCAGAGAGGTAGGAGGGCAGCGGAAGGCATAGTCAAAAAGGAGGGCCTTGAGTCATGCCTTGAAGGAGGCAAGAGAGGGAGCAAGGCAAAGGAATAGTGGGATGAAGTTTCAAAGAGTGAGGGGAGAGTAGCCTGAAAGCCCGGCCGCTGATGGTACGAGACAATTGAAGAAAAAGTAGCTGAAAGAAGAAAAAGTAGCTGAAGCTATTTCAAAAGGATTCTGTCGCTGCTTAAAAAAATTAATTTCTCTTGAATTCCAAGTGAGTTTAAAGAAAGGATTTGTATTTTTATAGAACCTTATCTCACCAAAATATCTCAAAGCACTTAATAGGTAATTACTGCCAAGCACAAAGAACTATTTTTTTGGTCGGCAAAAATCTTTCAAAAATCTTTAAAATTATAATTCAAGCATAAATTGCCACTGGCTAATGAATAGTTATTCTGAAGGGCATCCAGATTGACAAACTGTGTCATGTTTATATCTACAATCAAGACAAGGCAAACCACTCACTAATTGTATATTGACATATGACACAATGTCTGCTACAGGCAGACAAATTAAATGTATATCAATTATTTACATGATTGACCTCAGAAATAAAGGGGCTTTGTGTAAATATGTCCATCTGAACAAAGAAAATAACACACAGCATATTGCTACAGAGCTAATCCCGGGGAGGCAAGCGTTACATTTTCAAAAATAGCATTCATTCAAAATATTTGTATGTATTTCATGATTAGTAAGTAATAATGAAGAACCCAAATTATAAAAAGTATGAATTTATATATAGCATAATATTAGTATAAATATATATTTTTTCATTTTATTTTTTCCAAATAAATTTGGATGAGTATAATTTTGCAAACAATCCGATACATTTAGGATTCATTCAAAGAATTGAAATTAGAATTGAAAATTATGTAACAGTTTAAGAATATCTTCTAAACATATAACAGAACAATACAAATTTCTTAAAATTCGCAGTTGGTAAACAAAGGTCAACTTTACATAATGGTTGTTAAACAACCACATGATAGGTTTGTGAATCAGCGTTCATGTTTGATTATATGAAATTTATTGCACAGTATCAAACTGTGAAGCAAAAAAAACTAATTGCTACCCTCTGGTGGTTATTTGTTTCAATGCACCTTATTGTTCTTAATGGTGCTTTTTAAAATTGATTTGACTGCTCGTGATATATTTTTAACCTCGGAATACGAGTAAACTTAATACTGCTAATGCTGTTTTTACTTATTTGTATGGAATTGTTAATACAAGGACTCAGTGAAGGAAGCAGCTGTCTTAAAAGGGGAATGGTTGCCTGAAATACAGAGTGGTGTGCGACAAGTTATGATGAAATGACCAGTCAGATATATGTTTCGTGGACACTTGCCATTTGTATGAATAGACTTTTGTCCCTGGGACAGATATCCCATTGATATAAATTCTGTATATCTAATAGCAAACAGTGTGGCCCACAAAGCAATAAACGTTTAGCAAAAAAATTTAAAACAAAAAGCAATAGAGTGCAAGGATGACACAATGACAAAGAGCAATGAAGCACAAACTACAAACAATAACACAATAATACAGTTATCATTTAAGTGTAGGATTATTTGGCAGAAATACAGCTGTGTAACAGTAGATTGTGCAATAATCTGGTCCTGACAGGAATAATACAATGGATAAAATAAATCATACAGTTTTAGAGTTAGAGCAACCAAGAAAATATGTCTAATCTGGCTTATTTTAAGATGATACATACAGTAACTGGTTGATATAGTTTGGCTGATGAAGTTTTACAGCTAACAATTGCAATCTGGCAAACATGCCACAGTTGTTCCAATATGTAACCTGGCAACAACAACAACAACAACTTGTATTTATCTAGCACCCTTCATGCGGGTAGAGTCTCAGAGCGCTTAACAGTGGTAGGGCCTGACCCTGAGCCAGGGGGAGGTAACTGTAAGCACCGACGAAAAGGAAGGTCTTCAGGCGTGATCTGAAAAAGGGGGAGGAGGTGGCAAGATTGAGGAATTGAGGGAAAGAGTTCCAAAATTTTGGGGCATAATGGCTGAAAGCATGGCTGCCGATGGTGGAGTGGAGGGTACGAAGGACAAGCAGGAGGTTGGAGCCAGCCGAGCGGAAGGTGGTGGTGCAGAGTTTAGAGCGGGTGAGCATATGAGTGCCGGAGTTTTTAATTAACTGGATTTTGTGGATGGTGGGAGTTGGGGAGACCAGTGAGGAGAGCATTGGAATAGTCGAGACGGGAGGTGACGAAAGGGTGGGAGAGGATTTTGGCTGCAAGGGATGTGCAAGAGTGTGCACAATGTGTTTAGATGCACAGTTGTGACACTGTGTTGACAATTCAGGGGTGGACTGGCTGTATGGTAAATTGAGTGCCCCCATGAATCGCTCCCAATGCTAACCACCCCATGCAGCTTAGATCAGAAGTTCCATTTAAGCACCATCAAAGTTTTTAAACGCACAATATTTTATGGTTGATGGCAACCACACTAATGGGAGCACCACCATGCAGATTGGGGGATGCATTTTACGTGCAATTTCAAACCATTTCAGGGAGCAATTCCCACGACTGGTACACATACTGTTTTCAGGACACCAACTACAGAAACTGTGTTGAGGCTCAGTTACATAGTGTGTTGGAGGCTCAGTTACACAGTGTGTTGAGGCTCAGTTACACAGTGTGTTGGAGGCTCAGTTACACAGTTGAGGCTCAGTTACACAGTGTGTTGGAGGCTCAGTTACACAGTGTGTTGGAGGCTCAGTTACACAGTGTGTTGGAGGCTCAGTTACACAGTGAGTTGGGGCTCAGTGACACAGTGAGTTGAGGCTCAGTTACACAGTGTGTTGAGGCTCAGTTACACGGTGTGTTGGGGCTCAGTTACACAGTGTGTTGGGGCTCAGTTACACAGTGTGTTGGGGCTCAGTTACACAGTGAGTTGGGTCTCAGTGACACAGTGAGTTGGGGCCCAGTTACACAGTGAGTTGGGGCTCAGTTACACAGTGAGTTGGGGCTCAGTTACAAGGTGTGTTGGAGGCTCAGTTACACAGTGTGTTGAGGCTCAGTTACACAGTGAGTTGGGGCTCAGTGACACAGTGAGTTGGGGCTCAGTTACACAGTGAGTTGGGGCTCAGTGACACAGTGAGTTGGGGCTCAGTTACACGGTGTGTTGGAGGCTCAGTTACACAGTGAGTTGGGGCTCAGTGACACAGTGAGTTGGGGCTCAGTTACACAGTGAGTTGGGGCTCAGTTACACAGTGTGTTGGGGCTCAGTTACACAGTGTGTTGGAGGCTCAGTTACACAGTGTGTTGGGGCTCAGTTACACAGTGAGTTGAGGCTCAGTTACACAGTGTGTTGGAGGATCAGTTACACAGTGTGTTGGAGGCTCAGTTACACAGTGAGTTGAGGCTCAGTTACACAGTGAGTTGGGGCTCAGTTACACAGTGAGTTGGGGCTCAGTTACACAGTGAGTTGGAGGCTCAGTTACACAGTGTGTTGGGGCTCAGTTACACAGTGTGTTGGAGGCTCAGTTACACAGTGAGTTGGGGCTCAGTTACACAGTGAGTTGGGGCTCAGTGACACAGTGAGTTGGGGCTCAGTGACACAGTGAGTTGGGGCTCAGTTACACGGTGTGTTGGGGCTCAGTTACACAGTGTGTTGGGACTCAGTTACACAGTGTGTTGGGGATCAGTTACACAGTGAGTTGGGTCTCAGTGACACAGTGAGTTGGGGCCCAGTTACACAGTGAGTTGGGGCTCAGTTACACAGTGAGTTGGGGCTCAGTTACACGGTGTGTTGGAGGCTCAGTTACACAGTGAGTTGGGGCTCAGTGACACAGTGAGTTGGGGCTCAGTTACACAGTGAGTTGGGGCTCAGTTACACAGTGTGTTGGGGCTCAGTTACACAGTGTGTTGGAGGCTCAGTTACACAGTGTGTTGGGGCTCAGTTACACAGTGAGTTGAGGCTCAGTTACACAGTGTGTTGGAGGATCAGTTACACAGTGTGTTGGAGGTTCAGTTACACAGTGAGTTGGGGCTCAGTTACACAGTGAGTTGAGGCTCAGTTACACAGTGAGTTGGGGCTCAGTTACACAGTGAGTTGGGGCTCAGTTACACAGTGAGTTGGGGCTCAGTGACACAGTGTGTTGGGGCTCAGTTACACAGTGTGTTGGAGGCTCAGTGACACAGTGAGTTGGGGCTCAGTGACACAGTGAGTTGGGGCTCAGTGACACAGTGAGTTGGGGCTCAGTGACACAGTGAGTTGGGGCTCAGTTACACAGTGAGTTGAGGCTCAGTTACACAGTGAGTTGGGGCTCAGTTACACAGTGAGTTGGGGCTCAGTTACACAGTGAGTTGGGGCTCAGTGACACAGTGTGTTGGGGCTCAGTTACACAGTGTGTTGGAGGCTCAGTGACACAGTGAGTTGGGGCTCAGTTACACGGTGTGTTGGGGCTCAGTGACACAGTGAGTTGGGGCTCAGTTACACAGTGAGTTGGGGCTCAGTTACACAGTGTGTTGGGGCTCAGTGACACAGTGTATTTGAGGCTCAGTGACACAGTGAGTTGGGGCTCAGTGACACAGTGAGTTGGGGCTCAGTTACACAGTGAGTTGGGGCTCAGTGACACAGTGAGTTGGGGCTCAGTGACACAGTGAGTTGGGGCTCAGTGACACAGTGAGTTGGGGCTCAGTGACACAGTGAGTTGGGGCTCAGTGACACAGTGAGTTGGGGCTCAGTGACACAGTGTGGCTGTGGGTGTTGCTATGGTTACCGGTGCTGGTGGTGGTGGTGTCTGGTTGCCTGGTAACCAGTCACAGCAACATGGCGGCGGCGGCGGCGGCCGACGAGGTGAGACCCGCGGCGCTGCTCAGCTGATCACACACAGACAGAGCCGAGCACTGCAGGGCATCCTCCCCGGGCACTGCAGGGCATCCTCCCCGGGCACTGCAGGGCACCCTCCCCGGGCACTGCAGGGCACCCTCCCCGGGCACTGCAGGGCACCCTCCCCGGGCACTGCAGGGCATCCTCCCCGGGCACTGCAGGGCATCCTCCCCGGGCACTGCAGGGCACCCTCCCCGGGCACTGCAGGGCACCCTCCCCGGGCACTGCAGGGCACCCTCCCCGGGCACTGCAGGGCACCCTCCCCGGGCACTGCAGGGCACCCTCCCCGGGCACTGCAGGGCACCCTCCCCGGGCACTGCAGGGCACCCTCCCCGGGCACTGCAGGGCATCCTCCCCGGGCACTGCAGGGCACCCTCCCCGGGCACTGCAGGGCACCCTCCCCGGGCACTGCAGGGCATCCTCCCCGGGCACTGCAGGGCACCCTCCCCGGGCACTGCAGGGCACCCTCCCCGGGCACTGCAGGGCACCCTCCCCGGGCACTGCAGGGCATCCTCCCCGGGCACTGCAGGGCACCCTCCCCGGGCACTGCAGGGCACCCTCCCCGGGCACTGCAGGGCATCCTCCCCGGGCACTGCAGGGCACCCTCCCCGGGCACTGCAGGGCATCCTCCCCGGGCACTGCAGGGCAGGAGAGGAGGGGGGCAGCCTGTGAAAGCGCTGCACACAACAGAGCAGCCTTAGAGCATCCGGGGCAAAGGCAGGGAGGGCAGCACAGGGCAGTGTGGTGTTGGGCAGGGAGGGCAGCACAGGGCAGTGTGGTGTTGGGCAGGGAGGGCAGCACAGGGCAGTGTGGTGTTGGGCAGGGAGGGCAGCACAGGGCAGTGTGGTGTTGGGCAGGGAGGGCAGCACAGGGCAGTGTGGTGTTGGGCAGGGAGGGCAGCACAGGGCAGTGTGGTGTTGGACCGATGAGAGAACCGCAATGCAGAAGAAGAAAGTGCATTGTAGCATTGGGCAGCCATTGCAGTGTAGGAGAGGGCAGGTCAGAGCGATGCCACCCTTACATAGGAGCCAAAATAAGTGTCAAAAATTCAACATACCAGTGTAGTGCCAGCAATGGTAACAGTGAGAGTGCAAGAAAGGTTTGTTTGGGTAACTCTGGAAGTAATCAGTTTGGCAACATTTCATTGTAACCATAGATACAATGAAAATTATGACACACTCCTAATGTGAGTTGAAATACAGTGATTTCTTATCAGAATTCATAACAGTCATTTATCTTGTAGGTATTTGGATGGATCCATGGTCAAGCTCCTGCCTGAAGTTGCTACCATGTAGTGAAAGGCATGCAATGTTTGTGTTGATATATTGGCAACAGGATATTCGGTTTACTTTGGTCCTGTTACTTATTAAAGTTTGTGTGGCTTTCTGTGCCTAAAAATTCTTTTGTAAGATTATTCTTTTAAAAGAAACTTGAAATATTGTCATCTCCTGCTTGTGAACTGCAGTGAACTCATAGAGATAAACATTCATTATATTTGGAATAAAAATAAGGCAGATTGCTCAAATATAATCATGTCTGACATCTAAAACTTTAATTTACACTCAAGTATGGAAATTGTGTAGTCATCACTTGTGCAACATTGCCCGCTTCCATCCCTATTCTACACAAAACTTTGCTGAAATCTTTATTCACACCTTTGCCACCTCCCAACTTGACTTACTAATGCACTCCTTGTCAATCTCCCTGGATACCCCACCCATAAATTCCAGCCCATTCAAAGCTCCTCCACACACATCCCCATCTGTCCCAAATTTCACATGACTATTGCCAGGCTCCACTGTCGCCCTGTCTCCAACAGAATAATTTGAAGGTCCTCATTCTTATCCATAAAAGCAAGTTGTTGTTGTCGTATTATCCATTTTAAGATGGCAGCCAATTTGTGCACAGCAATGTTCTCAAAAACCACCATGAAGTAAATGACCAATTTTTATTTGGGTGGGTCTTTGGCCAGAACACCAGAAGAAACTCATTTTGAGTAACGCCATGAGATCTTTAACCGTCATCTGCTGTGCACAATTGCCTGCCAGTCAATTCACTTTACAGTATATTCTGTGAAGCGCTTTGAGATGTCTCATCTAAACAGACAGACAAGACCTTACTTTAATGTCTCATCTGAATGACGGCACTTTTAACAATGCAGCACGCTCCCAGCACTGCACCATAATGCATGAGTTCAAGATCCCAATGATGAGGGTTAATCACACAGTCTTCAGAATCAGAGGCAAGAGTACTACCATCAAAGCTAGTTTGATGCCTAAGAAATAAAGATAGATTGAAGAATGAAGCACATAGATTTAAAAATTGTTTTATTATTGCTTAAATTAAAAACAGATTCTAGAACTTCAGTTAAGGGCCTTTAAATGGAAGAGGCTTGCAGATGTTCATGAGCTATATCTGGCTAATGAGTAAGTAACATACGTTCAGTTTCTATTCTTTAGATTAAGTACAAGACAACACGGTAATAACAAAATGGTCTGCAGATATAAAAAATTAGACATCCCATTATAACAGTTCTGTGAAAAAAGTGACTTCTAGTTCCACTTTTCCAGTTGCAGCTTTCAAGTGGTCACTGCTGGGTCCTGCCACAGATCAGCTTGCTTCCTGCAGATGTGTCCAAAAAGCTGACCAATTGGCTGTAAGCTGTAAGGGTCCCACACTCAGGGTAACTGCAGATTAATAAGAGACCAACTTGTTAAACTCCAGTGAGGGAGGCACTTTATAATGGGGTTGGCATGTAATCCATAATCAGTTGCAGTCTTAAGGGAGCAAACAATATTTGTTCCTTTACAATTCTATAGAAATAAATAATTGACATTAAGATACTGTTCATGATATATGGACTGTTCACCAATATACAATGAACCATTAAACAAAATGCAGTAGACCTCCAACATTTATTTACCCCCAAATCCCCAGATGCTCACCCCATCTCCATTGGCACTTATTCGCAATGGGGGAAAGCAAATTGACCAACTTCTGGATAATCAGATCGCTGCCAATGTCAGATCCTGCACACTGCACAAGATAGTGATGTCAGTGGTGGTGACCTGATTGCCCAGAAGTTGGTTATTTTGGCTTTGTAAGTACCAGCTGGAGTTTTGTCTTTCTGCACACATGCAGAGTGAATGCAGAAACGACTGTGATATAATGGGGCTATATCTTCCAATACTCTTATAATAAGCATGTTGAGTTTTTGTAGTGACTGAGTATTTGTAGGCAAACATGACAGCTAATTTGAGCACAGCAATACCCCACAAACAGCCTTGAAATGAATGAGTAACTATTTCTGTAAATTATTTGAAACTCTGCATTGGTTTGAATATACAGTTATGTATGTTTTGCTGAAAGTGTAGGAAACTGAAAGCAAAAATTTTAATTAAACAAAACATTCACCTTGAAGTTAGCAAGAATTTTGACAGGTTAAAACATATTTAAAATTGTTTTTGTTTGAACCTTACATATTTAATATTTATATAAAGAATAATATGAATGTGTAAATAGTAAAATCCATAAATGAGGCATTATATAGACTTTAAATCCAAAGCACAAGTGTGTGCCAGATTACAATTAATCAATGAAACTCGACTACGGAATTTGCACTTATGCTCGAAAGCAGCATAACAAATAAACACTTCAATAAGCATTTCAATTGCCAAGAACTATTCATGCATGTGGAAGAACTATTCATACACCACATTACCCACAATTCGTGGGCATGATTGAGAAATAGTGTATTTTACTCAATACAGAAATGTCTTAAGCGAGCTGATTAATGGGAGCAGAATTGGATAGGTTTGAGAAAGAGAGAGAGAGAAATGGTAAGCTGCAATTTACCATTGCTTAGAATACATTTCTAGTTTATCCAGAGTTTGCTGATCTTAACCAGGATGGTACTGGACTACAGCAAATGGCCAAATGCCCTTGGTTAAGGAGGGGAAAATCAGCTTTTTTTTTTGCATTGTATTACTAAGCAACAACAACAACTTGCACTTATATAGAGCCCTCCATGCAGGGTAGAGTCTCAGAGAGCTTAAGCAGTGAGTCCTGCTGGAGGTGCATGTACGTGTGCTGCCGAGTAAGGGTAGGATTGGAATCATCTATAGTGTTCCCAAGATCAAATAACTTTCCAAAACTCTGAAAGCCATGTGGGTAAGTTGGCAGAGTGTGACCAGTGCAGTGGTATTGTTCTCCAGGGAAGGAGTCAAATGTCTTCAAAAGAGAAAAGGAGGGAAGAAAATAAAGTTTTTGCAGACTTTTTCAGATAAATTGCCTTTTCACCTCACAGTTCTTTGTGGACCTTGCAAAATAGCTATCATATTTGCCTCCAAAATAGCCATTACACTTGACAATAAAGCTTATTGAGATATTACACCTTAATAAGGAAAAAAAAAAGTTCTTTCCTTCCTATAGCTTTATATATAATACTAATCCTTATATATATATTATTTTACGTTATATGTAGAGATATATTGTTATAATTCATCATTTTTTGTAACAATAAAAGTATTTGTCATTTGCCTAATTTTTAGACAGCTAACAGAAGCACCTGATGTCTCGAGATTTTCTTTGCTAAAATACTTATGGCTTAATAACAACAAGGTATGTGAGAATTTTAATTCAAATTACAATACAAATTTACATTGACATAATCCCGTTCACTACGGGAGGATATTCCAAAGCACTTAATAATTGTTATTAATCCCTGACTATCCAGCGCCTTGGGACGTCCTCCCGACGTGAAAGGCGCAAAACAAATGTAATTTATTGTTGTTGTTATGAATTAATTTGAGTTGTATCAAGATTGTGCAGTAACAGCATTATTTATTTTGTTACATTGGGAATAGCCAGATGGACCACATAGGTGATTTTTAGTCTTATGCTCCTATGAACCTCAAAGACAGCTGAAGACATAATGACCCTGGACCTAATGAGGTTTAAGACACAATTTTCTTTTTTACAAAAAGAGTAAATAAAAGACCGAGAAAATCTTCTGGCAAGTGATTATTGGCATCATGCTAGGTCTGTTCAGCGTACCTGCTCTTTCCATTTATTCAGAAACAATACGAAGGAGGGTACTTATTGTAATGCTGGAACATGTTCTGAGATGACAAGATAAGAAAGCAACCTCGGATGTGAGCATTTGAAGTGGATGGGCTCAGGAATAGAGATGGATTTAATAGTAGTTGTGCACATTGTAGGTTATGCAGACTTTAAAGATTGGAGCAGTAAGTATGAAATATATGACCATAGGAAATGGATTTCCATTGGCAAAGGCGGAAAAGATTTAAGTAAAATAACTGATTATTCACTGAAAGTCTCCAGTTGTAAGACTAAGTGCAGATAATAACGATTGAATGGTAAAAAGAACATTAAGGGAAGCATGAAGTATTTATTTGATTGTGTTTTTGGTTGTCTTCTTTCTACCCCCATCCCCCGGCCGCCCCCCCACCCGCCCTGACTTGATTACTTAGTCAGGATTGTGACGCACTTTGAGATAACTTCCATACTTGAAAGGTGCTATATAAGTATAATAATAATGACAATAATCATTCTTGCATTTGAAATAGCACCTTATCACATCTTCAAAACGTCTCAAAGCACTTCACAGAATATGCTGTAAAGCGAATTGACTATATTTTATGGGTGGCAGCCAATTGCGCACAGCAGTGTCCCAGTCATGGATTGAGTTACCAAATTATTAATGTTTTTGAAGGGATTATTACCCCTGGAAAAGTGAGCCGGCATTTGACTAACAACCGGGTTCACACTTACTGCTAGGTAAAGAGAAGAGTGTGGAGTAAGAAAATTTGCCCAATGTTTCACCCAGCCTGGGAATCAAACCCAGGTCCTCTCACCTGCGAGGCAAGCTTTCTGGCCGGTGCACCATGGGTTGTCCACCACTGGTCCAGACAATGATCCTCAAAATCCTGACATTGGGCTTGAACCCACAATTTTTTGATTCTAGAGGCGAGAGTGCAACCAACTGCGTCAGGCTACTTAAGGACCTTCCCAAAGCTGAACAGTGTTGTATAGATTTTGTTCTTCACACTGACCTTCTCCAAGATGGCATCAAAGGCGATTCAGAATACTTGTGTTTACTGGTGGAGATAAGAAGGATATATTCTATTAATCCCTTAGGACTAGAAATGCAGCAGATATGCAGAGGGAGTGCTGTCAGACGCACACTGAATAGTTTATCCAGTGTTTTTGTTGACTTTTGTATCTTCTTTGTTTTAATATGGTCAATTGTTCCTTACTTTCAGCCTTATTAGTATTTTGAGGTTAAAATATTCCTGTATACTTTGTCAATTTAAAAAATGTTGTTGACTTCATGTGCTGTTATGATCTAATCTTTCGTATGTTAATTTATGGTTAAGAGAACCAATTGAGTAACAAAAAGTACAATCATTACGTTTGATGATTTTCTTTTGATGAAAGGGACAATTTTAAAATGCACAGGATCGCCTTTCACCTCAAGATTTGGACTTCATTTTCACACCTTAACACCAGTAATGTGCAGCATTATTTTTGTCATCCCAGATTAAATGCATGTCTAGTCAGCTCATTGAGGCTATAAATTCTACAAGATCACAAGAAAGGATGGAAGAAGACTCTTTGACCCATTTTCCCATCTTTCTAGTATACTCACTTTACCTTCTTTCCATAATGGAATTAATTATCTTAAATATTTTTACAATTAATCCAGTTTCACAGCCTTTAGAAACATAGGAATATAGGAACAGGAGTAGGCTGTTCAGCCCTTCGAGCCTGTTCGACCATTTAATTAGATCATGGCTGATCTGTACCTCAACTAATCCTTTCAATTTCATTTCCTACTAAAAATCTATCAACCTCATTCTTGAAGGTGTGGATTGATCCAGCCTCCATGGCCTTTTGGGGGAGAGAATTCCTGATCTCTACCACCCTTTGAGTAAAAAAAATGCTTCCTGATTTCACTCTTAAATGGCCTGGTTCTAATTTTAAGACTGCGTCCCTTTGTTTTGGATTCCCCCACCAGAGGGAATAGCTTCTCTGTATCTACCTATCAAATCCCTTTATCATTTTAAATACCTCAATCAAATCACCCCTCAACCTTCTAAACTCAAGGCAATACAACCCAAGTTTACGCAGCCTTTCATTGTAACTTAACCCTTTTAGGCCTGGTAACATTCTGGTGAACCTGACGTGCACCTTTTCCAGGGTCAATATATCTTTCCTGAGATGTGGTTGCCCAAAACTGAACCCAGTAGTCCAGATGGGGTCTGACTAATACCCGTCCTCCTATTCCATTCCAGGTAATAATTAAAAACTGCAACATTTGTGCTGAATAACTATCTTAACACCCAATATTCTGAAAACAATCTGCATTATGGCTTACATTCCCACCCCTTTGCAGTTCTCGAACGACCTGATGGTCAAACAGTACAAATAGACTAACCACCCTCTACTGATGGTCAATGACATTGTTTTCACAGTATTCATTTAATCAGAAAGTCTTATGTTCAAACATTGATCCAATGTAAAATTGCAGCTTAAATTCATTTTCTGGAACTCAATCAAGGAGTCTCACTTCCTCCCTCTCCTTGATCAAGGCCTGTTTCAAAACTTTGCCCACCCTGAGTCATCTTTCCCATTTCCACCCCTCTCAGCTCCCACCCTGAACTTGGGTGCCCAGTTAGCAATGCCGAGACTTTGAGACATCCTCCCGATGCAAAAAACACTAGAGAATTGTAAATGATATTGCATTATAATTATTGCAGGAATTGCTAAAAAGTGCTGGAAAGAGTACCTCAGGATAATATGAAATGAAGAGTCAACTCCTAATGCAAACATATTTTTGATTTTTGTCACATTTTGATAATTCTGTTAATTAGTTTGAAAATATTGAATCAGATTGTCACTTTGATTATACGGCTGGGTGAAAAATTTGGGAATCTACAGGATGTGTCCCCCCCCGCCCCCCCCATCTCTGTTAGACAATAAAGGAATATTAAAAGAGAAAGTAAGTGCAAGAGGGAATATATTCAATAAAAAAATGACCTCCCTCTCTCCTGTCTAAGTAAAATTGTTATCGAAAAAAATCTATCATTATCAGGAAAGTTACCATTCTGTTTTTTTAATGATGAATGGTACTTTTGTTCATTATTACCATAAAAGCTATGAGAAATATCACAGACAATTATCCGTTTTGTGGAGGCTATAAATAACTTGTCAAGGATTTTGATGAATTGCTTTGAATGTAGTTGCTGCAAACATTGTGATAGCATCAGCAAACTGTCCCTCAAACTTCCTATTCAAGAAGTAGGACACATATTGTAACCAATTCTTACTAATTAGTCATTGTTAACAAACAGAACTAAGAGTAAAATTGCCATTTTAGGATCAAAAGGTTAGTCCAGTTCGGAGAATAAGGTTTCTGCCAAAATCATTTCTGCTAACAAATAGAGTGCGTAATTATCTTCCAAAAGTAGACACAGATGTGTAGCAGAATGGGCCGCAACTCTGGATAAAAACCCAGCAAGATTTGCTTTTAATATAATTCCTCTCAAAATATTTCAGTATTATATATAATAGTTAAAAAATAATATTAATCATTGCATTTGATATCGAGCCATATCACATTGTCAAGGCACCTCAAAGCGCTTCACGGGATATAGTATAGAGTGATGTATGTGTATTTTGTGGGTGAATGAGACAGCAAATTTGTGCACCACAATGTCCCACATCAGCCATGGAGTGATGGACCAGTTTTATGTGGGGAATTGTTGGCCAAGACACGGTGAGAAACTTTTTTCGAGACGTGCATGGGATCATTCATCTGAATAGGCAGACAGGACCTTAGTTTAATGTTTCATCCAAAGTATGGCACTACTGAAAATGCAGCACACTCCCAGCACTGCGTTGGAATATCAGCATAGACTATATGGGTTCTAAATCCCATTTATAAGGGAGATGAGACAGTAAATTTTGCATGGCAAGATTTTTTGTGTGTAAATTTATTACATAGTTTCAGATCTAGTGCTGTTGTTTGACATAGGAGTAGAACTGAGAAACGAGTACATTTTGCATTACAAAAAGGGAAGCCTTGTAGGAGAAAAAAGCTAATTAGCTTATCAAGTTTGTTCTTTTCTTGACTATGCAAAGCCTATTGTATTGTGGACTGCACCCACCCATTCTTTGTCCTATTGCAAAATTTCAGAACAGATTCTTCCTTGTCCCAAAAGATAATGTGAGGATGTAAATTATCATTTCTTCATTTTAGATTGAAACAAATGGCTAAAGTAACCAAAATACACATTTCAACTAGTTGGTAAAGTTACCAACCTTGGCAGGGTGCGTTTAGAATGGGATTTCCAGTGGATTTCAATATCCCAGTTTCTCTTTCAGATGCTACGTTTAAGCGTTCTCCAACTCAGTGTTAACCAGTTTAACAGACAATGGAATCTGTTCCAACACAATTGCAACATCTGGTTTGGGAGAGATTACACCAGGATTGAGAACATAGGAAAGAAATATGATATTTTATGAGCAAATATTTTGGAGAAAAAGTAAATTTCCTTTTCCTTAAGTTTGGCAAAGCACAGAACGGAAGTTACAGTGCCAAAAATAACATTCTTAATTAAGATTATTATTTTTGAGAAAGATATTCTTAAAACAAAGAAAATTAGTAACATAAAAATGAACTCCAGTTTCATGGAAAATAGTGAGATGAAAACTCATTTGATTTATGCTGGTGGTTTTTGTTCTGTTTACACTGCACGTTGTTTGATGAATCTCTGCAATTTTGGCAGTATTGCCATATAAATCAACTGAAAAAAGCAGGACTCCTACTGGAGCTGCACTCCAGACACTTGGTGGTGGTTTTAAGAGCAATATGTTCACATAGGAAAGAGACAGCATGGTAGAATTGGTTCTGACTCAATTTCCCTGTGATGTGTTGTAAGCCTGCAACTGGCTGATTTATGACACAAAGACTTGTATGTTATCAAGGAACCAGCAACAACCAGCATTACATTAGCTCATTTTATGTAAATGAAATAACTTGCAGCGCTTTATATAAAGAGATTAATTGGATTAAAGAGCTGACTGCTGTTATGTAGTCAAACAAATCTGCTAATTTGTGCTTGCAGTGTTCTACAAACAAGATGAGTAGCTGCTCTTTTTAAAAAAAGGGATAAATTCGGATGAGGAGAGAACATAAAACAGAATAACTGGATCCTAAGGCAGACAGAACCTAAAATTAATGACACTGCAAAAAAAATGATAATCTAGAAAGAAAGAAATAAAAAACTTGGACTCAATAGGCAATGTTGCTATCTAGACATAATAGTCAAGTAATGGGATCTTTAATAAAATAACAAAAATCCATTACAGTTGCTGTAAATGTGTGAGGGGATGTGCAGAATTCCAAAATGAGGAATACTTTTTTTTAAAACGACCCTAGGTTATAATGTGGAGCAGGAAGTATAAATCTGGATTCCCATTTCCACAAAGTTATGCTTTCCTGCGGGCAGTCGTATCATTTTACTCCCAGCATTATATTTTTCATAAGAGTTTTATTTTGAGGTTTGGGGCTCTCTTCCTCCATCACATCAAATCAAATTTCAGTATTTATTAGGAACTGACCTGATCTGGTATTTATTTAAGATGTAATTCCAATCTACAAACATTCAGAGGCTTATCACAAAACTATGTGGAATATGTATAGATTTAGTTAACTGTTTACCATCATTCAGAAATGCACAGTTTTGAAGCCACCATAATTAATCCTACAGGAGTGTAGAGGTGGGTATTATTACACATCAACCATATGGGCTGTCCTAGCTGTTGAAGTCTGACATGACATTTCTGCCAAATCAAACGTATAAACACAGCAATGCAGCTCCACTGATGACTTAGTGCAGAACACAATTCTAACACTGGCGGGGTGGGGGGTGCGGCTCTAAAGGTGTATTTAACCACCAGCTGTGATGGCTGAGTTGTTTTTTAGGGAAGATGAGACCAAATGAGTTGAAGGCCCTTGTTCACCCCCACCTCTCTTGTGACCTTGTGGACTGACCTGCCTCATGTGCCTGACTGAGTCATGCAGATCAGGAGAATCCATGGTTTGACCCCTTGTTTGTGCTGGGTTAGCTCATCTCAGTTGGGATGGTGGTGGGCTTGCTTAAGCATATCTTGTATATATTGTAGCCCCAATGTCCAGTTCAATGACTTCCCGAATAATTTAGTTGTATAGACACTGGTGGGCTGGGGGAGGGAGCAAAATTAGCTCAGAGGAGGGGTGAACTCTCCTGTGGGGGGGTTGGGCACCACTGGACACTCTCCTGGTGTGGGTCGCCACTTTCATGGAGGGAAGCAAAGAAATTGACGAAGACATAAGTAAACATAAACAAAAAAAATCTCCAAACGCTTCACAGGATATACTGTAAAATGTTTTATTCTGTAGGCAAATATGGCAGCCACTTTGCATGCAGCATTGTCTCACAAACAGTCATGAAGTGAATAACCGTATTTATTGGGGTGTTGTTGCCAGGCCCTCCAATGTGTAACCACCAGAAAAAGTGCCTTGTGACATGAGCTGCATTTTCTGCAGGCATTCTCCTGTACCTCACATCTACTCATGATACCTCACCTCTGAGGAGAGGCAGATCGGAGCCAAAGTCTTGTGGGTTGGTGTAACCTACAGAGATTTCCCTACGGAAAACAGAGTTTACTGTAAAAGTTTACTGCTTTTTTCTCCTGAGAGGCCACAAAACGCATCAGGTTCACCATTCATTTTTCACTTGTTTTCAACCTCTTTATCTGAAACCTTTAGTCAATAATCAATGATCACAATCGAATTCTATCAGCCACCCTGCACCCGCTTTCTAGAACTCCATCCCAAAGCCCCTCTGCATTGCACCCTCTCCCCCGCATCCCCACCACAAGCTTCAAAACCCACTTTGAAACCTATCATTTCAATCACACATTTGGCCCTGTGCCCCCATCTCCCCTACAGCTCAAGCTCCCAGCCAGCTGTGTGGAGCACTTTGAGATGTCCTCTCAATGTGAAATGCAGAATAAAAATGTAAATTGTAACAGTAAACCTCCATCTCTATTAATGTACAACTATTCAGTCTGTACATGTGTTTAATATTTCGTACTCCAATATGCCTTACCATTTATCCACACAAAAAAATCATCTGCCAATGCTTAGCTATTTATTTAATTGCCTAGATCGTCCCAGAGAACTACTATGTTATGGAGTCCTGTATAGTAGTGGCTAGTGCACTCGAGAGGACCCGGGTTTGAATACCTTAGTCAACGTACCTTAATCACATGCCTCTGTTTACCTAACAGTAAGTTGGAACCCAGTTGTTAGTCAATTGGTGGATTACTTTCCGGGGGTAATAAAAATTTGGTCATTCAATCCAATCTGTTCATGGAACACTTGTGCGCAATTGGCTGCTGCATTTCGCCCACAAAATACTCAGTCAACCCATTTTACAATATATTCTGTGAACTGCTCTGAGATGCCTCAATGATGTAATAAGGTACTATATCAAATGCAAGGATTATCATTATTATTATTATTAAAATAGGGAATATCTGTGGCTGGAAAAAAGGCAATCATTCCATGCTCTAAAAAACTCAAAATATTGAAAAACTGCATCCAGGTTTAAAAATTAGTGCTTATTTGTATAGGAGAGTTTATTTTTTGGTAGCCCATTTTTTGTCTTTTTGAAAGAGCTGATGATTATAGTGTTGCCTTTGTTTTTGCTCTGTTCTTTCTCTGTGGGTGAGCGTGTGTCACATTTTCACTATGGAGCATATCCATAATCAAAGTTCCTCTGCATATTTTATTGGAGTCCTACACTGACAAACCGGACTCAATTACGAAACAGCTTGTTTTATTGTTTGTAGAGTTAGTATTCTGTACTATTCAAATCAAATGGGCAAAAGGCACTTCTTCATGGCAACCTCTCTTGTTATCTTATGATCTTGTTTATGTAACAACAGAAAAACTTAAACAAGGTAACTAAGCGCCATCATCTGGATTAACCAGCAAACTGCACTAAACAGAAACCAGTTTTATGTTTGTCCTCTGACGATTTTACATCAGACTTTCTGCAGTGCTTTTTTTTAAAAGGCTTATTTTGTTTCTCAAATAACTTTCCTAAACTGTTACTTTTGGAAACTTTAAATTAGAAATTATTGTGCAGTTGTTTCCACTTTCAAACCATACTTGTGATTGACTGAGGCTGAATATAATACGTAGTAACACTTTAATACATTAGTTTACATTTATACTGAAAAATATGCTTTGGTTCTCCTGATAATGTGGTAGCAAACAGTATAGGGAAACATATCTTAAATAACTGTTGAATAGAGAGACCAGTCCAAATTGACCAAAATAATATTATTTGGATTATTTGCATTTCAATATGTATTAGGCGACTGACTAGCTATGTAAATTTGGGATAGCATCTTTCACGTTAGGAAGACGTCTCAAAGCAACTTCACAGGATTCACTGTAAAATGTAGTAATTGTATTTTGTAGCAAATGTTAATATTACCATAGAATGTACTATAAAATATACCATAGAAATACATTTCAAATGTAGTCGTTGGTGATGGAATTTGCTCCAAACAATCGGCTTAAATTCTTGACATACATAGTAGTTGTATAATCACTAGGTATATTCATTAAGGAAAGCTAAAGTATGACTAGTTATTTCATATTTAAATATAAAAAATGTATATACTGCAAAGATTGCTTTATTCTATTAGGATCCATGTGTTCCATGTGTCGTGGAGTCCTGTAGCTCAGTGGTTAGAGCACTCGCTTTGCAAGCGAGAGACCTGAGTGAGTTCAATTCCAGGCAGGGCGAAACCTTGGGCAAGTTTCCTTACTCCACACGCCTAATAATAATCCCTCCAAAACCCCCCAAAAAATAATAAATTGGTCATTTTCAATCTACGACTGTTTGTGGGACATTGCTGTGCGCAATTGGCTGCCGCGTTCGCCCACAAATATACAGTCAATTCACTTTACAGTGTATTCTGTGAAGCGCTTTGGGACGTCCTCCCGACGTGAAAAGCGCTATATCAAATGCAAGGATTATTATTATTATTATTACCATCCTCGAGACATCTCAAAACCCTTCAAAGAATTTATTGTAAAATGACGTGACTGTGCATTTTGTAGGCTAATTTTGTTTTAAAAATTAGGCTTTTAAAACAAGGCTAATGAAATAAGCCTAACAATCCTTGCATTTGACATAGCGTCTTTCACGTCGAGGTGAGGAAATCTCAAAGCACTTCAGAGGATTTACTGTAAAGCGTAGTGACTTTTATAATTGGCGTAATAAACCCAAATCACAGCCCCACAAATATTACTTCTAATGTTAAAGGGGCTCAATAATCTTGGTGGGGGTTTATAGATATCAGTTCCTGGAATGTTATGCTATGAAATAACTAAGATCCTGGAGGAAGAAGTGCAGTTACACTGCAGGAATTGCAGTTATAATAATAATAATCCTTGCATTTGATATAGCGCTTTTCACGTCGGGAGGACGTCCCAAAGCGCTTCACAGAACACACTGTAAAGTGAATTGACTGTATATTTGTGGGCGAACGCGGCAGCCAATTGCGCACAGCAATGTCCCACAAACAGTCGTAGATTGAAAATGACCAATTTATTATTATTTTGTTTTTTTGGAGGGATTATTATTAGGCGTGTGGAGTAAGGAAACTTGCCCAAGGTTTCGCCCTGCCTGGAAATGAACTCAGGTCTCTCACTTGCAAAGCGAGTGCTCTAACCACTGAGCTACAGGATTCACTGCAGTGAAATTTATTGAGCTGCAGAATACTTTCCTGGCAGATTTCCCTGCTCTAACCATTTCTGATAAAATAATTTAATGTTCAGCTAATGATGTGGCTGCTTGTAAGACTTTGCTATGCACAAATTAGCTGCTGCGTTCATCTACAAATATGTAGTCAGTATGATTCGTTCTGAGATGTTTCGACCATGTGATAAGATGCTATATCAAATGCAAAAATGATTTTTATGATTATATTTTTGTTATCTATTATAATTTCATTTGTTATTGTTGTTGTAATTCATAGACAGTGACAAATATTGTTCCTTAATTTAGAAGGATTATGTTACCATTTCTATATTGTTTATTTCAGATTAAAAAGGTAACCTTCTCACCAGCAAACTATATCCTTTGTGAACTTTACCTACACAACAACAAACTCACAGATATAACAGGTACAGTGTACCCAGTCATCTAAATGAATGTATTGATTTTGTACTGTTATATACTAATGAATGTGCTATCGAAGAGCAAAACTGTTTTGCTGTTGTTTGTTATGACAGGTAATTGTCTTTCTATTCCACCCCAAACCATCACTTTTACTCCCAACGACACATTTTCCTCAGGATGATGTCTTGAATAGGTTTCTGTAGCACGCTTTGGTCGACCTGCTACAGGACCATTGAAAAATTACACAAGGTGTAATTTTTAAATGGATTGATATCCTGTTTTTTTTCTTGACATTATAAAGCCATCACTGAAAGGTCACATGATGGACTATATTATTCAGCCACGCAATAAGATCTGACATGATAGATAGTAATGGGACTATTTACAGACCTTATATAAACATCTTACAACGTGTTGTATTTTTAAGGTCATAAAAGCTGTTTTCCCCTTCCATCAGGTGCAGAAAAACATGTTTCCAATGAATCAAAATGATTCCAACAGGTGCAGCCACTGCACCAAATTTTGCAGATAAACCCAACATTTTTCATGGTCTAAACTTTTAAGATTATGCAAATTTTTGGGTGGAATATTCTTAAATTCAACCTTAATTTGGAAACTTCTACAAATCCTGAAAAAAAAACTAGAAAGCCAGTTTACAACTTAAAACTGAATTTAAGATTTTTTCCCAAATTCATCAATAAAGTAAATATTAAGACAATGCTTTTAATGCTAACACCATGATAAAACTCAAATGTGACTAATGAGCACTTGGATGAGCTACCAAACTTACCAAATACATACAAAACTATATCGCAATAGAAGGAAATGGAGTCAAACAAGTTGGGGAAGAGAGGAGAAAGAAATGGATAGAAATTGATAAAAATAAAAGATTGATAAGATATGCTTTGTTTCACAGGTTCCCTGAAGAATGTGAAGTCATTGCGGATATTAACATTGCACAACAATTGGCTTACTGATGTGTTGAAGACTGTGAAGGAGTTCAGGAACTTGAAGTTTCTACACACACTGAGTGAGCAAAACCACATAATTATAAATTGTGTGGACACTTTCTCTTCGAATGACTGACTGGTTGATGGTCAAGGCTGATGCAATGTGAAAGTGGCATGCTGACTTGATTTATGTCCCTGGAACCAAATGAAAGAAGTTTTGCCAAATAGGATTTCATATAGAAGATGACACTTTTAACCAAAATTCAACAATATAATAATAATATAATAATAATTCTTATATTTGTAATTCTTACAAATTTCACATTGGAGGAATGTCACAAAGAAGTTCACAGGATTCACTCCCACAAGGTCAGGGACTCTTCCAATATCTCGGTGGGGTGGGGATGGGCACCATTAATTCACTGTAAAGTGAGTGTCAGCCTTCCTAGACTATGCAAGGTCAAAGTCCCAATGTGAGGTTTGAACCCACAACTTCTGACTCAGAAGCAAGCATACTATCACTTGAACCAGGCTGACACACAATCAATCTGTAGAAGGGGATTCTTCAATGGTTGGTAAAGTTACAATATGCCCTTGAACACTGTAAAAAATAACTATGTGGACTTTTTAACTATTGAATTTCAATTACAAATGTTTGAGTTTTATTTTGATGTAACATTTCATTGTGATTTCTCCTCTTTCAGATTTATTTCACAATCCTTTGGCACTGGAACCAGATTATCGTCTTTATTTAATCTATTACGTACCTTCATTGCAGAACCTGGACCAGAGGGGTTGGTTATTATTCAAAAAAGTTTTTTTATTATCTTTGCAAATTCTAACTGTATGTGTTGTGCAAGTTCTAATTGTTGGATGCTTCATACTTTCACAGGAATTGACCAGCAGGAGCGAGAAGCAAGTGTCGCTCTCTGTAACCCAGACCGAGTTCGAGTCCGTCAATCTTTAGCTTTTGGGACAAATGCAGTAGTTGAAGTTATTGCTCAATATCAACCCAAGAGAAAGATTAGGCCTTGTCCAAGTGGGAATTTTAAATAGTTCATTTGTAATTGAATTTTTAAATTTATTTTGAACTAAAAATGCTTGGGAATCAAATGACAATAATAATATCAACAATAATAATCCTTTCATTTGATGTAGTTCCTTATCAAGTCATTAAGACGTCTCAAAGCGCTTCATAGAATATACTGTAACATGAATGGACTGTATATTTTGGGGGCGATAGATAAGTTTGTTGGTTGTTACAAATGATAATTCTTGGCAATGTTTCTGCAGCAACTTATTTATGAAAGATGCATATTTTATCATCTTTATTTTCATTGTGCAAGTGACAGGATTTCTGACAGTCTTTTGTTAAGATTAAATGATCCATCCTTTATCTTTACGTAATTTAATTAATGTTTAGAACATTGTCCACAAATATACAAAGTAATAATTGACTGAGATATTGAACAAAATACCTCAGAGATTTACTATCTTCTCTTGATGGTGAATTCTCAGTCTTTTTTGTTGCTGGGTTGAAGATTATATTTTGGATAATTTCTGAGAATTTGAATTTTGAAACCTAATTTTCATTGGCAAAAAAAGGTCCATCCAGATTCATGAATTTATACACTTGGTAAGGATAAATCCAATGTTATCAGGAGTATTTGCAATCATCTGCAATGACCGCAACCTTCCCATAAGCAGAATGTAGACACAAGGGTAGCAGAATCTTTCATAATAACAATAATAATCCTTGCATTTGATATAGCGCTTTACCACGTCTTCGAGACATCTCAAAGCACTTCACAGAATATACTGTAAAGTGAATTGACTGTATATTTTGTGGATAAAACACAGCAGCCAATTGCACACAGCAGTGTCCCATAAACAGTCAACAACAACAACTTGGAATTATATAGTGCCCTCCATGCCGGACGGCGTCTCAGAGCGCTTCACAGTAACGGATCCCGGGGCCGAGCCAGGGGGAGGGGGAGGAAGGTGACTGACCAAAGGCGCGGTCGAAAAGAAAGGTCTTCAGCTGAGTCCTGAAAGTGAGAAGAGAAGGGGCGAGGCGAAGGGAGTGAGACAAGGATGAGGATCTTGAAGTCGAGTATTGAGTCACCAAATTATTGTGGAGAGATTATTACCTGTGGAAATGCAATCTGCCAATCGATTAACAATCAAGTTCCTCCTTACTGCTAGGTAAACAAAATTGTGTGGAGTAGGGAAACCTGCCCAACGTTTCGCCCCACCCCGCCCGGGAATCGAACCCTGGTCCTCTCGCTTGCGATGCGAGTGCTCTAACCACTAAGGTCCAGGACTATGTATTCTCACCATTTGCACTAATTGGGATTGACAGCTCAGCTCCAAGGAGACCCTGCTTACTTCCCCCTCAGATTCCTCACTGAAGGATGGATCTTCTGTGATCTAGTCTAAGTGTTAACAGTAACAATCAACAACAGCCAAGTGAAAAGTACAAAACTTACCCTGCTCCACTAGGTGGCACACATCTCATCTTGAAAGACAACTTCTCAGCAGCTTAATGTTTTTTGTACTAACGTGAGGGAAGGTAGTGTCTGTGGCAGGCGATGTTGTGGAGGTGACAGAAATCTTAGCGAGCGACAGCCCAGCTCTAGGGCTTAAAGGAGAGTTGGGGGTCCCACTGCTCCACCATCGGCAGCTTTGTTATCAGCTACCACGCTCGAAACTCTGGAATTTCCAACCTCAACCCCTTTGCCTTGCGCCCTCCTTGCCTGTCTGCAGATCGCATCTGAAGATCTTCCTCTTCACCTCTTTCCTGGCTTGGGCTAAGCTCTGCCACTGTTAAGTACCCTGAGATGCTACCCTACATGAAGGACAATATATAAATGCTGCTGTTGTTGTGAGTTGAACAGGACTCTAAGTTTTCATACTGGATTAATGACGTGGAGTATGAATCCATGCAGATGAATGCCATGCAATTAGAATAAAACATATTATAAACAGTGCATTTCTCACTTTGCGTTATATGATGTATGATTTTAAAAGCTCCAAATTTAGTAGCTTGGAATTGTTTAAGCCTCCAAACTTGTTTTACTCTACATTGCAAGCCAGCAGATAAAGAAAGCTTTAATCTCATCCATGTTGGGTCGATTTGAACCTGTGTCACAGAGCTGAATGGGCAATCATGGGCAAGCAAGCATGGGCAAGATATATTGAGTCACCACAAAATACACAGTGAATCCACTTTACAGTATACATATATTGGGTGGAGTCCTGTAGCTCAGTGGTTAGAGCACTCACCTTGCAAGCGAGATTCTCAGCAGGGTGAAACCTTGGGCAAGTTTCTTTACTCCACACGCCTGATAATAATCCCTCAAGAAAAAAAACGATAATAATTTGGTCACTCAATCCTCAACTGTTTGAGGGACACTGCTGTGCGCAATTGGTTGCTGTGTTTTGCCCACAAATATACAGTCAATTCACTTTACAGTATATGCTGTGAATCGCTTTGAGACGTCTAGAAGACGTGAAAAGCCCTATATCAATTGCAAGGATTATTATTATCATGTGAAGCGTATTGAGATATGTCATTGACTTGATAAAGACACTACTTTTATTGCTTTCCAAATACATAATAAAAAATAACCTTGAAATAATTTAATATTTACAATGATATGAAATGCCATAATTGCAGTAGAAATGGAATTTAAGAGAATGCTTGTGCTAATATATTTTTTCATATCCCAATTTCAGGTCATTACAATATCGGGATGGCTCAGGTCAAGTTAGTATTCTATCTTAATTTATCATTTATATCCATATACATTTACCTTTTTAAAAAGAAAAATATGCTTTTGTTTCCCTTTCCATATATTCTGCATTCCATGGGCAAGGTAAAGCAACATCAGCCATAAAGATTAGACAGTCTCTTGAAGTGTTTTCAGACGGGATCTATATGATGGTCCTCTATGAGTGTAGAATTTAGTTGGAGGTCACATGATGTTCCCCTATCTTTGGGTAAACTATATTACTCTAACTTTCAGATTTATTTTCCTGATCCGTTTAGTTTCAAACCCAGCACTTTGCACAGATTGGTCTCAAACAATGTTGGGTCAGCTCTCAACCATTCTGCCCCTCTCCCTGGAACTCCATTCCAGAGTCCCTCCGACTTGATTCCTCCCTCACCTCGTTCGAAGGGCATCTCAAGACCTCTCTGACCACTCTTTCAGTCCTTGTGGTGCTCCTATCCCCCTCAGATTCCAGCTTGATGCCAAGCGAGCAGTGTTAAGTAATTTGAGACATCTTCCCGACATGAAAGGTATATAATTGTATTGCATATTGTACTGTAAACAGGAAATAAGGTAGACACCGAAGGAAGGCTTAAGTGGCTGTATCCTGTTCTTACATAGTGATAAACTGGGAAAACATCTAATTGACCTATCTGACCATTGCACATGACTAAACCATTGGATGGCACATTGCTGATCACATTCCTGGATGTTGGTAGGATTAGCGGTAAATATTTTCTACCAGAATTGTCTATACATCCCCACCCAGCCCCTCTCTCTAGAGGTCAATTCTATTAAATTCCCAATTCATTTTAAGTGGGATTTCAGCATAACAAAATTGATCTTAAAGCAGACTTGACTGTATAGGGAATGCTGTGATGTTGATGAATCTGAATGTTTTCTTTTAACACAGATTTTTTTATTTAACCGTTCTAAAGCAAAAGTTATTTTAAAATAAAATATTAAATAATAATAGCAATCGACTTGTTTCGGTGTGTTTCAGATTTCCTCCGGACAAAGAGCTTTCCTCAGAAATAATGAAGAGATCAATCATGCAGTTTTCCTGCATTGACTGGAAAAAAATGCCCACTGCAAAGCAGAAACGTGTAGAACGCATACCTACACTTTCACCTCAAAAAATTACTGTTCAGTTCAGATAGGGTTAGAGGAAAATGTGTTTGATACCACATGGTCAAAAATGGAATTCCCTTGTTTAAAATGAGTGACTTTTCAATCCGCAATAAACGCCAAAGGTTTGAACCTCAAAACTGTTCTTGTTCTGCATTGCCATTTGCTTACAAAATATACTACCATTTAACTACAAAATAGAGTCACTATATTTTGCAGTAAATCCTCTGAGGCATTTTAAGAAGGCCCTTTGACATGAAATGAGCTGCATCGGATGCAAGGAAATTTATTATTGCAGTCTGAGAGATTCGTTCTGCTGTATTACTACTTTTCTGCTTTACATCCAATTATCTTTTTCAATGCTTTTGATTTTTTTAAAACCAGACAGGATTCTAATGTGCGTAGAAGTAAACTCTTTGCTGTACTTAACAATCTCCAGTTTTAGTTCCTCCCATATCATTCTCAATGGTAAAAACAGCAAAGAGCTGGCAAACCCCTGACTGGCAGTGGGAGGTTAAAGTCTGAAGTTCAATTCCCAGCTTCATGTGTGTCAGTGTGTGTGTTGTGTGTGTAGCTGGGGTGGGGGTCAGCACAAGTAAAAACACACTCAGTTATTATTTCTGCACAACTTACAACAAAATACCATGCTTACAAGTATGGATTGGTTTTATTCAGGAATTACATTGATAGGTTAACATTTTGTAACTTTGTATTATTGCTGCATGTGAAACATGAAAGGTGCCCATAATTGTACACATTGCTCAAAAATGATGCACACTTAATTGAAATACAAGAATTCACATAGAGGCCACACAATGGGCATTTAAAAGACCACAAATTAACCGCTACAATTTTACAAAACTTTCACCAATATAACCTTTCACATTATGTATAAACTACCCCCTAAATGATGGTAATTATAATAATCCTTGTATTTAATACAACACCTTAAACATCACGAAGACATCTCAAAGCGCTTCACAGGTTTAACTGTAAACCATAGGGACTGTGGATTTTGTAGAACACAAAATGTGCATTTTTTACACACATACCTGTTATAATCGGTGCTGCAGTTAGCCATTAGTAACTGAAAATTTCCACACAAATCATGGTCATCCAGTAGTACTATGAAGTCATTCCAGCATATAACATTTTTTTTATTTTAGCACTGGTCTCAGTCATTGCTGCGTTTTATCCAAGGCCGCTGATTTATCCATTGATGTAAAACTGCATGCAGTCAGATAATATTACAAAATCAACAGCATTTACTGGAACTGGTTAAAACACAAAGTATTATTGAGGGTTATATGAGAAACACTTGCTGAAGGTTTGATTTGATTCACCTGCAGTTAATCAAGCAAATGATTTATTTAAGAATAGGGAAAACATAAAATGTTACAAAAACAGTTTTAAAAATTGTAATTCAAGAACTAAGAAAGACAATTTGCATTGTCAAGACCCCATAAACAACCCTAAGGTAAATGACCAATTGATCTGGAAAATTGTTGACCATTACCCCAGAAAACATGGGATCTTTAACACACACCTGAAAACATGCAGCTGTTGTGCAATCAACTATTCATTTGCTACATGTTGTAATACTCTGTAAATACAGGAGTCAACAGACCAATTGGTGTTCTCTCAGAGAAAAACCTTCTAGTAGATAATGAAGTGCAAGTTTTAAATGTGGAAATAGATTCAAAGAATAACTATTTCAATCAATGATGGGTTTTTGGACCAGAATAACAAAGGTGTCGTTTTTTGTATAAGTGTATTTTTGTTACAGGCAATCTTGCACAACATTTATATGTCCACTAACTGAAGTACATTTAAATCCGCTTAAACTGAGAGGTCATTGTGGAAGTCATGAGAAGGCAAAAAATAGAAATATTATAGTATATTATATAAAATTTCCATGTGTTTTTTAAATCCTATGTATTCAGTTGTTTTACAAGGAGTTAGCTTTAGATATCATGCAATTGCTAAGATGATAATACATTAGAGATTTGTGACTTGTATCTTGGAAATGATTCAGACTTCATTACAACACTACTTTTCTAAAATATGACCTACCAAAAGCATTTCACTCAAATGAGATCACTCATTGTGCACTGTATATAGCAATCCTGCTGAAGGTAAAATTTTCCCCGCACAATAAACTGGTGGGGACGAGGCAGATAACAACTTGCACTTAAATTTGCTTAAACTGAGAGGTTATGGTGGAAGTCATGAGTAGGTAAAAAATAGAAATATTGTAGCTTATTAGATATCCATTTTGTTTTAAATCCCATGTGTTCAGCTGTTTTGTGAGGACATCTTAAAGCGCTTTATACAGCTAACTCAGCTGGAGAAATTGAGAAAGGTGGGGTGGAAAGATTTGAATGCGAGGGCGAGAATGTTGAATTTAGGCCACTGGGAGGTGGAGAGCCAGTTGAGGATGGGGGTGAGAGGCTTGCAGAATCTAGTATGGGAGAGGATATGGGCTACAGGATTCTGGATGTCTGAAGCACATGTAGGGAGAAGCTGGGTGTCCAGTGAACAGGGCATTGGAAAAATTAAACCTGGACATGATTAAGGCAGCCTGCGGGGAGTGGGGGAAGAGAAAGGAGGCAAGTAAGAGAGCCTCGGTTTTGACATTCAACTGAAGGTTAGAGCTCATCCAGGATTTTCTATAGGCAGTCTGTGAGAAAAGCAGTGGTCCTGGAGTCAAGGGCAGAAATAAAGAGATAAGAGTTGGACATCACATGCATACATGTTGAAGTGGACCCCATGCCTGTGGATAATGTCACCAAGTGGGAGCATATAGACAGTGAACAGGAGAGGATCGAGGAACGCCAGATGTGACTGCAGAAGCAGGAGGAGAAACCAATGGAAGAGACTAAGTGAAATAGGTAGGAGTGAAATCAGGAACCGACAACAATGAAGCGCAGAGGGCGGGAAGAGAGAGACAGCAGAGACATTACAAAACCTAAAATTACCTCCGAGACAATGGTCCATGGAATATTACAACAAATCCCAGTTAAGAAAATTAAGATTAAATCTAATTTGTTAAAATATTTAAAGTAAAATTTCAAACCAGATCTAAATTTTCTGCCTTCTCCAACTTACTACCCCGGAGCAGAGGTTCACTGTCTGTGTGCACGTGTGTTGTGGGGGGAGATGTCAGAATGTTTTCAAAATTGTGACTATTGACAGGTTAAATGGAGAAAAACTATGTGCGCTGACTGGTCATCAGCAAGACGGCATAAATTAAGCCTCATCACTAAAAGAGGAAAGTGGCAGGTTAGAAAGTAAAGTGCTTTACCAAATTGTTGTTGAAACAGTCAATAAAAGCATTTACAATGGAACTGGTGAAATAGCCAAAGAAAAATATTCAAAGATGTGGGGAAAGAGCAGGGGAATGGGATGATGTAGAGGTAGTCCACCCTCTACCCATTCAGTTTGATTAACAAGTTCTCCTGGGGCAGAACTTATATTCTTCCTTCGGATGAAACGTTAAACCGAGGTCCTGATAGGCCGTTCAGGTGGATGTTAAAAATCTCATGGCAAAATTTGAAAAGAGAAGGGAGTTTCTCCCGATGTCTTGGCCAACAATCCCCCAAATAAAACTGGTCACTCACGCCAAGGCTGTTTGTGGGACATTGCTGTGCATTAACTGGCTGCCGCATTCACCCACAAAATACAGTCAATCCACTTTACTGTATATCTACTGAATGCAAACATTATTCTTCTAATTATGATTAAAATGTACAGTCAGTACACTTTACAATAAATCCTGTGTACCCTCCTGACATGAAAGGCACTATATATAATGCAAGGATTATTATATGGTGGATGTCAGTGATGTCCTACAGTGCTAGATGTACTTTGGACATCAGTAATACACATTATAATGTTTTGATGTTGAATTGTCAGAAATATTATATAATGTTTGCAGATGAAAGTGTTTTACTGCCATATTAATTCACAATCGAGTTCCTGGAATACAGTACTGGCTGTGTATTGTTTATAGATAAAACATAATCCTAGCAGCTGGAGCAGTGGAGAAAATTCTGAAAGACTTAAGCTTGCTGTACTAATACAATTATAAGCAAAATACCAGTCAAGCAGTATATCGTTTTATTCAAGGTGAGGGAAGGGGGAGGAGAAAGAACATTCACACTAAAAAAAATGTTCCATATTGATCAATAACATACATTCAGCACTGGATATAAGCAGTATTTGTTGGCAATTCCTTTAATCTATTTTGCTGATTTGCAATACATCCACTGATAAAACCATGAGTAGGGAAAAACAAGTACTTTTTTTTGAGAAAATAGTGAAAAAATAAGCTATGTAGCCAAAATGCCATCAACTTTCATGATACAGAATAGAGCCAAATTGCTCACACTGTTTAAATCTTCCCTGGGATTGGGCAACTGAGCAGCCTTTTACCATCAGACAGGGAAACAAACCTTCATTCTCCAGCTAATTTACTTAACATTCTAGATTTCCATTTGCTTTAACTTCCTGGTATTTCCAGCAGGCAATATCCCTTTTTTTGTTTCAATAATGTGCATCACAAAAGAAAATTAAGAAGGATATTAGTTGCTCTGAACTGAGTTTCAGCACAGCCATTTACAGCATTGCGCCCTAAGCAGTTAATGTTCCATCTGCTCCAGATGCAGTTAAATGAATTAAGTATGGTTGAAAGTAAATCCCACTGATCACTCACATACACACATACACGCATGCTAGTCCTGCTTGGCTGGCACTGCTCCTTGCTCAAGGACAGCAGGTTGCTTTGGTACAGACTGTGACGGGGTTGAACCATGCAAGATCAGAGCAACTAATTCCTTTAGTGCACAATAAATACAATATGATCCTCTGCCACCGTTGTTCAGTGGGAGAGTTGACCTTGTTGATGAATGTAGGTTGGATTAAATGTTTCACATACAGGGAGTAGCTGGAGCAAAGCCAGGGCCGCATTAGATCATCTTTATTCCTCAGCTGAACATTTGTTTACAGATGGACTGGAGTCCCCGTCACGTGGAGTTGTGGAAGTTACTTTAGTTTCTGCTGTTTCCTTTGTCCCGACACCATCAGCTCCCAGGTTGGCTTCAGAGCTTGGCGGTAGGGAAACAGAATATTTGCTAGTTTCTTGCACAATCCCAGGCTCACCCAACTCACTTTGGGAAACGGGCGTATTTTCTTCTGTTTAAAGTAAGCAGAGTATTTGTTTTTTAAAAAATGCATTTACAAGCACCAGCTGCACTTCACAAACTCTCCAAAGTTGAATCCAAACCAACCAGATTAACTATACTGAAGGTGCAATTTTAAAGTGGTTGCGTAAACGAAATTCAGCAGCAACCTCTAATCAAGTTCAAAATTTCATGCTGCCCCACTATAATTAGGAGCAGCAGTGTCACTTTGATTACTTCCTCCTCAACAGCAGTCAGAACAAAAATTGTTCTGAAATAGGAAAATGTTCATGGAAATTGTCAATGCTGCAAATGTTGTCAATGCTGCTTGCTCTGTCAAAGAGCCGGCACAGACTCGATGGGCCGAATGGCCTCCTTCTGTGCCGTAACATTCTATGAATCTATGAAAAAAAATGTGATTTATTGATCAATTCAAAATATAACAAGAACCCTTGTATTTGAAATAGCATACTTTCACTCAGGAGGACGTCTCAAAGCGCTTTATAGGATTTACTGTAAAGTGTAACGACTGTTTTGTAGGCAAACCCAGCAGCCAATTTTGCACAGAGCAATGTCCCACAAACAGCCACGAGGCGATTGACCAATTATGCTTGGGAGATTATTGGTGAGGACACCGGGAGAAACACTTTTGGAGTGTCAGCTTGGATTGTGAGCTCAAAGTCTCAATGTGGGTCTTGCCCCCGCAGCCTTCTGAATCAGAGGTGAAAATGCTACCAACTGAATCACACTAACACCTGGAGTAAAAGACCACAAATTACATTTTGATATTTGAGTAAACTAAATTATTTTGAGTTATGGCCCCTGATTTACAGTGCATTTGATGCGGTTTATAGTCACAGAGAAATCTCACGGTGTCTGGAGAAAATATTCAGATGATCAGAATACCTCTGGATGTTCAAAACAGGGGTTGAACTTGCTTGCAGTAAGGAAGAGTGGCACTTGCTCATTTCCTTGCTTGTATGTTACACCTTGATCATTTTATTCTACACCCAGACAATATAATGACACAACTATATAAAGAAGCCGGACATTTGGTACGCTGTTAAAGAGTACAGTGTAATCAAATGTCATGTGACTCTGCTTCCCTAGCGTTCACCCTTCTATGTGTAAAGTATTATTTCCTGATCTCACTTCTAATTTAACATCATGTCTCCAGAGAGAAAAGCCAGCTCCTGTCTACAATGTCAATTCCAGGGCCTTGGGATGACCTTCCAATGTGAAACGCAAATGATATAATTGCAATTTGCTGTTCTTGTTGATGATTCCCTTCATTGTTTTAAACACCTCAATCAGATGCCCCCGCACTTCCTCTTTCATTGACAGAGCAGCACTCCGAAACACTGCCCTGCGTGAAGGGCACTATATAAATGCCAGTTATTGTTATTGTTGTAGAACAGGCTGAACGGCCTTCTGTTTATTGACAGAGGTGATAAGAGCTCTGAAGCTTGAAACCCTTCCAGTGCTGGAAAAGGCTCTTTGTTCAGATGCTGCTGATTGCCCGACATTGTTGTATATAGTGTAATATATAAAAATAATTTGGTCACTTAATGCATGACTATTTGTGGGAGACTGCTGTGCGCAATTGGCTGCCACTTTTCACCCACAAAATATACAGTCAATTCACTTTACAGCATATCCTATGAAGTGGTTTGGGATGTCTCGAAGACGCGATAAGGCGCTATATCAAATCCAAGGATTATTATTACCAGTCACAATTAACCACAGTATATCTCAGTGTATCCGCATGCCTGCGTTCAATTCCAGGCAGGGCGAAACCTTGGGCAAGTTTCCTTACTCCACACGCCTAATAATGTGGGACATTGCTGTGCGCAATTGGCTGCCACGTTCGCCCACAAATATACAGTCAATTCACTTTACAGTGTGTTCTGTGAAGCGCTTTGGGATGTCCTCCCGACGTGAAAAGCGCTATATCAAATGCAAGGATTATTATTATTATTATGCCTACTTATATATGGAAACAAATGTGGGACTGGGAAATACCAACAAAAAGACGTTGTGCGTGTGAGCGGGGTTACTAGGTCAATCACTTACTTGCACAGTATGACTGTGAGTCGGCAGTGAACGTAAATGTTTATTCAACAAACCAATCGAGGGTTAAGGCAGGGAGAAAGTCAGACGAGAGAAAGAGAGAGAGACAGAGACACATGCACAAATTGTTTGTGCAGCCAGGGGCCTGACACAAGCAGAAACCCATTACCAGGCCGAAGAGTAACCAAACCAGATAGCGACCCACATCCATATGCCACCAACGCATGAACATTTCTATGTCTGCAATGGAATGTACTTTCTCCCTGGATGGATGCACCCTGCTTACCTAATGTCAAAAAGTAGATGCAGGTTGGTAAGAAGACCACATAGTATGCATGACAGAACTGCTGGAGTTTAACCAGCTCAATCTATAGTTTGCCAGCGTGATCATTATCTGGCATGCTTCCTGCTGCTTGTCAGGTAGGAACACTACCCCTTAGGGATTTTTATTCCTTCTCCTTCCCTCCCTTCCTTCCCCTCACCCCCTCCAAAGCTTGTATCTGCCAATCATCAATGTTTGACAAGTGTTCACATCTTCAAAAAGTAATGTTAGAGCTTGCCCTCAGCTTAATCCATCCATACTGCTGCGGAGAGAGTACAAAGTAGAGGCAAGGTGTTTTCCCCATAGAGAGAAATGGGTGGTCATAAAGGTTATTGTGGGTGTACATTTCCTAGCAGATGCCTTCACAGCATCTGAAGGACAGAAAGGCTGGGGGGTGGGTGGGGAGGGGGGGAGAGAGAAAAGAGAGAAGAAAGATTGACACAAAAAAGGTCTATAGGAAAATAAAACAATGAATTTTCAATGGGATATCAATGAAACTTGATCTTATTTAAATGGACCAACCCTTGTTCTGCTTTGCGTTTTCTTGCCTCTGGCTGTCTATGGCTTCTTGCTTCTCTCTCGACTCTTTCAGTTTCTTACACACTTTTTTGTGAGTGAACCAGTGCATCTTCTGGCAATTCTGGTTGCAGTAAGTTACCTGAAACAACAAACAGCAAAGAACTACTATAAGACAATGGTGCAGGCAAAGAGTTTATAAAACCACACTCATGAATTTCAATATTCAAAAGAGATAAAGGCAACTTTTCAATTACCAATAATTGTAATAATAAAAATACTTGCATTTGATATAGCGCCTTTATCACATTTCTTGAGACGTCTCAAAGCGCTTCACAGAATATATGTAAAGTGAATTGACTGTGTATTTTGTGGGAGAAATGCGGCAGCCAATTGCACACAACTTTGTCCCACAAACAGTTGAAGATTGAGTGACCAAATTTGTATTTTATATGGTGTAAAGTTAGCACTAAGCACTACACTACGGGATTCCACAAATTATCGCCACAGGAATAATAAACTTCAAATTTGGCTTTTTAGGTTCTTTATTAAGCTAAATAATTGCCAGCTATCTATCTGACACAAACATACTTACCATTTTGCAGACTGAGCATCTTTTATCTGCTCCCTTCTCGCCACATGCTGTACAGAACTCAGCATCCACAAAGCCGACCTGGCCAGTAATTGTCTGTGTTAGTACAGATAATGCTGTCGGATCACTGCCCTGTTTGTTTGGTTTGGGAATGGGGGGGAGGGGAGGCAGAAAGAGAAATAAAAGTGATTAATCTTATGCAGATAATTTGCCAAAACATATTAGTGTCTAACTTCTTTGTGAACCAGGCTGGGGAGCGCAATTATAAATGGCGAGAGGTCCAACTTTAGACTGTTATGAGCTGGAAGTACAGAAAGTGCCACACATTCACATAACCAGCTAGCCACATGTCCATTTGTCCAAATCAGTGCTCCAAAGAGGGAGTGAGGTGGACCTGTGATGTTGGCAAAGGGTTTTGGCCTTGTAAGAGCATGTGGGAAGCAAGTTCATGATTTTTCCTAAGCAGCACAGCTGTGAACTTAAGTAACGGTATTTACTCTGCAATTTATTACAGGTGCAGCTTTGGGTTATGAAGTGAGAGTCGGAGAAGAGAGGTATTATAGTAACAGAATAACTCCTGATGTGGCTAGCAGTGTAGTCAATTTCTATTTTGCAGATGACCCAATCTCTCTGCATTCACAATAAAGCCAGTCCAAATTAGCGGCTCAGTGATATGAGAAAAGAATCAGACAGCTATATAATCGAAACAATGAATTAAAACCTGTAAGGTATTATATAGGATTGCTTACAATCTCAACTGGAGCTATACTCCTCACAAGCTGCTGCAGAAGTGTGGCTTCACACCATGGGAACTTCCGGATACATTCCCTTAGGAATTTTTCTTGGTAATATGGGAAGCCATCAGTATCACGCCCTTTTAGTAAGCTGCAAAAAACAAAACAGCAAAAAGGAATAAAGCTTAATATAGTCTATGTGACATCCATAGCAAATGTATTTTAGTACAGTACAACCACCAACAATAACAACTTGCATTTGATAAAGTGCCTTATTATGTCATCAAGACGTCTCAAAGCGCTTCATCGAATACACTGTGAAGTGAATTGACTGTATATTTTGTGGGCAAAACCGGCAGCCAATTGCATGCAGCAGCGTCCCACAAACAGTTGTGGATTGAGTGACCACCTTTTTTTTGCTCGTTAATTAACTTTTTTAAGGAATTATTACCCCCGGAAAAGCGATCCGCCAATCGACTAACAACTGGATTCCTACTTACTGCTTGGTAAACAGAAGTGTGCGGAGTAAGGAAACTTGCCCAATGATATGCTGATAGCATTTTAACAAATCGTCGAGATGTCTCAAAGTGCTTCACAGGATTTTACTCTAAAGGGTAGTGACTGTACTTGTAGATGAACACAGCCACCAATTTGCACACAAGCAGCCACAAAGTGAGCAACTAATTTTATCTGGGAGCTGGATTGGTGTCCAGGACACCTTTTTGACTAATGCCATGGGATCTTTATCATCCACCTGAACTGGCAGACTGGACCTCGGTTTAACATCTGAACTGATGGACGACACTTCCAACAATGCAGCACAGCCCCAGAAGTGCATTGGCGTGTCAGCTAATCCGAGCATCTCAGAGTTCTGTCGTGGAGCTTGAATCTATAACCTTCTGACTCGAGAGGCAAGAGTGCTACCAACTGAACCTGGCTGACATCTCATTTTATATATAGTTGTTGAAGGTAATTTTGGGGCCAAATAGGGTCAAACTTGCAGTCCGTGTGAGATTTACAGACTGGAGGTGGATGCCTGAAACCATTCCCAATGGTGAAGATCAGTAGGTCAGGTCCATTCTGTTGGATTTCCAGCTTTTTGATATATTTGTTGACTAAAAAACAGCTTCCCATTAACTGGCAGTGGAAGGTCACAATCTGTGATGTTCAACTTAATTTCTTAAGACTTCACCACTGAGAATAATATTGAAATCCTAGTATATCCCCGAAGCTTTTGACTCAATTTAGATGGTGATGGTTCTCCTCTAGTCCATTTGATGTAGATTGTATGTAGATTTGACTCAGATGATTCTGTGATTGAGGTGCTAAATTGGCACCAGTTATCAAAAATTTGCATTTTGTGCATAACCTGCAGGTCAGTACTTTGTTTTTCTTAGTATTTTAGAGCGTGCAAAACCTTAGACAATTTTTAAACTCGAATTTTAATTTTGAAGAGTTTTCTGTCATTCATAAAAGAATCTACAGCTTCAAAATTTAAGGCTGAATTTAAGATTTGACCAAACTTTGCACATTCTAAAATGCTAAGAAAAAGAAATGTCTTGGATGGAACTTAACCCTCCTAGGAACCACGCCTTTGACTACATGATTAGCTACCATCCCAGATAGTACAGTCAGTTGAACACCACACTTGGAATCAGAAATAATGATCCCCCTAAGTCAGTGTGGTGCAACTTTTTGGCTGCATTGGGCCGAATTCCCTATTTGAGAAAGGTCCGCGGGCCGCATCGTGCCCGAGATCATTCCAAATTCCGCTCCCTCCCTCCCTGGTGAACGTCCTCCCAGGGCAGTGGCAGGAGCTGGCGGTTGGGGGGACACAGCGCACAGAGCCTTTGCTGCAGTCTGTCAGGAATGCAAGCGGGTCTCTTACCAACCACATCCTTAGCAACCAAAGCTCGGCTCCTACCGCTGCAGATAGTGACCAGGGCCTGGGAGAGAGAGTTGGGGAAGCCGAGGGGGGCGATAGAGAAGGGGGCAGAGAGAGGGGGAAGAGAGGGAGAGTAAAGGCTCTTTGCAGTGCGTCCTCCCAACCACCAGCTCATGTCGTTGCCCTAAGAGGACGTTCACTAGGGAGGAAGGGACGTTCACTACCTGTTGGACCACAATGTTCTAAGCCATTCACCCTTCTCAGGTCACTAAAATAGCACCATGTCTACAATATACCATTCTAAATCAATGTAGCACTACATCATTAAGATGGATCTCGGTTTATGAGTGCTACATAAATCACCATCTTATTTGCAGAATACTAAACAAACTTTGATTGCACTTTTGACCACCCCAACTCTCAGCTTGGGCTCCCAGTCCATCTTTATAAAGTACTTTGAGATGTTCTCCTACATAATAAAGGTGCTCTAAAAGTGCAAATTGTTGTTAAAATAATATTTCAAAATTGGTCAGTTGCAATGTGAACCAAAATTTTAAATTGCACAGGTTTGCAGATTTGGTGAGATCATCATCTCAATCGAAATTTAAAAGGGAGCCTTGGTTTCTGAACTCACAATTGCCACTAACGCAGCTGCTCACCTCTTAATGAGTCCATCGAGTTTATCTTCTTGTTCCTTTAAGAAGCTGATACACTTCTGGAAGATGTAGCTGAGGTAGTGCATCTTCATGGCCAGCACTTCATTGATTTCCCTCTGTTTCATACATTTCTCACATATAAGGTCCAATATCTTGTAGCATTTGCCCAACGCATCAACTTCTGCCAGCAAAGGGTTCTCCTTAATCAGAAGTATAATCTGTAAACACCACAAAACACAAAAGAACATTATTACCTCAAATTACAAAAGGTGATTTTCTGACAAACGATTATAATTAATACACGTACGTTTCTTGAACTCATTGTATATGATATCCGATATCACATACAAGAATATCATAATCAAAGTGTGTATGAAACATGCTTGGATTAATCATAATCAGTTTGGGAGTTTGAAATGAACACAGCTAAATTGAAATGACCAGAATGTATTGCCTTATTGCATTCTTCTTCATTCCAAAAATAATGCAATTTTGTTTAATTACAGAAGTACGTTTAAAATTGAATTGGTTGCAGATCTACAATTCAAGCTCGAATGCCAGTGCATTTGCTTTACAACATTTTTTAAAAAATCAATTTAGTGTCCAATTGTTTTCCTAATTTTCTTCCCACTGGCATTGTGCTTCTCTGCTTCCTGCCCGGCCTGCTCTAGTTGGGATGTGGTTCCACAGGCACTGGTTGTTCTCTGGGATGTTGCCCATGGAGCCATTGTTGATTTGTGATCTTTGGCCATGAGTCCTGGAAGACCAGTCAACTGAACAGGGCATCAAAGCCAAGCCTGACTTTCCCACTTAGCTGCTATGTAAACACACAGCAAGTAGAGGCTCAACAGGAACCAGGAGCTGAAACCCTAGCTGGTTACTCTCACACCCCGACCCCTCTCACTCTCCTCCCACACCTCATCCAGAGGCCAATTTAGCCTCCCCATGCAGCCCTTGCTGAGACCAGCAAATATCAGCACAGTCCGGCATTCAAATTCTATCTACTAATACCATCAGCCGCTGAAACCCTGGTCCATGCCTTTGTCACCGCTCGGCTGGACTACTCAAATGCCCTCCTAGCTGGCCTCCCCTCCACTACCATCCATAAAATCCAGATTATCCAAAACTCTGCCGCACGCGCTCTCACCCGCACCAAACTCCGCTTCCTGATTTCCCCAGTCCTTGCCAGACTGCACTGGCTGCCTGTCCCAGAGAGGATCGACTTCAAGATCCTCACCCTTGTCTTCAAATCCCTCCACTCCTCTGCACCCCCCTACCTCTCTGACCTCTCTCCTCAAAACAGTGCCCGTTGCCTTCGTTCCTCCGGGTCTGGCCTCCTACTTGTCCCCCGAGTCCTCCGCTCCACCCTCGGTGGCTGTGCCTTCAGCCACTACGCCCCGAGGCTCTGGAACTCCCTTCCTCATTCCCTTCGCCTCGACCCCTCTTCCTATTTTCAGGTCTCGGCTGAAGACCTTTCTTTTCGACCGCGCCTTTGGTTACCTTCCTCCCCCTCCCCCTGGCTCGGCCCCAGGATCTGTTACTGTGAAGCGCTCCGAGACGCCGACCGGGGTGGAGGGCGCTATATAAATCCAAGTTGTTGTTGTTGTGATTGACATCCAACACACGGCTGTGGAATAATAGAACTCAAATGTGTTCTTTACTAAACCCTGTTATTAGGCACCTCTTAGTGACTGGATCAACAGCAGTTAAGATAGGGTCTGGGAGCTGGCAAACACCATCCTCCGAACTTGGGGAACAGTGTGACAGCTGTGGACAGGGGAAGAGAGGAACTAAACATTTGTAAAATGCGGAAAAGCTTCCGTATTATCAGTTTAAGAAGTTTCAAACTTTTTAGGAATCTTGCTGCCCAGTCCATGTGTGTTCAACGTAGATTACTAACCCTGACAGGGTGCAGGTTTGTTGTTGTGATGATTTTGTGCAAGGGTCCTGCTAATTTGACTGGGAGCTTGGGCTCTTTGTCGAGGCCTTGTGGTTTTGTGTAGTAGTCCAGTCGTTCCCGGGAAAAGAAGTTGTTGATAATGGTTACGCAGTCGTGCTGACCTAATGAAGAAAGATTTGAAAATTATATTTTAACACTTTTAACCACAGAACCATTTATACTTTTCTGAACATCATATTGAGTGATAAGTTACCCAATACCGCTATGTTTACTTTAACAACTTCTGTGTCATCTGGCTTAGTTGGTAGCACTCTCGCCTCCGAGTCAATTGTGGGTTCAGACCCCAGGTCAGATCTTTGAACACATAGTCTTGTCCCACCTAGAGCTCATCAGGTCACCGCTGATGTCCACATGAGCACATGATATCAGCCATGCCTCCTTCACAGGCCCGGTCGGTACAGGCAGTCCACATATAGTCTTATCCCTCAATATAAGAAAACGCCTTTCAACTGAGGTGCGTGATAACAGGGTCACCATATTTTCAAATAGTCATAGAATATTCATTAAAGTAGTGTTCATTTTAACTCAGCGCTTACTAAGATGGATTGATTGTTCTCAAGACTGATTTATGCAGCGGAAAGGTTTTGAGAATTCAATAACTTGAACGGGGAACAGGTCACAGTCCAAGTGGATGTACCTATTACAAAAGAGAAAAAATACATAACCTCTCGACCTGATACGATCACATTAAGCAGCATCAAAGTGTTTCTGTGAAGTATAGCTGTAGGATGAGGTCACATGTACCGCAGAAGTAAAAGTTAATAGCTTTTTTTTAAAAAAAAGAGAAACATAGCCGGCTACATCACATCAAAGACTACTCTCTGAAGCTTACCAACAAAGGCCGCCATCTGTGCTGCAGTTCGTCCAACTGAGTTTACAACATCCGTTTCAGCACCTGCTTCCAACATCATTCTGGTTATGTCTTTGCTACCTGTACAGAGGATTTTTAAAATATTAAATAGAGATAAATAATGCTCCTCCAATTAAGCACATTGCTCACTAAACATTCAATGGAAAAGAGATGAGCAATGACAGAAGCCAAGGCATTAGAGTAGAGCGGAAATTAAACCAGTTTGAAACAACCCGAGATGCTGCTAAGCTTCCAACTTTTTGGTCCAACTGGCCCTACCCTACCCACTAAAGACTAGGTTTGAAGGTTTATAAGTTCAGTGGGAAGAATTCTGGGTCAGTGCAAGCAGAGATCTTCCAAGTCCCATTGATGAACTAAGTAGGTTGGTCAGACAACAAAATCACCCACAAAAGCAGTTGCTTGGAAGTAGTCACAATGTTATTCTCTCTTCTCCTTTAGTAATTTATACCACCTCAGATTTGACTGCACAGTTGTGAATTATGAAAAAAGATACAGTGATTTGAATGCAAATAAGCAGGTTACCTGAAAGCCCAGCAAACATAAGAGCCGTGTAACCATGCTCATGCTCGTTGCAATTCACATCAGCTCCGTGTTGCAGCAGCAGCTTGCACATTTCAGCTTTTCCTTTATATGCCGCATGCATCAGAGGAGTCATTCCGTGCTGCAAAATAATTAAGCACAAAGTATTGAATTAAGGGTAGTTCTAGGCTTTAACAAAACATTCGACACATATAAACAAAACAGAACATTCAATTCTACAGAATCCCTATTTTTATAATTACAGATATACTGTGGTTGGCCAGATCACATGCAGCAATTTCTAAAGGAATTCCTTAATAACCAGAAGTACATCACTGACTTGTGGGAACTTTGCTCCAACACAATTTATCTTTGAAGTTGAGAAGCATTTACAGTTGCTCCATTTTACCGATTTTGATTATAAATTGCCACTCTGTTAAATGCCAGTAACAGCAATTTACCACCAAGTCCTGTAGCTCAGTGGTTAGGCCGCTCGGCTCACAAGCGAGAGGACATGGGTTCGATTCCTGGATGAGTCAGGGCGAAACCTTAGGTAAGTTTCCTCACTCCACACACACACGCCCGGTTGTTAGTCAATTGGTGGATCGCTTTCCGGGGGTCATAATCCCTTCAAAAAAATATATATTAACTATAATTTGGTTACTGAATGCACCACTATTTGTGGTACCCTGCTGTGTGCTGCCACATTTCACCTACAAAATATACAGTCAATTCACTTTACTGTATGTTCTGTGAAGCACTTTGAGACGTTTTAACGACCTATTAAGGCGCTATATGAAATCGAAGGATTATTATTATTATTACATCTGCTCTATATGACGCCTTTCACCCCAGGACGATCTTTGAACCATTGTACATAGGTGACAGGCATCCAGGAGGGGTGGGGGGGGGCGAAGGAAAAGGGGACCGAAAGTGCAGTCAAAAAGATAGGTCTTAAGATGAGCTTTAAAAGTGGGGAGGGATAGGTGAGGCAGAGGGACTCCAGGATGACGATCCAGAGAGCAGGGGTAGAATGGCTGATAGCTCACTCACCAATGGTGGGCAGATTAGACAGGGACGTGGTTGATGTGAGCTGAGCAGAAGGAAGAACACGGCATGCAAGAACATGGCAAAATGACACCCAGCAACAGAGGTGACTCCATTTAGCTGCGCTCAACTATGATCCAGACAGAGACTACGAATCAGATGGCGCTCATCTTATTGGGAATATGTCGTTTGGCAGTTTTGCTTTAAGGTGTGCACGTACATCTTTGAGACGTCTCAAAGCACTTCACAGAATACACTGTAATATTTTGTGGGCAAAGTATTACTGAATAGTGTAGAAGAACAATTAGAGGAGAGGGACAAAGTCTCCAGACCAGATGCTGCATTATGTTGTGAAAGCATCACAGGCTCAGTGCAGAATTTCAAGCAAAAACAACCATTGGCTCAGATCCTGAAGTGAATCATTTTATATTATCAATTATTAGCTTTAAGATTAATCATACAAGCTGGTTTTTTTTCCCCTCAATTTCCTTACACAGATCATCTACAATCACCAAGTCATGGCCATTTAGTCCCCATACGGAGAAGCTGAATCATGGGTAACATTTCTAAGAAAAAGCTCTGAAATGTCCTTTGGATCCATAAAGCACTTTATTAAAAAAAATCACAATATCAATCCATCAATGCATTATTCAGCCATAATCATCTACCCTATTCAGATCACATTTCTGTAAAATTAGCACATGATCAATCAGAGACTATTTTATCATCTATGTCTACTTTCTCCTTATAACCTTGGTGAATGTTACAAGGTGGAAATCTCAATACAGTACTGTATTATTCAGCATGCTGTACGTAGGAGTAAAATACTTGATGGTAGAGGGATATTGCCTATTAAAATTATACTTTTAGTACTTGGCTCACTAAATGTTTTCCAAATTACTCAAGGAAGAAGCATGTTTCCTTAGAGGTTCTCATTGCATGAAAGGCCGTTTGTGTCATGTCCACTGCTGTGATTATTATTATCCTTTTTATTTATTGATTTGTGTGACTATTCTGATGAACTTATCAAATGCTGGCAGGCAGGACATCTTTTAATGCAGTGTTAATCCGCGTTGTAGATCTGGTGATCTACATATTTTAGTCTGGGATGTATTGTAGAACAGAAGAGGGAGACCGAGAGTTAGCATTTTGACTTTTAGATTAATACTCAAGATTTCCTGGTATGTTGTCTTTTGAGCAACAAGGATCACTAGATAATAATTGTGAGCTAATTTTGCCTCCCCAAGCACAGGGATGCACTGACAATTGTAACCTCCCCCCTAAACTCCCCCCTATCCCAGTTGAGATTAGCTATAGGCTGAACCTACAGCCTTTTGGTCTGTATGCACGTTATAGTAGATTGGGCTTTTATCCGCTGAAACCACTGAAGATCAAAACTACTAGTCAAGCAATGCAAATTGCTATCTCTTTAAAAGAAATATGCTGATATTGCCTTGCTAAGACTCAAGTTGCCTAGACACCTTGACCTTTAACAGGCAGGGAATATGAGAAATATTGTGGATGACTGAGTATGTCAATCACTTTTTGCCTCGTCCCTCAAGCAGGTGGGGAGAAGAGGCAACTATTCTATTCACCAATCGTTACATGACTATGAGAGGGGATTATTGTGTCAATGCCAGTAAAAGGGAGAAAGCAGTCCATGACTGCCAGCATTTCATAGATACCCAAGACAGTGCATCAAAATAGTCTAAACAAATCAATAGCAAAAGGATAATAATAATCATGGTGATCCGGTCACTTCCACACCGCCCCCCCACCTCCCCACCCCCCCAGCTCAGCATCAGGCTCCATCACAAGCGCTCCAAGACGCTGTCCCGCGTGAAAGGCGCTATATGAATGCAAGTTGTCATTTAATTTTAATTGATCTCCTTAATTCTTGAGTCAGCAAGTTGTGCAGTGACTTGCCTCCTTTTGGAATGGCAGATGTTTGCAGCTGGTACACGGAGCTTGCACTTATAGATTATATGAGCACAAAGACAAGCTGGGTCAACCCATCGTCTATGTGTTGCAGAAATAGCAAAATGACACACACAACATAACTCTATGAGGTTTCATTTTCTAATGATTCAAATTTAAACCTCAATACCCCCCGACATGAACTCTGTGGGGTTTTGTCTTATATACATTGACCTCTACCAGTCTCATCTCAAGGTGCTGTTTATAGGGTTGTGCTGATCAGCCTCACTCTTATTTGGATGAGAAGGACTCTGCTCTGTTGGGATTTCAGCACCTTGGAAGAGGCTTGTCAGAGTATTACATCTTTTCTATCTTACTAGACTTTGTGTACCAATTCCCCCAAAGCACATTTCATGTGAAATGTTACATTTCTCAAAACACTTTGCGGAGATGGAGTCGTGCCTGAGCAGGGAAGGAAAGGTAGAAGGGAGAAAGCAGTCTATGAGGGAATGGATAGCTTTGCCACTCTGCCACTATCTTTTAGGGATAATAATAATCCTTGCATTTGACATGGCACCTAATCACGTCTCCGAGTCGTCTCAAAGCGATTCACAGGATATACTGTAAAGTGAAATGACTGCAAATTTTGTGGGCAAATAATTATATGTTGAAACATTTCCAAGTGCTTCAGAGATTTTCTAAAAATCTGTAGCGACTGTGTATTCATAGGCAAAACTAGTGTTAAGAAAATATTTTTACTCATTACTTTAACTTTTCAAATGTTTCAGTCCAAGTGTAACTTTACAGACCTTAATGGAGTAGCGTTTTACTTGGAAAAGCAATGCCCTCATATTGAATGCAGGTTGTACAGTATAATAAAAATCCTTGCATTTGATATACCGCTTTTTCCACATCTTTCGATTTCATATAGTGCCTTATTAGGTCGTTAAAACGTCTCAAAGTGCTTTACAGAACATACCGTAAAGTGAATTGACTATTTATTTGTGGGCAAAAGGCAGCAGCCATTTGCGCACAGCAGTATCCTACAAAGTCGTAGATTGAAATGACCAATATATTATTGTTTTTTTTCTTAAGGGATTATTATCAGGCGTGTGGAATAAAGAAACTTGCCCAAGGTTTTGCCCTACCAGGAATCGAATCCAGGTCTCTCAAAGTGCTCAAGGTTAATGCCAGTGACGTGTTGAGCAAAGGGGAGTGGGTATCCCATGTTCCTTTTCTCAACTGGGTTTCACAAAGAGTCTGTGATCTTCCACTTCCACTCCATAGGAGCTACGATTATCCTCATCTGACTTTTAGTGTTTGTGATGCGTTCACCCAGGACCTGTTGGGAGATAATCTTATGAAAACTGCATTAATAATATTATTAATTTAAGCACTCCGAGACTTTGTCCGGCATGAAGGGCGCTATATAAATGCAAGTTGTTGTTGTTAATAAGAAGACTTCTCAAAGCGTTTCATAGGATATACTGTCAGGATCCTCGGGGTTCTGTTTGACCCTGAGCTGTCCTTTCTTCCTCATATCCGCGCCACAACTGGCACCGCCTCCCATCACCTCTGGAACATCGACAAACTACGGTACTACCTCACCCCTCACGTTGCTGAAACTCTGGTTTATCACCTCAAGGCTGGACTATGGGAACTCTCTCCTCGCCGGCCTTCCCGGCACCTCCCTCCACAAGTTGCAGGTTATTCAGAACTCTGCAGCTCGTGTACTGTCCCGCACCAGGCTTCGGGACCACATCACCCCCACCCTCGCTCGCCTCCACTGGCTCCCCATCCCCCAGAGGATCGAATTCAAGATCCTCATCCTCACCTACAAGGCCATTCACGGCGTTGCTCCCTCCTACCTCTCCGACCTACTATCCCCCTACCTACCTGCCCGTACCCTCCGTTCCTCTGGCTCCGGTCTGCTCCACATCCCCCGCCCCAACCGCCCTACCATCGGTGGTCGGGCCTTCAGCCTCTCAGCCCCGAGGCTCTGGAACTCTATCCCCAGTGCCTTCGCCGCCTCCTCCCTTTCCTCCTTCAAGGCCGGTCTCAAGACCTTTCTCTTTGACCGTGCCTTCAGCTCCCCTCTCAACTCTCTACCCCCTCCTCGCTCCCTCCCTTCCCTCCCCTCACCCTGACCATTTTCCCCCCCAAGGCTCGGGTCCTGACCCAACTGTCCAGCGCCTTGGGATGTTCTCCCGACGTGAAAGGCGCACTATAAATGGAACCTTGTTGTTGTATGTCGTGGGTGAAAACTAGCAGCCAGCACAGCAACGTTCCACAAATAGCCATAGAGTTGTAACCAATTTTATTTGGGGGCTTTATGGCCAGGACACCAAGAGAAACTCCCTTCTCTTTTTGAATCATGCTATGGGATCTTTAACGTCCATCTAAACAGGCAGGCAGGACCTCGGTTTAACACCCCATTCAAAGAACAGCACCTCCGACAATGCAACACTCCCCCAGCACTACATTGGAGTGTCATCTTAGCCCTTGGAATTGCATGTCCTGAAGTGGGGCTTGAACCCACAGCCTTCTGACTCAGAGTATTACCACTGCGCCAGGCTGAGACATGGTTAGACTGGATCAATAATTGCTTCCAAATCCCGTGTGGCCTCGACAACCACATGAGCCATATTCAATACCCTCTTTCAGAGGCTTTCAAAGTTGGCACTTTTATGCTTCTCCATCCAGTGAAATGCCTTCATTATTTCTTCATTTCTTATTCATGTGAGCAGCCATAATAATTCCAGTAACACCAACTTCAGGGATATTGTATAGTTAAGCAGATTTACAGCTCTATTCGTTTCTTCCAAGGACCCATTTTGAAGAAGCATGTGTTGGTAGAGTAAACTACAAAGATATGGGGAAAGGGTAGGTTAATGGGAATGAAAGGATTGCTCTTCCAAAACGCCAGCTCAGATATAATGGGTTGAGTAGCCTTATTCTGAGCTGTAAATTTCTATTGGGTGCGGAGAGGGGTCTAATTTAGAGATACTCATATAGGGTCTGAGAAGCTAGATGTGGGGCCAATCCCTCAATGTTTATATATAATCGCCTGAGTAAAAAGCAAGTACAGACAAACTTGTCTGCACTGGTAATCTGAACTCCAATGAGTTTTTGAGAGGATGTAGCAAGACTGCCTCTCTCTCTCTCACACACACACACACACAAATGTTGTGCAAATGCTTACGTGCCCAAAAATATAGGGTACAATTCTAAATGAGGTTAAAATGGTTACAGCCATTAGGGTTAAATCAACCCATTTCAATGTGCCCGGTGACTCTTGTTGGAAATCTCTTTGGATTCAAATATGGGACAAGGCTGATGTCTTTTTTTTTGCTGCACATCAAGGTATCCCAACTTTAGTGCTGCTCCTGGGACAGAGGTTAATAAAGATAACACAATCAGAAATAATTATACATTCAGTCAATCTCAACTTTCACATGGGTACCCTAACTGTAATACTGCTGGTCTTCTGCCAAAAGGTCAATGACCTGAAACATTAACTCATTTTCCTCTCTCCATGGATGCTGCCTAACCTGCTGCGTGTTTTCAGCGACTTCTGTGTTTATACCCGAATTCCAGCATCTGCAGTACTTGGCCTTTTGTTTACAGATGGTCTTACCTGGTCTAATATAAATGGGAAGTCTAATTTGTGAGATTCATGAAAAAGGATTTTAAAAATCTTGAAACTTGCAATTATCTGGATGCGGCTCATTTTGATTAGAACACAGTGGGGATGCCGATATTTTGTTGGGAATTTCGATATTTTTTGGCCATAATTCAATTTCACAAAGGGGCAGTGAAGTGTAACAGGACATGTCCTTTGGTATTCTCTACCCATGATCCACAAAAGAACCACTGATCTAGACCTGATCTCTACGAGTATTGCCACAGTTTATTCTACTTGTCAGCAGCTGTCCCTTGTAACACTGACAGTCTGCCATCAATGCTGATCAGCAGTGATGAGCACCACTCTGTTCCCGTTCCAGCTAAATGTGACAAGACTTTTTTTTTAAAAGAAATCGTGACATCTTTGGCACCGGCTGTTACTGAACAAGCACTCATTGCTAAGTACCAAGAAACAGAGCAGCAAACAATCAGCAGGGACTGAGATAGAATAATCCTCAGAATTCACCCTGGATCAAGTGAGTCAAGCGCCCTGAGAAGAGCATGCTCAGGAGAGATGTTGTTTAAGTATTCAAGGTCCTAAAGCATAAAGAAACTGAACCCCAACTTTGGAATTTACATAGACTGATACTCCAAACCCAGTGCTCGGGAGTGCCATGCATTATTGCAGGGGCTATTTTTGGGATGAGATGTTGAATCAAAGTCCCATCTGCTTGTTCAGGGTGGATGTTAAAGATCCCGTGGCAATATTTGAAAAGAGAAGGGAGTTACTCCCAGTGTCCTGGCCAACAATCCTCCAGAAAATACTGGGCGTTTACTTTGTTGCATCTTTATAAAAACACTTTGACACATTCTTCCTACCCATAAGTAAAAATTATTTTTATGAAAGAGGAACCTTTCAGGTAATTCAAGAGAGAATCAGTTAGATGGCAAAGATGCAAATTGAGGGCTACAAGAGATAAAGTAATCAATGACAGTATTTTGTTTACCTTAGGACCAGAAGATCCTAATAGTCTCTTTAGGTCTTGTATATTAATCCTTGCATTTTGATATTCCTATGTTGCTATAACTGTACTCTGGAGATTGGCAAGTCACAGTATGATTTCTAGGATCCCGGGAGGCGATTTCACAATGACACCACAAAAGAAAATTCTGTTGCTGTCACATTTATTGTATTACTTTTATACGATTTAGAAGTAGACCCCAGTATGTATGTACCAAAAGCCTGGCCTTACTGCATTGACAGAACTAGGCCACTTTGTAAAGAGTCAAGGCAGCTGTCTGTGTCAGCACGTACACTGGGAAATGCAAAGTCTGCCAAAAAACAGTCAATGAGTTGTAGTTTGCTTTATTAGCCAAAGGGTAACCTTTGACTCACATCTACACTGAGAGGATTACATTAGGGTTCAGGATTAGGGTTTGCAATATGTAGACAGATATCCAGCAAGTAAGGACAACTATTGTCTTTAAATAGCAGCATCCTTCAAATACCAAAATTCAGTAGGGGCCCCATTCCACACTGCTATCCAGCAATTCTTGTTGGTAATGTATGTGCAGGTAGGATTAGAAGTGTATCCCAACAATTCAGGTGCTTTTAGGATAAAGTGACAAGGGAAGGCAATCAGAAGGAAAGGGATCTAAATGTTGGAATCATCAGACAAGAAATATCACGCTTTATTAATCATGCAACAATACTATGCTTCAGTATCTTTTCAGAATAATCATTTTGAATTTTATTATGGTCTTAATAATAACCCTTGCATTTGATATACAGCCTTATTGCGTCTTCGAGACATCTCAAAGCGCTTCACCGAATAGACTGTAAAGTGTACAGACTGTATATTTTGTGGGTGAAAGCGGCAGCCAATTGCGCACTGATATTAAGGATCTTAAGGATATTTTGTGAGTTAAGTAACACACCACACCCACTCAGAGACCAAAGATTTCTATCATGATTAATGTGCTTTATTTGATTTCCCAAAGCCGTTCTTTAAATTAGCAACAAACCCTTGAGAAATCATTGTTGGTAGAAAACAAAATTTTGTTATTCAACAAACTATAGAAAAACAGCAATAATCTGGCCTCCTGCTAATAGTTGCTGTCTTTCTAGATAATCCTTGCATTTTTTTGATTTGCATTTGATATAGCACCTTGTCACATCTTTGAGACATCTCAAAGCGCTTCACAGAATATACTGTAAAGTGAATTGACTGTATTACAGTAAATAGATCATCTCTACCCCAGAAGATTTTAAGTGGAAAAATGAAAACAAACAATTGAAAAGGAACTTTTGTAAAGAAAGCAATCAGGTTGATGCTTTGTTACCAATATGACTAAAGATATTGCATGGCTAAAAACATCCAAGCAAAAACAATGTATATATCCAATTTCATTTTGAACGACCCCTATGTTTTGGGTTCTATTACCTTGCTGGGTAGATTATTCCAAACACACATCATTGAAGTGGAGATTTCCTCCCCCTCCCAAATATCTAGTCTAAATGCACATTTCACTATTTTCCAATTATGCCCCTTACCTTTCAGTAGTAGAAGTTTAGCTTTACCAATACAGTCAAACTTTTACATTTTGATGAAGTCTCCATTTAATAACTGTGTCTTTGCAGACTGCAAACTGTAAATTTTTCTAATCTTTCTTTACAGCTTATCCACTGGACATTTGGACTTTTTTAAAAAACTTTTCATACATTTTAGTCTGAAAGAAATTAATTATCCTTGTGGTAGTGACCGAAGACAATACTTCTGTGTGCAGTATCTCAATTGTACAGCTTCTGCACTTACATTCTACACACACACACAATGAGCACTTTTGTAATGTAGTGGTTGCAATCCATAAAATCCCAACCCACACTATAACAAGGGCAATAGCTATCTTCACTCCACACAGTGGGTTGACTCATTCTCTGCAAGCTGGCCAGTTCCTGATCTAAAAGAAGTGGTCATCTTCCGGGATATCAGGTCACTGCTGATGCCATTTCCGGTTTGCTACAAGCATGATAAATAATAATCATTCTTACATTTGGTATAGCGGTTTATCACATCATCTAGACATCTCAAAGCACAAGGAGTCAAGAGGGATGGAGAGCAAGGGTGGTGGTAGTGTTGCCTGAATGAGGCATCAATGAGATGCGCCTTGAATGAAGCAAGAGAGGGGTCAAGTTGAAGGGGCTCCGGGATGGAGTTACAGAGAGTGGGTGCAGAAAGGCTAAAGGCCTGATCTACGATGGTGGAGCAGGCAAGGGGGGGGATGTGAAGCAGTACCCGGCGAGCGGAGGGAGTGGACAGGTTGGTAGGATTTTAGGAGGTCACATAGGTAGGGCGGAGCAAGACTGTGGAGGGCTTCAAAGGTGAGGTCAAATATTTAAAAATGTTATCCTCTGGGGGATGGGGAGTCAATGAAGCTGGGTGAGGATGCTGATATCGGCTCAAGGAGTTTAGTGCGGGAGAGGACACAAGCTGCATAGTTCTGAATAATCTGCAGTTTGTGGAGGGAAGAGTTGGGAAGTCCGGCGAGAAGGGAGTTGGCATAGTCAAGCCTGGATCTGACCAAAACATGAACAAGAGTCTCGGCATCCAGAGGGGAGAAGTCGTGGCAGAGGTGGGCATTGGTGAGGGAACGAAGAATGGCTCATGGCATGGATATGGGGTTTAAAAGCAGTTGTCGGTCGAACAAGACACTCAGGTTCCGTACTGGCTCGGTGAGGTGAAGAGTGCATCCATGAATAGTGAAATAATGTGAAGTCGTGTAACCATGTGTACTTGGTAGAAAAATGCAGCAGCGAATTTACACACAGCAATGTCCCACAAAGAGCCATGAAGTGAATGACCGATTTTATTTTTGGGCGATTGTCAGCCGGAATACTAGGAGAAACTCCCTAATCTTTCCGAACAGTGCCGGTTGGTGATAGGTTTCCGCATGTGTCAGACACTCAGTTGACACAAAAAAATTCCAATTGTCAAACGATTCTAAATCATATTGCTGCATCCTCAGGCTTCTGTTGCCCCTCTGTATAAAAATTAGCAGGCTTAAGAGTTGGTTTGAGTAACCAGGTCATTTATGTGGATCAGAAACAATAAGAGTCCACGTAATGATACTTATGGGACTTCACTCAACACTTTCCCAACCTATCATGTGTGCTTCGTTTTCTATTTTTAAACAGCTTCTTATCAAGACCCAAGCTCTACTCTGAATTCCAGAGACTAATTAGATGTCATTCATGTGGAACTCTGGCAAATTTGTTTTCAAAGTTAGAGTAATACAATATAAGTATACATTATATTGTAGCATTATGATATTAATCTTTACAGTTTATATAGCGCCTTTCAAGTCAGGAGGAAAGTGCATCACAGGACTGTAGAGTAGTGACTGTGCAATGTGTACATGAATGAGGCAGCTAATTTGCACACAGCAATGTCCCACAAATTGCCATGAAGTGAATGACAAATTTTATTCTCAATTATGTATCTGAAATTTGTGATTATGTCTAAGTCTCGGCTGATTTATAATCACAGACCCATGCTCCAATGCAGTGGCAGAGGAGCAACTGCGTTGTCAGAGGTGCCACCCAACAACAACAAGATTACATTTGTATAGCGCCTTTCACGTTGGGAGGACGCCCCAAGGTGCTGGACAGAGCATAGCACTTCAGATCCGAGCTGGGGTTGGGGGGGTAAAGGAGGGGAGGGGAAGGGGGGTGGCCGATGGCATGGTCGAAGAGGAGGGTCTTGAGGCGGGATTTGAAGGAGGCTAAGGAGGGGGCGAGGCGGAGTGACTGGGGGATGGAATTCCAGGGGCGGTGGTGGGGGGGGTGGGTTGGGGGACGTGGAGCAGGCCAGAGCCGGCTGAGCGGAGGGAATGGGTGGGTTGGTAGGGGGTTAGGAGGTTGCAGAGGTAGGGTGGGGCGAGGCCATGGAGGGCTTTGTATGTGAGAACCAGGATCTTGAACTGGATCCTCTGAAGGATAGGGAACCAATGGAGTCGGGCGAGAATGGGGGAGATGGGGTCAGAGTTTGGTGCGGGAGAGGACACGGGCTGCAGAGTTCTGGATTATCTGCAGCCTGTGGAGGAGGAGTTGGGAAGGCTGACAAGCAGGGCATTTGCATAGTCGAGCCGGGAGGTGATGAAGGCGTGAACAAGAGTTTCAGCGGCCTGAGGGCTGAGGTAGTGGCGGAGTCGGGCGATGTTACGGAGGTGAGGGTCGAACAAGACATGTAGGTTCCTGACTGGTTTGGTGAGTTGAAGTGTGCAACCATGGAGGTTGATGCTGCCAGAGCCTGAGGTGCTGAGGCGCTGGTGTGAGCCAATCAGGAGGGCCTCAGTCTTGTTCACATTCAACTGTAGGAAATTTGCCCTCATCCAGGACTTGATGTCTGACAGGCAGTCTGTCAGGACAGCAGTGGTCCTGGAGTTGAGGGTGGAGGCAGAAAGATAGAGTTGGGTGTCATCCGCATACATATGGAAGTTGACCCCATGTCTGCGGATGATGTCACCAAAGGGGAGCATGTAGATATTAAAGAGGAGAGGGCCAAGGACAGAGCCCTGGGGGACGCCAGACGTGAGAGTGCGGGGGCTGGAGGAGAAACGGTTAGAGGCAGTGAAGTGGAGACAGTGAGAGAGATAGGAATCGAACCAGGCAAGGGCAGGTCCAAGAAGTTTACGTAAAGTGGAGAGGCAGTGTATGAGGATGGAGTGGTTGACAGAGTCGAAGGTGGCAGAGAGGTCGAGGAGGACAAGGAGGCAGAGGGAGCCCTGATCACAGATGTTCAGAATGTCATTAGTGACTTTGACCAGAGCTGTTTCCGTGCTGTGGGAGGGGTTCAAAGAGGGAATGGCGAGAGAGAAAGGAGCGGAGCTGGGATGCGAAGAATCGTTCCAGGACCCATCAGATAATAATAATATTCCTCGCATTTTATAGCACCGTATCATGTTGGAAGGACGTCTCAAAGTGCTTCACAGAATTTACTGTGAAATAAAATTACTATATTTGTAGGTAGTACATGTAGATTGTACTAGTTGAAGAAAAGGGAGTTTCTCCCAGTGTTCTGGTCATTCACTTCATGACTGTTTATGACAATGTAATCTTCCAAAACTGTACTGGATTGTCAGTCTGTAACTATCTAGTCAAAACCTGGAAGCGAGGCGTAAACCCTAAATTTTCTGACCCAGAGGAAAGACACTATGCATTTCCTTTACAGCCTTATTCAGCATCCTAGATCATAGACCATATGACCTCAGAGATTTGATAATTTGATAATTCTAGGTATCCACCTAGTTTAACAAGCTCCAGTATTACACCAACATCAATATTCTCCTGGGATATTGAGCGTTTAAGAAATGAATGCCTTCAAAATATTCCTAGAATTAAATATTCATATTTCAACACATCAACAATTTATCTTCTTGAACTTCACTGCTATTTATCTTTGAATACCAACTTCCTCTCTACTCTTATGCTTAGTAACTTTGGCCATTTCTGCAGTATGGATAATCCTGGAGGCGAAGAACAACCCCAGGCTACTGTTTTCCACCACATCCCGACTCCTCCGTCCCCCCCGCCACCCCGCGCAGGTCATCTCCTCCAACCTTCACTGCGAGGAGATGCTGGATTTCCTTGAATCCAAGATCAAGGGAATCCGCTCCGCGGTCACTTCCCCTCCAACTTCCACCCACCACCCACCCCTTCCCTCCCACACTCCGACTCCTACCCATCCTCCCCTACACACCTTCGTACCCGTTTCCCCACCCTCTGTCACTGAACTCATCCTATCCCTAAAACCAACCACCTGCTCCCTTGACCCCATCCCCACTCCACTCCTTATCTCCCAGCTCCATTTTCTTGCCCCACACATCACTGACATCATAAACCTGTCCCTCTCCTCTGGCTCTGTCCCCATTCCATTAAAAACTGCCATCATCACGCCCACCCTGAAAAAACCCTCCCTTGATGCGTCGCAGCTATCAAGCTACCGGCCCATCTCCAACCTCCCCTTTCTCTCCAAGGTCTTGGAAAGAGTTGTCGCCTCCCAACTGCGCTCTTTCCTCTCCACCCATTCTCTTTTTGAACCCCTTCAGTCAGGTTTCCGTGCTGCCCATAGCACAGAAACTGCCCTGGTCAAGGTCACCAATGATATCCTGACCATCTGTGACCAGGGCTCCCTCTGTCTCCTCGTCCTCCTCGACCTATCGGCAGCATTCGATACGGTCGACCACGCTATCCTACTCCACCGCTTGTCCTCCCACCTCAACCTTCAAGGCACTGTCCTTGAATGGTTTAGCTCTTACCTTTCCCACCGTCTTCACTTCGTCTCAACGAATGGCTTCTCCTCCACCCCCCGTACTGTCTCATGTGGTGTCCCTCAGGGCTCTGTCCTCGGTCCCCTCCTCTTCACCCTCTATATGCTCCCCCTTGGTGACATCATCCGCAAACATGGGGTTAACTTCCACATGTATGCGGATGACACCCAACTCTACCTTTCCTCCTCTACTCTCAACTCCACGACCACCGATGTCCTGACAGCCTGCCTGTCCGACATCGAGTCCTGGACGAGAGACAACTTTCTTCAGCTCAACGTGCGAAAAACCGAGGCCCTCCTGATTGGCTCACGTCAGCGCCTCCGCACCTCAGGCGCTGACACCATCAGCATCCAAGGCTGCACTCTCCACCTCTCAAAGCCAGTCAGGAACCTCGGCGTTTTGTTCGACCCTGAGCTGTCCTTTCTCCCTCACATCCGCACCACAACTGGCACCGCCTTCCATCACCTCCGGAATATCGCCAGATTACGGCACTACCTCACCCCTCACGCTGCTGAAACCCTGGTTCACGCCTTTGTCACCTCAAGGCTGGACTATGGGAACTCTCTCCTCGCCGGCCTTCCCGCCACCTCCCTCCACAAGCTGCAGGTCATTCAGAACTCTGCAGCTCGTGTACTGTCCCGCACCAGGCTTCGGGACCACATCACTCCCACCCTCGCTCGCCTCCACTGGCTCCCCATCCCCCAGAGGATTGATTTCAAGATCCTCATCCTCACCTACAAGGCCATTCACGGCCTTGCTCCCTCCTACCTCTCCAACCTACTATCCCCCTACCTACCTGCCCGTACCCTCCGTTCCTCTGGCTCCGGTCTGCTCCACGTCCCCCGCCCCAACCGCCCTACTATCGGTGGTCGGGCCTTCAGCCTCTCAGCCCCAGGCTCTGGAACTCCATCCCCCAGTGCCTTCGCCTTGCTTCCTCCCTTTCCTCCTTCAAGGCCGGTCTCAAAACCTTTCTCTTTGACCGTGCCTTCAGCTCCCCTCTCGACTCTCTTCCTCCTCCTCGCTCCCTCCCTTCCCTCCCCTCACCCTGACCATTTCCCCCCTCCTCTCTCCCTCCCTTCCCTCCCCTCACCCTGACCATTTCCCCCCTGCTCGGGTCATGACCCAACTGTGCAGCGCCTTGGGACGTCCTCCTGACGTGAAAGGCGCTCTATAAATGGAATCTTGTTGTTGTTGTTGTACGCTTCTCAGCACACTTCTGATACCCCTTTTAACAAATCCGTATATATCTCCAATGTTGTGCCCTCTTTTTCTTCCTGTAACAAATGGCATAATCGTTTTCCTTAATTATTTTCATGTAAACTGATCTATTTATGTATTTTAGTAAATGTTTATTAAGCTTATTTATGACCAGGATACTGGGAGAAATTCTTAAGGCTTTGGTGCACTGCATCCAGAACTGGCAATGGACCAGGGGGCTGGTTTTGAGCCACGTATAATCAGCAGCACAGGCCTGAGATTTTAGCAAGAGGAGGTGGTTGTCATACCTGGAAGACTAGCTGCACATCATCCCCACAAGATGGCACGATGAGGCAAGATTGTCAGAGTGCCAGAGGTGTAGAAGTTTTGGTGACAAAGGACAGTTGTAAGGGAGTGGGGCGTGATGGTTGTTCAACGGCAGAAAGCCAGCGTGACGGCCAGGCTCATTTGGTAGCACTCTTGCCTCTGAGTCTAGATTGTGAATTTGAGCGCTGTAATTGGTGAATTCATAATCCAGGCTGTTTTTATGATAGTGTTGGGGTGGGGGGTGGGGAGAGTACTGCCTTGCTGGAGGTGCCATCCTTCGAGTGACATGCTAAACAAGATGCCTGCCGATTCAAGTGGACATTAAACGATCCCATGGCACTATTCAAAAAGAGAAGGGAATTTCTCCCAATGTCCTGACTGTGGCAGTGGTGACGTCATGGGCAGGGAACTTGCAAACTCAATTGAATACTCATTTGAATGGAGAATACTCATTTCAATGTCTGTTGGAACGTTGCCTTTGTGTTTGCATGGTATTGTTTTGGTCATTTACACCCCACAGGTAACAACAACTTACATTCATATATCATCCCTCACTCAGGGCAGCATCCAGAGTGCAGGAACTGTCACGATGTCTCAGTTAAAGGATGTAGTTGTTTGAAGGGGACCTAATTTACATGAAAACTCATTGTCTGTAAGAATGTGTATTTTGTGTGTGTGAGAGTACACACACAAGGGGACAAAACACTAGGTGTTTGAGCAGGCAAGAGGGTTGCACCTTGGAAGTACTATTAACAAGAAGTAGGTCAGCTTGCTGCTCTGCTTTAAGCGTATGTGCCAGCATTTTATGTATTACGACTCTGACTTAATTTTAGGCTTTGGGATGTTGTTAAAATATATGCTTGTGTTAAGTAAATAGTTTAAATTTATTTTGAGAAATGCATATTTTAGATTTGTTAATATAAATGGGATATTGGTTTTGTCCTCCCGACTTGAAAAGCCCTGACTAACCACTGAAACATTAGGTATAAAATATCAAGTTCCATGACATGATCAACAATCTCTCAAAATTAAATGAAAAGTTGGTCATTCACTTCACGGCTGCTTGTGGGACATTGCTGTGCTCAAATTGACTGCCACATTCATCGCACTACACTTCGCAATTAATCTTGCTAAACACTTTGAGGCATCCTCTGACATAAAGGCATTATGCAAGCATCATCGTGGTGATCCAGTCAGTATATTAGTACTGACTTCTTTGTCCCTCGCACCCTTCACTCTACCACTGGAGGTTGCGCTTTCAGCCACTACGCCCCAAAACTCTGGAACACTCTCGCTCAATCTCTCCATCTTGCCTCCTCTCCCCTTTTTCAAGTCCTGCCTGAAAATCTTCCTCTTCAGCTGTGCTTGCGGTCAACTCCCCCACGTTCAGCTTGGCATCAGGCTCCGCCACTGTTAAGCGCTCTAAGACGCTACCCTGTGTGGAGGGTGCTATATAGGTGCAGGTTGTTGTTGCTGTAGTGACCTAATAGCTAAAAGAAGCAGTCAAGTCTTGATAAAACATTGGCTCAAGTAGATGTTAATAAAGGTTATTTTCTGCCTCTTCTCTTCATTTCAGTGACACCGAATTATGAAAAACCAACAGTGTCACACCAGGTAAAAACACTTTCCAGGAATAAAAATCAATATATTCTTAAATGGTGCCGTTTGGTGTATTTCAGGATAAAGGTCGTTTCTGAAGGTCACATTTCAGGGCAAACTTAAAAACAGAAAATGATTTCCTCAAAAATCCAAAATCATTCAGCAATCTGTAAACAAATCCTCAATAATGCTTATTATGTTTAATCTCACCTGATCCAGACAGTTGACACGGACATTTGTGCTACCCAACAACCTTCCAGCTTCCTGAACATTCCCTACGAAGAATAAAACAAAAATATTTAAAACAAAATACTTAGAACTTAAAACATTTTTGTGAAAAATCAATGCACAGGTTTATTACATGGATAGCATGAAATATGTGCATATGGATTAGGCTTGCAAAACCTACAGTTTGTGCAATTTGACAAGAATCTTGATTTTAGAGAGCAGACACAGGCTCGACGTTCTGAATGACCCCATCTTTCTGGTCTAAATGTCTATGTTTCTTGGGGTCCCCAATAACAACTGGTATTTATATAGCGCTCATCACACAGGGTAACAATCCCAAGTCTTGGCTCTTGCTAATCTGTGCCAATACTTTCCGGAATTAGTTAAGCAGGATGCTTCCCTCCAGAGAAAGAATGTGCATTCCATTCCAATAAATATTTTGGGGAATTTCCATGTATAGGTGGGAATCGTGGAGCTCTGTTTGGTTTGGATTTTCCCCAAGTCCTGCTGATAAGCTACAACAATTTACATTTATATACTCCCTTCATTGGTAGCGTCCCGGAGCTCTTTACAGCGGTGGACTGGAAGGTGACTGTAAGCACAATCAAAAAGGAAAGTCTTGAGGTGGGATTTGAAGGTGGGGAGGGAGGGAGAAAGGCAGAGGGATTGAGTGAGTTCCGTAGTTTCGGGGGCATAGTGGCTGAAGGCACGACCACAGATGGTGGAACGGAGGGTACGAGGGACAAACAAGATGCTGGAGCCAGCCGAGCGGCAGCCACGGGTGGTGGATTGGGGAGTAAGTTGGTCGGATATGTAGCGGTCTGAGGGCATGAAGGGATTTGAAAGCTAGTGAGAGGATCTTGAAATCAGTCCGTTCAATGATTGGGAACCAGTAGAGTCTGGCAAGGACTGGTGTGATGGGGGTACAGAGTTTTGTGCGGGTGGGTATCCGGGTGGCAGAGTTTTGAATTCATTGGATTTTGTGCATGGTGGAGCTGGGGAGACTAGCGAGGAGGGCATTGAAATAGTCTAGCCAGGAAGTGACAAAGGTGTGGACGAGAGTTTCAGCTGCATCAGTTGTGTGTGTGGTATGGATGGAGGTGGGCAATGCGGTGGAGGTGGAAAAAGCGGTCCTGGTCAGGGAACAGATGTGTGATAGAAACGAGAGCTGATCATTTTTACGGGTCTTGGTGCCTACCTTTTGTTGGTGTACACAGAGGTAGCAGCTGCTGCTGTAAAACTCTACCTGGTGGAACAATCATGCATTGCAGAGGGACGTGTGTCCAAACTATGAACAGGAGGATGGTGGCAGTGCTCTAATGTGTTTTATGCCAAGTTGCTGCTTATTGTGTGACTTGCAAAGAATTCCAAGAACCTGCAATAGCTCTGACGATGGTTCAAGCCTGCACTTCCTCTGTGGTAGTTTCAGCGATGTGCATGAGCCAGGCAGGTCAACAGTATTCAAAGTATTCAACAGTATTCAAAGACACTGACAGCATCACCATCCATGGTTGCACACTCCACCTCACTGAACTAGTCCGGAACCTTGGCGTCTTGTTTGACCCTCAACTGTCCTTTCTACCCCACATCTGTACCATGACCCGCTCTGCCTTCCCCCACCTGCGCAGCATTGCCCGGCTCCACCACTGCCTCAGGCCGCCGAAACCCTCATCCACACTCGAATACGCCAACTCCCTGCTTGTCGGCCTTCCAAACTCTTCCCTCCACAAACTGCAGATCATCCAGAATTCTGCAACTCGTGTCCTCTCCCACACCAGGCTCCGTGACCCTATCACCCCTATCTGGCTCCAGTGACTCCCCATCCCCCAGAGGAAAGAGTTCCAAATCTTCTTCCTAACCTTCAAAGCCCTTCACGGCCTGTGACCTGAACAGAGGTTGGTAGGGAGTCAGCAGGCCAGAGAGGTAGGAGGGGGCAAGGCCATGGATGGCCTTGAAAGTGAGGATGAGGATTTTTAATTTGATCCTCTGAGGGATGGGGAGCCAGTGGAGTCGGGCGAGGGTGGGAGTGATGGGGGTCACGGAGCCTGGTGCGTGAGAGTACATGAGCTGCAGGGTTTTGGATGATCTGCAGCTTGTGAAAACCCAAGCCCCAAAAGGTAAGTGGCCCTAACTGGATAAGCAACAGGAAGTTGCCAAATCCATTTTCAATTATTCCAGTTCTGATGAAGCATCACCCAATTCATTAACTCATCTGAGGTTTTCAGATGCTTATCAACCTGCTTTACGTTGCAAATACTGACTGTTTCATATAAAATTTCCAACATTCACCATTTCTTTCTAGCTCTAACAATTTGCACTTACATAACACCTTAATTGTCTTAAAGTGCTTTACAAAGATGAGTGGGAGCAGAGCAGGGAGGTAGATAGTTGAGATTGGCAGGAAGGTTGGGATGTGCTAAACCGTTCCCCCATTGGTGACCGAGCTTTCAGCCACTTCCAACTCAACGTTGAAAAGACAGAAGCCATACTCATTGGCTCTCGTCAAAGTCTTCTATCCTGTGGCACTAATCTCAACTTCCCCGACCCATCCCTCAGACTCACCAAACTAGTGCGCAACCTAGGGGTCAGGTTCGACCCATAGGTGTCCTTCCTTCCCCACATCCTGTCCCTGACCAGGAGCGCCTTCCTCCGCCTCTGCCACAATGCACTCCTCCGACTGCACCTTACCCCATACACAGCCAAAACACTCACCTCCCGACTCAACTTTTCAAATGCCCTCTACGCCAGTCTCTCCAGCTCCACCATACCCAGGATCCAGCTGATCCAAAACTCCGCCGCCCACATACTCACCCATACTGAACTCCACACCCCCATCACACCAGTTCTAGCCAGGCTTCACTGGCTCCCTATCGCCGAACAGATTGATTTCAAGATCCTCACTCTCGTTTTCAAATCCCTTCAGGCCCTGGCACCTCCCTACCTCTCCAACCCTGTGCCCTCCGTTCCCCCATTGGTGACCGCGCTTTCAGCCACTATATCCCAAAACTCTGACACTCTTCCTCTATATCTCCACCTTGCCCCTTCCTTCAAAGGTTCCTATTCGACCGTGCCTACAGTCACTCCCCCCTCCTCCCTGGCTTGGAGTCCTGCTCCACCACTATCAAGCGCTCTGAGGCGCTGCCCTGTGTGTGGGGCGCTATATAAATACAAATTGTTGTCTGAAGGTGCAGTCAAAAGTAAAATCTTTAGAAGGCATGGAGGGAGGAGCAAGGAAGAAGGATTTCAGAAGAGAATTACAGGTAGTGGGGGCAAACTGCCTAAAGGCTCATCTGCCAATAATGGGGTAGACTGGGGAATAAAGCAGGCTGCAATTGACAGAACAGAGGAACTGGCCAGGGGAATAGGGTGAAAGGAAATCTCAGAGATAAACTGAAGTAAGGCAATGGAGGTATTTGTAGGTAAGAATTGTAAAGTTGATCCAATGAGGGATAGAGAGCCAGGCAAGGAAGTAGGCTCCCAGGGCCTAATCCAGGAGAGGAACTAGGTTAGAGTTCTGCATTGTCTAGATCTTGTGAAGGGTGAGGCTGGAGTGACTGGCAAAGCAGGATGTTGGAAAAGTAGTCTGGAAGTGACACAGAAGGCATAGAGATGGGGCTTTAGCTACATGATGGGCTGAGGTAGTGACAGAAGTAGGCAATGTTGCAAAGACAACAACAAATTGCATTAAAATAGCACCTTTCATAGCATGGAAGTAAGTGGACTTGATCAGAATTTGGATAAAAATTCTGAAGGGGCATAAGAAATGTTAAACGAAACAAGACCAAGGTCCAACTAGTTCGTGTTCCACCTTCCCAACAGTCACATGCACAAATGTCCCAAATTATCTCTGTATTATATTCCATAATGTTATTTCTTAAAAGAAAACTATCTAATCTGTGTTTGAAGGAATCAACATTTCCTGCTTCAACCTCTCCCCAGGGAGCTTGTTCCATAGGTTCACTATTCAAACACTGAAATAGTGTTTGCGTAGATTTGCTCTGAATTTACCCATTTCAGTCTCAGGCCGTGAACAACAACAAGATTACATTTGTATAGCGCCTTTCACGTTGGGAGGACGTCCCAAGGCGCTGGACAGAGTACAGCATTTCAGACCTGAGCTGGGGTTGGGTGGGGAGAAGGGAGGGGAAGAGGGGGTGGCCGATGGCATGGTCGAAGAGGAGGGTCTTGAGGCCGGACTTGAAGGAGGCTAAAGAGGGGGCGAGGCGGTGACTGGGGATGGAATTCCAGAGGTTGGGAGCAGAGTGGCTGAAGGCTCTCCCGCCAATGGTGGGGCAGGTGGGTCGGGGTACGTGGAGCAGGCCAGAGCCAGCTGAGCGGAGGGAACGGGCAGGTTGGTAGGGGGTTAGGAGGTCGCAGAGGTAGGGTGGGGCGAGGCCATGGAGGGCTTTGTATGTGAGGACCAGGATCTTGAACTGGATCCTCTGAAGGATCGGGAGCCAATGGAGTTGGGCGAGAGTAGTCATGGAGTTTGGTGTGGGAGAGGACACGGGCTGCAGAGTTCTGGATTACCTGCAGCCTGTGGAAGGAGGAGTTGGTAAGGCCGACAAGCAGGGCATTTGCATAGTCGAGCCTGGAGGTGATGAAGGCATGAACAAGAGTTTCAGCGGCCTGAGGGTGAGGTAGTGGTGGAGTTGGGCGACGTTATGGAGTTGAGCGAATTTGAGGTTCTGCGCAAGCTCAGGTCGATACGGTCAGTGCCTGAGTTAAGGAGGTACTTTAGGAAGCAGAGTAAGATAGTCGAGGTTTTATTAATGTTGAGTTGGAGAAAGTTGAGGATCATCCAGGACTTGATGTCTTACAGGCAGTCTGTGAGAACAGGACTGATCCTGGAATTGAGGTCTTTCTCCCATTTATCTTCTTTAGTTATAGAATTGGATAATTACAGTGATATCACACCAGTTCTCTCCTCCCTCCCCCAAATTAGTCAAACGACATTGTAGCTCACCAATAAAGTCAGCATTACCAAATAGTCAGCCATTTTTGACAGTAAGCATGTAAACAAAGACAAGGTTATTCAATGACAAAGAAAACTATATTTTTCTCAAAACATAATGCGTACAGGTAGGCCACATTTTCACTTGCGTGCCTGAAATAGTTCCAAAGACACACATGTTTTAGTGTGAAAACGGCACCTCCCATTTGCACGTGGAAACACTGATAACAAGCACGTGGATGTTGAGCACATGCACACACATTGGCATTCAGTGCTGTGCTAGGATGTCTTCCCAATATGAAAGATGCTAAACAAATGTAATTTTGTTGTTGTGCCAACAAAATCTGAAGGCATCAGCCGACATGTTATAACAGTGATAACTTATAACTGTAACAGTGACATTACAGCATTTGCGTACAAAACTGCACAACTGTTGAGTTTACATCACATTCAGGATACTACGGTATATACACTGCACAGCAACTTCGCAAAATAAAGGAGGCACATGACCCATTTCTCCCACAAAAAGTAGACAATAAATTCGCTTCACAGCAGATCGTGTCAAGCGCTTTGAGGCATCTCAAAGGCGCGATATCGAACGCAAGGATCGTGACTGCTCCCCGTGTCTCGAGAAGCAGCATTTCTTCTCTTTCCTTTTCCAAACAAAAAAGGGGGGAAACATCTGTTATCGAAACGAGTCATGAGTTGTGCTGTGCGGCAGTGACGAGAAGCAGTGGCCAGTGAACCTTTCCTGTGGGCCTCTCCCTCCCTCCCTCTCACTCTCACTCTCTCACTCTCTTCCTTCCTTCAGCAGTGAATCCTTACAACCCAACTGGTTGATTGGCCTAAACATCGCCTGTTTTTTTATGAGACAGACAGACAGACAACTCCTCCTCCAACAGCCACTGAGGATCAAACACCAGCCTCTTTTTTTGGAGTGTGTTGGGGGGTTATTCCTCAACCCTCCCCCTCCCCCCCCCCACACACACCCCTTCTCTCTCCCGTTTTCCCTTTCCACGTTACCTTCAGAGATGACTTGCAATAATTCCTTCTCCTCGGCCGTCAGGTCGCCTTTCTTAGGCGGAGCCATGTGCGTCCGAATACCCCCCCCTCCCCCCTCCCCCTCCCCCCCCTCCGACGACGACGACGACGGTCACGACACAAAAGTGAAGGAACGCAAAATTATTTCACCCCCAAAGGTTGGGTTAAGTTTTCTTTGAAAATAAAAAAAATAATAACCATTGGGGGCCCTCTCACACACACAACACGCACAGCACAGAGGGACAGACAGACAGACAGAGGGACACACAGCACAGAGGGACAGACAGACAGACAGAGGGACACACAGCACAGAGGGAGAGACAGAGGGAGTGAGTGAGTGAGTGACAGCGGATGGCGGGGCCCACGCGCTGTGAGTGAGAGGCTCCGCGCACCGCTCCGGCACCGTCCATCTCGCGGCACACGCGCGGGGGGAGGAGGTCAACCTACACTATCTTTTTTTTTCCAATCAAAACCCCCCCCCCACTTTTCCGCTATCCTTCACGGCTTCTGTCAATCGCATATGTGTGTGTGTGGACTAAAGCCGAAGCGGGAACCCCGATGGGGAGGAAAAGTGTCAACTTCGGGCTTTGCAGTCCGGTAGTTTCCCCCTCTCCCCCTCTCCCTCTCGGGGCGATGGTGCGGTCGGCGGCTCCCGGGCGGCGCGGCGCGCATGCGCGGGGCGGCGGGTTTCATTGTTCGTGGAGTTCTCTTTGCAACGTTAACCCGAACGGTCCAGAACGCGGAGTCGCCAAAGGAACAATAGGCGTAGGTTCCAATCGTTTGTCCCATTGTTACGGGCGGCGGCGGCGCTGCTACTGTTGTTGTTGGCGGCGGCGGTTCCCGGTTCCCAGAGACAGCGCCGAGAGCTCTGTGTGTGTGTGTGTGTGAGAGGGAGAGAGAGAGAGAGCACCGCACACAATGTGACTCCTCTCGGTCCCAACTGTCCTTGGCAGAGCGGGGGGTTGTGGGGAGGAGAGAGAGAGAGAGTGTGTGTGAGTGAGTGAGTGAGAGCGCTCTCCTACTCCCACTCCGTGTAGTGCGGGTTTCTGTAGTGAAGAGATTGTCGGTGGCGGTGTGTGTGTGAGTGTGTGTGTGGTGGTGGTGGTGGGGGGTGAGAGAGACAGGAGAGGCTTTGGGCGTGTAACAGGCAGTGCTGTAGCTGCGTGTTGGGCTGTGCTGTGTTGGGCTGTGCTGTGTTGGGCTGAGCTGTGTTGGGCTGAGCTGTGTTGGGCTGAGCTGTGTTGGGCTGTGCTGTGTTGGGCTGTGCTGTGTTGGGCTGAGCTGTGTTGGGCTGTGCTGTGTTGGGCTGAGCTGTGTTGGGCTGAGCTGTGCTGTGCTGTGTTGGGCTGTGCTGTGTTGGGCTGTGCTGTGTTGGGCTGAGCTGTGCTGTGTTGGGCTGTGCTGTGTTGGGCTGTGTTGGGCTGAGCTGTGTTGGGCTGAGCTGTGTTGGGCTGTGCTGTGTTGGGCTGAGCTGTGTTGGGCTGTGCTGTGTTGGGCTGTGCTGTGTTGGGCTGTGCTGTGTTGGGCTGAGCTGTGTTGGGCTGAGCTGTGTTGGGCTGTGCTGTGTTGGGCTGTGCTGTGTTGGGCTGAGCTGTGTTGGGCTGAGCTGTGTTGGGCTGAGCTGTGTTGGGCTGAGCTGTGTTGGGCTGAGCTGTGTTGGGCTGAGCTGTGTTGGGCTGAGCTGTGTTGGGCTGAGCTGTGTTGGGCTGAGCTGTGTTGGGCTGAGCTGTGTTGGGCTGAGCTGTGTTGGGCTGTGCTGTGTTGGGCTGTGCTGTGTTGGGCTGAGCTGTGCTGTGTTGGGCTGAGCTGTGCTGTGTCGGGTCGGTCGTGTATATACCTTCGGGGGGTTGTGCTGTGTAATGTTCGCGCTGTTGCTGTGCCTGAGATGGCAGCGCTGAGCGGGTCGGGGCGGGTCGGGTCCCGGGCGGAGCGCGCGGTGCAGTCGGTGAACAGGTCCCACAGAGACCGCGCACCGGGTCCCCTTTTCCGGTTCCTTTCCTTCATTTTAGAAACGTGGTTTCCAGACGGCCTAAAGTTGGGGGAGAGGGGGAGGGGGAGAGGGGGAGGGGACGGGCTCTGGTGTGTGCAGTCATGTGGGGGTCGGATTACACGCGTTCACACCGTGTGGCGATGCGCTCTCGGGGTGTGTGTGTGTGTGTGTGCGATACACCACACAGGGAAAAAAATAAATGGCCATCGATGAGTTGTGTGGCGGTGAAAGGCAATGGGAGGGAGGGAGGGAGGGAGAGGGAGGGAGAGAGAGGGAGGGAGGGAGAGGGAGGGAGGGAGGGAGAGAGAGAGGGAGGGAGGGAGGGAGGGAGGGAGTGAGGGCCAAAAGTCTAGTGGCAATCGGCACAAACTGCAGCTCTCGATTGGGGGGGAACAAAAAAAGAGCATTGTTTCAAATAAGATGCAACGATTTTATAGTGTGTGTGTAAAAAAAAATATGCATTTATTATGTTATATGTATATATATATATATATATCTAAAAGCCCCCAACGCTCCTGGTGACTGTGTGTGGGGGCAGTGCTGTCCACGTTAACCCAACGCGGATCGTGTTGTCCCCTCTCCCCCCCACCCCCCGGGGGGAGGGTCCTGGTCTCTGGTCTCCACTGCAGTTCGTCTTTGGGATGTGGAACATTTCTTCCCCCTTTTCCTTCCCCCCCACCCATCGGGCACTGTGTGTTCTGACCCCTTCACGTGCTTCGGCCTCCACTCGGGATCCTCCCGGGAATGATTCCCCCCCACAACCAAATCACGTCACCAGTGTGTTATAATCTTCCCATTGGCTCGGTTTCGGGATTTTATTTAGATTTTTTTTTCTCTCTCTCTCTCTCCCCCCAAAAAAAAGGGCGATTGGGAAAAAAAGCGCCGATTTTTTTTTGGGGGGACAAACAAAAAAATCTGCAGTTTTCTTGTTGAGAAGCCGATCCAAGTGAATGTCGGGACAAAGCGCGTCGCGGGCACGGCATCTGTGGGTGGCATTTGGGGTAAAACTCCGCATTTCCCGGACCGGTGGGTGGGGGGTTTGTGGAGTTTATGTAATCTCACGGCCACGTTTTCGTTTGCAAAGAGAGAGGATCAGAGGGGGCGCAGACGTAAGGACTTGCATCATCCAGTGTGAGGGAGAGTATATGTGGTCAGCAATCCTCCCTCCATCCCTCCCTCCCTCCTGTCTGGAACACACTCACCCTCCAGTGTTTCAGAGTGAGGGGGCGGCGATCCTGCAACTCCTGGACTATTGGCACTGTGACTCTGGGTGTATGTGTTGTCACTCCCACGGTGGGAAAAGGGTGAGCACCACACCACGGTGGTGCGGCGCGGGCTGGTGCCCCCCGGCTCCTTTCCGCTTGTACTTGGGTTTAAGTGTGGTGCGGTTCAGCAAGACGTTGAATTCATCGCTTGGGAGCTTTCGCCGTAAAGCAGGATCGTCTACCTACCGCGCCTGAAGCGAGTTAGCGATTTGTGCCCATGTGCGTGATACTACGCTCTCTTACCCCCCCACCCCCCCCACCCCCCGTTTAATAATAATCCTTGCATTTGATATAGCGCTTCTCACGTCTTCGAGACGTCTCACTTACTTGCCGTCCGTGTTTCAATTGACTTTTCGTACTGCGCTCGGCTGATTTAAACAGTATCAGGTTTGTAAAGATTGGAGCTGATCAAATCCTATTGCATGAAATTGTGAAAAGTAATTTAAATTAAAATTCTAAACGAGACTGGAATAAATAATGAAGACAGAAACGGGTTATAATTTGGACAAACTCGCCAGAACCATTTGGATTTATGTGTGAATATATTTTTAAATTATTGGTCAACAACGATGAGCATTTATATAGTGTCTTTCATTCGAATAGCATCGTGGAGCACTTAGAGATTAAAAGATTCTTGAGCTCATGTGGTGTGAGCTGGTTAGCTTTTGAATTATTAGTATTTTTATACAGAAATGTATTGCTAACATGCAGGAATTTATTGCTGGTGCCATCTCTGACTACTTCAATTGATTTATAGTGCTTTACCAGTTTACAAAGTTATTTTTGTTGAGTCCGCCTTGATTCTCCTGTGGGGAGGGGGGAGAGGTCTGCTTTCCCCTGGGGGGTGGGGAGTTTGGCCCTTTCCATCACAATCTGAACCAACCTGTCCAACTTAACATTCCCTGGTTTGGGAGGGGGAGTTCTTTGTGTTTCCTCACTTGTTTTGAGGTTTGGTGGGATGTCGACACACACACAGAAACTCGTCACTATTCTTTTCTCACTTGGCGCAGCTCAGAATAGGAGATCAGACTACACCCACCCATCTGTGACACAGTATTTAGTGATGTTCAATCACTGCTCGCCTCTTAGCTTAATGTTTACTTGGATATGTGTTTCATTTTGAGATTCAAATTATACACCACGTCAAGAAATAAGAACAAATAACCAACAAAGGAACTAAAAATGTCTTAAATATATATTGTTTCATTGTGTTAATTTAAATTGGTCTTAATCCAAATTTACCCTCAAGTTCAAATGAATTGGCTGCTCATCTTGTTGTTTATTGGACGTTGATTGCACAGATTAGCTGCTATGATTGCCTATGTTAACAAGAATCACTTAACATCTAACCAAATATATTTTGTTTAAGGCTGCATAAAAATCTGAAGTTTTTTTTGGCTTGTTGAGGGGAAAGCCCAATTTTTATTACTCTTATTTTAGCTAAAGTGTGTTAAATGCTAGTGCTGAGCATGTTGACTACTGATATTTCAATTTTCCTCAAATTTAGTTGTATATTTATCAATGGAGGCAGGCGTTTAAGTGGCTACCAGATTATTTTATTGTTTCTGTCTGTTGCTGTGCATTTAATAGCTCCATTTGTACCATGTCAACACCCATTTAGTGGTAAAGCCTTTGCTGAAATAAATAATAGGAGCAGAGTATTTGATTCAGATTGTTTCACGTGGTATGCAGTTAATTAAATCATTATCTGTAGTTGTCCATTTTCTGGAATAGGCTTTTCATATGGCCTTGTGCCTGTGTGACAAACTGCTGCAATGCCTATGAGTATATGGGAGGACCCCAAAATGGTAAGAATGACAATTATTTTAAAGTAAGTGCTAATTAACCAAATTCCTTTCTCTTTACTCCAAATATTTTGTAGCATGTCAGTTCTAGTAATCTTCTCTTAAACTGTGTAAACAGAATATAGGTTAAAACTAATGGCATAGTCATCTTAGTTAATATGAATTATAGTAATCCTTGCATTTGATATAGCACCTTATGTCTTCGAGGCGTCTCAAAGCTCTTCACAGAATATACTGTGAAGTGAATTGACTGTATATTCATAGTCTCTAAACACATTTAGCATTTGGTCTTCCTCCAAGTGGCTGTCTGCCCATCTCAGCCAAGTGGTGATGTGCTACACCAAACATTTGACGGGCATGGAGGGAAATCGGCATGTTCGTGTGTGCCACAGAGCAGCATTGGTCACTTGCTTGTGCGGATAGCAACAACTGAAATTTATATAGCGCCACTAAGTATCAGATAAAATAAATTGAATATATACATTGCTCAGGCGTCTCCTAATCATTGATTCTTATTTTACCTAGTTTTCTCTCTCTTTGGTTTCTCAATTGTCTTAATGTAACAGCCCATTTTTAGCATGTGTTAAAGCTGTAAGTGGTCATTGCGGTTTTGGTTTGAGCATGCACGAGTCATAAGATCACAAATTAGTACAGATGAAGAAGGCCCTTTAGCTCATTTGATCTGATTATTCTGCCCATTACAGCATTGATCTGTTTTGTGTTAACATTGGTTCAGCTTCCTGGCCCTTCCTGGTAACCTTTTCCAGTTATTAATTACCTTTTGTGTAAGAAAATATTTCCTGGTGTCTGCCCCTGAAATTGCCTTTTACAATCCTAGACTTATGTGCTCTTATTCTGCTGTCTCTGAATCCGAAAGTATTTTTCTGGGTTTACTTTTGCAATCCCATTTAAATTCTTATTGTCCTCTGGGATGTCTGCTTTCAAGACTGGAAAGCTCCAGCTTGTCTAATTGCTCATGCCTCTAATATTGGGGATGACCTCGTTGGTCTCTGCACGGCCTGAGTAGCCCTCTTATGTCATGACAGTTAGAACTGTGTGCAGTACTTTAGCACCATTTAGCCCGAGTATAACGCCTGGGGATCCATACTCAACTGGTTTAGCAATATAACTCAACATCCTGTTTGCCTTGTCTGTTGCTGCTTCATACTGTTTTTGATACAGTGAGCAATGAGTCAACTATTCTATCCATCCATGGAGTACTGGTGCTTCCTATTCTTTCTACCTATATGTAATGCCTACATTTATCAACATTGAAATTGATTTGCCAGTCATTAACAAATGTGCATACTTTCAGCATAAAGCTCTCTTTGGAAGATCTTTGCAAATTCTTCTGATTCTACAGTTGATTCATCAACAAGACTTGGAAGGACATAATGTGGACAACGATTTTTCCCTCCTACCCCTCCCCACCCCAAACTCAGCTCCCATTAACCTTGCAAGCCCAAACCCCAGTAGGTAGAGTGGTCCTAGCTGGGCAAGCAGCAGAGCGCTTGCCAGATGGTGCTTTTAATGCAACTTGCGTATTTTTAGATGGTTTAAACTTCAGCAGTACCCCAGTGCACCCTGTAGGGGTACTGAAATTTGCTCTCATCCAGGACATCAAGTCCTGAGTGAGGGCAAATTTCCTACAGTTGAAGATGAACAAGACTGAGGCCCTCCTGATTCGCTCGCGCCAACACCTCTGCACCTCAGGCTTTGGCAACATCAACCTCCATGGTTGCACACTTCAACTCACCAAACCAGTCAGGAGCCTAGGTGTCTTGTTCGACCCTCAAACGTCTTTCCTTCCCCACATCCAAGCAATGACCCGCTCTGCCTTCCCTCACCTCCGTAACATCGCCCAACACCTCCACTACCTCAGCCCTCAGGCCGCTGAAACTCTTGTTTTGTTTCCACAAACGATTTTTCCTCCAGCCCCCACACTGTCTCGTGTGGTGTCCCTCAGGGCTCTGTCCTCGGTCCCCTCTTCACCCTCTATATGCTCCCCCTTGGTGACATCATCCGCAGACATGGGGTTAACTTCCACATGTATGTGGATGATACCCAACTCTACCTTTCCTCCTCTACCCTCAACTCCACGACCACGGATGTCCTGACAGCTGCCTGTCCGACATCGAGTCCTGGACGAGAGACAACTTTCTTCAGCTCAACGTGCGAAAAACTGAGGTCCTCCTAATTGGTTCGCGTCAGCGCCTCTGCACCTCAGGCGCTGACAGCATCAGCATCCAAGGCTGCACTCTCCACCTCTCAAAACCAGTCAGGAACCTCGGTGTTCTGTTCGACCCTGAGCTGTCCTTTCTTCCTCATATCTGCGCCACAACTGGTACCGCCTTCCATCACCTCCGGAACATCGCCAGACTACGGCACTACCTCACCCCTCACGCTGCTGAAACTCTGGTCCACGCCTTTGTCACCTCAAGGCTGGACTATGGGAACCCTCTCCTCGCCGGCCTTCCCGGCACCTCCCTCCACAAGCTGCAGGTCATTCAGAACTCTGCAGCTCGTGTACTGTCCCGCACCAGGCTTCGGGACCACATCACTCCCACCCTCGCTCGCCTCCACTGGCTCCCCATCCCCCAGAGGATCGAATTCAAGATCCTCATCCTCACCTACAAGGCCATTCATGGCCGTGCTCCCTCCTACCTCTCTGACCTACTAACCCCCTACCTACCTGCCCGTACCCTCCGTTCCTCTGGCTCCGGGCTGCTCCACATCCCCCGCCCCAACCGCCCTACCATCGGTGGTTGGGCCTTCAGCCTCTCAGCCCCGAGGCTCTGGAACTCCATCCCCCAGTGCCTTCGCCACCTCCTCCCTTTCCTCCTTCAAGGCCGGTCTCAAGACCTTTCTCTTTGACCGTGCCTTCAGCTCCCCTCTCGACCCTCTACCCCCTCCTCGCTCCCTCCCTTCTCTCCCCTCACCCTGATCATTTCCCCCCTGCTCGGGTCCTGACCCAACTGTCCAGCGCCTTGGGACGTCCTCCCGACGTGAAAGGCGCTCTATAAATGGTATCATCTTGTTGTTGTTGTTCATGCCTTCATTACCTCCAAGCTCGACTATGCAAATGCCCTGCTTGTCGGCCTTCCCATCTCCTCCCTCCACAGGCTGCAGATAATCCAGAACTCTGCAGCCCGTGTCCTCTCCTGCACCAAACTCCGTGACCCCATCTCTCATTCTCACCCAACTCCATTGGCTCCCTATCCTTCAAGATCCTGGTCCTCACCTACAAAGCCGTCCATGGCCCCACCCTACCTCTGCGACCTCCTAACCCCCTACCAACCCGCCCCTCCCTCTGCTCAGCCGGCTCTGGCCTGCTCCACATCCCCTGATCCACCTGCCCCACCATTGGCGGGAGAGCCTTCAGTCACTCTGCCCCCAACCCAGGTCTCTCGCTTGCGAGGTGAGCGCTCTAACCATCGAGGTATGGGACTCTTGTCCCACAACTGTCCATGAAGTGAATAATTTATTTTGCTGTCTGGGGGATTGTTGGCCAGGCATATTCCATTCCAGAGGTGAGAATTTCCCATGTGTAGCTGGGATGCATGGAACTCTGTCTGGTTTGGATATTCTTAAACACTTTTCTACGTGTCAGGCACCTGGCTGACCAAAAAAAAATACACAAGTTCCTCCAAACACAAGCTCCACATTATACAAAATTTGACAGTTCACTTCATTGAGCTAAAAAGTACTTGCTCGTGACCTGGGCCAACAGAAAAGTGTGGAAATATTTGCCAAAAATTGTGGGGCATTTGACATTTTTGTGGAAAAGTAGAGAAATTTGGTAAATTTTGCATGAAATTGTGGAGGATTTTTGGTGCTATTGAGAGATGCATTTTGTGAAAAAACCCAGATTAAGACTATAGGCATATATTTCCTGAATGTAGTTATAATAATAATCCTTGCATTTGATACAGCACCTTATCACGTCTTTGAGATGTCTCGGCAGCCAATTGTGTACAGCAGTGTCCCATAAACAGTCGTGGATTGAAGTGACCAATTTTTTTTAAGGAATGTTTAAAATACTAAAAATGTTAATTTGAATAGTACCATACTTACCAAGAATTTGTCACTAGAGTCGAGTTTAAGATCCGTCCACACGGTCTCCCCACCCTACCTCTGGGACTATCCGCAGCCTTACTTTCTTGCCCGTCCTCTCTGCTTGGTCATACTGAGCCTGAAGCGCTTTCTTTCCCTACTGTTGATGGCTGAGCCTTTATCCATAGCCTTTAGCCCCTGCTCTCTAGATCTCCCAAAACCCCTCCACCTCCCTGAAGGATCATTTAAAAGCCTCCAGAAAATCTATCTTTTGACCATGTCTATGGTCATCTTCTTTGTCAATCCTCTTTCACGCCCCCCCCCTTCACAGTGTTGAGCACTATCTCAGTGCAGTGTATTGAGATATTGCTTAATGTGAATCGTGCTGAATATATGTAACTTGTAGTAAAAAGGTGCATTTATCTTGAAGGTGAAATAGAATATTGTGACCAATTAACACTGGATAACCTGGATTCATGTGTCATTCCTTACAATTTGTTGAGCATGCGTCCCAGATTACTAAGTGGTAATTGCAAGACATGACCTTTGTAAATCCTTTCAGCCTGCAGGATGTCTCGCTGAGTATGATTTAACTACTATTAATCCTGTTTTACATTGTCGCTGTGATTAGTTTCCTGTGTTTGCTGCAAGATGTTTACTGCACATTTTACAATGAGTCACAGTATAGTTTACGTAGCCACCAACATTGCAGTATATTAGTTTTGAAGAAATGTTTCCTAAAAGTAAATTCAAATCAATGTATTCAAATGTCAGGGTGAAAATAAATTGCATAATATGATAATTGGCTGAATTAGTTGATTAATCTTGTAGTTATGTTACTCAGTATGCATGCAGCTGTGACCTCTCTTTGACTTGTGTGTAAAAATGCAATGGGGATTATTCTACTGTTTCCTGGTTTTAGATAATTATTTTACAATAATAAAATTTCACCCAAAAATATACAGTCAATTCACTTTACAGTATATTCTGCGAAGCGCTTTGAGGCGACTCGAAGATGTGAGAAGTGCTATATCAAATGCAAGAATTATTATTATTGAACACTTTCATCTGAGTCGGGAAGTTTGTGGATTCAAACCCCACATCGTGAGCTCATTGTCTTGGCTGATACTTTCATGTATGGCTAAGGGAACACTGCATTGCCAGATGTCTCTTTCAGATGAGAAGTTAAACCGAGATCTTGTCTTACTGTTCCGGGGATGCCAAAGATCATGTGGTGCTATTTTAAAAGAAGGGAGTATCTCGTGGTTTCCTAGCTAGCGTATTCCAGATTTTAAAAAATAGTAATTCACTTCACAGGTGTTTGTGGGACATTGCTGTCTGCAAATTGGCTGCAGCGTGAACCTATAAATAATCGTTATACAGTCCAGAGAAAACTGAAGCGCTTTCAAATGTTTCAGCATGATAAGGTGCAATATCAAGTGCAAAGATTTTATATATAAATTCCTCATAACTTGATCCTGACTCAACTTGTTACTACCACTTAAGTCATCACGCTGTTAATATTCCTGGCCACATTTATTTATTGACATATATACATACGTAATGTATATGCCTAACTCATCAATGAGCCTCTTTCCTTTGGAGTGATGAGTTATCAGAAGTTACTGTATATGTGTTTCAATACAAAATGAGAGAATATTTGAAGTGAATATTTTGTATTAGTTTGTCGGCAGTGCATAATTGTAGAATATGATCTAATTTTTCAGCACAAAAGAATATTGTGGGCATGGCCCATCACGGTTGAGTGAGCTCTTCATAAAGTATCTGCTTAGTCCACCACCCTACCTGTTCTCTTTTTATATGGTAATGTATCATGCATTACATCTGGCTGGTGTTACCCATTGTCAGCGAGGGTTTCCTCAAACTCCACTGTTAAGTAGTGAAAAATTCTGCAGTGAATTATTGAAATCATTGGTCCATTTAATCTATATCATGAGTTGCTTCACAATTCCCGATTGCTATTTTTAAATGTTATCAGTCTGGCAGTGTTCGTATTTTAAACACACACAACTATGCAGGATTGCTCAGATTGTTTTAGACCAAGGATTAGTATTTGATTTAATGACATTCGATTCCAAAATCTCCAACCCAGACATGTGGGGATGGCTCACGAGATGACAACTGAGTAATGTCTGATTGACATGCTTAGATTTTGTAATGAAATGGGTTTCCTTGGTGTGTAGATGGACATGAAAATTTGTATAATATCATAGTTTAATAAATATTGATACATCGTAAAAGCTAATTGGGTGGTTGCTGTGGAGATTTTATTAAATTGCTGCTGAACGTTTTTTAATTTAAGGGTAAGTGCCCAATTGCGACTGTAATGCTGTATTTGGATTAGTTGGTGGCAATATAATTTATTAATAATGGTTGTCACAGAACATACCAAAGTTAATATTTTGCACAGTACTGGTAATTGATCCTCGGGTATTTTAAGGAGCTATGTGGTATGGACGCACTATTTGAATTTTGCCCTTTTAACTGGCAAAGAATTCTTGTTTTGCATTTCCACCCATCCATGAATTCTGATTACAATCGTGGTTGTTCCTTCCTGTTTCCTTGGAATGGAGGCAGAATTCCACCCCTTTTTCTTCCAACTGGTGTGGTTCAGCTTCTTAGGCCAAATTCGAGACCTATACTGTCCTTATTTATGAGCATCATGTGCATTCCTGGAAATGTATAACTGGATAGATATATCCAGGTAGCCTAGCTGATTGACCAGACTTCGAGGAGCAGGCAGACATCTAGCTGACTGCCAAAAAATTGCAATGAAATATTTTATTATTTTTGCATGAGTTTGTTGGGTGGGGGAAATCGTAAACTTTTGAGCAGGTTGTATCCAGTATCCGTCTGAATGATTGAACTGCTGGCCTATTATCATTCTCTGTTTGGCTGGGTATCTCTTGGGATACTGTATGGGTTTGTTTGTCTTCCAGGGAACCTTTTCAAAAAAAACAATTCTATTCCACTTTATTGTTGGACCCACTTCATGTCAATGAAGCCATTCTCCAAAGTCCTCTGCACTTCGTATCTGTTTAGGAACAGTGTTAACTTCAATTACAATGGTAGCCCAGTCATTTTTGGTGGCCTTCAGCGGGGGATGTACTCAAAATACAAATTCAGATTTGATGTACTGATTGTAATAACAGTTGAGCTCCACGAAGCAAAATCTTGTGTGTGCTTTCTGTTCATTTGCCTTTTAGTGCCACCAGTGTTGCACAGTACCTTCATTTTCATTGTTCAGCTGGCTTGCCTCCATTTGATTTAATGGTGTTTAAAACATAATCCTTGCATTTAATACAGTGCTTTATCATGTTATTGAAACATCTCAAGCACAGGATTTTACTGTAAAGTATAATGACTATTTGTAGGTAAACATGGCAGCCAGATTGCACAAATAGTCAGAATATTTGATGCAAGTTAACTGTACAGAGAGGGTTGTGCTCAGTTTTTCAGTATACTGTATACATTAGTGCCTAAACAGCATGGTCCCTTACACAAAGGGGTGGGGGTGTCTGTATCTGTAGAGTGTTCTAGTTTGGGTAAGGGTGGAAATGCAAAACAAGAATTCTTTGCTTATAAAGTGTTCTATTTAAAGTATAAAGCAAATTAATTATTGGTCTCGCCCAAAAAGCAAAACTTGCACTGGAACGGTTCTCGCCCTTGCATGCAAATTTTTTTTACACTTTCGTACCAAGTGGCCTCTGCTTCTCCTAACCCTGTCGGTGTGAATCACTGTTTCAAAGGTAACCAATTCAGTGACAAACAGATAGGTAATTCAACCCGAATGCCAGGTAACTGGATTGCTTAATCTGCTTGCACTAGTAGACCTCCAATGTTGACAACTACCCTCCGAAGTGCTTACTCCTTTTCTTGTCTACAATACTACAGACACTCAAGAATACATTCGGTGGAAAGAGCTCTTTATTAAAACCTAGCAACCCCTACGCTACCTTGCGTATAAGGAATACAGCAATGGAAGATATACAACCATGGGATCGAACATAACAATCACATGATTTAACAACTGGCAGCGCAATGCTGCATTAGTAAAGGAACATGAAACCAACTCTGACTATACAGTAGTCCTGTACACGTCAGTTCATACCGGATGATGACCATTAGTTAGCAACCATGAGGAGCGCCGAGCATTGCTTTATATAGGCGTGTGGCTCTGCCAACATATGATGCGAAAGCGAGGTTTTTTCTCACTAGCACCCATATCTGTACTGCTCCTCCGCCCACCCTCTCACACGGATGTGGATGACCCCTAACTGTATCTCTCTGCCTCTACCCTTGACTCCAGGACCACTGCTGTCCTGACTGAATGTCTATCAGACATCAAGTTCTGGATGAGAGCTAACTTTCTACAGTTGAACGTCAACAAGACCGAGGCTCTCCTGATTGGCTTCCGTCCGAGCCTCCACACCATCCAAGGATGCACCCTCCACCTTACTAAGCCAGTCCAGAATTTTGGGGTCTTGTTTGACCCTCAACTATCCTTTCTACCCTACATCCGTGCCATGAGCTGCTCTGCCTTCGCCCGGCTCCGACACTGTTTCACACCACAGGCCACCGAAACCCTTCTACATGCATTCATCACCCCAATCCTCACCCGACTCCACTGGTTTTCCATCACTCAGGATACAGTTCAAGATCCTGGTTTTCACCTTCAAAGACTTGCTCTCACCTACCTCTGCAATCTACTAACCCCCTACCATCCTGCCTGTTCCTTTAGCTCAGTGGGCTCCAGCCTGCTTCACGTCCCCCACCTCGCCTGCCCCACCACTGGCGGGCGGGCCATCTCCCACTCTGCCCCTACCCTCTGGAACTCCATCCTGCAGTCCTTCTGCCTCGCCCCCTCACTTGCCTCCTTCAAGACCCATCTCAAGACCCTCCTCTTCAACCGTGCTTTCGATCACCCTGGTTCCCCCCACTGCCCTCGGGCCTGAAACACTGACTGTCCAGCACCTTGGGACATCCTCCCATCGTGAAAGGCGCTATACAAATGCAATTTTGTTGTTGTTCCAAGCAGATTCTGCAACTTGGAATCTTACAGAACCCATTTAGAGAGGCAGGCCTCCCCATTTCCCTGAAATCATTATTAATTATATATCTATTACTTACAGATTACAAAAAACTGCAAGAATAAGGTAACCATTGCAGCACCAACAGTTCTAACAAAAAATGTATTTTGATAAGGAAGTTTTTTTTTGTACAGCCATCTTTTCTGGACTCCTTTTCCCTCTCAAGCTCCCAGCTATATTGATGCTCAATCATTAATCCAATTGGCATCTGGTGCCCAATTAGCTCTTAGGGCTGGAACTTCCTACAACTCTGATCGGAATCCAGTTTTTGTTAATTTCATTGATTGAGGCACTTTTCTTTAAAATGAGTCACAAAAAACAAGTGCCAACAGACAGAGACCCACACCCAGTGCAGAGGACTCGCCCACACCCTGTAAGTGAATTATTTGGTGTGAATGGCACTTTGTGTGAATTGAGAGTGGACCCCTCTTTTGGAGCAGTGTAATCCTCTTACCTGAGGAAAGTTTTTTTTTTAAATCTACCTCTTCAACCACACTATTATTTCAAACATTTGGCAATTTTTTTCCCCCTACTGTTTAAAAGCTGTTTTTCACTGTTATAAATTTCATTATTATCACTATTCAATACATTGGTTTTTTTTTTTAATATTCTGGGTTTACTTTATATGACCTGATTTTTTTTTCATGTAAATAAGTAGCTAATTTTTCTAAACTGGAAAATGTAAGCTTGTTTTATTTTAATCATACTTCATCTCCCTTTATACTTGGCATCAGGCTTGTAGCTCTTCTGTACATCCTCTCCAAAACCTATGTTTAATTAAATATGCAGTCAAATACATTACACACAGTCTGACTTGTGCTGTGTGGAGTCAAAGCTTTATTTCCAGAGACTTGTACTCCTGTGCTCTGCTGTTTAGTGTTATAATTCTGTTTGCTCATTTAATTGCTTTGCTGCATTGAACTGATGCTGAAAACAAAAAGGCTACAACCACTTCTGGGTCTCCTTCTGCCAATTCAATTTCACTGAGTCTATACTTGTAAATAAGAACCATTGAATAAACCTTTGGATTTTTATAGGAGTTGAGAAAATTGGGGACACAAAAAAGGGTCAATTCAACTATATAGAATTTACACTTATAAATTCAGTGGAAGACCAGATGGAAGTCTGATTTAATTTGGATTATCAAAACTCAAAAGTATGACATAAATAAACCACTTGCTTTATTGATCAACACAATTATTGACTCAGTAGAGACATGATTATCCACTCTCTTTGAAAGGCCCCCATTACAGTCAAGTAATCGTTGCAGATATAAAGGCATCGTGCAATTTACAAATTAGCTACAGGGCTAATGTAACATACTGCGTTGAAAATTGTACTGCCACTGTTGTAACACTCCTTGCCAACCCTTATCTTTCTTTTCATCTCAATTTTCGGTCTGTTTTATGACTATTTTAAAATCTCTTGCTAATTCAACACTATTATTAAAAACAAACGTATAACTATTAGAGATTTACCTTTCACCTTCGCTGGATCCAGTTGTGTGTAAAATTATAACCAGGTTTATATCATAAATGCTTTCATTTTTCCTTAAGCTTGTTTGTGAGCACAGCTGAATTTACAGTCTATGTGCACATTGTGGAAACTGATGGGTGTACCCAATCCTGGACACTAAAATAAATCTGTTAATTTGTTATATATAAATATATCCTGACATTAAGGAGAAAAGTGTTTGTAATCAGTCAACTTTTACAAAATATTGGGCATTTTTCAGTGAAAATTTAGTAGTTATGAAACAAAATTGCTTGCTTCGTGTGCAACACACTTTTTAGGGTTGGAATTAATTTACTGCTTGTCTATTAAATATGTACAACTGATTCAAATCCTCCAACTCTTATTTCATTCTCTGCTTCAACTGCTCTCTTGACCCTACCAGTACATAATTGCTTTTACCCTTACTTTGGAAATGCAACTCTATTTTAGAATTGCAGATAGTTAATGCATGTTTATATCATTAGTTATCTTATTTTTGCATCTTAAAACAAAATCTATGCAAGAAAAGTGCACGTAGTTTGTAATTTTGAAGTCACAGGGTCTTGCTACTCCAGTTTATAATATACTTTGCATTTGGTACATCTCAAAGCGCTTTACAGGATGTTCTGTAAAATGGAGTGACTGTATTTTGAGAGCAATCAAGGCAGACAATTTGCGCGCTGTAATATCTCACAATCGGTCATGAAGTTTCCTTGTCATTATGATGACCTTGCTGATAATGGGGTTGAGTTGTGCCCTCTCTCTCGCTTCTTCCTTGCACTTTCAGTCAATGCTGCTGTACACATAGTAAGATAAGTACTTAATTAATTTAACTTTTATGTGACTTTATTATTAATAATAATAATAATTTTTACATTTGATATAGCGTATTTAACTTCAGGAAGACACCCCAAACATGTTTTGTGGGTGAACATGGCAGCTAATTTTGCACAGAGCAATGTCCTACAAGCAGCCACGGAGTAATTGGCCAATTGGGGGATTGTTGACCAGGAAACCAAATAAGAGTTTCTCTTTTCGAACAGTGTGGGATCTTTAGCATCCACCTGAACAGGCACAGGCCCTCTGTTTAACATCTCATCTGAAGGAACTTATCACATCTTCTGATCATTAATGAAGAATTGATCTTTCCTTTTTTTGAAGTCAATTGAAACCAACATCTTTTTCTCTCTGCCCAGCCAGCAAGACCATGCATTCTTTCCCTGGGTGGGATCTGCCCCTCTCCTAATGAACTCTTTGTTTCACTTGTTGGTTCTTAATTATTGGAAATTAATTTAGTAGTTGTGATTGAGGATGTGGAATTGTACCTGCACACATCTACAATCCCTGCACCTCATATTTAGTATAAAACATTGTAGTTCCAAAGGCCACCTCGTGCTGTGCTTTTCAGTCTAGTGAATGCATTTCATCTAGTTTTGTTTATACTTGAAACTATGAAGTAGTGATTATCTACAGTAGCAGGCCATTGTGCTATTGTATAGAGATTTTAGATAATGTCATGGAAGCACAGGCTGAAATACTAGAAGCTCGAGCATATTGCAGCAGCACATTCTGTTTCCATATAATTAAAGTTGTATTTTAATGTAATTTCCCCCTAACTTTTAATTAGTTTTTTTTAGTAATGGTATAAAACCTTGAGATTAAAAGTTTCTGTGCCTATTTTTTCCTCTTGTTTCTATTACATCTTGCCTCGAATAATCATAAAAATAAGAGTATAGACTAGCAATCAAAATGCAGCGAATAAAACTGCTTTTAACTTTGTGCTACCTGTGGGCTGGAGCGTGAAATGGCCTCGCTTAGCAAGGAGGATGATGGAAGACAGTCATAGAGGGAGGTATTTAGGTGGCCTTTGAGGATGGAGAGTGTGAGACAAAGGGATTGAGGGTAGAGTTTTAGAGAGGAGTTGGGCGGGGGCTGGTGGCTTGGCCATTGATTATGGGGTGGGAGAAGTACCAAGAACCATGCAGCAGACCGGATGGAATAGCATGTGTTTGGGAGTGAGACTTGTTGAAGATTTGTAATGTTCTTCAATGTCGTAGTATTTGCAGTGTTGCATTGCAGGATATGAAATCCACTGCCAGACAGCATGACCGCACTAGTTACAGTAATAATAATGAAAATGTGTTTCACAGGGCAGTGCAATGTAATTATTTGTAAATGTAGAATAACTTTAAGGAAATTAATTCAGAATATTATTAGTGTCAATTTGGTTTTAGTTGCTCAGGCATTATTTTGATATCCATATTAATGATCTTGATGTTTGAACAGATTTTTTCAGTTTGCAAACATTAAAATTCACAATAACTCAAAACAATTTATTACATTGCACAGTACTACTTAAAATTGTTTTGGGCTCCCCATATACTTGCCTACTCTAAACTCTACCCCCATCACCCTGCCTTGCTAGGCTCCACTGGTTCCCTATCACAGAACAGATTCATTTCAAGATCCTCATACTCGTCTACAAATCTCTTTATGCCTGGCACCTCCCTACCCTTCCAACCTGCTTACTTCCCACTCCATCACCTGCTGCCTCCGCTCGGCAAGCTCCAGCCTCCTGCTTGTCCCCTGTCCACTCCACCATCAGCAGCCATGGCTTAAGCCACTCCGTCCTAAAACTTTGGAACTCTCCCTCAATCCTTCCACCTTGCCCCCTCCTTCCCCAATTTTCAGATCACACATGAAGACCTTCCTCCCCGACTGTGCCACTGTTAAGCACCCCTGCATGAAGGGTGCAAGTTGTTGTTCAAAGTGTTTCTTAAACAGAGTAACACATACTATAATTTAAGTCTTTGTCTTTTATCTGAACTGGATGAATATCAAAGCCAACTTGATTTGCTACAATGTGACATAGGTTTGCTTATAAGGAACATTTCCCAAGACATTTCTCACCTTGTCAAATAGACAGCTAAAATTGATTTCTACAAGATGAGAAAATTGACATCTTTCACCATCTGCCCTTTTGATTTTGCATTGCCACCTGTATTTCGTAATTGTGTACGGATACAGTTCAGAGGATAACTATACTGCAGCAGATCGAAATGACATTTCATCATTACGTATTGCAATCCGGTTCGAAATGGAGTCCAGTCATTTTGTTAACCTCTCCTCACTCACTGTGCATCTCCTTGGTGGCGGCCTGGTTCAATTTGCAGCACTCTTGCTTTTGGTTGTCTGCCCCAGTCCCAGCCTAATGCCATCCACCTGACCGCTCGCTCCCGGTCCCCGCGTGCACACTATGGCTGCCGCTTTGACCCGAGCCCCCTCACCCCCTCTCTCCTCTCTCCCCCCAAACTCTCCCCCCTCTGCATCTCTCCCACTCTCTCCTCTCTCTCCGTCCCTCTCGCCTTCTATCCCCACTTGACTCTCCCACAACCTCCCTCTGTTCCAGCCTGGGAATCCTCCGCCGGGCTCACCGTGGCACTCGGCGTTGGCTGTCCAGCAGCAGCCACACTGACTGCCCCATTCCCCACCACTCTCGCCAGCCACCCCGGACACTGACCCGGGGAGTCAACCTCTCCTTCCTTATCCCCCCCACCCCTGCTTCACAACCTGGACCCCCCTCTCTCCCCACACACCCTTCTGTCAACCGCTCACTCCACATCGGACTACAAAATGTCCGCTCCCTCTGTAACAAGGCCCTGGTCATCAACGATCTCATCCTTGATGAGGGCGTTGACATCATGGCCTTAACGGAAGGCATTTGCCCTATCTCCCTACTCCACTGGCTCTTTCCCCTCTTTTGAGCACCTCACCCTCACCCACCCCTCCTTCCTCTCACTCAAAATCCTCCTCCTCTACCGGCCCCCTAAAGCCTCTCCCACCTTTATCTCTGATATCTCAACACTTCTCACATCTCTCTGCCTCTGCTCTGATCGCCTCATCATCCTGGGCGACTTCAACCTGCACTTCACCCCCTCCTGCTCCATCTCCTCGGACTTCTCCTCCCTGCTCTCCTCACTCAACCTCTCCCTCCACATTAACTCCGCCACTCACAGCCACGGCCACCCACTCGATTTGGTGATCACCCGGGGCCTCAGTGTCTCGGATGTCACCATTACCGACAAGACCGTCTCCGATCACTACTTCATCTCCTTCACCACCTCCTCCCCACCTCCACCAGACCCACCGCCATCTTCTACCGCCCCTGGAAGAAGTTACCCCCACAATCCCTAACCGCTGCCTTGGAGTCCTCTGAACTCTTCTCCCTCTGGCCTTCAACCCTTATTGATCACACTTCTGCTCTCGCCCTCCTCCACAACATCTTCTCCACACTCGACACTCTCGCTCCCACCACCTCCCGTACTGTCTCCTACTCTCGCTCCTCCCCCTGGTTCACCACCCACCTCTGCTCACTGAAGAGCCAGGTGCGGGCCGCTGAACGCACCTGCCTCAAATCTGGCCTAACGTTCCACCGACATCTGTCTGGACCTTCTCAAAATCTACCGCTCCACTCTATCCTCGGTCAAGTTGTCCTTCTACTCCAGAATAATCCTGGAGGCGAAGAACAATCCTAGGCTTCTGTTTTCTACCACATCCCGACTCCTCCGCGCCACCCTGCGCAGGTCATCTCCTCCAACCTTCACTGCGAGGAGATGCTTGATTTCCTTGAATAATAATAATAATCCTTGCATTTGTTATAGCGCTTTTCATGTCGGGAAGACGTCCCAAAGCGCTTCACAGAACACACTGTAAAGTGAATTGACTGTATATTTGTGGGCGAACGCGGCAGCCAATTGCGCACAGTAATGTCACACAAACAATCGTAGATTGAAAATGACTAATTTATTATTGTTTTTGGTTTTGGAGGGATTATTATTAGGCTCTGTGTGGAGTAAGGAAACTTACCCAAGGTTTCGCCCTGCCTGGAATTGAACTCAGGTCTCTCGCTTGCAAAGCGAGTGCTCTAACCACTGAGCAACAGGACTCCACAATCCAAAATCAAGGGAATCCGCTCTGCGGTCACTCCCCCTCCAACTTCCCCCCCCACCTCTTCCCTCCCACACTCCGACTCCTACCCATCCTCCCCTACACACCTTCGAACCCGTTTCCCCACCCTCGTCACCAAACTCATCCTATCCCTGAAACCCACCACCTGCTCCCTTGACCCCATCCCCACTCCACTCCTTATCTCTCAGCTCCACCTCCTTGCCCCACATATCACAGACATCGTCAACCTGTCCCTCTCCTCTGGCTCTGTTCCCATTCCCTTAAAAACTGCCACCATCACTCCCACTTGAAAAAACCCTCCCTTGATGCGTCGCAGCTATCAAGCTACCGGCCCATCTCCAACCTCCCCTTCCTGTCCAAGGTCCTTGAAAGAGTTGTCGCCTCCCAGCTGCGCTCTTTCCTCTCCACCCATTCATTATTCGAACCCCTTCAGTCGGGTTTCCGTGCTGCCCATAGCACAGAAACTGCCCTGGTCAAGGTCACCAATGACATCCTGACCATCTGTGACCAGGGCTCCCTCTGCCTCCTCGACCTATCGGCAGCATTCGATACGGTCGACCACGCTATCCTCCTCCACCGCTTGTCCTCCCACCTCAACCTTCAAGGCCCTGTCCTTGAGTGGTTTAGGTCGTACCTCTCCCACCGTCTTCATTTTGTTTCCACAAACGGCTTTTCCTCCACCCCCCGCACTGTCTCGTGCGGTGTCCCTCAGGGCTCTGTCCTCGGTCCCCTCCTCTTCACCCTCTATATGCTCCCCCTTGGTGACATCATCCGCAGACATGGGGTTAACTTCCACATGTATGCGGATGACACCCAACTCTACCTTTCCTCCTCTACCCTCAACTCCACGACCACCGATGTCCTGACAGCTGCCTGTCCGACATCGAGTCCTGGACGAGAGACAACTTTCTTCAGCTCAACGTGCGAAAACTGAGGCCCTCCTGATTGGCTCACGTCAGCGCCTCCGCACCTCAGGCGCTGACAGCATCAGCATCCAAGGCTGCACTCTCCACCTCTCAAAGCCAGTCAGGAACCTCGGGTTCTGTTCGACCCTGAGCTGTCCTTTCTCCCTCATATCGCGCCACAACTGGCACCGCCTTCCATCACCTCCGGAACATCGCCAGACTACGGCACTACCTCACCCCTCACGCTGCTGAAACCCTGGTCCACGCCTTTATCACCTCAAGGCTGGACTATGGGAACTCTCTCCTCGCCGGCCTTCCCGGCACCTCCCTCCACAAGCTGCAGGTCATTCAGAACTCTGCAGCTCGTGTACTGTCCCGCACCAGGCTTCGGACCACATCACTCCCACCCTCGCTCGCCTCCACTGGCTCCCCATCCCCCAGAGGATCGAATTCAAGATCCTCATCCTCACCTACAAGGCCATTCACGGCCTTGCTCCCTCCTACCTCTCCGACCTACTATCCCCCTACCTACCTGCCCGTACCCTCCGTTCCTCTGGCTCCGGTCTGCTCCACATCCCCCGCCCCAACCGCCCTACCATCGGTGGTCGGGCCTTCAGCCTCTCAGCCCCAGCTCTGGAACTCATCCCCCAGTGCCTTCGCCGCCTCCTCCCTTTCCTCCTTCAAGGCCGGTCTCAAGACCTTTCTCTTTGACCGTGCCTTCAGCTCCCCTCTCGACCCTCTACCCCCTCCTCGCTCCCTCCCTTCCCTCCCCTCACCCTGACCATTTCCCCCCTGCTCGGGTCCTGACCTAACTGTCCAGCGCCTTGGGACGTCCTCCCGACGTGAAAGACGCTCTGTAAATGAAATGTTGTTGTTGTAGGTTCAAGCCCCATCTCTAGCTTTGAGGAAAAGTCTATGCTGACACTTTGGGGGGAATGCTGCGTTTTTGTAGGTGCCGTCCTGTCATTTGTGTGATTATGGTCTCCCATGTGAAAGTGCTATGTAAGTGTAAATTCTGTTTATGCAGGAATCTACTTAATGAATTACTAAAACATTTGCTCAAGCTCAATTCAAACATCATCCATTTGAATTTGCTATTGTGGCTGTTTCATACATCTATTTCTTGTTCTTGTGACTCACAGTCAGATTGGATTTGATTTAAAAACAGAGTTCTGGCTTAATTCCTCATTATATTTAATGATTTATTAAAACGCAGCTCAAACGTACACTGCAGTGTGATTTTGACTGTTTACATTTCTATTTCCTGTTCTCAGGATGTTTACACTTTAAAGTGTAGTGACTGTGTTGTGGGAAAACCTAGTAGCCAATTTGCACACTGTTGTGTGTTTGTACATATACACTACATTGAGATTGATGTGTAATAACAAATAGCATTTCAGTATCTTGGAAATAATCTCTATGATTAATAGAATATAATTTTTTTAAAAATTGACGTGCCCATCTATTTATTATTTCACTGTCCTTCTGTTTTTTATTGCATTAAATGTGTAAATTTTGTGTACTGAGGAGTTCTTCCAATCTTTGTATCCTGCTTTTTAATCTGGCTCTTATGATTGTAAGTCATTTTCTTGATCTGCACCCGATAAAAATGTTGCATTGTGGAAGCCATGGTTGGTCTGTGAATGAAATTATAATAAGGCTTGTTTAAGCTCTCGGAATCAATGTAGAATTTGTCAACTTCAAATTTCTTACATTACCAGTTATCTTCCCCATCTCCATGCTCCTCTGCTCCCACCCCAGTTCAGCTACCCACCAGTCTTCCTGGTGGGAAAGGCGCTATATAAATCTGTATTGTATTGATTGATCATTCATAGTTTAGAAGGTGACATCTGATGCCATATAAACGTTGTTCACAAATTCTTTTTAAGTGGTAGAATGGCTTTATTTAGGCTATTCTACAGAGTCCTGTAGCTCAGCAGTTAGAGCACTTGCCTCGTAAGCGAGAGACCAGGGTTTGAGTCCCGGCAGGGCGAAACCTTGGGCAAGTTTCCTTTCTCCACACCTGATAATAATCCCTCAAGAAAGAAAACAATAATAAATTAGTCACTTCAATCCACAGCTGTTTGTGAGACACTACTATACACAAATGGCTGCCACGTTTCTCCCACAAATTATACAGTCAATTCACTAGGCATCAGCCGACATGTTAAAACAGTGATATTTGGCGAAAAGTTGTTAATTTCCTTACTGCACACGCCTCTGCTTACCTAGCAGTTAGTAGAAACTTGGTCGTTAGTCAATTGGCAAATCGCTTTTCCGGAAGTAACAATTCCTTAATAACAAATAACAAATTGGTCACTCAATCCATGACTGTTTGGGGGACATTGCTGTGTGCAAATGGCTGCCGTGTTTTGCCAACAAATTATACAGTCAATTCACTTTGCAGTGTATTCTATGAAGTGCTTTGAAACATCTTGAAGATGTGATAAGGTGCTGTATCAAATACAAGGATTATTGTTACGTACATACTTTTTACATTGCAGAAAGGTCCTTTTTTGGATTATACAAGAGCTATTGGTAGCTGTTCTGAGAGTGCAAATAAAGTAGTGACATTGAAAGTGAAAACTAGAAAGATAAGGTTATGAATAACATTCAATAAAGTCGTGTTTCAATTCATTTTTGAAACTTAATTTTCTTTTTCCTTTTAAAAGTATGTCTCTACGGTTTAAGTTTGCCTGTTATTGTGCACCATTCCCTCAGCTAACGGGCAGACACGTACCCTGCACACATGCCTCTCAGTGTGGGAAGTGCATGAGAACAGACAGGATATGGGGGGGTGGCTGTGGTTAGAAAGAAGTGTAACCTGCTCATTGATTTTTCACAAATGGTTAGTCAGCGACTTTAGCTGCTTTGCATATGTGCAGGCGAGAAGAGAAGCATTAGTATTCAGAAAGGGAACTGAAATGTCAATTGAAGACTTGCTATAAAATCTTGCATGTGCATCATACTTTAAGAGGTATTTTTTTGCGAGCAGCAAGTGGGTAGGGGGGGATTTTTGCCCTTTACCATCTCACTTGTAATTTCTCACATTCTTCATATTTTGCAGTGTCCATAATTTGATCTTGTCAGCAAAATTATGGTTCCCCGCCATCCAGCAAATCCGAGAAACATCTACGTGCCTTTCTCTACACTGTCTTCATTCAGCACTCAGTCTCTCCTTGCCGCCTTTACTACCATGTGCTTTATTTATCTCAATGGTCTCTTACCTGACAACTTCTGAAATCCACTCTGTGGCTGCCTCAAAGGAAATTGATTAGTCAAGTGTGACCCGCTCTTCACAACTCAATGCTGATTCTCCCAAATCGATCCCTACCTTTAAGCGTTCACAAATGGCATCCTTCTTAATTGTTTAAGAAGTTTATCCACGGCGGAGGTAACACTAATCAATTTAATCTCCCATCTTGTCCTTTTCCTGAACCGAGATGCAACATTTGTCGCCCACTAATCCTTCCATACATTTCAGTTTCCAAAGATTGTTTGTAAGATTTTGAGCAGTGTCTCTAATTGTCTCCCTTCCAGACCTAATCTAACCAGAATACATATCCATCATGGTACTTCTTAAATAGCTTGTCTTCTTTCAGATTACGATTTGGTCCTGTTTCAGATTTCCAGCCTTTTTGTTTTTTGTTTTCGACTTTCTAACATCTGCAGTTTGTTTTTCAGCTATTATATCCAAGGACTTTTTTTCCCTTAATCCTAGTATTCATCTGAGACAGTGCCCAGAGGGGGCTGTCTCCTGAGACCTACTATGATCAAAGATGATAGGCTAAGCACCAATTAACAAATAATCCTACTTCGGTGCTTGTCTGAGGTATGGGATGGTAGCCTAATATTAAATTCTTAACAGATAGAGTGGTCTTAGCTGGACAAGCAACGGAAAGCTTGCCAAAGAGTGCTACCAATGGTTTTATGTGGTTTTATTTAGCTGGCTAGATTCCAGCTGTTGCCCACCGCACACTTTGGGATCCCCAAGCCTTGGCTCTTGCCAACCTGCGTCAAATACTTTTCGGAATTAGGTCAGCAGGATGCGTCCCTCCAGGGAGAGAGTGTGCATTCCAACAATCTTATCTCTGGGATTTCCATGTGTAGGTGGAATGTATGGAACTTTGCTTTATATGGATAGTCTTAAACATGGTGATGGGTTTCCGCATGTGTCAGACACCCAGTGTGACCAAAAAAAAGATTTAATTCCCTCCACCTTTCCCATCCCCACAGGGAAGTGTCAAGCTTTCGCTCAGTGCCTCGCTGCAACTGGACCTAAGAGATCAGGGACTCATAGAGGAGCTGAACCTGCATCCATAGCTCTGCCCCAACTGAGATGAGAGAACAAGTGATCCTTCACTCGTGATTGGGGGTGTGGGAATCTGGCATGTGATTCAATTCCTTCCAGATTTTCCCTCCACAGGGATGTGTCTAGTTTTTGCTCAGTGCCTCTCTGCACCTGCATACAAGAGATCAGAGACTTGTGGAGGACAATAGTAATAATGGTTACATTTGATATTGCATCTTATCACGTCATTGAGCCATCTCAAATGGATACACAGAATATACTGTAAATGAATTAATTGACTGTATACTTTGTGGATGAAGGTGTATCCTTATTGCAGAAGATATATTTTTTAAGTTGCATTTGATATAGTGCCTTATCATGTCGTTGAGCCATTTCAAAGCACTTCACAGGATATATTGTACAGTGATGTGACTGTATTTTGCAAGTGAAATGTAGTGCACCAACAGTGCAAATTCTGTTCACCATTGCACCTAGATTTATAGAGTGCAAAAAAAGTTAACCTGTATTTTTTTTAAAGTTGTTCTTGGAATGCTGGAACTAACAAGTTAAATCGTGATGGGCTCTATATAAATGCAAGTTGTTGATGTACTAAGATTTTCACTGTTCAACCGGGACATCTGGTTTCATTTTCTCAAAAAGAACAAGAAAAATAATATATTTGTTTGTTGACTCGTGCCACGTCTCTGATTTAACTTCTTGGTTCATGGTACTAATGGAGCAGAGTTATCTAAAAGGGATTTAAGAAGAAATTTATTTACACAGAGGGTTTCAGGGAACTCGCTGCCAGCAGTTATAATTGAAGCAGAAAGTATCAATGCATATAGTGTCAACGGAAACTCGATGCATACATGAGACTGAAGGCGATGGAGAAGTATGGGGAAGGCTTAGGAGGATGGATTATATGGGTGGCGGCTTGTGTGGCATATAAGCAGGCAGTGGAGACAAATTGACTGTTTTGGTGTAGGTTCTGTCTAACATGCGACTTAATTGCTCAATTTTTACAAAATCTGTTTTCACAATGAATAAACTTTTTTCAAAGAGCATGTTGTAGGCAAGTAGCCACTTGTTTGGTCTTAATATTTGTGTTTTATTACTTTAATAAAATCTGGTGAGTATAATTCACCACTTTTAAAAACAGCTGTTTATTAAACAAAATATCATGGATTGATAGAGCCAAAGAATTTTACAGAACAATTGGAGGTCGTTCGCCCCATCTAATTCCCTCTTTAAAATTAATCTGGATTCTGCATCACCCGCAGATCCAGGTAGGGAATTTCATGTCCCAACAACCTTGATGCTATATTAAAAAAAATTCCCTAACCTTTTGTTCTGTCTTTCTGTGACTGAAACAAGACTCTTGTGATTCATGTACACAAAAAAATCAGTTTTTCTGGGTATTAATTTTTGATCATGTCTTGATATTTTCCCCCACACAGAAAGTTTATGAGTAAGCAGCAGAAGCCAGTGCTAACAGGCCAGCGGTTCAAGACCAGGAAGAGGGGTAAGTCCACCTGCTTCATTCCTTCAGGTGTAAAATATTTTGATGTATGATTTTGAATGTACTGATTTGGTTGGAATCCTAGTGACTAAAGCAGTGTGCCCACCTCTCAGGTTCCTGATGGGACACGTTTCATCTTTCTCTTCTGTTATACTCCCATTCTCCTCCCCAGGTGACGTTTTTACTTTTGTTTTTGTTTCTGGGCGATGGTTCTGGACATGCTTAGGATCCTCGCTTGAGTTACCATGTGTGTGTGAGCCTTGGTGTCTTGAGCCTATTTGACCACAAGGGCATCCACTGTGCCCTTTGGTGTCTGGTAGATTGAAGATGTGTACAACAAGGATATCTGGATAGAGTGTATGCAGTACAGGGCTGATAGCACTGGTTTACTTACAAGACATCTTCCTGCACTGTTCATGTGTGTTGTGCTAGACTGTCTGGTTGCACATCACATCAATGCATAGGCTAACCTGGTTGTAGCTTCAGCATTGAGAGGTGCCAACTTTCTACGCGCCCACACAGCACGCAGAAAACGACATTGATGACAAACGAACAACTCCCGAAACAACTACTTTTCTATGCACATGTGCTGTGATGTCACTGTTCATATGCCTAGTGATGCCACGATGCGAAGGTGCTGACCACCACCAATCGTGCCTTATCCTGGCAGGTTAGGATTTTTAAGGACTCCCAACTACTGCACTGTGCAGTGAATATATTTTTCTCCTCACCTTCCTATTTCTCTTCTCCCTCTTGCCCCCACCCCCAAAAGAATCCCAAGGTATTGAGGCCAATTGTAATACCTCAATTGCAAACGATTTAGCCACCGATTTTTCAATTGAATTCCTTGCTCCACTAAATTTCTTTATCATCTATGCTTCTGATGTTGTCAATGAAGCGTGGAGTTCTGTACAACTGAGAACTGATTGAAGTTGACAGACTGGGTGTCTTTACAGATTATTGTGCATTAGTGTCCTTGAAAAGCAAACAGCAAAATTTTTTATTAATTTGTGCTATGCATTCAAAAGATGTGAGTGCGGATTTATAGTATGAAATCCCCCGTGCCGGCTAGCTTTCGCCTTTAAAAGATTGAATTTTGGGGTCTATAGGGCGGCACTGATGTAAAGATGGACTTCTTGGTGCAGCAATTGGTCGTGCACAAGTGTGCAAGTAGGATCACAATCACAACAATATAGCACTTCTCTCTTGCATCAGGAGGAAAAATATCTCCTATCGTAGTGGCTGTTTGTATTTCCTTGTAAAGTGCCGCTGATACCATTGCTAAATAAGGTCATTTTGAATCCTGTGGAATTGGCAATAGTGCAGTTGAAATCCAAGATTATCATTGAGCTAACGGGAAAGTGGTGTACATTGACTGAAAATTGAGTTTTCTTGTGCAGATGAAAAAGAGAAGTTCGAACCAACAGTCTTCAGAGACACCATTATTCAAGGTCTTAATGAGGCTGGGAACGATCTGGAGGCAGTAGCCAAGTTTTTGGACGCAACTGGCTCAAGACAAGATTACCGTCGCTATGCAGACACCCTGTTTGATATTCTGATAGCTGGGAGCATGCTTGGTAAGTGTGAATCTTGGGTACATAATTGAGCTGAACTTAATGAAGAGCAAAATGAGGGTTTATATCAAACTCAAGGTTTGTCTTCCTGAACCTGTTAGGTTTGCCACCAAAGTTAGGCTTTCTAAGAAAGCTTCACTTTTTGTAATAAGTCATCTTCTGTTCAGTTCCATTACTTATTACCCATTAAAGTTTTTTTTAAAAAAACTAAATTTAAACTTTTTAATAAAAAAAAGTCCACAAACTGAAGCGGAGAAGTGTGTTGTGCAGCAATGTTTCTTGGCATGCACCAACTTGATGTTTCTCACATAATTAAATGTTTCTTATATATTGAATCAAAATTTGACAAGTGCTTTTCTCTTCTCTCCCCCCCCCCACCCATCATACACGGTACACTTTTATAAATGGTACTTAACCTTTAGATTTGCATTCATATTTAATGCAGCCAAAAAATGAATCTGGATTAAATTCAGTTAATCAGGGCCGTGATGCTCTTTTATAATACAGTACTTTTGTTGGTAATCCCGAGAAGTGTTCGAAATAGTTGACAAAATCAGAATGGCAGATACTATTAGTTTGGTTAATTGGGTTCTTACATGTCAGTGGTTCTTTGAAGGCATTAGAAATCATTGGGATTATCTTGACAAGACAGTCAACCATAATCCTTTATAGCTGCTAAAGTGACTTAATGGAAATAAATGTGCATATTTTTGAAAGGACGAAAAAAATCTAGGGTATAAAATCGAGAGATAATAATAATAATCCTTGCATTTGATATAGCGCTTTTCACGTCTTCTAGACATCTCAAAGTGCTTCACAGAATTTACAGAATAGACTGTAAAGTGAATTGACTTATATTTGTAGGCGAAATGCGGCAGCCAATTGCGCACAGCAGTGTCCCACAAACAGTCGTGGATTGAATTTACCAATTATTATTGTTTTTTTTTCTTGAGGGATTATTATCAGGCGTCTGAAGTAAGGAAACTTCCCCAAGGTTTCACCCTGCCGGGAATCAAACCTAGGTCTCATTTGTCACCATGTTCAGAGTGACTTCTTCCGTAAAATGGATGGAGTGACGAGGTGACAGCTTGTTTCAGCTCGTCCAAAGTCCAATATCACTTTTGTTATTATAATAATAATCCTTGCATTTGATAAAGCAAATAGCAAATTAAGTTATTTAATAAACTGGAAGCTGCTTTGACACATGATTTAAATATTACAGATTATTCCTGCCAAAGTCTCTTCAATCTGTCAAACTAATTTATTGTCTCTTCAGTCAGTGAGAATTAGTGCAAAATGGGCATTTGAGTTAACAATAAAAGAAAATATTTGTAGATTAGTGCCACAACCGTGTTTCAGAATAGCCTCATTTCACACCTACCCCTGAGTTTAATGAATGGCCCAGCATGGCTTGGTTCCTATCATTCAATGTGAAATGTTTCCTGCTTGCAATTGTTTTTTTAGCCAAGGTAAATTGCTTCTTTAATCATCTTTCACAATTAAGGTTCTTTCATCAGCAGGTTATTATTGCAAGTTTACTTTTTTTTAAAAAAATCTGTTGCTTTAATTCCACAGTCTGTTTCCTGGTCACTTTTATTGTTCAACCATTTCTGCCTTTTAATCCTTTGGGATTGATGCTGCACACAGCAATGTTGTGTGCACATTGTCAGAAGTGTGCTGGAATTTACCCTCTGTAAAGCATCATCTGTTTTAGATCTCTGCCTGAGGAAATAATGTCTAGTTTACAAGCCAAACTTTTGTACAATTAAACTTAACCAAAATTCTTTTGAAAAGTGCTGTACAATTGTGTTTAAAATCAAAAATATACTGTTTTTTCATTATATCCATTTCCTTGTAAGTAAGAAGTGGAAACTTGAGTCCCCGATGTGCACACAATTTCTTGTCTTATGATGGAGCTAAATTTTTGAAACTAGGTGACGATTTGTGCCATCTGCCATGTTCCTGTATATGATCCCTCCTGTAAACAACAAGTAGGAGTTTGATGTAACAATACTGCAAATCTGCACGCTATTAATTCCTTGAGCCAGGCAGGCCTTTGTTCCATCAATATGCACAATGAAACTTTATCTGGCAGATGTGCAATGTATTAACCCAGATTTGCAAGGATTAAGTAAACTGATAACTGGATTAAATCTTGCTAAACTCGTCACTGGATTAAATCACGCTCTTGTCTCAAGAATTGTAAATCATGCCGTGTGTACATAACCGTTAAATCTATTGCAATTGTGGACATTGGGGAGGGTTGCTCCAATTTTCTCCCCTCTCCTGAAAATCCTGCCGCTTGCTAAGGTGTAGTTCCATTGGTACAGGTCAATCCTTTTCCAAACGGCCATTCTTCGCAAGTGAACTAGAGAGTCATTATGATGCATTTGATGCTTTCCTTGTCTGATGTTCATATGCCCAAACTCTGTAGCTGGGGGTCACTGGATGGTGATAAACCATGGGAAGCCTGCCTAGCCATTTTTAGTTTATATCTCTCTATCCCCCTACTTCCTTTCACACACCCAAGAGTATACTAGTTACTCTCACAAACATAGGATCAGATTTTCTTTGCATAAGTGATTCTGTTGCAAACTAGGCAGTGCTTTACCCACTGAGCCATCAGGAAGCCCTCAGCCCTCTCTCTCCCCCCTGCCCCCCCTCCTCACCCAACTCCACAGATATGTTGTAGCAAAAAATATTAACCTGCGTCTGATGTTTTTGCTGCTAAGAGGATTGAAATCTGAAGTAATGTGATGTTGCAAACTCTGACATATGTTTATGTGAGACTTTTAGAAATCAGCAACTTATTTATTCTTATTTTGTAGCCCCAGGTGGAACTCGCATTGATGATGGGGATAAGACCAAGGTGACTGAATACTGTGTGTTTGGTGCCACTGAAGATCAAGAAACCATCCGAGACTATGCTCAGGTAAACATTACGCTTGGAAGTAGTTGAAGTGGATCATATCACTGTCGAATGCTGTTTAAGATGATACAGTACTAACTAATCTCCTGTCTGGGATCTTGTGAAATAGCTGCTGCCACTCAACAATATTGGCAAGTCGAGAAGTGAATGAACAGGGCAATTTAACATTTATTTTAAATGCTGATGTTGTGTGCCACTTGAGAGAATCTGTAAATGATTTATTTCTAGCAGAAGTGAGCCTTTTTATTTCAAAATGACTTAATTCAAAATAATATTTAATTCAAGAAAGCATCTCCCAGTGCAATACATCTCTTTTACCAGAACTGATGATGCGATCCTCTCCGTTTGCATCACCCAATGTTATTTATATGGACAAGAACACAATGGGAAGTTTCTTATTAATGTAATCGTTCTCCGATTGCAACACATGATTGCGAGGCTCAGAATGCAAGGTTCAGTGTGCACAGTGCAGAATGATAATGAGCGAGTCTGCAGTTGGGGCCCTGTACAGTATTAAGTGCTGGGATCTATTGCAGTTCTTTCCCTCCAGGTTCCTGCACTCCTCTCTGGTCTTCCTAGTTCCAACATCTACAAGGTCTAGCTCATCCCAAACCACCGCACGCATCCTCACCAGTACCAAACTCTGCATACCCATTATCCCAATCCACTGACTCCTTGCTTCTGAAAGCATCAATTTCAGGATACTAACCATTGCATCTAAATTTTCGTTAAATACAAATCTTTAATGTGTTTAAGGACAAACTGCAGATTGTTCAGTTTCATGCTTAGTGCCTGCAATCTAATAACTTTTTTATTTTACTTTAGGTCTTCAATAAGCTCAACAGGCGGTACAAATACCTGGAAAAGGCATTTGAAGATGCAGTTAAAAAGGTAATGGTTAAAGATGATTTCAGTTGGGCTCAGCTTTACATTTTTTCCTTTTTGGGAAGTCTGAAGAACTTTCTTTCTTAGTAAACTTACATAGCTCCCTCCCTCTCCAAGGCGTATATTTTAGTCATATCCCCGACTATGGGCCAATGGACACATCTGCTTTTCACTGGGTGGCTTGTCTCTTCATTTCTCTCCACGAGAGAGTATATCTGCTTCAAAGCCAGTCAGGATATCGGAGCCTGCTGACAGTTAAACATTTAGCCATGAACTGCAAAGGACACAGTATCACTTAACACCCTGAGGTGGGGTATGGTGTTTTCAATATGCTTTATTCAGTTCCAGGGCCAGAGTGATTGTGAATAACATGAGTGAATGACATCCCACACATGTCAACAACAATTTGAAGCCCTGAGCCCTTCCCCATATAGGAACACATTAAGCTTGCTGTGGACGTCAACATAAATTGCAACTTACTTTTATCAACAAACTTTTCATGTCCATAACAGCATTGAGTACATTGTGTTCTTACCACTTTTGGGTGTGCGCAGTCCCCCTGGTGGGATAGTGCAGCACTTAGTGTGCGCTCAGATTACAGCTCCCAGCACACACCTGACTGACGGTAACTGACAGCATTTGGTTCATTTTATGTCGAAACCCACTTATGTCAACAAAATCTGCTCAGTCCCTGTGTGATGACATAAATGGGTAGGACTGTACACGAAAATCGTGACTGTTGCAAGCGGCATTCAAAGTGTCTGATGAATCCTCTCTCCCCTTCCAAGTGCCCTTTCTCTTTCTTAAAATAAATGTGTTGTCTTTCCTCAGCTTTTACTGTTTCTGAAAGCATTTTCAACCTCCGAGCAGACTAAGTTGGCAATACTCACTGGCATCCTGCTGGCTAATGGATCACTTCCAGCTACAATTTTAACCAGCCTCTTTTCTGATAGCTTGGTTAAAGAAGGTAATACTTAAAGCTACTTTCATATGTTTTTTTTAAACAATGCAATGTTTCCTGGGCTTTGTTTAGTGTTTCAAAAAAGTAGATTAAATAAATAAAATGGCTTGATTCTACACCTCGGAACAGGACATTGTGTCGTCAGTCATAATGACCAACAGCTCAACTATTGCATACACTTCTAATAAGGACAGCACTGTGTTACGAAGCAAGGCATCCATTGTGCTTCCACAGTGGTAACAATGGTACAGTGAGGAGCTCAGCAAAAACTGATTTACACTAGATGAGAACAGTGTGAATAAAATGATACAAATTAAATCAAACCACCACTGGTATAAAATTAATTAATTTATTCAGGGGTGCGATAGGCAAAAATATGTTTTATATGAAGGTATTTACAATTGCCATGTTTTCTAAGGGCACTTCCTCTTTCATCCTACTTGCCCCAACTTTTTCCCTTTCTCCTGGAGCCCTCAGCTGAAAAGCCAACCCTTGAAACCATTATTTTTCATGCACAACCCATTTGGAAAAGATTAACATCCCTTCTGGGTATATTGTGTAACCGCATGTCTGGCTTCTGCTGGTTTACTGCTAATTTCTGGCATTTGATTGGCAACAAGTTCGGGGGCAAACCCTAGAGTTCAAGTGCAAGCTTAACTATAATTGATTATTGCTCAACATATTTAAAACTCTTCCAAAGGAATTTAAGCTTTCTTACCTCTTAATTGTGTGGAACATTCTGGACGTGGCCATGGAATTGAAGCCAAAATCTATGTATATAAATGTATATGTGAGTATATCCAATTTTAGCCCTTCACAAAAGTATCTGGTGTTCTCATTCTCTCTTCCCCCCTCCCACCCCCCAGTTCCCACTCCCACTGGGGTATAGTTCCGTATCTTGTACCTCACCCAAAGTAGATGTTTCTACTAGATGTTTCTAAGTGTTGATAATTTTTGTTGTAACCAAATGCCCTACTCTTCAGTTTTAAAGAAAAAAAACGGGAGGGGGGGCCAGAGACACAGAACCTTTTCCCTGCACACAATTTATTTTAAAAAAATTACTTTAAAATATGTTAATCTTAATCCAAAATGAATATCTTTGAACAATTACATTTTTCTAAGTTGTCATGTACGCAAGTAGTGCACAAATACAAATAAATTGTCCATGGAATGTGTATGTAATGTAAATAAAAAATAAATAAGCATGTAGCCTTTTCGGTTAGATGGTTGGTTCAAGATGTGATCTAGTATAGTGCTAGTTTCAGATGTGATCGGTATAGTGCTACCAAGATTGCCTGAGTAGAATGCATCAGAAAGAAATTCCTTTCCTAGCTCTCATCAGTCATCACACCCAACATATGTGGAGAAAGCACTTGGCCAAGACTTCTTTATGAAGGAAACTTGCAACTTTTGAATGTGTTTTAGAAATGATCTTCTGCTAACTAATGAGGCAAAGATTGGAAGTGGAGAGTCTAAAGAGAACCAGTTAAGGTAAAGCACTTGAGCTGGAAACTGAAGGGATACAGTGAACGTTGAAAACAAATGTAAAGTTCTGCTTTCAGATGTGCCAAGGCAGCATGGCAACAGGGGATAGGTTAAGGCATGTGAAGGGTAATATTAGAAAAGAGGAAACTAGAGGAAGTGTTTCTTTCTGCAAGAGGGTGGTGAACAGTGAAAATGGTTACCAGAAAGGGTGGTGGAGGTCACAGTGCTTGGGCTCATTTGAGGAACTATTTGAAGTAGTATTACCCTGAATAGTACTGGAGTGGGGGAGCATTATTCTAGTAGAATGAAATCAAATGAGCCAGACTCCCGTTTCTGATAAGAAAGGTGTATGTAAGCGATAGAACATAAATATTTTGATATAGGGCCATTAAGATCTGGGATGCCTGACCTGCTCCTGTACAAATCTGGTACCACTGGGTCATGTCTGGTTTAACCAACAAGAAATTGCACTGATCAGTACCAATCTACTTTCATCTGTATTCTGTAAAACTTCTCCATTTCTAATTGTATCTGGCTGTTTTAGGAGAAAATGGTTAATTTATTTTCCCCTCTTCAAAACAGGAATATCTGCATCGTTTGCTGTTAAGGTTTTTAAAGCTTGGATGGCAGAAAAAGATGCAAATGCTGTTACCTCATCCCTTAGAAAAGTCAACTTGGACAAGAGGCTGTTGGTGAGTATTTCTGGGCTAGAACTTGTTTCAGATTGTAGGTAATGCTGAAAGATTCTGAAAGATTTGTGCACAATTTCACAAATTTCATGAGGATTTTAAGTTTATGCAACATTAAATTGACCTTATTTTTCATTTGCTGTCTCTTGCACTATTACTTTTACACAAATATTAGTAAAAATAGGATGATAAACTATCTGCAGTAATTTTTCAGTATGTTTCAATCATAAAAAGTCTCTTGTGCAATTCTAGGTTTATTTTGGTAAGAGGAAAGCAGAAAGAAGCTAGAAGGCTACATGATGTTTGTGTAATGTGAACAGACAATGAACGTCAAGTCAATGTGACTTTGGAATATTCTTGTGGATGTTCGTTATCCACGTTTGCCTGCAATCCAGAAATGTTTCACTAATTTGATTGCTGAATCTTAAAACTTGTTTATATTGACAGTTTTGCCTGTTATTACCTGGGAAAAGTTGAAGAAATTCTAAACCATTTTATGCGAGTGGGTTTGCAATGATGTTGCCTTGTAGCAGATAATGCTACTGTCCAAAATTGCAGTTTATGGTTGGTTGTTAGCAAAGTCTTTACGAGTTGAAAGGCTTCAATTATTCTGTGTTGGCGTGCTATTAGATGCATTTTGAGTGTACATTTGGGCGTTTTTTGGCAGCTGAAGTGGCAATTTAAAAACAACGATCTTCAAATAAGCTATTGGTTTGATATCTGCTATATTTTACTAGAGATCTGAGCTTAAAAATATGTTAGACTTGCTTTTAACCTAGTTAAAGCTGCCAAATACATCTTTGCTCATCACAAATAACATTGTGAACACTGGATATGGTATTTTGTTTTTTACAGGGAACAATGTTTAGAGTCTAAAGCTAAGCTAGTTGTTTTGTTTCCCCTCTTTTTCATTTCCTTCTCCCTAAAAAAACAGGAGCTCTTTCCTGCGAATAAGCAGAATTTTGAGCATTTTGCCACATACTTCACTAATGCTGGTCTGAAAGAACTCTCCGACTTCCTGCGAATCCAGCAAAATCTGGGAACTCGCAAGGAACTGCAAAAAGAACTTCAAGAGAAATTTTCTCAGGAATACCCTGTACGGGAGGTATGTACAGTACTGTTTACTTTGCCATATGTTATTTGCCAGATAATTTGATGTTGTCTTTATCCTCAGAGTTTTGTGAGGGGGGTGGGGGAGAGGGAGGGTGTAGCTGGGTTGGTGCTGTACTTGTATGTTATTAATAATTGACCATCCTAACTGGGTTATCGAAACTTGAAAGGGCAGATGTCACACAAAAAAAGAGATTTTTCCCACTCGGCCTTTTATATTCTGAGCCAACCCAAATGGGTGAGCTGGTCTCAGCTGCAAAGCCAGTAGCAAGTTTATCGATGCCTTGCACTGCACTGATTTGTGGGGTTTAAATGCCTTCTGTCAACATTCACTTGTTTTTTCTGACTATCCTCCTGGGAACAAGGAGATAAGTGGGGTATTCTTGGAGCTGAAATGGCAACAGAATGTCAGAATCAAGCCCACTCCCTGTGTTTTCTGGGTGTCAGACTAGCTCTTATCTTTGAGTCAGAAGGTTGTTGGTTCAAGGCCCATGTTGGGACTTAGAACTCTTAATTTAGGATGACCCTCCAATGCAGTATTGGGGTAATACAGCATTGCTGGAGATACTGTCCTTCAGATGACATGCTAAACTGCCTATTCAGGTAGACATTACGATCCCATTGCACTATTAGCTTTGGTGTGGGGTGGGGGGTGGAGAAATCACAGGTTTGTGGCAGAAGTTCTCAAGTTGAGGCTTAAAGAATGTTTCTACTTCTACAACACCATGTTGCATTGAAACAACTTGAAGTACTTCAAGTCATTACTGTCTGTAGACGGTTATTGTAGGCAAATAAAGCAGCCACTTCTGCCTGCAATGACTTACAGACATCCATTAGGTGAATTGCCAATTCACCAATTGGCTGCAGTTGTGTGCTGAAATTGAAGTCAGAAGTTTGCAGCAATTTGAAATTGATTATTTTCTTTAAAGGCACATAACTCAGATGAAGCCAGTGAACAACACCCTTTGTTGGAGTATTGATTTAACTTTTTTTTAAGTCTTTCCAGTTGCACACCAGTTGTAATGACGATTGCTTTACCCAGCAAAATTAATTTTTTTTCTTAAAAAAAATTGTTCCACCAATAAATGTTTTCACATTACACTGTTGTGCACCTTAGATTGTCCTGTATGTCAAGGAAGAGATGAAAAGAAATGATTTGCCAGAGCAGGCGGTGATTGGATTACTGTGGACTTGTATAATGAATGCTGTTGAGTGGAATAAAAAGGAGGAGCTAGTCACAGAACAAGCTCTGAAACATCTAAAGGTATGACCCTAAAGCGAGAATGCCTTTCTAATGTCTTGACGTCTGATAAATGGTGAAGGATTATTCCAACTATTTGGGGAAGGATTGTCATAGAAAGTGTTAAAAAGATTAGAATTTGTTTTGGCTGCCCAGATGGATGTTAGAGCATGGAATGCTTTGTCCCAATTGGAGCTGAGATTTATAACAAAGGTAAAGTAGAGTGGAACCTCACTAATCAAATCACTCAAGTGACTGGGCAAAAGTGACCTACTTAGTGAGGTGACCTGATTACTGAAACACGATTACACGGGATGAACACATTGATTTTTAAAATTACGTAGGGTGAGCATTCAGCAGCCAGACTTTGCAATCTTATTAAAATGAAGTCATTGTCATATTTACAACAGATCTTGGGTTTCATTATTCAAAGTTCTGAGAAGTTAAGATCACACAAAATATTAATTTCTTGAAGAGAGGATCAAGTGTTGTTTGCCCGGCTGCTGATTTAACCTGCATTACCTTGGTCTGTAGCTGACCCTTAGCATCAGCCAAAGTCTGCCACACGTCGAGTCTATGATGAAGGCAAAAATCCTTCACTTGTCCCAACAAACCCAGGGCGGCAGCATAAGCAAGAGGGGTCTTTTATATTGTCGGTTGCTCTTGTTCCTTGTCCTGTGTGCCCCATTCCACAGTGTCCCTGGAAGGCACCGTGGGGAAATTAAGAGGGGTTTGGTTGATTTCTCACTCACAATGTTGGAGCCGTGTGAGGTAGCAATGAATGGGGCAAACAGGATGATGAGTTACATTGCCTATCTGTTGAGTTCAGATCCCTAGAGTTCATGCTGTGCAGTGGCTGCCCCTAGAGTACTGTGTACATCCTATTTGTTGTGTTCTGAGTTAGTGCAGAGGAAAGCAACGAGGATGATTCCCCCCACCCCAGGTTAAAGGATGAGCTAGGAAGAACACCTAGAAAAATTAAACTTTTGAAAGGACAACTCCAAAGAGATTTTATTAATGAATGTATTGTGGGATTGAGAAAATAAACCAGAACAATACTTTTAGAAGGTTAAGAGGGAACAGGTTCAAGGTTATGAAGGGCAATTTTAGGATAGACCAAAAACTGTTTATTTACAAAAGATAGGGTGTAATGGACTGGTATGGATTAATGTAGAAGAATAGTAAAAGCCATGGTGCTGGGTAGTTTATGAAATAGCTTTAAGTTGTATCTCACTTGCAAACTTTTCAATTAGATGAGGGCTTTTTAACAGTACAAGAAATGCTGGAAGAGCGTTTTCAAGATCTTTCTCTTTAACCATGCCTTCAGTTCCCTCTCGACTCTACCCCCTCCTCGCTCCCTCCCTTCCCTCCCCCTGACCATTTCCCCCCTGCTCGGGTCCTGCCCCAACTGTCCAGCGCCTTGGGACGTCCTCCCGACGTGAAAGGCGCTCTATAAATGAAATCTTGTTGTTGTACTGGGATCTTTTAAAAGCCTCAGTTTTATTTATAACTAAAAATTGAATATTATATTTTAGAATATTTGTGGTGCAAAAATTTGTCTAAATTTATTTTAAACATTTGTGTTTTCATTGCTCTGTAGTTATAGCTCAGAAAACCATTGAACCTTTTGTAATTGTTTTCAGCAATATGCACCACTCCTTGCAGTGTTCAGTACCCAAGGTCAGTCGGAGCTTATTCTACTCCAGAAGATTCAGGAGTACTGCTACGACAATATCCACTTCATGAAGGCTTTCCAGAAGATTGTTGTGCTTTTTTACAAAGGTAAGTTTCAACTCGAGTCCAAGTCTGCTTCAGAGTAAAATGCTGCTATTTGCATTTGTCTGTACAGTGCCTGCATTTACAGGGGAATCATTCCATTTCAGTGTTAATGGTGAAGCCAACACAGGTGTCTGACCCATGCAATGGAAACCCATCACCATCCTTAAGAGTATCCAAACCAAAGAGTTCCTTGTATCCCACCCATATATGGAAATTGTAGAGCTGCTTATTTGAATGGAATGCATGCTTTCCCCCTGGAGGGTTGCATCCTACTGACCTAATTTGGGGAAATATTAGGTGTTGGTTGGCAAGAACAAAGGCTTAGGGACCCCAGACTGAATTGGGATACTACTGGAGTTGAACCATCTAAGACTGCGTAGTTTGCCATTGGGACCACTGTCTGGCTTTCCCGCTGCTTCCACTCTAAGCTAATGCAAGAGTTCCAAATTTCAATGAATAGATATATCATAATGGCACTCTAGCTTTCCGTTGGCAAGAGTCCAATCCTCTAAAACCAGGAGAAAGTTCATTGCTAGGTACTTGTAACGTGTGCCAGGAGATTCAAGTGATCTCTGCACACAACAGGCACTCAACCTTGGGAAGCAAAAGCACTCGGAACAAGTTCAGCACATAATCTAGTCAGTGCAACTCAAGTACCATTATTGAATAGACCTGGATTATCCAGCCAGATTACTCTAATGCAGCCTTAATATCTTTTACGTAGACCAGAAGCTCATGACTACAATATCTGCTTGAACTATTACATTTGTAGCATTGAGTCAGTAGCCTTTAAATATCACTGAGCATATGTGCCAGCCCACAAACCAGAAATGATGGATTCAGAATAAGACATATAGTCTTCATAAAAGAAGTTTGCCAGAGACTTGAGTGCTTTGTGTTTTAAGATATATTGACCTTCCCATAACTCCTCTGAATTGCAGCTGATGTCCTGAGTGAAGAAGCCATCCTAAAATGGTACAAAGAAGCACATGTTGCCAAAGGCAAAAGCATCTTTCTTGAGCAGATGAAAAAATTCGTTGAGTGGCTGCAAAATGCTGAAGAAGGTAATTTGAAGCTATTGCATCATTGAATGTTAGCACTTTTAATGCCGGAGGTTGTGCTTTTTTTTCCTCTTCTTTTCCTACCTAAATTTTATAACTTTGGCAACAACATTTGTTGCAGTTAAGAATTTTTTAAAAGACCATTTATGTTCTCTGGTCGTGTTCAATATACTGTATTGTACATAAACACGCACACATGCTTGTAAACCCAGACTTGCGAAACTGGTACATTTTGTTATATTGATGCAATATTTTCTTTTGTGCATTTAAATGGTTTTATTGCTGCAGTTTTTCTCCTTCTTTGGGGTCAGCCGAGGGTCTTGACACATATGGAAACCCATCACCATGCTTAAGAGTTTCAAACATGGGAATGCTCGAGAGATTTACTCGAATGGAACGCGTACACTTTTCCCTAAAGGGATGATGTCCTCCCGAAGTGAAAGGCACTAATAATAATAATAATAGTTCTTGAATTTTATAGTGCAGTGACTTTTGTGGGCTGTATAAAATATAAGGAATATTATTTTTATCTTTGGGTAAGTTAAGTTTTGTGGACCTTGGAAAGGAGAATTTGGAGAAGTCTTTATTTCTTAACTTAACATGTTACCAAATGCACCTGATTTCTTATTTTCCCCCACTCCCAACAGTGCTGCCAGTGGTTTCATTTTATTCTTAGGAACTCTTCAGCCTTTGGGTCCTAAAGATAGACTTATAACTCATTCAAACCTAGAATGTCTCTTCCANTTTTTTTCTACATTGTCTCTCGTACTTTTGCTTGTTCTCCCGTTTTTTAAAAAAACTTATTTTAATGGAATTTCACATCGTGAGATTGTACTGTCTCGCCTGCTCTTTATTTTTCTCTGCCTCTCACTCATCATATCCCGTATGGCCCGTATCGACAATGTGGAGTCCTGTAGCTCAGTGGTTAGAGCACTCGCTTTGCAAGCGAGAGACCTGAGTTCAATTCCAGGCAGAGGGCGAAACCTTGGGCAAGTTTCCTTACTCCACACAGAGCCTAATAATAATCCCTCCAAAATCAAAAACAATAATAAATTGGTCATTTTCAATCTACGACTGTTTGTGGGACATTACTGTGCGCAATTGGCTGCCGCGTTTGCCCACAAATATACAGTCAATTCACTTTACAGTGTGTTCTGTGAAGCGCTTTGGTACGTCCTCCCGACGTGAAAAGCGCTATATCAAATGCAAGGATTATTATTATTATTAATAAGAGTGCCAATTCACCTGCTTTTATCTTTTCCTCCTACCTTTTACCTTACTTCCAGTCCTCTACCTCTAAGTGTTTCATTTCTGATTAAGCATCATCTTGATCAAAATGTTAGCCTATTGTTTTTTCAGGTAGTTATTGGCATGGGTGATTTCAACCTTCATCTCAGTTCCCCCTGCCCCATCTCCTCTGACTTTGCTGCCCTACTCTTCACCCTAAACCTCACTGTCCACAAAACTCCCCGACCCACAACCATGGCCATTCCCTCGACCTCGTCATGGCTTAGACATCACTGATCTGTCCATCACAGACAAGGCCATCTTAAACAACTTGCAGCCAGACAAGGCCATCTTAAACTACTCACAGGGTACCCCAAGATTCCATCCTTTTCCCCCTTTTTTTCCTTATCAATATGCTCCCTCTCTGTGATGTCACCCATAGACATGGGGTCAACTTCCACATGTATATGGATGACACCCAAATCTACTTCTCCAGCTGCAATTCCCAGTCCGTTGATGTCCTGTCAGCTTGTTTGATAGGCATCAAGGCCTGGATGAGCACAAATCTCCTGCAGCTAACTGTTGGCAAGACGAAAGCCCCGTCAACGGCTCCGGTCAACATTTTCTCTCCTGCAGGTCTGACGCAACTTAAGCATCAGGTTTGATCCCCAGCTTTCCTTTCTACCCCACATGCGTTCCCTGAATACAACTGCTTTTTTTTCCACCTCCATCACATTGCTCGCCTCCATCCATACCTCACAACCAAAGCAGCTGAAACTCGTCCACGCCTTTGTCACTTCCTGGCTGGACTGTTTCAATGTCCTCCTCGCCGCTCCCCAGCTTCACCATACACAAAATTCAATTAATTCAAAACTCCGCCACGTGGATAGTCACCTGCACAAAACTCCATACCCCACAGCACCAGTCCTTGCCAGGCTCCACTGGCTCCCAATTACCGATCAGATCGATTTGAAGTTTCTCTCACTCATTTTCTAATCCCTTCATGCCCTCACACCTCCCTACCTAACCAATTCCACCACCTGCGGTCTCCGCTTGGCTGCCTCTGGCCTCCTGTTTGTCCCTCGTCCCCTCTGCTCCACCATCGGTGATTGTGCTTTCAGCCACTATGCCCCAAAACTCTGGAACTCTCCTTCATTACCTCTGCCTTACCTACTCCTTACCCACTCTCAAATCCTGCTTAGTGACCTTTCTTTTTGATCGTGCTTGCAGTCATGTCCCTGTGGCTCGGGGTCAGACTCAACTATTATTGAGCGCTCCCAAACGCTACCCTTCCCCCCCCCCCCCCCCCATGAAGGGAGCTATAGAAATGCAAGTTGTTGTTGACATAGGAGGAGAAGAAGGCCATTAAGCCCCCTCCACAAAGCTGTTATGCCATTTTATTATGATCTGTCCCTCAACTGCAATTCAACCATAAAATATACAGTCAATTGACTTTATAGTATATTCTGTGAAGCACTTTGAAACTTCTCGACGATGTGATAAGCCACTATCTATTGCAAGGATTATTATTATTTACCCTTGTTTGCTCCATACCCCTTGATATCCTTACCTAACAAAAATCTATCGACTTCAGTCTTGAAAATGACCTACTGCAGATTTCTGGTATTCCAGTTTATTAATAATAATCCTTGCATTTTCATGTCTGGAGGATATCCCAAAGCCCTTTACAGGATTTACTATAAAGTGTAGTGACCGTATTTTAGGCAAACGTGGAAGCTTCGGTGTGCACAGGAATGTTCCACAAACAGCCACAAAACAAATTACCAATTTTATTTGGGGGATTGTTGGCAGGGTACCAGGAGAAACTCCCTTCTCTTTATAAGTAGCGCCATGGGATGTTTTACGTCCGCCTGAATCGGCAGACAGGAACTCGTTTTATTTGAAGTGGGGCGGATTCTTCTTTTCTGACAATGTGACATCCCTTCAGCACTGCATCTCCCACAACCTTCTAACTCGGGAGGCGAGCATGCTACAAACTATTGTAGGTTTCCATCCGCTAGTTCTTTTTCAAGCAAGCGGTCAATTTTAAGCTAATCTGGTTGTGGAGAGGCCCTTTAAAAGTGAATTATTGAAATTCTGGTCAATGAAACTGCTTGGACAACAAATGCCCATTGTCAGTCAAGGCAGCAGTTCAACAGCATGTGACTCCATTAATCCTCTGCTGTACAGTCACATGCTCTCGCATCACTACATCACTGTAATTAACAGGAGATCTTTGTTTACAAACCCATTTCCCTGTTATAATATCGCTGTGGAGAAATTACAATTGGGAGATTTTTGGGGGAATTCCAGGAACAAAAACAGTAAAGTCAGAAATGTATTTTTACAGAGGATTGTTAGGATGTGGAGCGCCTTATCACAGATGGCTTTGAAGCCAAGTCCATGACTGTATTTAAAAGAATTGGAGAAACTTCTTGATGAAAACAAATATTCAATATGTAGTAAAAGAGCAGTGGGACTGGAATAGACTAGGTAACAGGGATGGGGAGCAGGTGGTGAATGGAATGAGCACCAACACAGACACCATGGCTTTCTGTGCTGTAGTAATAATAATCCTTTCATTTGATAGAGTGCGTTATTGTGTCATTGAGACTGTATATTTTGTCATCTAGGATATAAATACTGTCACTATACTTTTCAGAAAACTGCCTGAAGTAATTTGTGATCTTTTGGTTTTGTCCTGATAAGATGCTACATATAACATATTTAAGATTATTATAACAGAACACAGAAGACAATATCCCAATAAAACTTGTTTGTATTTCACATTAACCACATTTCAATGTAAATTGTTTATATACAAGAGATATATATATTATATATATAAAAACTTAATAGGCATTTTTTTCTCTTCTGCCCACCTCATTTCTGCTCACACTCTACATTTCCCATGTCCCATTGGTATTTATAGAATCACTTTGTCCTTGCACAAGATAGTGTGTTTTCTTGTCAAAAATATTCTAAAAATAGTGCAACTGATGTTGTAGTTAAAAGCTGTTCTCTGTCAGTATGGCGGTAAAATGTTTACAATTTTATTAATTTCCTACTATATTTCGTTGCGGTCCTGCCATTATGTTTAATGGCCCATTTTTATATTTAAAACCGAGCTTGATAAAGATGGAATTTCAGCAGAGAAACAGTCACTGACTTTCAGCAAGAAAGTGGTAAAATGACTCAGCCTGGCTCAGTTGGCAGCACTCTCTCCTATCCGTCAGAAGGTTTATCGAACTCCAAGTCAGGACTTGGAACTTGTTTACAGTAGTCTAAACTGACACTCCAATACAGTGCTGCATTGGTTGAGGTGCTGCCCTTCAGATGAGATGTTAAACTTGAGGCCCCTCTATCTCATTAAAGGTCCCATGGCAAAAGAGAAGGGAGTTTCTCCCCAGTGTTCTGGCTAACAATCTCCTCAATAAAATTGATGATTCACTAAATGGCTGTTTGTGAGACATTGCTGTGCGCAAATTTGCTGTTGCGTTCACTTACAAGACACATAGTTAAACCTGTGAAGCACTTTGAGATTTCATCCTGACATGAAAGGTGGCACAATAAATATAAGGATTATTAATAATAAAATGTGTTGCATTTGAAATGCTGGATATGTTTAGTGTGAGAGTATGAAAATGAAGTGCGCTTCAGTCAGGATATTTGTTCTCATCTTGGCAATAAGGTAATGCTGTTTGATGAGATGGTGAGAGCGAGTAGGGAGAATAGTGTGTATTATTTTACCATGGTTTTAAATTACTCTGCAGTGTCCATAATGGTGTTTCAGTTTACTTTTCTTTCTGCACCAGTTAGTCCGTGCCTGCTTTTAAGGCCCTAATTTTCTCTCTTGTTGAGCTGGTGTGATATTATCATTCAACTTCAGTTCACGCAGAAAACCAGTTGCCCTATTACTCGGGCCTTCGGGTATGGTATATAAGGTTTTTCAATGACTTGCAACATCAACTGGAGTGCCAAGCAAGCCTTTGCTATTCATATGATGATTCTTAAAATGGTAGGAATATTGTTGACCTAAATGCCAAGTGTCTGCAGATGACCTACTAAAGTCGTCCTGCACACTTCACCTACCAGTCGGTGTTGTGTTCTTGGTTTTTATTTAGATAAAGACCCTCAAAAATAGCAGAAATTATTCTTTGTTTCCAGGATCCTAATAATGGGTCTAGGGTTTAAATCATTTGCCAGAACTGAACACTTCAAAGAAAATATCTTTTTATGAATAACTTTTATTTCCTCCTTTTTAGAATCCGAATCCGGAGAGGGTGAAGAGGATTAGCTTGAAGCAAGCACAAGATACGGTTCACACGGGCCTTCTCCCTCTCATTCATACGGTTGGAGTTGAAGACATTGGTCTTTCAAATCAAATGGAAACCCTAGGATAGCCTTCCTTTTCTGTAGAAGATAAGTTTATAACCGACGTCAAATAACTGGGCCCTGAGGTATTACCGCTTTCTGTGGGACTCCACCTTTGGGGAACTGTGCTGTAACTTTAGTAAAGCTATTCACAAGGGAGCCATGTAGGCTGAAATGAAATAATTATCGACTCCTTTTATTAGCAGTCTTTTCAAATACTTTGTGACCCTTATACAGCGTCTGTTGTAGACCTAGTTTTGTGCATCTTTGTAGCCTAATGCAAGCTTCTGGATATGTGATTTGACACCATGGATTTTTTGAATAAATGTTTTTGTATTTTAAAACTCATCCCAGTAATGAGGCATTTCACTTCTTTCCCAAGAATATCGCATGTTCTTTGACGTTTTTACTTATCCTTATAAAATGCAAAAGCAATTTTGTTTTTATAAAGGCTTCCTGATTTATTTGTTCAGCATGAGCTTCATCTGTTGTTTCTCAGAAGTACTTTAAGCACTGATCATGACCGTATCACTCGTACTTGTACAGACATTGTTGAATTGTTTAGTTCCCCACCATCCAGTAGGAAGTGTGGATATTTAATTATGTGTTTTGCTTGAAAACAAAGTGCTTCAGCTGTTGATGAGAATGGATATTTTCACTCTTATCTAAACAGGATTTGACTCCAGCTCTCTGAAGCGTTAACTTCATTCTCGCAGCATGTTTGTGTACAAAACCACTACACTTTACAGTAAATCCTGTGAAGCACTTTGAGACACTCTCCTGATGTGAAAGGCGCTGTATCCAATGCAAAGGTTATTTATACCTGTTTCTCCAAAATGCCAGTACTTTTCAAGTTTTGTTGATTTTGACATAAAAATTTTAGTTTTTAAATACAAGTTTCAAGTTATACATCCATTTCACCTACAATAGAGACAAGGTTCTCAGTACTGCCAGGTTTTCTCTCTCCCTATTTGTATCCTCGTGTAATTGTTCATCTCTTGTCAAGTTTAGGACAGTCTTGAGTCAGCTGCTCTACAACAACAAAATACAACAAAATTACATTTGTAAAACGCCTTTCACGTCAGGAGAACGTACAAACTACCAATGCAGCTGTAATTTGATTTTGGGAGGTTTAATTTGCACTGTTTAACCCACACTAGTATCTGTTCCAGTATAAAATTTCAGCTGAAATAAAATTTCATCCCTGCTCTTCAGATTTTACTCTGAGAGGTAGGAGGGCGGCTGAAGGCACAGTCGAAAAGGAGGGTCTTGAGCCGTGCCTTGAAGGAGGCAAGGGAGGGAGCAAGGCGAAGGGATTGTGGGATGAAAGGGTGGGGCAGAGAGGCTGGAAGCCCGGACGCCAATAGTTGGGTGGGTGATGGGTCAGGTGGGAAATCTGGAGCAGGTCGGAGTCTGCTGAACGGAGGGAGCGGACAGGTTGGTAGGGGTTAGCAGGTCAGAGATGTAGGAGGGGGCAAGGCTATGGAGCGCCTTTAAAGTGAGGATGAGGATTTTGAATTCTATCCTCAGGGATGGGGAGCTAGTGGAGCCGGGCAAGGGTGGAGGTGATGAGGTTACAGAGCCTGCAGGAGAGGGCACAAGCTGCAGAGTTCTGGATGAGCCTTGAGGTGACGAATGTGTATATGAGGATTCTGGCAGCCTGAGGGGTGAGGCAGTGGCAGAGTTGGGCAATGTTGCAGGGGTGGAGGAAGGCAGAGCGGGTCATGGCATGCATATGGGGAAAGAATGAGGGTTGAATGAGATGCCCCGGTTCCTAACTGGTTTGGTGAGCTGGAGTGTGCAACCATGGATGGTGATGCTGCCAGTGCCTGAGGTGCGGAGCTGCTGGTTCGAACCATTCAGAAGGGCCTCAGTCTTGGTGACGTTCAGCTGTAGAAAGTTGGCTCTCATCCAGGGCAGTTTGTCAGGGCATCAGTTGTCCTGGATTCGAGGGTTGAGGCAAAAAGATAGTTGGGTGTCATCCACGTACATACAGAAGTTGACCTCTTGTCTGCGGATAATGTCACCAAGAGGGAGGATATAGAGGTTGAAGAGAAAGGGACCGAGGTCAGAGCCCTGAGGAAAACCTCACGAGACTGTGTGGGGGCTGGAAGAGAAACCGTTGTCGGAGATAAATTGGAGACGGTGTGAGAGATGAGACCTGAACTATACAAGGACAGAAGCTTGAAGGTTGAGAGTTTGGAGGAGGATGGAGTAGTCCACGGTTTCGAAGGCAGCAGACGTCAAGGAGGACGAGGCAGAGGGAGCCCTGGTCACAGATGGATAGGATGTCATTTGTCACCTCGACCAGAGCAGTTTCCATACTGTGAGCAGCACGGAAACCCAATTGGAGGGGATTGTGAAGGGAATGGTAGGAGAGGAAGGAGCGAAGCTGGGAAGCAACAACTTTTCCAAGGACCTTGGAAAGAAAAGGTAGGTTGGACATGGGATGGTAGTTAGAAGGCAGGGATGGGTCCAGGGAAGGTTGTTTCAAGATGAGGTGATTATAGCTGCTTTTAAGGGGATGGGAATGTGCCAGATGATAGGGAGAGATTCATGGTGTTGGAGAGTAGAGGGGTGAGGAGGTGGAGTTGGAAGGTAAGCAGAGGGATANGGGTCAAGGGAACAGATGGTGTGTTTCATGCTGGATATGGTGGTGATGAGAGAGGAGGGGCAAACAGGTTTGAATGTGTGGAGGGAGGGATAGGTAGGGGTCGGAGTGTGAGGGGAGATGGGGAGGGAATGGCGGTTGGGAGGGCGGAGGCAGCTGAACGGATCCCCTTGATTTTGGACTTGAGGAAATCCAGTATCTCCTCACAGTCCAGAATTTGAGGAGAGAATGACGAGGCATGGGAGGGTGGATGGAGGAGCCGGTTGGTGGTAAAGAATAGGAGCGTGGGGTTGTCCTTGGAGATTATCTTGGAGTAGAAAGACAATTTGGCGGAGGCGAGGGTGAAGCGGTATGGTTTGATGTGTTCCAGCTGGATCTGCTGGTGACTGTTAGAATGGATTTGAGCCAGAGGAACCCCAAAATAATGAACAATTAGAAATGTCATGCGTTCGCCTCCTACACAATCCAATACTTCGTTGGTCAAATTATTTTTTTAAATAACTTTGTTTTCAGACAAAGATACATCATCATCTTCAATTAAACATTTCTGTCTTTTCTTAAAAAAAAGCAAAACGGGTAATGCACAGATATACAGTGTTTGATTTATATGAGCATGAAAGAGAGAAGAGTTGAGGATAAGAGAAGAGAGATGGGAAAGAGAAAGTGACTTTGTCCAATAGTGAGCAAGAGGCATGTACAGTGATGCCACAAATACAGAAAGAGACACGGGGACAGATGGAAAGTAAGGGAAAGAAAAGCAGAGAAAGACTCAGACAAACAATAGACGTCAGCCTGGTTCAGTTGGTAGTACACTCACCTTTGAATCAGAAGCTTATGGGTTCAAGCCCTACTTTGAGGCCACTGGTGGCCAACCTTGATAGATGGCCAACAAAATTAATTTCTTAATTGAATATTTCTTGATTTATGTCATTCTTGACAGTCCCACGGGTAATTTCTGGGCCACATATTGGCCACGGCTGCTCTAGACTTACAGCCCAATGCAGTGCTGGCAGAGAGTTGCATTGTCAGAGGTGCATCCTTCAGATATGGCATTAAAGACCCCATCTACCTTTTAGGAGGATGTTAAAGAACCTATGGCACTATTTGAAAAGAGAAAGGAGTTTCTCCCAATGTCTTGGGAGAATCCATATAAAATTGATCATTCCCTTCATGGCTTTTAATGCAATATTGCTCTGTTCAAAAGTCTGCTACGTTTGCCTTTAAATAAGATTGCTACACTTCACTGTGGAAGGAGTTGTTAGCAGAGTTTCCTTGGGGCTGAGCTGGTTCATTTGCATTTACTTTGTGCCCTTTATGCAGGATAGGGTCTCGGAGTGCTGAAAATATCTCACAAGGGCTGTACTATTTGTAGAAGTGTATCCAACTCTATTGTACCTCAGACTGAATTGGAATATGATATGCCCCATGTGGAAACAGGTGCTAAATGATCTATTTTCTGAACTTCTCACAAGGCAAGATTAGGTGGCAGACAACTGCATACAGTATATGATGAGGTTCTGGGAATCTCTATAATTGACAACATTTCCCAATACATCCGATTATATCCAAAGACCATTTTGTCTCTCAAGGGAATTTCTTTTAGTCAGCTGGGTGATTGACACATGCAGAAACCCCTTTACTGTGCTTAATCCATGCTTACTTACCAAATTCTGGAAAGTAATTGTCTCAGGTTGGCAAAAGCCATGGCTCGGGGACCCGAGAGTGTGTGTTGGGATACCACTGGAGTTTAACCAGCTAAAACCTCACAGCTTCCCATTGATATTACTGTTTGAAAGCTTTCCTGTTGCTTGTCCAACTAGGACCACCCTACCTGTTAGGGCCTGTTAACCCTGCAAACTAAAGCCCTAAGTGGGATGACTCCCTGCCCCCAGTGCCTGGTCTGCCCTTCTAGGTCTGGTTGGTGAGTCAGGCTTGCTGTGCTGTCATCAGCAGTGCACTGGCATACTGCAGAACTGCATGGCTCAGGAACTGAACTACTGAGAGTGGGCTCAATTTTAACATGTCAACTTGGAGCCAGTTCACCTCCAAGTAGACCATGCTTACTTTCACCCCACCCCCCGGAGTCATAGAGGGTCAAAGATAATGTCGCCCTGAATGTTTCAATTCCAGAATGTCTATATTGACAACTTTCTCCTACCCGTTTGTCTTTAATAAATGCAAGATTTATTATTATTAATAAAGCCCTCAATGACTTATTCTTCTCTTGTCAAGTAAAACGTTCCCTTGCTATCTGATCTGACGACACCTAAGAAACAGTTGGTTTCAAAGATGGGTTGACTTGGCCATTCCTTGGATCGTTGAATTTCTTAATTTCAGTGGAATGGATCCAACACTGAAATACTGTATAACTCTCCCATTTGTCCACGTTTATGGTGACATCAGCATCCTGAATTTCCTCTTACCCATCATGTTTTATATTGGAGCTTCTGTGAACCAGCATCGTATCCAAGAAACCTGCTTCCCTTTGAGAATAGTGGACATTATGATCAGGAAGCATTTAAGGGGTGATGACATAGCTTAAAATAATATCTAGCAAACATTCATAAATCGGATACATTTTGGAATTGGTTCTGCAAGAATCCAGAAGAACCTGGATCTCTCATGCCCCATTTTCCAATTTCAATATCTAAGTAGCCACAGCAAATCAAAATCAGCAAACTTTGGAAAAATGCCTTTATTTTATTTCTGCTTTTGACTGGCCACTGCCAGTCAGTGTGGGTGATGTGAGTATTTTCTGCCATATTGAACATGTGCATTTGTCATTTGATATTTAACTTGTGTAATCTCTTCTCAGGTCTCTGCAACTCAAAATATGTGACGTGGTGGAATCCCAAAGAGCTTCACATAGTTTGCTGAGTACCAGCAATGGTGGATAGGTCGGGGGGGAGGGGAGGGGGAGAGCTTAAGATAATGACTAGTGGTGATGAGGTGGAAAAGATGACCGAAAGCGCTGTTGAAGAGCTAAGTCTTAAAATGAACTTTAAAAATGGGGAGGGAAGGGGCAAGACAGAGGTAGTGCGTAATGCAGTTCCAGAGAGAGGGGAGAGAATGATTGAAAGCTTGCCCACCGATGGTGGGGTGTATCATGTGTGCTGACGTGTTGTACACATTTTGGTTTGCATGATATTTTTCCATGGGCAAAAGTTTTAAATCCGTGCAGAAAGCAGTAATTTAACCATCTACAAATTGTATAGTTTTAATCCCTATATAAATATAGGTCTACTACAAAGTATGTTTTTAAATATCTTTTTATAAAAAGTGATTTTGGACAGCTAAATAATAGTAATTATATTGAGATAGACTTGCTTGTAAGAATAATCAGCCCTTCCCATCCGAATCTGTATTACAATAATGGTACAATAGAATGAAATCTTGTTATCGTAAAATAATAAAATGCGTCATGTTCTTTATACATACTTATAAAGGGTGAGCCCCTATCAGAAGCAATTTCAATGACTACATTAATCAATTTTGCTTTTCCTCTCTTCCTTCCACCCACCCCACCCCAGTACTACCGTCCTGGCAATAGCAAAATAACAATTCTTATACAGCTTTGCAATTTCCCACTCTTTCACTCTTCAGTGATGCCTTCCTGAAGCTTATGATAGAGGCAGCGGTACTTGCAGGGAGTTTGTGCTGGGATTTGCTCTGAATTACTGTATATATTAATGATCTGGACTTGGGAATTGAGGGAGCAATATTGAAACTTGTTGATGTAACCAATTTGAGGACCTTGCGAATTGTGACATCTGATGTGAAATACTGAAGCAGTATAACAATAACATTTCGTTATAACAATATTATTTTTAAAAATGGCTCATTCAATTATTTAAAGAAAATAATGAAATGTCTTTTTAAGAAAAGAACGTGATTCATTCTATTAATTTTAAAGATAATAAAATTTCATTGTAATTTATTTTTAAAAGAACACGACTCATGCTATTATTTCAAGATAATAACATTTGATTAGAACTTTTTTTAAAGAAATACTCATTCTATTCTTATGAATTAGAAGCTACGGCTCTTCAGTCTTGAAAATCTCAGAGAAGTCTTTATAAAGGTGTTTAAGATTTTAAATGGATGTGAGAAAGAAACCTCAGACCAATACTTGTGAATGGATTGAGGCAGCAGAACAAGAGGGCACAGGTTAATTTAATAATTAGAAAAGGTTACCAGGAAGAGTAATTGAGGCCAGGACACTACTTGTTTTTAAAAAAAACACAGGTTGATGATGTGATGTGAAGGTGGTAGGGTGGGTATTCTGGTAGGTTGAAATCAAATGGGCCACAAATCTCATGTTCTTGTGAACTTGCTGTTGAAAGCACATTTTATATTTAGTTTATAATTTTATTTATTTTACTCAATCCTTTATATTCTACCCTGGGTATAGACATACTTTCATATTATATCCTTAACTAAATTATAATTGAAAACTGAATCTGGGGAGACTGCTGATATTTTGGCCACCAATATATGAGACAAAGAAACAAAATCCCAGTTAGCGAATTGTTCATTCTGGGCCAGTCAATTGTACCTCTGAGAGAGCAGTGCACATCACATAGAAGTGATTCAGGAAGGAGCTCAGAATTGTAGCTCCCAGTTGAAATAATAATGATATTTATTGCTTACGTTTGGTTCAGTGACTTATCTCATTGTTCAAATGCCCCAAAGTCCTTTGCAGGATTTACTTGTAAATGTAAAGTAGTAGCTGTGTTTGAAGGTGGACCAGCATCCAATCTCCACACAGCAATCTCCCATAAACAGCCATGAAGTGAGTGACCAATTTAATTTGGAGGATTGGTGGCCAGGACATTAGGAGAAACTCCCTTCTCTTTTTCAGTAGTGCCACGGGATCTTTAATCTCCACCTGAACAGGTAGACGGAACTTTGATTTAGTGTTCGTCTGAAGGACGGCACCTCCAACATTAAAAAGGTGAGATTGTGTGTGACCGACAAGTCCCAGTATTCGATATGATTATGTACATTATACGTTTACTCAATAATTGTTAGCTCTGCACTGAAAAAATTGCAGTTGACAATTCATTCAGATTTTGCAACCGACAGACTGGTGCATCTTGGAACAGTCACACAAAATCCATTGCCTATCAGGTTACAAGAAACCAAATGACATGTAGAATGATAAGCCAGTGTAGCTGCTCACAGGTAGGTTAGGATATTTTTAAATGAGCTTGCTTATGTCACTGCCTGTCTATTAATGAGCAACACTGTGTTCCTGTTACCAATGGTAACAGCTATAATTAGATTAACTATCACTGGTAAATCCTCACAAGCAGCTTCGGGTAATGGAAGATTTATTGGTGGCTGAATGGCAGATCTGTGAATTCTGCCAGGTTTTGAATATGTGAATTCTGTAAGGAAATAAACTATTAGTCTTTCAAGACTTTATTTTCTTAACTTTCCAGCTCCAGAAAAAAAGCCTCAACTTCTCAAGCCTCTCTTCGTAACTGAAACCCATTCATTCCTGGTAGTATCTGAGTGAATCCATGCTGAAGAGATCGATGATAATAGTTTCCACAAAAGAGTCAGAGTGGCCTGTACTTCTAATGTTTCAGAGTTCAAAACAGCTTTAGTCTTGTGGATTTTAAATTGATTCTGCCACTTTGAGTTGTACAATGAGATATTGAAAGGAGTGAATTGTCTTGTAACTCATTTCCTTGGCTAATGTGATAAGAGTATTGCACCAAGGTAAGTTTGCCAATTGTCCCCCTATTCTTTTCCTACTAAGGGTCCTAACTCCTGCTGAGTTATAATTAAATGGGGTATCCTCTGGCACCTCAGCCAAGCTGTCATTCTGTGTGTGTGAATGGAGAAGCGGACTTCAGGACCAGCAAAGGTGATCCAGGATATTCCCAAATATTGCGAGAATGTTACAGTATATATGTACATCTTTTCAAAAAAAACTATTTTCCAGGACCTCAAGGCTGTGGATCTCCTGTGCCTTTTGCCTAACTCCTGTTTCTTAAACCCAAGTTGATGGCACTAGTCAATTTATCTTGTCCTTTCTCCTAATCTTTCTAACCTTGGTGATGTTCTACCCAACAGCGACCTTGGCTTTTCAATCAGTTTTTTTTCAATTGATTAACAGAAGCTGCATTTTGTGAGAGAGAGAGAGAGAGAGAGACGTATTGGGGGATATGAAGAGAAAGTGAATAGGGGAGGTCCAGAATAGTTGAGAAGGGATAGGCTTTGCAAGCCTTAGGGCCTTAACCTTTACCAAAACCACCTTGTCATTTACATACCCGCCTCCTTTTATTAGATAAAAATTATTTCCTAGTCTAAAATGCCAGTGATACAATGTGGTGTGAATGTGTAATTCTAATTGAATAGTTGGAAAATCTGTAGTTGTAGGAAAAGATGTGGGTTAACTTAGATTGAGTGTAAGGTAGTTATATTTGTAGATTACACCAATTTGGAGGAGATGTGTGGAATCAGAAGGCAGCAAAAGTCATGCAAAGAGCTAAATGGAGTATGTACATGGGCTGATAACTTGCTAATAAAGTTCATGATATAGGAAATAAGGTTAGGAAGCAGCTGTACTCCATGGACGGGATAGAACTTACCAAGGGCACTGTGTGCGATCAAACCATCCAAGGGGGAAGCTGAAAGGCAAAACAAATGTGAGGCAGCAATAAACAAGGCAAACATGATGCTGGGCTAAATTCAGAAATCAGTTGGATTGAAGTCATGCTCCAAGTGAAACAATGCTCTGGTCAGGCCACAGCTGTAGTATTGCTTACTGGTTCTAGTCAATGCAAAGTAAGAAAGCTGCCAGGCCTCATCAGCAGCGCAGAGAGAAACAAGGATGTTCCCCAATGTTAGAGGAATGAACTATGAGCAACAGTTATGCGGTCTTAAAAGAAACATCTCAGAAGGGACCTTCCACAGGTGTATATACAATTGTAAATGGGATGAGAAAGGAAACTTGGAATACTTTCAGATGATTCTAGGCAGCAAAACAAGAGGGATGTTTAAAGTTGCAAAGGGAAATATTATAATAATAATAATAATAATCCTTGCATTTGATATTGCGCTTTTCACGTCGGGAGGACGTCCCAGAGCGCTTCACAGAACACACTGTAAAGTGAATTGACTGTATATTTGTGGGCGAACGCAGCAGCCAATTGCGCACAGCAATGTCCCACAAACAGTTGTAGATTGAATATTAGGAGAGACACCAGAAAATATTTATTTACACCAAGGGTAATTAATGACTGGAACAAGTTACCAGGAAGGACATTGAGGCCAGGATGTGGGACTCGTACAAAATACAGCTCCATAATGTGATGGGAGGATTGTAGGGTGTGGATTCCAGGAAAATGAAGTTAAATGGGCTGAAGGGCCTTCTTCAACATTGTTCATTCAAAGAGAAGTGCCCTGACCAACAATCCCCCAAATAAAATTGGTTATTCACCCCATGGCTGTTTGTGAAACACTGCTGTGCACAAATTGGCTGCCAAGTTCGCTCACAAAATATATAGTCAATCCACTTTAATGGGTGTTCTGCACGTGCGCAGAGCTCTGCGGGGAGCGGCGGCAGGACAGCGCGGGAAGGAGCCTGGGCCTACCTACCCAGGTATTTAAGGTCGGCAGGGAGCGCAGCTCGGCTGTGGGGCTGAGGAGGGAACGGGTGGGGGCGGAGCGGGGGAACCGCTGACGTCATAGTTTAGTTTTCAGGAATGTGCGCGCAAAAAAAAAAAAAAAAAACCTCAGTGCCCCAGCCTACGGAATAATGCCATCCACCTGACTGCTCGCTCCCGATCCCCACGTGTGCACTATGGCTGCCGCTTTGACCCGAGCCCCCTCACACCCTCCCTCCTCCCTCCTCTCTACCCCCAAACCCTCCCCCCTCTGCATCTCTCCCGCTCTGTCCTCTCTCTCCGTCCCTCTCGCCTTCTATCCCCACTTGACCCTCCTACAACCTCCCTCTGTTCCAGCCTGGGAACCCTCCGCCGGGCTCACCGCGGCACTCGGCATTGGCTGTCCAGCAGCAGCCACACTGACTGCCCCATTCCCCACCACACTCGCCAGCCACCCCGGACACAGACCCGGTGAGCCAACCTCTCCTCCTTTATCCCCATTTCCCCCACCCCTGCTTCACAACCTGGACTCCCCTCCCACACACCCTTCTGTCAACCGCTCCCTCCACATCGGACTACAAAATGTCCGCTCCTTCTGTAACAAGGCCCTGGTCATCAACGATCTCATCCTTGATGAGAGCGTTGACATCATGGCCTTCACGGAAACCTGGCTCACCCCAGGCGACACCTTCCCCCTCACGGATGCCACACCACCCAGCTACACCTCCCACCACATCCCTCGCCCCAACAGCCGTGGTGGTGGTGTAGCCCTTATCTCAAGGACACCACTTGCCCTATCCCCCTACTCCTCTGGCTCTTTCCCCTCTCTCGAGCACCTCACCCTCTCCCACCCCTCCTTCCTCTCGCTCAAAATCCTCCTCCTCTACCGGCCCCCTAAAACCTCTCCCACCTTCGTCTCCGATATCTCTACACTACTTACATCTCTCTGCCTCTGCTCTGATCGCCTCATCATCCTGGGCGACTTCAACCTGCACTTCACCCCCTCCTGCTCCATCTCCTCAGACTTCTCTTCCCTGCTCTCCTCGCTCAACCTCTCCCTCCACATCAACTCCGCCACTCACAGTCACGGCCACCCACTCGACTTGGTGATCACCCGGGGCCTCAGTGTCTCCGATGTCACTATCACCGACAAGGCCGTCTCCGACCACCACTTCATCTCCTTCACCACCTCCACCCCCCTCCCCACCTCCACCAGACCCACCACCATCTTCTACCGCACCTGGAAGAAGTTACTGCAGCTCAGTAGCTCGGAGTCCTGTAGCTCAGTGGTTAGAGCACTCGCTTTGCAAGCGAGAGACCTGAGTTCAATTCCAGGCAGGGCGGAACCTTGGGCAAGTTTCCTTACTCCACACACCTAATAATAATCCCTCCAAAACCAAAAACAATAATAAATTGGTCATTTTCATTCTACAACTGTTTGTGGGACATTGCTGTGCGCAATTGGCTGCCGCGTTCGCCCACAAATATACAGTCAATTCACTTGACAGTATATTCTGTGAAGCACTTTGGGACGTCCTCCCGACGTGAAAAGCGCTATATCAAATGCAAGTGTTATTATTATTATTATTACCCCCACAAACCCTAACCACTGCCTTGGAGTCCTCTGAACTCCTCTCCCTCTGGCCTTCAACCCTCACTGACCCCTCTTCTCTCACCCTCCTCCACAACACCCTCTCCTCCACACTCGATACTCTTGCCCCCATCACCTCCCGTACTGTCTCCTACTCTCGCTCCTCCCCCTGGTTCACCACCCACCTCCGCTCACTGAAGAGCCAGGTGCGGGCCGTTGAACGCACCTGCGTCAAATCTGGCCTAACGGTCCACCAACAAATCTGGCTGGACCTCCTCAAAATCTACCGCTCCACTCTAGCCTCGGCCAAGTCGTCCTTCTACTCCAGGATAATCCTGGAGGCGAAGAACAACCCCAGGCTTCTGTTCTCTACCACATCCCGACTCCTCCGTCCCCCCGCCACCCCGCGCAGGTCATCTCCTCCAACCTTCACTGCGAGGAGATGCTGGATTTCCTTGAATCCAAAATCAAGGGAATTCGCTCCGCGGTCACTTCCCCTCCAACATCCACCCACCCCCTCCCTCCCACACTCCGACTCCTACCCATCCTCCCCTACACACTTTCGTACCCGTTTCCCCACCCTCTGTCACCAAACTCATCCTATCCCTGAAACCCACCACCTGCTCCCTTGACCCCATCCCCACTCCACTCCTTATCTCTCAGCTCCACCTCCTTGCCCCACATATCACAGACATCATCAACCTGTCCCTCTCCTCTGGCTCTGTTCCCATTCCCTTAAAAACTGCCACCATCACTCCCACCTTGAAAAAACCCTCCCTTGATGCGTCGCAGCTGTCAAGCTAACGGCCCATCTCCAACCTCCCCTTCCTGTCCAAGATCCTAGAGCAAGTTGTCGCCTCCCAGCTGCGCTCTTTCCTCTCCACCCATTCATTATTCGAACCCCTTCAGTCGGGTTTCCGTGCTGCCCATAAAACAGAAACTGCCCTGGTCAAGGTCACCAATGACATCCTGACCATCTGTGACCAGGGCTCCCTCTGCCTCCTCGTCCTCCTCGACCTATCAGCAGCATTCGATACGGTCGACCACGCTATCCTCCTCCACCACTTCTTCTCCCACCTCAACCTTCAAGGCCCTGTCCTTGAGTGGTTTAGGTCGTACCTCTCCCACCGTCTTCACTTTGTTTCCACGAATGGCTCTTCCTCCAGCCCCCGCACTGTCTCGTACGGTGTCTCTCAGGGCTCTGTCCTCGGTCCCCTCCTCTTCACCCTCTATATGCTCCCCCTCGGTGACATCATCCGCAGACATGGGGTTAACTTCCACATGTATGCGGATGACACCCAACTCTACCTTTCCTCCTCTACCCTCAACTCCACGACCACCGATGTCCTGACAGCTGCCTGTCCGACATCGAGTCCTGGACGAGAGACAACTTTCTTCAGCTCAACGTGTACAAAACTGAGGCCCTCCTGATTGGCTCACGTCAGCGCCTCCGCACCTCAGGCGCTGACACCATCAGCATCCAAGGCTGCACTCTCCACCTCTCAAAGCCAGTCAGGAACCTCGGGTTCTGTTCGACCCTGAGCTGTCCTTTCTTCCTCATATCCGCACCACAACTGGCACCGCCTTCCATCACCTCCGGAACATCGCCAGACTACGGCACTACCTCACCCCTCACGCTGCTGAAACACTGGTCCACGCCTTTATCACCTCAAGGCTGGACTATGGGAACTCTCTCCTCGCCGGCCTTCCCGGCACCTCCCTCCACAAGCTGCAGGTCATTCAGAACTCTGCAGCTCGTGTACTGTCCCGCACCAGGCTTCGGACCACATCACTCCCACCCTCGCTCGCCTCCACTGGCTCCCCATCCCCCAGAGGATCGAATTCAAGATCCTCATCCTCACCTACAAGGCCATTCACGGCCTTGCTCCCTCCTACCTCTCCGACCTACTATCCCCCTACCTACCTGCCCGTACCCTCCGTTCCTCTGGCTCCGGTCTGCTCCACATCCCCCGCCCCAACCGCCCTACCATCGGTGGCCGGGCCTTCAGCCTCTCAGCCCCGAGGCTCTGGAACTCTATCCCCCAGTGCCTTCGCCGCCTCCTCCCTTTCCTCCTTCAAGGCCGGTCTCATGACCTTTCTCTTTGACCGTGTCTTCAGTTCCCCTCTCAACTCTCTACCCCCTCCTCGCTCCCTCCCTTCCCTCCCCTCACCCTGACCATTTCCCCCCTGCTCGGGTCCTGACCCAACTGTACAGCGCCTTGGGACGTCCTCCTGACGTGAAAGGCGCTCTATAAATGGAATCTTGTTGTTGTAATCTTCAGCTAAGGACAACATGATGCAGAGCTGGCAGTGAAACTCCATGCTAATCGATTCCCCCACTCTATTAATGATTTGACAGGGCAAATGATATCGACACTATGTTTGATCAAACTGGAGCTGTGACAATCAGTCAGGTGTACTTGGAGTGCCACCTAGTGTAGGCAAGACACTTTGCACAGCACATGGGATTGCTTTGAGGTTTAACAAAGTATTTATTCCACTATAAAATTCCAAACAAAGTCGAAACGCCTTACCAGCTTGTTCCTCGCATTTATGAGCAAGAGAGATCAAATAGATTGAAGCCAGTTGTACCTGTGGAGCTCTTCAGCCTTCGTGACCAAGTATAGACGCTGTAACTTAGGGTGTGTATATATATATATATATATAGTGTGTGTCGCAGATTACTGTCTTTTTTGCAGAACACTGAGGAAAACCTACAATTCATAATGAATCGCCAACTAAGCTCCAGTCTAACAAACAGGCTCATGAGCTAAATAGTTTCAAGCACAGTGAGCTGCTCTGCCAAGTCACTCATATACTCTTGATCCTTAAAGCTCAAATGAGATTCAAGGAACGTATCATTAGCGTATTTCATATTTTTATTCATATTTCTCAAATGTGAAAGGCACCATATATTTATGTATTCTTTGTTGTTGTACCCTTACTCAGAATCATATAAATCGTTGACTTTGTTTATAAATACGTTAAAAAATTGAGCTTTAAATAAGGGCCTCTTTGGGTGTTGCTTCATGATCATGTGTAATTCTATTCTACAAATCTGTCAGTCATGACATCAAGTCAATTTTACAGTGCAACAAGTATAATTAGATCAGTACACTACTGAGTTAAATATAATGAAAGAAAACTGCAGCCCTTCCGCACTCCTGTTGTGTTATCCACATTCTGTGAAAAAGACTCATGTTTTTTTTGATTCTTAAAAAGTATTTAACAAAGAGAAATTTATAAGAAAACATAATGAAGCTTGTGATAAAAAATCTTTCACAGCTGTGCAAAACTTACCACCTCATGAAGCTCACCCCATCATTTCATGTCCTGAAGGAAAGTGTTGTATTGATACTTCCAGAGCACCAATGCTAATGAAGACAAAGACCTAGAATATGCATCCATTCCCACATCTTCACTACTTTACCATGATCTCCTATCCTCCACACATAGGCCCCTCCTCATGCACACACACATTAACAGTAGCACAATATTTATTTTAATCTGGATATTTGTTCATCTGATTCTGAACCTCCCACTACCTCCTACAATGCTGTCGTCAAGTACTCATCCAGTTCTTCTTGAAGGGTTTGATCGACATATATTCCCAGTAAGATAAATCGTCCATTCCATGTTAATTTAGAAAGAATAATTTTTTGGTAGTTGTGAAATATTAATTTGGCAAAAGACCGATCAGCCTCCATGACTGTGGGCTCCTCCATGTGCAGAACTAAGACCTAATTGGAGTAGTTCTTCTATGCACAGTAGCATCTCAGAGTGGTTTTGGACTTGGCAAAAGATAGTCAACCTACATAACACACCATATATAACCTCCTAACAATATAAATAATAACAGGTACATCAGGGAATGATTTAAGTGTTGCACAAATAATATTGTATTTCGCTTCAAATTGGTGCAATGCCATCTGGAGGAAACCAACTGATACACAGGTTTAAGAATTGCACACACCACCTAGTGCACAAAACAGGTACAATAATAACTTCATACAGCACCAAAACACCAAAATGTAAAGTATGATGACTATTGTATTGGTTCAGATGGATGTTAAAAATCCGATGGCACTATTCGAAAAGAGGAGTGAGTTTCTCCTGGTGTCCTGGCCGGGAGAAAAAAATTGTGATATTTTGTTACCAGTCGTATAACTAGCATTAATAAATAAATCCTTTATTCACAGGCAAGAATCCATTCCTGTAACAGCAGCTGCTCATGCAATTTTTAATGTGTAACTTGACACTCAGGAAAAGAAGTCAATTATTAATCATATGGTTAAATGATGGTAGAGTGAAGCAAAGAATCAGTTTCAAAGGGAATAACCAGATTCAAAAAAGTTCAAGGGGATATTTTCTCTTGTGTTGCTAAATTCCCCCCACCTCACTGTTTGGCTTATAATGAAAAGGAGAGGACAGTAAATTTACTGGCAAGTAGGAAATATCCCTCTTCCTGGTTTCTTCATTTGAGCCAGAGTCATTGAAAGAATGATGCGCGAACTCTGTTTCAAGAAAGTTGAGATCAGGCAATATTTCTCCCAAGGGAACCCTATCCACTGGGAGATGAATATATATATATATGTAGGTCTAAATTCTGGTATTTCTAAACAAGAAATCTTAAGTCATGCATATAGTAACTGCTGGTCATTGTTGTACATCACATTGGCGGCTGTGTGAACTCTACTTTTGTGATAATTGGTGTCTTTTCTGAGCAAGAGTACTACTACTAATAATAATCCTTGCATTTGATATAGCGCTTTTCACGTCTGCTAGACATCTCAAAGCGCTTCACAGAATATACTGTACAGTGAATTGACTGTATATTTGTGCGTGAAACGCAGCATCGAATATGCGCACAGCAGTGTCCCACAAACAGCTTAGCCTCTGCTTTGTCTATTACAATATTATGTTTTCAATTAATTACATTTTTGCTTCAACTGATGCAGTTATTCTGATTGTTGTATAATGAGACTTTTCCTGGTTTGGCAACAGTTTTTATGATGGAGATGACCCTTTAAATAACATTGCCAAATAGATAGGTAACCTCAGGATACTTTTAATGTATGAACAGCAACAAAGTGGCTTAAATAAAATTCTAAATGTTCTGTAAGCAAACGAATGGCTTAATAATTCTACTATCAGGCACACTTCACTTTCGATCTCCCCATTTAGCTCATTTTTTATTAAAGAATCCTATGCCATAACCATCTTTCTGGTCACACAATGTGATCCACAAAATTAAAATATTTTTCAGTTGTGCACAACAAGTCATTTGCTAACATAAAGTTGTCAGTGTAATAGTTATGCTTAAGTGATTGCAACTAGGGCAATGAGTATGAAAATAAGTAACAGACAGGATGCAACAGAATGGAAGAGAAATACTGTACACTGTACTGTGTTCCCATTACCACAATCCTCAGCATGCTCCACTGTTTCACTGTCTTGAAACAAATAGACTTCAAGCTATGTAAATGCAAGCTGCTGCAATTGTATTGAAAATAAATTGCTTTATTGGAACTGGCTTTTTTTTGTATTAAATAACAGGATAATGGTTAAACGCAACATGTCCTCCACTTTATTGCTACCGCATGTCACAAGTTATTTTAAAGGATAAAAGTTACACCAAGCAACATGAAATGTTTGCCCAGAATACTATTGATTACATTGGCCACAAATTACCAACGTAAAATTAAAATCCTACTGACTCATAACTTGCTGTGGCAAGCTAATTCAAGATGATATATTTTTGTAAAATGCATTTAATCATGTGCTAAATGTTCTCCTCTAGTCTTATTTATCAAGATTGGCTAAATGGGTCACAGTACTGCTGCTGGATTATTATGGGTAAGTGTGGGTGAGACCAGGCTGCTCAAGACTTCATAAAAATAGCTCGATGCTCTTCTAGGTCAATGGAATATATTATGATTTAGGCTCATACTCCTGTATAGTACTGTTGTGGGACCTACTACATGTTAGAGATGTTGCATTTTGGAATGAGATGCTAAAACGCAGGCTCTGACTCCTTGTTTTTTCAAGAGGGAACTAAAGATACCATGACATTGAATGAAAAGAGAGGAAATTTTCTCTTGCTGTCCAGGCCGATGTATTTCCACAGTAATTCATCACTCACCTTAGCGCTGGTGCAAATGGCTGCTGCATTTTGCCTACAAAAAGATTCACACTTAGCTGTGATGACCTCCTAAGTGCTTTGAAATTGTTCAATGTGATTATAAAGCCAAGAACACTGTGACAAGCAGGTTCACCTATTAGTTCACCTTAAATCCTCTCCCTAGCTGCACAAAATTAAAGAAAAAAATGTAACCTTCTGTCTTAATGCAGAATAATAAACAGGTTGGCTTTTTATTATTCTTATATTCATTGTTAAAACGCAGCAGCCCCTTTGCTGTCCAGTGCCTTGGGGATGTCCTCGCGATGTGAAGGATGCTATATAAATGCAATATGTTGTTGTTTGGGGTTAAGCCATGATCACTGGGGAATTCTTGCCAAAACCAACGTAGGAACAAAACCTTGCAACTTGCCCTGCACTGCCATGAAACAGCTCCACCCAGTCAGTGAAGCAGCCAGTGGGCTTCCTGTGCAGTGCCATCCACACAAACACTCACACCCACACACAAACACACCCACAAACACACACACCCAAACACACACACACACAAACACACACCCACACACACAAACACACCCACACACAAACACACACACACACAAACACACACACACCCACACACAAACACACCCACACACCCACACACACACAAACACACACCCACACACACACCCACACACAAACACACCCACACACAAACACACACACACAAACACACAAACACACACCCACACACAAACACACACCCACACACAAACACACCCACACACCCACACACAAACACACCCACACACACACAAACACACACCCACACACAAACACACACCCACACACAAACACACCCACACACCCACACACAAACACACCCACACACACACAAACACACACCCACACACAAACACACCCACACACACACAAACACACACCCACACACAAACACACACCCACACACAAACACACCCACACACCCACACACAAATACACCCACACACACACAAACACTCACACACACACAAACACACCCACACACAAACACAAACACACACCCCCACACAAACACACACACACACACAAACACACACCCACACACAAACACACCCACACACAAACACACACCCACACACAAACACACACCCACACACAAACACACACCCACACACAAACACACACCCACACACAAACACACCCACACACAAACACACACACACACACCCACACACACACACACCCACACACAAACACACCCACACACACACAAACACACCCACACCCACAAACACACCCACACACACACAAACACACCCACACACCCACAAACACAACCACACACACACAAACACACCCACACACAAACACACACCCACCCCCACAAACACACATCCACACACACACACACCCACAAACACACACCCCCACAAACACACACAAACACACACCCACAAACACACACCCACACACAAACACACACCCACACACAAACACACACAAACACACACACCCACCCACAAACACACACCCCCACAAACACACCCACACCCACACACAAACACTCACACAAACACACACCCACACACAAACACACACACACAAACACACACCCCCACAAACACACACCCACACACAAACACTCACACACACACACCCACACACAAACACACACACCCACACACAAACACACACACACCCACACACAAACACACACACCCACAAACACCCCCCCCCACAAACACACACCCACACACAAACACACACACACCCACAAACACACACCCACACAAACACACAAACACACACCCACACAAACACACCCACACACACAAACACACAAACACACACCCACACAAACACACCCACACACACAAACACACCCCCCCACAAACACACACCCACACACACATCCACACAAACACACCCACACACACATCCACACAAACACTCACCCCCCCCCCCTCTGCCCAGTTGGGCAGTGCTGGTGTCAGCTGATCGGGGAGAGGGAGGGAGAGGGGGAGAGAGAGGGAGAGCGCCGTCTGCGCAATCCCACAGCTGCTTCATTGACATATTCTGCAAATGTTGGTGTCGGGGAAGGCAGCGGAGAGGCAGAGCTATTGTTTGGCTTTATTTTAAATCATATATATATATATATACACACACTCCCTCCCTCCCCCTGTGCTGGTGCTGTGGGTTTGTTGGGTACAATGGTTTGCGGCGGCTTCACCTGCTCCAAGAACTCGCTATGTGTCCTGAACCTCCTCTACATCGTGAGTACTGCACTGGGGATCATCTGAACCCACAGAGAGGGGGGAGGGGGGGGGGGGAAGGGAGAGAGCAGAATGGGGGGAAAGAGGGGGGGGTAGAAGGGAGGAGGGAGGGGGGAGAGGGAAGGAGAGGGAGAGGGAAGGAGGTAGAGGGAGAGCAACGACGAGTGGGAAGGGGAGAAGAGAAAAACAGTGGAGGGAGAGGGAGAGAAGAAGAGGGAGAATGGGGGAGAGGGAGGAGAGAGGGGTGGGGGGGGGGAGAAAGGGGGGGAGGAGAAAGGGGAAATTGCACATTGCTGTGCTACTTAATCTTAAACCAAACATCCCCTAAATAGATTTATTTCCCTTTTTCGTGCGTCTTATTTGCTACTACAATGTTCGGTTGTGTCATTTTTGTCTCGTGCCGTTGCCGTACCGTCTACGTCCCATTCTGTGTAATGGATTCATTCGCTTCCTCCCTCGCCTCCTTCAAGGCCGGTCTCGAGACCCTCCTCTTCGATCGTGCCTTCAGTCGCCCTCCCACCTCTCTGCGTTTCCTCACCCCCTACCCCACCCCTCCCCCATGCTCGGGTCCTGACCCCTGACTGTCCAGCGCTTCGCGACGTGAAAGGCACTCTATCAATGTAATTTTGTTGTTGTTGCATGAAAGCTTATGCGGTAGGATTTTGTGTGTCAGAAGTCGTCAGGTAATATTGTACAAGCATCACCACCCACCCCTATATTTTCTCCATTTCCCCTGCTCCCCACCTATGATCTGTTTTATTTTCCCCTTTATCATAGATCTTTCTCTGCACAACATGCATTTAATGAATATTTCTCTTGAAATGTACATTTCCTTTTAGAAAAATGGCCAACATACATGTCACTTGTTAATACTGAACAGGAATTTATTTGCATAAACTGAAGTCCAGGTAATACTGTGCATGGGTGTGTTAACACTGTACTGTAGTTCAACATTTACATTGCTGATGAGCTGTATGATTCCTGGAAATCTATTTTGGTTTAATTTACCTTGCAGTGAGGTTTAGCGCACATTTTGCAAAACTGGCCTTTACTGGATATGTACAACAGAGTTGTCCAGGAGTGTAAAATTCTCTTGTCAAAGTCATATTCTAACTTGAATATCTAACCTCCCGTTCCACTCCAAGTTCCGAGAACGAGTCATCCGCTCCTTTCTTTTTTGTCATTCCCTCTTCGAACCTCTCCAATCCGGCTTCCGCGCTGCCCACAGCACGGAAACAGCTCTGGTCAAAGTCACTGATGACATTCTGTGATCAGGGCTCCCTCTGCCTCCTTGTCCTCCTCGACCTCTGCTGCCTTCGACACTGTTGACCACTCCATTCTCATACACCGCCTCTCCTCTTTACTTAATCTTTGCGGACCTGCCCTTGCTTGGTTCAATTCCTATCTCTCTCACCATCTCCACTTTGTTGCCTCTAATGGTTTCTCCTCCAGCCCCCGCACTGTCATGTCTGGCGTCCCCCAGCGCTCTGTCCTTGGCCCTCTCCTCTTTAATATCTACATGCTCCCCCTTGGTGACATAATCCGCAGACATGGGGTCAACTCTATCTTTCTGCCTCCACCCTCAACTCCAGGACCACTGCTGTCCTGACAGACCGCCTGTCAGACATCAATAATAATCCTTGCATTTGATATAGCGCTTTTCACGTCTTCTAGACGTCCCAAAGCGCTTCACAGAATATACTGCAAAGTGAATTGACTGTATATTTGTGGGCGAATGCGGCAGCCAATTGCGCACAGCAATGTCCCACAAACAGTCGTAGATTGAAAATGACCAATTTATTATTGTTTTTTGTTTTGAAGTCCTGGATGAGGGCAAATTTCCTATAGTTGAATGTGCACACTTCAACTCACCAGCCAGTCAGGAACCGAGGTGTCTTGTTCGACCCTCAACTGTCTTTCCTTCCCCACATCCAAACCATGACTCGCTCTGCCTTCCCTCACCTCCGTAGCATCGCCCGACTCCGCCACTACCTCACCCCTCGGGGCGCTGAAACTCTTGTTCATGCCTTCATCACCTCAAAGGCTCGACTATGCAAATGCCCTGCTTGTCGACCTTCCCAACTCCTCCCTCCACAGGCTGCAGGTAATCCAGAACTCTGCAGCCCGTGTCCTCTCCCGCACCAAACTCCGTGACCCCATCTCCCCCATTCTCGCCCAACTCCATTGGCTCCCTATCCTTCAGAGGATCCAGTTCAAGATCCTGGTCCTCACCTGCAAAGCTCTCCATGGCCTCGTCCCACCCTACTTCTCCGACCTCCTAACCCCCTACCAACCCGCCCGCTCCCTCCGCTCAGCCGGCTCTGGCCTGCTCCACATCCCCCGACCCACCCGCCCCAACATTGGCGGGAGAGCCTTCAGCCACTCTGCCCCCAACCTCTGGAATTCCATCCTCCAATCACTCCACCTCACCCCCTCCTTAGCCTCCTTCAAGTCCCACCTCAAGACCCTCCTCTTCGACCATGCCATCGGCCACCCCCCTTCCCCTCCCTTCTCCCCCCCGACCCCAGCTCGGATCTGAAATGTTGTACACTGTTCAGCTCCTTGGGACGTCCTCCCGACATGAAAGGCGCTGTACAAATGTAATCTTGTTGTTGTTGAATAATGAATGCATTAACTCATGCTTTTGGCCACATGTTCAGAAGTGCAGTATTTAATCTACCCACCAGTGACGTATATTCAAAATATTTGGCGCCTGAGAGCAATTACAATACAGCAAGCAGCCTGTACCCATGAGGTCACAAAACATGGTCTCTATTTTAGTTTCAGCCTGGATCAGTTGGTAGGACCTTTGCCTCTTAGAATTCAACCTGTTTAGGCCGGTACTGCAATGCAATGCAGAGAGTGTGCTGCATTTTTTGATTAGCTGTCCTTCAGATGAGACTTTAAACCAAGGTTGTGTCTGCCTGTTCAGGTGGACATTAAAGTCACAGCACTGTTCAAAAAGAGAAGGGAGTTTCTGCTGATATTTTTGCCAAAGTTCCTCCAAATAAAATAGATTTACTGTAAATAAAGTGTAGTGACTATTTTGTAGGTGAATTAGGCAGCCAGTTTGTGCACAGTGATGTCACACAAATGGCCATGAAGTGACTGATCAGTTACATCAAGAGGATTGTTAGCCAGGACACCAGGAGAGACTCCCTGCTGTTTTCAAATACTGCCATAAAATCTTTTAACATCCACCCGAACAAGCTGAGAAGACCTTGGTTTTAATGTCTTATCCAAAGGATGGAATCTCTGACAATGATCCCCCAGCGTGAATCTACACTATGCCATACTTAAATAGCAGCTTAAATAAGAAATCAGAGTGCAGCTGGCACTTGTGGAGGTAAGGGATAAGAGGAAGGGATTAACATCCTCATTTTTTCATGGGAAAGGCAAATCAGACAGTATTTCCTGTCAGGCCTTCCATGATTACTTTCTGTGGGCTGATCATGAATGAGTCATGACAAGCTAAACACCTTGTTTTGACATTCTTTTAGGTACATTTCATTTAGAGCTGTAGTCCACAATGCATTGTTTTAAGATGTGTATGAAGCCAATGCATGAAAATATTTGTAATCTACAATGTTGCTGCTGCTGTGAAATTGTTACATACTATTTGCACACCAGTGGTGACCTCCCATAAGTCTTCCCCACTCCGTTTCAGTTGGCTACTGCAATGAAATACTAACCCTTTTTGAATATTGGGATTAAGGTATTAAACAGGATTTTATTTTTTTAGCCTTCCCGTGAATTAAATCAGGAGCTACTGTTGTTGTAATTTCGGGATTAGCATTTGGACAGATGCAATTTTCAGAAAAATTCTGATCATCAGTACTATTAATTATTGAGACCGAGGCTCTCCTGGTTGGCTCCCGTCAGCGCCTCCTCACATCAGTGGCTGACAGCATCACCATCCATGGTTGAACACTTCACCTTGCTAAGCCAGTCCAGAGCCTTGGGGTCTTGTTTGACCCTCAACTATCCTCAACTATCCCATGTCTGCACCATGACCCGCTCTGCCTTTCCCACCTCCGCAACGTTGCCCGGCTCCGGCACTGCTCCCACCCTCTGGAACTCCATCCCGCAGTCCCTCCGTCTCACCCCCTCCCTCGCCACCTTCAAGACCTACCTCACGACCCTTCTCTTCGACCGTGCTTTCGATCTCCCTCCATTCAGCTACCTTAAACGTACTGTGATGTGCAATGCAGGAATAGGACAATACTTTAGGATTGCTTTACTATTGAGCATGCAAATACAGGACGCCCCTTTTAGAATGTGCTCCGGTTGAGCATAGGTTCACTTAAAGCATGATTCTATGGACCCTGGAAATATTGGAAATGCGATACATCCAGCGATACTTCCTGACTAGCTGGCTTCCTGTGCTTAAAACATGACCAACTTCAGGGTTGCACTGATATCTCTTCCTGTAAACTGCACATAGTTATATGTCCAGGAATTGCTTGCTGATATCACTTCATGAAGTAATGTCAGCTGCACTTTCTGAACATAACTTCAATCTGATGAAATGGATGTCGGCCATTTTTTTTGCTTAATTATTCTCTGAGATATTGGACCCAGGTAACTGTTATATCAGGGCTCAGTACTTACATTTTTAAAAGCAAAAGAAATGGAATTCTATGTTTTATATATAGGAGCAAGAAGGTAACGGGACTACTTTAGAGGTCCAATCATTGATGTGCGCCTCAGATTGAGGGATCCCATCCTACCAGGGCCATGAGGATCCCCACCGAGGTTCATTAGAGCGCTAAATTGCGAATGGTCCAGTAAATTGACTCTGAATTTGTGTGAGGCATTGCTTGACCACAGTTAAAATGTTGCATCCAGTTTTCAATTCCAAATATACAAAGGATCCCAGAGCCATGGAGAACATAAGAACATAAAACTATACGTGAGAAGGTTTAGTGAAGATTCACTCAGGTATTACAAAATAATGGTTAGAAGATTTTTATTTACACACATGTTCATTAGAATATGCAATGGCTTACCAAGGATAATTCTTGAATCCACTCACACCATTGAAAAGGGAATTGAATAAATACTTTGAGTATAATAATATTAAAGGACATGGTAAAAGAGCGCCAGGGAACAGAATTAAAATATAAATACTAGTGGCAGAGCTATCTCCCCAAGACGTGATGGGCCAAATAATCTGCCATGTTCTGGGAACGTTTTATTATGGGTTCACAATGTTTGAAGCTTTGCAAGTGGCAAATTAACTTAAATGGCAAATCTGTTAAGTTTGTTAAACATTTGCAGCAGCCTTCAATGAACATTTTGGAGATTAAAAGGAATGGAAATCCTTATTTGAACTTTCCTCGATTTGTAGACCGCTATTGCACAGTATCACTTTATTACCTGTATCCCAGGTGAAGCCATTTCTAATAATAATATTTCTTAGATTTGGTATATTGTAGTGTCTTTCACGTCTGGAGGAAGTCTCAAAACGCTTCACGGGATGTACAGTAAAGTGGAGTGACTGTTTTTTCTATTGTTTATTGGAATGCTTTTTTTCATGTCGTGCAAACATTGCTTACTGAGTATTAAATTTGCCTTTGTATCAACACCTCATTGATCTATAGAAGTCACAAGATCTTCTAAATCAGGAAACAGTTTAATCCTTGCTGGATGTGCAGGATGTTACAGTATCAAAAGGACTCACTCTAATGAAAGTTAAAACAGGAGATTGGAATCTTTTTAGCTCACTCTTCAAGAGTGCATTACGTTAGATTAACTGGTTACTCTTTATAAGTTTTTATATAATTTTGTTCACTTGTTATCTGTTGGAGCTGTGGTGTTTACTGTATTATTGAGATTTTTTGAAATTAGCAGCAGATTTTAAATTATGTAACTGGATTAGAGTTCAGGTCCTCATTATATCACATTTATGAAAGGAAAACAATATCATTGATTCATTGACAATTTTCACTTAATCTTAAAACAATAGCAATATTTAGTGGATTTCTGCAAAACTCTAATCTCTTTAGGATTGTGGTTATATACAAAGTGTTGTTTGAGCACTTCGTAAATAGCCTGTAACCACTAGAGGAGACTTATTTTAATTTTCTCTACTGATTTTTTTTTAAATTGAAAGGGGATATGATAGATATATCTGTTGATAAGATTCTGAAGGAGCACAACATGGTTTAAAAAAAAGGGGGGTGGTGGGATTATGGGAAATTTCCTTTCATTGGGGAATCATTAATGAGGATACAAAACCTCGTGATTTTCCGAATAATTAGAGGAGAATTTAAAAGGAATGCTTTCCATTAAAGCCTTGTTAGAGTGTATATAATAAATCACAAGTAGCTATTGAGGTTGGATCAATAGAACCATTCAATAGGGAATTGGATAAGTAACTGATAAGTAAAAATATTAAGAGTTATGCGGGAAATGCTGGAAGTAGGTTTGAGAAAAATGGTAAGTTACCAAGCAGTAGCACAGACACAATGGGCCTGCTTATGTGCTGGAAATGTATGCTTCTATTAGATCTTTCATTCTTGTGTGTTTCCTGTGATAATAGCATATATTACAGAATTATTTACAAAACTCTTATACAAAATAGTATTTTGTTTCTTGCAGATGAATACCAGAGTATATTCTATATTCTTAAAAAGAAAGCCAATTAAATGGGAAAAACAAAGGGGTTGGTAGTTGTGTGTCATTTTGAACACAATTATACATCAATAGTCATAGTTGGATTAAAAAGTGTCAAGATAATTATTGTGAGGTGAAAACACAAATGTTATTTTCCCAATTTTAGAATAATATTGCAGTAATTTTCCCTAATGGTTTCCAAATTTTCTTTACATTGTGTCAGCTATCTCTCTCTCTCTCTCTTTCTCGCTTTCTCTCTGTTTGAAATGTGTGTATAATATTTCAAATTCTGTGCTTGAAGGTGTGATTGTATTGAATTCTGTTCAGTGCAAGTTACATAGCAGGGTCTTCCAGTCGTAGTTGTAATTTGGGACCAAGGTAATATTGCTGGCCAAGTCTTGTTTTTTTTGTGGAACTAGCAGCAATGATTAACCCAGAATCCAATTCTTATGTAGCATAACGTAACAGTGAAAATTAAATCTTTTGGAGAACAAAGTCTTTATTTGGAACAGTTGTGCGGCAATGCAGAGGAAATGTTAATTTGTGCAACTTTAGAAAGGTTTGCACAATATGACTCCAACACAACTTCTATGATTTTATGTAAAATCTTTTGAATTGGACTGCGAGGTCAGAACTGGAGGGTTTAAGTTTCAAATAAAAAAAACAAGACTAGTAATTCTTATACTTTTGCCCTTTACATAAATCACCAGATCAGAAGATTGATTTGGATGAAGAAGGCATTCGGCCTATTTCATCTCATCCTTCCAGAATCCTATCCTACTGTCCTTAGCATCAAGCTGGTTTTTAAAGAAGTTCAGTGTCCTGGCCTCAACCACTTTATCTTGACAACTTGTTCCGGTTGTTAATTACCTTCTGAGTAAATGAATGTTGTGAATAAAAAGCTTCCAACAATAACTGTTGATTAGCATTGATTAACTGCTTCAAAACATAACTATCTGGGTGAGAATGGTATCAAGGGACACAGGCAGGCTGAGAGGAACAAATATTCAATCAGAGAGTTATTTTTGTGTTGCTGGGATTGGAAGCAGTGGTGAAGGGCGGAATGTTTTCTGTGGAAGAAAGAATTTGATTAGAGGAGATGGAAAAATATTTTTATTGCCTTTCGAATTCAGAATCTATGCAGAACTTTTCCCCACAAGAAAGAGTGGAAGGGGTGAAGTCCGTGCTAGTATATTATTTGTTTGGACTGTAGAAGGAATGACCTTGGATCATGTTCTTAAAAATTAGAAATTACAAAATAATTACTCTCAAAATAATTTAGTTGTGAAATGCGAAATTGCACGCATGGGTCCTGCATAGGAAAACTGTGTCCTTGGTAACCTTGTGCACAATTTAGCATAATCCTGGCTTGTGCGGTTAACTGGATTTTTTTAAAATTCAGTATTTTGTAGCCTTGCTGGGCTCTTATTGTGTTCGCCTGGCTCAGTTGGTAGAGGTTCGACCTTTTCAGCCAGAATTTTTGGGGATCATGCTCTACATTGGAAGTTTGAACTCGTACAGTTTCAGATGAAACTCTAATGCATTGCTAGGAATGTGATGCGTTGTTGAATGTACCCTGAAAAGTTACGATCCTGTCTGCCGGTTCAAGTGGGTGTTAAAGATCCCATGCCCCTATTTAAAAAGAGAAAGGAGTTCTCCTTTCTTGTTGGTCATGGCCAACAATCCCCAGAAATTGGTCTTTCACATGGTCCTTCACATAGATGTTTCCTGAGTGCAAATTGGCTGTTGCCTTTTACCAAAAAGTGCACAGTCACTGGACTTTACTGTGTATCCTGTGAAGGGCTATGAGATGTCTACTCTGTCAAATGTAAGGATAATAATTACAAATTTGAGTAACAATTTCAAAACCTTAATTTAAGGAAAAATCTCATCTTGTACTCTGGTGGGGGGAGAAATGTGGTAACTTTGGAACTCTACATCAAACACTGCCAGCCAATTAAATAATTTTAGTGAAATAAGATATTCTTTCTAATGAAACCAACCAAGCATCAATTATTTGTTTCTCAGCAATAACCCACGAGGGAACATTAATGTCTATTTTTACACTCTTGCACATCTTATTGAATATGATGCAGTTATGCCGATTTGTTTTGTTTTTGTCTGCCTGCACAAAGTGTTTGTATTATCTATTCATTTGGCACACAAGAATGTTGCGTTTTCAAATTACACAACATGAGGAAATACATTTTTTGATAATGTCTTATTACTTTGAAACCTCTAAAAACATTTAATAATGATCATCTGGGGTAGGGATTGTCTTTGGAGGCAAATATGTATTTATTATTTTGGTCACCTGGATGTCTAATATATACGGAAACCCATCACCGTACTTAAGAGTATCAAAACCAACTGAGTTCCGTGCATTCCACTGCGTGGAAATTCCAGAGATATTTGTTGGAATGGAATGCACATTCTCCTTGGAGGGAAGCATCCTGCTTACCTAGTTCCAGAGAGTACTAGGCGCAGGTTGGCAAAAGCCAATGTGTGTGTTGGGGTACTGCTGGAATTTAACCAGTTAAAACCACGTAGCTTGCCGCTGAAAATGGCAAGCTTTCCTGCTTGTCCAGCTTGGACAACCCTGCCTTTTAGGCCTTTATCTTGTAGGATTAATGGGAGCTGAGTGGGAAGAGTCCCTGCTCCTAATTGACTGGTCTGTCATTCTAAGTCCCGGTGTGCCAGGCTCGCTGTGCTGTCAACAGCACTGCCCCGGACTACTGCGGCCCCGCCTGGCTCAGGAACTAGATTATCAAGATCATCACAGGCTTGAAGCTGACTTTCCGTTGCCAAATATGTCACTTTGGAGCGAGTTCAGCTTATCCCCCACCCACCTGAAGGACATCCAAGAAAAAGGGTTTTGAGCCCTCACGAGGTGGATGGCCTAAATTTTTGCCTTCATCGTTTATGAATAGGCAAGCACAAACCATAAAATGCATGAAAATGCATGTTTGGAATATAATAATTATAATTCTTGCATTTGATTTAGCGCTTTTCATGTCTTCTAGACGTCTCAAAGCGCTTCACAGAATATACTGTAAAGTGTATATTTGTGGACGAAAAGCGGCAGCCAATTGCGCACAGCAATTACATGTTTACAGAAATTACATGTTTATTCTGAGAGTTGGGGCCATTATGCAAGAAGAAAGTGGCTGGCAAAAAGTTTACAGTTGGCTAAATCTCAGCAGTCCTATTCTATGATTTATACAGGTGGAGTGCGAATTGGTACAGTGTTCATGTATAGAACTTCAAGTTCTGAAGATTAAACGGCAGCTCTGATCTCACTCTTTTCCACACTCATGACTAAATCCGCATACCAAGCTTTGTATGCAAAACACCTACCTTCAGAATTTAAAAAACAACCACGGGGAATACATTTCTTACTGACTCAATCATATTGCAAAAATTGTTCTTCATAGCATTTGTTTTTTTTTGCACTAATCTGCTGCATTGGGAAAATGATCACCATAATAGAACCTGTTTATTGGGGTCCAAGTTTGTAGTTGCTTGTTGAGGTATACTGTATGTTGAAATGTATCGATTTGGAGAAGTTCCAGGTTACATAAGGTAGATTAAGTATGTGTTTTTAAAAGAGAAACAATTTAGAGAATGGTTTACACATTTAAAACAAAGTCTTCACATTCTGGAGAATATTAGCCACAGGTTGATGAGAGCCAAGACTTGAGGACCCCAGAGAGTGTGTTGGGGTATAGCTCAAACCTACATAGCTTGCCATTGAAAGCACAATGCCACTGCTTGCGCAACAAGGACCTGCTCAGACATGCGTCACTATCCGTTAAGTGAGTATTCCACCTAATGGAGGAGTGGATCTTGAGCAGCATCTTCTTACCAATTAAGGTTAATACTAGACCCTGGATTATGAGCGTGTGTTCACAAGCACAGACTTTACATATCCTTTCAAAAGCTGCCATAGCCAGCCTCAGAGATTCCTCCTCATTTATTCACCAGTCATCTGCCTTGAAGATGATGGGAGGGCCTATACAGCATAACTTGTGTAGACCCAGTCACCATGATATTCTAGAGATCCAATCCCATTTATGTTACATGTGGAGGATATGTACCAAATCCAACGTTTAAATGAACTAAATAAGATGAATAGTGAAGTCACAGATTGTCAGATAAGCATTGGATCCAGTGTTCACACGTAGTGGTAAATGGGATCTACAGTGTAGATAAAGAAAATTGAAATTCAGAATAGTTAGGAAAATGCAGTACAGGTAAAATTGAGATATTTAATTGACACAGGTGACAACAAAATGTAGTGACACATCATAAGGCTTGATATTGTTTCCCGAGTATTTGAAAAAAGCTCAGCAATCATTCCTGCAGGTGTAGTTGTAAGCATTTAATTAGTTTTCTTCAATCTGCCAATGCCAGAGGGATGTCTGTTTAATGTGCAATTTTCTGTGGTGGATGGGTAAATGGTTGTAAACAGTAGCATCTTTTACCAAGGCCACAAGAGAATGAAGTGGTTTGTAAATTTGTGTCTCTTGATTATTGTCTCAGGGACTGAACAGTGTAGTTCATGATGCAAAACCCAAACCTGGATGCTCGAGCACAGAAGGCAGAAACCCAGGCTCACAATTCACTGCCATTTGTGGCTCGAGCACCTCCGCACCTACCATCTCTCCCTTTCACAGGCCCAAACTGACTTTTACTCCAAAGTCATCCTGAAGGCAAACAACAATCCAAAAACACTTGTTTTCCACCATCCATCACCTCCTGCGTGCAACCCCTCAAGCCCCCTCTATCCTCACATCAAGCGCCAAGCGCGAAGAGGTCCTAAACTCCTTTGCCTCAAAAATTGAGAACATCCCCATGGCTGCATCGTCCTCCCCCACCCCCATCCCCTTCCACCCCATCCAGACCATCCATACCGCCTTCTCCCTCCGCCATGGCTCCTGCCACTCCCCCCTCTTTACACTCCTTTGCCCCATTTCTCCCTCCTCCCTCTCAACCAACTGTTACCTTGAACCCCTCCCCGCCCAGCTGCTGGTCACTCAACGCCCCCTCCTCTCCCCCCTGGTGGCTGACACGGTCAACCAGTCTCTCTCCTCAGGCTCTGTTCCACTCTCCCTGAAAACCGCTGTTATCACACCCGTTCTCAAAATACCCACCCTCGATCCCTCGAATCTCGCACACTATCGTCTCATCTCCAGCCTACCCTTCCTTGCTAAAGTCCTGGAACGCATTGTTGCAGGTCAACTTCAGTCACACTTCTCTCTCCACTCCCGCCTCAAGCCCCTGCAGTCTGGTTTTTGCCCTGCCCACAGCACAGAGACAGCCCTTGCCAAAGTCACAAACAACGTCCTCTCTATCTGTGACCAGGGCTTCCTCTGTCTCCTCGTCCTCCTCGATCTCTCTGCCATGTTCAAAATGGTTGACTATGCCATCCTACTCCATCGGCTCTCCTCCCTCATCTACTTTGGCTGTTTGTGGGACATTGCTATGCGCAATTGGCTGCTGCATTCGCCCACAAATATACAGTCAATTCACTTTACAGTATATTCTGTGAAGCACTTTGGGACGTCTAGAAGACGTGAAAAGCAAGGATTATTATTACTTTAGTGGGACTGCACTCGCATAGTTCGAGTCCTACTTAACCAACCGCCTCCATTTCATCATTTCTCCTCCCGCCCCAGCCCGGTCACCTGCAGGGTACCCCAGGGTTCCATCCTTGGCCCTCTTCATTTCCTTATCTATATGCTTCCTCTGGGAATGTCACCCACAGTAAATTTCCACATGCATGTGGATAACACACATATCTACTTTGCCTCCTCCAGTACCAACTCCATGGAGGTTTGGTCCCAGAATTCAGATAAAACAACAAATTACATTATGTACAATAATATTAATTATTATTATTAACACGGTGTACAATAACATTAATACAAATCAAGAGGTGATATTTTGGCTTTGTATGCCAGGATTTACTTTTGTATTTTGCGGGTTATTTTGTCATTGTTTGGTCATTTGCCTATCAAATTCAATTTGATTATTTACTGAGGTAAGCAAACCTACAATACAGTAGTTTGGCCTTTTATTGCCCTTGCCTCTGCAGTAATGAGGTCACCCTATACTAGATCAAGTGAATTCAATTGTTGGCCAGTCATCAAATGTAAGTAACCTTTAAAAGTGCACTATATTCATGAAAGTGCTGGACAATTCATTTTCATCAGTGCAGACACACAATTAAATAATGTGAATCAAATTGCCTTATCCTGCATTACATGCAGAAAACAACACATAGCTCTTATATCCCTCCTATCCAACCGCAAAAGCTTGTAAAAACCCATTTTCACAAAAAGGCTACTTTGAATTATGGTAATACATTTTTGAACAAATTCAGTAAATTTGATTCACAAAATGGGAGTAAATCACAACCTATGTTAATTTTAGAAAGAGAAACAACAACTTTGAAACCTATGGACACAAAGCTAAGGACCGTAAGCACAAGGAAGATTTGTTTCATTTTCGTTGTGCTGAAAGTTTCTTTAGTTAACAGTATTTTAACATTTTAATATAGTTTTTTTATTTTGCTTTTTGCAATGTGCAATAAGTATCTTTTTAATTAACTTGTATTGCTGAATCCTGAATCTTTTTCAATTTAATAATACAAGTAGGATTGAAAGCAGCACTGTGTAACACAAGTTAGCTAACTATTGCAGTATATTTCATGATCAGAGAAAGAGGAAGGTTGTATCTCAGCAACAATGGAATAGTTGAATTTATTTTGACCCTGAAAATGTTTGAGTAAAGAAAGTATTAGCATTTGCAGACTGCTCACTTTTGCACTATAGTGGAATCAGGTTAGTTATATATATATATATAGAGAGAGAGAGAGAGAGATAGAGAGAATAATTTGTACAAAAATACCATGTTTCTTAGCCAGAATTTCTTTGTGAAAGCTATTACAAAAGTATAAATTGTATCGAAAAACTTTCCAAAGTTTGTGTTGGATTTTTCGCCAGTTATGAATGTTCCAGTAAATATTGCAATTGAATGTAAAACAGTGACTATGGTAGAAACCTGATAAACTGGTTGAATACAGTATGGTGCATGGCCTGGGAGAATTTGAAGAGGGGCTAAATTAACTTATAACAATAGGGAGAGAGTGACCACTTCTTTCAATCAAATCAGCAAAAAAGATACTGATTAACATTTTACTTCTGTTTTTGTTTTGCTTCTTCAATGTTTTTGTTTTAACAGTACTAATCACATCATCAGGGAATTGTCTTGGGAAGACCTATTAAAGCTAATGCATATCAGTATAGAAAGACAGATGAAATGTGATTATCGAAGCATAAAGCTTGCAAAGTAGTTTAGGCAGATTTGTCAGATCAAAATGTGATTTTAACTAGTGATTAAATTTGGATTGGAATAACTACATTCAACATTTTACACTGAAGGACTAATCCTTGACACCATCAATTAAAGTACAATACAATTTACATTTATATAACGCCTTTCACATCAAGAGAATGTCTCAAACCATTTTACAAACCTGGGTGGGAACCCAAGCTGGGGGTGCGAGCCAAGGGAGGTGGGGATGGGAAAGGTGACTGAAAGCACGGTCAAAGAGGTGTGTTTTGAAAAGTGCCTTGAACAGGATAGGGAAGGATCAAGTCAGAGTGGACTCCGAAGTAGAATTCCAGAGAGCAGGGGCAGAATGGCTGAAAGCTCACTCACTTATGGTGGGGCGGATAGGGTGGGGGACATGAAGCAGGCAAGCAGGCCGATGTTCACTGAAGTAGTTAAGAAGCAGTTTAACCAATAAGAAATTTAATTATGTACCTGCAATTTTCCACAGCATTCCAGAATTAAGTCAGGGTTATTGATGTCCATTCATATTATTTTTTTGTAGCATCTTGTGCCAGAAGCAGTCTTGCTACTCAGATTACAAACATCTTGGAATACTATAGCTCAGTGATTAGAGCATTCGCCTCGCAAGTGAGAGACCTGGGTTTGATTCCCTCAGGGCAAAATGTTGGGCAAGTTGTCTTACTCCACACACCTCTGCTTACCTAGCAGTAAGAAGGAACCCGTTGGTTGGCGGATTACATTTCTGGGGGTAATAATTCCTTCAAAAAAAAGAATAAGTTGGTCACTTCAATCCACGACTGTTTGTGGGACACTGCTGTGTGCAATTGGCTGCCGCGTTTCGCCCACAAATATAGTCAATTCACTTTACAGTCTATTCTGTGAAGCGCTTTGAGATGTGAAAAGACGTGAAAATCGCTGTATCAAATGCAAGGATTACTGTTATTATCTTGATGGATTTTTGGGACGGGGGGTAGCTGCAGGTGCTGCACAAGACTATAGGTGGAAAAATGGATCATGGGGAGGAATCTTTTATAGGAGATAAGATCAGGATTGTTACAACAAAGCCTGGGAAAGAAGCCATATCTGTTTTTAATTAAATATTTATTGGTCAGTTTGAGGTAGTGGAAAATTTAAGGTACTTGAGAACCAGCACTCACAATGTTAGTTAATTTGATACTGTGATACAATTAGAAATAAGAGATGCTAACGTGAATATATATATCCTTTCTAGTTTATAGAAAAGCAGATTCTAGAGTTGCAAAGAATTATGGAATGAAAATGCCAAATGGAAATAGAGGGATACTTTCACGAAGGTCCAATTTAAATATATGCCATATAATCTAGAAAGTTAAAACCTATGTGTAAATGGAAGTGAAATGATCAACTCGTTACCACCTTCCTCGTGGGGGAGATTCGGAGGGTCTCATTGTAGCTGAACTGGCTCCAAGGTGGAATGTCAGAATCAAGCGAACCTTATGTGGCAGTCTCAGGCGGGTCTGTAGTACTCTAGAGCACTGCTGATGATAGCCCAGCTAGCCCCTTTAAAGAAATTAAACTAGAAATTGGGTGAGCTAAACCTATAATCAACAGGAAATCCAAGGGTAGTCCCAAGTGAATGAAATATGGCTAATGGTCCAATTTATGAAAAGGATCAGTAATAAAGTCCTGGGAATTTATAGACATGATGGTTAACCTATATAGTGGGAAGGAAAACAACGGAATCTATTCTTCGAGCATTCAATGAAAGTTCAGGCAAGCAACAGGAAATCTCTAGTGATTAAGAAAGTTGATGTAAATTGGATAATAACTTATTTAAGTAATAGGAAGCAAATGATAATGAACAATAATGTGATGATTCTAGTTGACGGCTGTGACAGTAGATGTCAGGGAACCATACAAGGACATCTGCTGTTTTACAATATCTATGAATAATCTTGCTGGAAATATGGGATGCATTCAGTTGTGTGGAAGAGCAGAATACTTTGAGTTACGGAATAAATTTAGAAAGCTCTAGAGACTGAGTTTAAAAAGTAATAATATTAATCTTTTTTATACAATTTGAATTCAGTTGGATGCTAAAATGTCCCTGCTTCATTATTTTGGGTTACAATAACAGAATATCTTAAATATTAAATTGGGGAAACGGGGAGTTGTAGAGATTAATGCATTGAAACTAGAGTTTGAATCCACACCAGCTGGTCTCTATTCTATGGCTCTAAATAGCTTTTATTGCTTGTTCCTGGTTCCCTGTGCTTTATTCATTGTTATTTTGTTCAATTATATCTAATTGTTCACTCAGTCCATGGCTGTTTGTGGGACATTGTACAAATTGTACTGCTGTGTGTGCATACACACAGTCACACCACTTTACAGTATATCCTGTATCTCACTTTGAGATGTCTCAGTGACGTGATAGGGCACTATATCAAATGCAAGGATTATTAAGAATTGATAGCTCTTTTTAATTTAAATATCTCTAAGAAAGTGACCTAATATTGCTTACATACAATGTAAATTGGGTTTTAGGTTTCTTTAGATTTCATTACTGGGGATTTACGACTGTTAAATCTGGGGATTTCTTGACTGGTTAAATGGCCTACTCCTTTTCCTATGTTGCCAAGTGAAATGAGTCACGACTGAAGTAAACGTGTTGTTTACTTAAGTAAATGCTGTTTTGATGTTATCTCTTTGGTTGAAATAAAACTGTTTTGTGACTATTCTTTTACTACCCATTCCAGTATAATTTGGGTGTCAGTGCCAGTACATGAACTCATTCTGTAGTACGTGGAACAATGTTTCTTTCCCTCTTCCCCTCTCCCAGTTCATTGAGTGAATGCACAGAATTGTGTAACACTGAGGAAGATGAATCAAAAGCTCAGTGATTATATTCTTTGATATTCACCAGCTGGTAGGAGATTATTCAAGGAAGACCTTGGAGGTCTTGTTTCTTTAAACCCTGGCCATGGACAACATTGTGTGCCCTGGATCTGGTCTGGAAGATAGTGGCAATCGCTTGCACACTTTATGTATAGCACTGTCGCTCACAATATGTGTTGGAAGGATTTCTTGGTACTTGCTATCCATTCAGGGAGTTTTGACCATGTTTCTTTGCTGCCTGAATGATGACCAGCTTTGAGAGGGAAGAGGGGGATAGAGCGAAGAGAGGGTATGAAAATTGTGGAGTCCAATAGCATAATGGTTAGCGCGCTCGCCTCACAAGCGAGAGGACCTGTCTTCGATTATCAGGGGAGCAAAATCTCAGGCAGAAAGTAGGAACCCAGTCGCTTGTTGGTGGGCGGGCCAATTTCCACAGGTAATAATCTCTCCAATAAATAAATAAAAATTGGTCCTTCAATCCATGACTGCTTGTGGGACACTGCTGTGCGCAGTGTTTCGCCAACAAATACACAGCCACTGCACTTTATAATATATTCTGTGAAGTGCTTTGAAATGTCTCGAAAACATGATAAGGTGCTATATCAAATGCAAGGATTATATTATATTGTAAAGGTTTATGGATTGAGATGACGACGTGTCTGGTGAAGAGAGAGTGGAGCTGAGTTAATTCCCTTTGGTAGACTCGGTGATGTAATATTGGTTCAGCTTCGTAGTCAACTATGTTTGTAATGGCAATTTACAAGGTTTTAGCTGGATAAAGTCCAACAGTACCCTAACACACACTCTGGGTCCCCAGGGCCTTGGTTCTTGCTAACCTGCCTACTAATACTCTCTAGGATTAGGTAAGCAGGATACTTCCCTATGGGGAGGAAGGGTGGAGGAGAGTGTGCCTTCCAATCCAGACATGTGTAGGTGGACATGTGTAGAACTATCTGGTTTGGATACTCTTAAGCGGGTGATGGGTTTTCTCATGTATCAGACGCTCAGCTGACTAAAAAAAGAATTGTTAGCTGTTTACATAATAATGCTGTACGCAACATCCTGGTCATCTGAAGCCTCAGTCTAGAGATGAAGTATTACATGACGTTATTCGGTACCTTTTTGTACTCCATCTCTTGTGGTAAACAAGATAACAATGCTTTTCTTCATCAGGTCAAAGCAGCACTGCCTTGAACACTGATATTAATGTTTCGAGGAGTGACAGTGATTATTTCTATGATTGCAGAATCAATGCACAATGGAAATTTTTGTTAGGAACATTTTCAGAGCTTTTGATCAGATTTTAAGCATTTCCATCTTTACACATTATCCAAAATACAAAAGATTCTGTATGGTGATTTGGAGGATTTTTCTTTGCAATATTAGTCCAGTAATAGCAGACATTATATTGTACGACAAGTATATTTAACAATCTGCATCTCAGCTGAACCATTTGTATTTTCTGCTCATTTGTATTTATTATTCAACATGATATAGGAAGTCTGAATGTTAACTAAATGTAGGAAATGGATTTGCCAAGGGTTTGGTCACTGTCCATGAATGTTTTTTATTTGAATTTGAATCTAGTCCAGGCTGACACCTTGGGACATCCTCTTGATATGAAAGGCACTATATAAATGCAAAAAAATGTTATCAGCCTGGCTCAGTTGGTAGCACTCTTACCTCCAAGTCAGAGCCTCTGGGTTCAAGTCCACATCACGACTTTGTATAGCCTTGGTGCAGTTTTAGGGGTATCTTTTGGATGAGACGTTAAACCAAGGTTCTGACTGCCTGTTAAAATGGACATTAAAGATCTCATGGTACTGTTCAAAAAGAGGACACTGTTTCCCGCAGTGTCCTTGGCCAATAATCCCTCTAATAAAATTGGATTTTGTGGCTGTTTTGTAGAATGTTGCTGCGCGTAATATATTTATTGAGTTTCCCCTCTTTCTCTGATGAACAGCCCCAACAATTAATACTTAACATTTCAATCGTGACTGAACCATAAACATGGCAAAATCAAACTTCTAACTGAAACCAAGCTTTGTATATTTAGGCATTTAAATTGTTTCTTAGTTAAATAGTTGTTTGCATACAAAACGGTCTGGAATGCACTGCCTGAAAGAGTAGTGGAAGCAGATTCAATAATAGCTTCCAAAAGGAAATTAGATTGGCACTTAAAAAGGAAGAATTTGCAGGCCTATGGGGTAAGAGCGGGCGAGTGGGTAGCTCTTTCAAAGATCCGGGACAGGCACGATGGGCTGAATGGCCTCCTTCTGTGCCTTAAAATTCTATGAAAACATTTCAACAACTTCATTCATATAATGGCGGGGCGAAATGTTGGGCAAGTTTCCTTACTCCACACGTCTTTGTTTACCTAGCAGTAAGTAAGAACCCAGTTGTTAGTTGATTGGCGGATCGCTTTTCCGGGGATAATAACCCTAAACAATATTAATAATTTGGTCACTCAATCCACGGCTGTTTGTGGGACACTGCTGTACGCAATTGGCTTCTGCGTTTCGCCCACAAATATACAGTCAATTCACTTTACAGTATATTCTGTGAAGCGCTTTGAGGGTCTGGAAGATGTGAAAAACGCTATATCAAATGCAAGGATTATTATTATATATACTGTAGTGCCCTTCACAAAGAGTGTCTTGGAGCGCATTACAGTGGCGAGGATTGGACTGTAAATGGGAGTAAGGGGAGATGACTGTGGTGAGTGGCAGGGAAGGTGTAAGTTTTATTGTAGAATTATTAGTTCTGTATTCACAGCATCTTACTTTTTAAATTTTATTTGTTTTAATATCTCGTTTAAATAGTTTTGTCTCCAGTCCATAGGCCTATTATTTTATCTGAATCAATTTTAAAAGACTATTTATTCTGATCTAACTTCTTTGGCACTTTGGCTTGAAGCTGCTTCACAAGATCACCCTTCCTTAAATTAGAGTAAAATTTCAGGTGGGGGAAGAGAAGAGAGATTTAGTACTGTGCCACGATTATATTGGAGGAGTTTCATCTGCTGGTCATGAGGTAAATATTTGCAAGAAGCCATTGGCAACAGTGGATTATGAACCTGCATCTTTGTAACATTTGAGATATATTTCTGTTTTGAAATACTGTTGGCAGCAATGATGTATGGTGGCCGACTTTTATACCTAAACTTTCTAATTTTAAATACTAATTCATTTTTGTACATGATGTGAATGTTCAAGTGTGTCGGGGCTGAGAAAGTTTTAATAACTTTTTTTGAATCTGCAAAGCATGTAACCTGCAGATGCTTTCTGTTTTGGGGAACTTGTATAGCTTCAGTAGTTTGTCAATTGAAGATGTAATGACCGGTTTTCTAGACAAATGTGGTAACCATTTTGTGGACAGCAAGGTTTATAATCTTACATGCGAGAGGATGTCTGAAAGCTCTTCACAGGATATACTGCAAAGTGAAGTAGCTGTACCGTGAGCAAACATGGCAACTAATTTGCACAACGCAGTGCCCAACAAATAGCCATGAGGTGAATGACATTTTGATTTGGGAGATTGTTGGCCGGGAGACTGGGAGAAACTCGCTTCTCTTTTCAAATAGTGCCATGGAATTTTTAGCATCCACCTCAGCAGGCAGATGGGGCCGTGGTTTAACATCTCATCCCACCGTTCAATGATTGTGCACAATGGTGAGGGACAAGGGAGAAAGAGATGTAGCGTTTTGTGACTGTAATTGCTTTTTTTTTTAAAAAACACAACTTAAGTACCAAACTCTGTCTATATTTTGCACCAAACTCACAATAATGCAGAGCAGATTGAATGAATGGCCCAATTGCTTTTGAACTGTGCATTCTGATTGCCCAAGAAATTCTAAACTATTCCATCTTTTTGTTTTGCAGATGGTCAGCCTGCTGCTGATCGGGATTGCAGCATGGGGTAAAACCTTTGGACTTGTTACAAGCTTTTCTGTGGTGGCAGGAGTGATCGGAGTGGGAATCTTCCTGTTCCTCATTGCATTGATTGGATTGCTTGGAGCTATTAAGCACCACCAGGTGCTGCTCTTTTTTGTATCCTTTAAACGGGCATTGAGTCATTAACTGTTCATAAATTTTATCTGATTTACTGATTTGAGAAATACAGATGGTTCAAACATGTACCCCCTAGACTGCTAGCAGATAAATCTACAGGGAATCTTGCCACTTTGTGCCCACTAGTCCTATACATATTAAAGCACTGTAGCTAAACTGAGAATAAATACCAGTTACGTTATGGCAATAAGCTAATCAAACAACAGGATTGCCAAATGCATAACAGCGACTACCTGATCATATGTGGTAAGGTCATCACAATTGGTCAAGCTACAGATCTTCAGTCTTGAGGGGAGAAGTCTTAGATGGTATCTTATTAGAGGTATACATATTTTTGAATGGGATTGAGAAAGTAAACCCAGAACTTTCAGATGTATTGAGACAACAGAACAAGAGAATACAGGTTAATGGCAATTTCAGGGCAGACTCCAGTGAACTTATATGATGCATCATAATGTCCTCACATTTTGACTTTGCATGGCTTTCACGTGATGGAACATCTATTACGTGCTTCAAACTTTAATTAAGCCTTGTACAAGTAAGATAGGTAGAACTCCCCTAGTGTGAGAACATTGTCTTCAAAAATAATTAGAAGCTAATATATCTGCTGGATGTAATTTAAGGAATTGTTTTTGTTAACCACCATGTTTCAGAAATTGGAAATCATAATTTAAATTGAAAATGATTGTGAATGTTCAAAAGGCTTGTCCTCGTGACTGAATTGATACATTGTTGTGTATTTTGAGAAGAGAGACTGGTATCTTTGTCATTGTGTGCATTAGTTCTGACTGTTAAAGAGGTGGTGAATATTGTGTTTAATATTTTATTAGTGGTTAATTATTTATTTAAACATTTGGTCTGTAGCAACATCTTACAATAAACTAAGGAAAATTACAAGTAATTAATCTAGTCAATGATTTATACTCTAATATTGCTGTGTATCACATATAGTAAGTTTTACCCTTTTCTTCCTTGACTATTTCCCTTTAGTATATGATCATTTTGTTTTTGTTGTTTGTGGTGCAATTCTCTATCTCTTGTGCTAGCCTGGCCCTCAACCAACATCAACAGGTAAAAAAAGAGAATGTTCATCATTCTGCACTTAAAATGTTCTTCACTTTTTTCTGATTGATAAATGTTTTGATGCAGCTGCTCAGCTCATATATGCGTATGTATCTGGGTTGGTCACTGGGTGGCTATTATTTAAATGACACAAATCCTGGTCTTCCTGCAAACCATTGAGTTACACAGGTAGTACTCTTCAGTCTTGTTAACTATTAACTAATGATATAGTACATGTTAACTGCCCCTATCTTGGGGGAGGAGGCGGATGTTGCAAGATTAACAGCGTGGTGAATCTTATCTTTGTTTTTCCATCCAAACATGAAGTGTAGTCCTGGGCACTTGATACTTTGGTGCAACTGCGGAAGATGGGAAGTGCAATACACAACATGCCTGAGGCAAATGCCATTTTCATGCCTTTCAAAATTTTGAAGCCCCAATAAAATGTGTTATCAGAGGTATTTTATAGAGACAAAAGTGCAAAAGCTTGCTGAGTTACAACATATCCAGAGTGACAAGTTATCAGAGGATAACTAGTCACCTTATGGGAAATAACTAAGATATTGAGTGCGTGATGAGTTATGTGAGGTATCCAGGGCAAGTTTCACTCTATGTAGTTTACAGTATGACAGGACTTGGAAGAGCAGACCAGTTACTGGGGGCATGGAATCCTCCCACACAGCTCCTATTATCCTTGCAAGCCAAAGCCCTAACGGGTAGGATGGACCTAGCTGGACAAGTAGTGAGAAAACTTGACAGACAGTGCTATCAATGGCAAGGTATGCGGTTTTAGCTGACTAAATTCCAGCAGTATCCCAACGCATTCTCTGGGGCCCCCAAGCTTTGGTTTCTACCAAAGTGCACCTTGCTTTCCAGAATTAGGTAAGCAGGATGTGTCCTTCCAGGGAGAGAGTTGCTTTTATTCTGACAATCTATCTCTGGGAATTCCATGTGTAGGTGGGATGCATGGAATTCTTAGTTTGGATGCTTTTAAACACGGTGGTGGTTTTCCGCATGTGTCAGATAACTGGCTGAGCAAAAAAAAATTAGTAAATACAGTGTACACAACTTCTTATTTTTTTATTTACAATAATTAAATGTGAGAAAGTGTACAACTGCAGTGCTTGCAGAATGCTGATGAGAAATGCAAAGCAATACTGTTTTTTGACCAGAATAATCTGCTGGAGGTGGGATGGAATAAATCGTTTGAAACCAGAATGGACGTGGAAGAATACTTCAACTGCTGCGGATTTAACACGAATATGGAGAATAATGGAACCTGCAAAGCAGTAAGTAGAATTGATCTGTAATGGTCAGGTATTAGAGGATACAGATGAATGACAGAGGGACTATGATGCAATGTCACTTGCTGTTTCCTATCTTTTGGAGAAGGAGGAAAAGGCTGAAATTTAAGATGCCAAGAAAACAACTATTTTATCTTATTAGTATCATGGGATCTGACAGATTAATCTAGCCCCAGTTATCTTGATGGGTTCGTGTGTAGGATGAACATTTGGTGTATTTGGTCCCTTTTCCCTTCCCTTTTCAAATAGTCCCATGGGATCTTGATTGCATAATAAAATGTTGGTAGAGAAAACTAGGTCAATGTTAAATTTACTGCATCCAAGGACTACTTTAACTTTAAAAATAAATGTATATATTATTGCAGACCATTTTATAGAACAAATATATTATCCCTCTATTGTGGTGGAGTCACTTGAATAAAAAATAGACATTCTGGACCTATGGTCTTATCTGAAGGACCGCACCTCTGACAATGCAGCACTCCCTCAATGCTGCAATGGACCATATGCTCCTAAGTTCCTGACACGGGACTTGAACCCACAACCTTTTGACCCAGAGACAAGAGTACTACCAACTTTCAATTCTGCTGGTCGTTCTTCAAATAGTGTCTCATGCTGGAAGGGGAGATTATAATGTGGAACAAATAATCATCCTGTTTTTTTCTTTGTTTAGCGCTGCATCGAAAGCGATAACTGTCCAACGTGTGGGCCGATCCTAAAAATGCACGCCGGGGAAGTCCTGAGATATGTTGGTGGTATTGGACTTTTCTTTAGCTTCACTGAGGTCAGTAAACTTATCAAAAAAAATAAGCAGCTGTATTGCCAGGAATGGTGATAACATATATTTTAGACAACTAAAATCCTAATTTTAGAAAAATAATGATACGCTAGGCTAACCTTTCTGTTGCATTAATGATGCTTGTTGCGATGAGGTCTGCACAGTTTGCAAGTTTGTGAACTTTGTTGTAATAATCCTTGCATTTGATATAGTGCCTTGTTATCCTGGTAATATAATAATAATCCTTGCATTTGATATAGCGCTCTTTCACGTCTTCTCGACATCTCAGTATGTCTCAAAGTGCTTCACAATTCACTGTGAAATGCAGTAACTGTATATTGTGTAGTCAAACACTACAGTCGATTTGTACACACAATGCCCCACAAACAGAAAGGGATTGAATGATCAGTTTTATTTGGGAGACTGCCAGGATAGCAAAAAAAACTCTTCCCTTTTCAAATAGTCCCATGGGATCTTGACTGCATAATAAAATGTTGGTAGAGAAAACTAGGTCAATGTTAAATTTACTGCATCCAAGGACTACTTTTACTTTAAAAATAAACTATTTTGAAAATTGGTGGATAACTTTGAAAACTGGATATTGGGAACATTTTTTATCCAATTTGATTACTGTTGAGGGAGATGGATGATTCTAACATAGATCTAGTCCAAGTTATGAAAGGAATACATGCCAACATCTTGCACTTTACAAAGCACTCACAATGAGGTTCTTGCCTGAATGTACAACGACAACAACAAGATTCCATTTATAGAGCGCCTTTCACGTCGGGAGGACATCCCAAGGCGCTGTACAGTTGGGTCATGACCCGAGCAGGGGGGAAATGGTCAGGGTGAGGGGAGGGAGCGAGGAGGGGGTAGAGAGTCGAGAGGGGAGCTGAAGGCACGGTCAAAAAGAAAGGTCTTGAGACCAACCTTGAAGGAGGAAAGGGAGGAGGCGGCGAAGGCACTGGGGGATAGAGTTCCAGAGCCTGGGGGCTGAGAGGCTGAAGGCCCGGCCACCAATGGTAGGGAGGTTGGGGCGGGAGATGTGGAGCAGATCGGAGCCAGAGGAACGGAGGGTACGGGCAGGTAAGTAGGGGGATAGTAGGTCGGAGAGGTAGGAGGGAGCGAGGCCATGAATGGCCTTGTAGGTGAGGATGAGGATCTTGAATTCGATCCTCTGGGGGATGGGGAGCCAGTGGAGGCGAGCGAGGGTGGGAGTGATGTGGTCGCGAAGCCTGGTGCGGGACAGTACACGAGCTGCAGAGTTCTGAATGACCTGCAGCTTGTGGAGGGAGGTGCCGGGAAGGCCGGCGAGGAGAGAGTTCCCATAGTCCAGCCTTGAGGTGATAAAGGCGTGGACCAGAGTTTCAGCCGCGTGAGGGGTGAGGTAGTGCCGTAGTCTGGCGATATTCCGGAGGTGATGGAAGGCGGTGCCAGTTGTGGCGCGGATATGAGGAAGAAAGGACAGCTCAGGGTCGAAGAGAACGCCGAGGTTCCTGACTGGCTTTGAGAGGTGTAGAGTGCAGCCTCGGATGCTGATGCTGTCAGCGCCTGAGGTGCGGAGGCGCTGACGTGAGCCAATCAGGAGGGCCTCAGTTTTTCGCACGTTGAGCTGAAGAAAGTTGTCTCTCGTCCAGGACTCGATGTCGGACAGGCAGCTGTCAGGACATCGGTGGTCGTGGAGTTGAGGGTAGAGGAGGAAAGGTAGAGTTGGGTGTCATCCGCATACATGTGGAAGTTAACCCCATGTCTGCGGATGATGTCACCAAGGGGGAGCATATAGAGGGTGAAGAGGAGGGGACCGAGGACAGAGCCCTGAGGGACACCGCACGAGACAGTGTGGGGGCTGGAGGAGAAGCCGTTTGTGGAAACAAAGTGGAGACGGTGGGAGAGATACGACCTAAACCACTCAAGGACAGGGCCTTGAAGGTTGAGGTGGGAGGACAAGCGATGGAGGAGGATAGCGTGGTCGACCGTATCGAATGCTCCGATAGGTCGAGGAGGCAGAGGGAGCCCTGGTCGCAGATGGTCAGGATGTCATTGGTGACCTTGACCAGGGGCAGCACGGAAACCCGACTGAAGGGGTTCGAATAATGCATGGGTGGAGAGGAAAGAGCGCAGCTGGGAGGTGACAACTCTTTCAAGGACCTTGGACAGGAAGGGGACGTTGAAGATGGGCCGGTAGCTTGATAGCTGCGACGCATCAAGGAAGGGTTTTTTCAAGGTGGGAGTGATGGTGGCAGTTTTTAAGGGAATGGGAACAGAGCCAGAGGAGAGCGACAGATTGACGATGTCTGTGATATGTGGGGCACGGAGGTGGAGCTGAGAGATAAGGAGTGGAGTGGGGATGGGGTCAAGGGAGCAGGTGGTGGGTTTCAGAGATAGGATGAGTTTGGTGACAGAAGGTGGGGAAACGGGTACGAAAGTGTGTAGGGGAGGATGGGTAGGAGTCGGAGTGTGGGACGGAGGGGGTGGGGTGTGGGTGGATGTTGGAGGGGAAGTGACCACGGAGCGGATTCCCTTGATTTATTTTGTTAGCCATGTTTGACCTCCGTTCACTAAGTAATTAAGTAGGTTATGTAACATGCGTTCATAATGACATTTAAAAGCTAATTGGATAGAGGTTTTAAAAGGAACAATATGGAAAGATATGGGAATTGGGATTAAAGTAGGGCAAAACTGGCACAAACAAAATTTGATGAACTAAATAACTTCCTATATTGATTTTCTATGATATGTTTGGGTTATCTGATCATTACTTCAACCACCTAAAGAATTTGAATGATGTATTGTGTTGGTGCTTGTGCATTTGTTATATTCAAAATGATGTTACTCTTTTGTGAAGGTATTTATAATTTGCATGACTTGTGGTAGCATTCAGGAGTCTTGTAGCTCCACTGATGGGAAGCAGGAGCTGCAGGAGTCCTGTAGCTCAGTGGTTAGAGTACTTGCCTCGCAAGTGAGAGACGTGGGTTTGATTCCCGGCAACTTTGCAAAATAAAGGTAACATATTACCCACAAAGATATACAGTTTCTCCCACAAAGGTATACAGTCAATTCATTTTACAGTATATTCTGTGAAGCGCTTTGAGACATCTAGAAGACTTTAAAAGCGCTATATCAAATGCAAGGATTATTATTATTTATATACCAATTAAATAGATTTTTCTCCAAATTGATATGAAAGTGACCAAGTGAATAATGCACATAGTATGTCATATATAAATGGAAATTCTCTTGAACAAGATCTTTAAATTTTAGATAATATTTATGGTTTGTTTGTTCCAGCAAGATTCTTCCAGTTAAGCCTTATAAACATTTTAATATCTTCCAGATCTTGGGTGTATGGTTAACGCACCGATACAGAAACCAGAAGGATCCCCGAGCTAATCCAAGTGCTTTTCTCTAAGGGAAAACGTCAGAAATGTCATGCTACTGAAATACTGCACCACTGTATTTTTTTTAAAAAAGGCCACCATTTTTGTTGCTGCTTCCTGTATTGCCTTTTTGCAAAATTTGCCCTTCACCCGGGAGATGGGTTCCCTTTCAGTTATTAGTGTCTGTTGTAATAATACTGAAAACCAATCTAGGTTGATTATCCGAGAGCATTCCAGAATTATGGTGAACACACTGCTGACCACTGTCCCTGTAGTTTGATCCTATTTGCAGGTGTTCATTTAATACAGAAGGCTTCTGTAACAGTTGCCTTTCAAAACTACCTGTTGCTAAACTCCTGAATCCATATGCACTGATGACATTGAATATTACCTATGAAGAAAGTGATGTAATTAACCACTCCACCTTACCATGTTTTATGCTCCGATTACGCCCTTGAGAGTTCTGTGCTTTACCATGACATGACTAAGGTTTTTAGAGATTGTCTTAGTTGTGTTTAATTGAGAGATAATCACAAATAATATTGGAATATGAATGTATGGAAACACTAATGTCATGTTATTTTTGGTCAGTCGGGTGTCTGACACATGCGGAAACCCACTATGCTTAAGGGTATCCAAACCAAACTGAGCATTGCGTGCATCCCACCTACGCATGGACATTCCAGAGATATTTATTGGAAAATATTGCGGGAAGCTATTTGACCTTGTTTTTAGCTCTGGAGCGATTCTGTGCAGGAAACTATTCATATTTCTTAGTATAAGTATTGTTGCTGAGGCTCAGGAGACCTCTGTACACGTGTAACTAAGCAATGCACAGAGATCCACTAACTGACACTAACTTCTAATGAATATTTTTTGAGAGTAGTTGAATAAAATTGTATCACCTGATTTATACCTCAGCAGTGTCCTGGTGAAACTATTTTCTCGAGTGATCTCAGCAGCTGGACTCCGGCACAAATCATTTTGCGATTGGGATTCTCAAACCCAATTTATACTTTTGTTTTATTCAGCAAGTCACAAATTGCCATACTAATATTTAAGAATTTCCACATAGATATCTTGGTTGTCTGTGGTTTTTTAAAACACCTTTTCAGATTGAGCATTTTTTGGTTTAGACAAAATTTTAAATTGTACAGCCAACCTTTGTGGATGTGTTGAGCAGTACCAGTCTGAAGAGAAACGTAGCTCTGCTTCATGATATTGAGATCTTAAATATGATTTTTTCATGGAATATTGCTTTCCTTTATAAACTCTTGACTGTACATAACTACAAGTTCATCTAGCTTATTTTGAAAAAGTTTCTATGTTTCCATTGCACCTGTGAATCTAACTAATGAGCCGTTCTGTTTAGAACAGTGGTGGACTTGTGATCAATGTTCAAATGTAATTGCTTGAAGTTTTTTTTTCTCTTTGAAGTTTGGTGGCATTGCTTTGAAACATGGTCTTTCAGTTCTGATTGTTTAAAATAAAGTTTAGTAAGACCTTTTTTGGGTTTGATGCACATTGTGTACGTTGAAAATGCAGTTTTAACTGGAAGAAAGTTGCACTGTATTTTGCTTGATATTTGGTTCCCTCTGCATACAGTTGAAGAATTTCATGGCTTTCAATGTTTTGAAAATGTAGCTGACAGTACTGGACCTCCATTGTGCACACTTCTCATGGCTGAACTGCATTCAGAATTGTCACGGCAGCAGTCGGTCATTACAAAACACTGAAGTGAAAAAAGTTGTGAAAAAAATGAATAACACATTTACGGAGAAATTGCAAATAAGATTGCTGTTGTATTGATGGGATTTGTAAAATTTAAGAGACTAATAAATTCTGTTTTCCAACCATTAAAGCTTCACTCTTATTATGGGTGGGTGAATTGAATGATGTCTTGTTTTCTTTGAACCTTGCACCTTAGAATCCATTAAGTTTATTCCTGCAGTTTAAATTGTTTTGAGATTATTTTTGTATGAATACAATGAAAATGCCCGCTTATTTTTTACTTATTTTTAAAAAGAGCGAAATGCAATTATTGTAAATTACAATTTGTTTTTGTACTGGGGTTTTTCAGGTGGCGAGATACTATCCTGTGAAGGGTGCTATATAAAATGCATTTTGTGACATAATACTTTGATAATAAGTGTTAAACAAGATATATATTTATATATGTTTATATATATTTTCGGTAAAATGTCTCAAAGCCTTCACACATCTGACTGAAAGCCCGCGCTGAGGAGAAGGGGGCAAGGTGGCTGAAAGCACAGTCAAAGAGATGGGTCTTGAGGTGGATTTTGATGTAGGGAGGTGGGAAGTCAGAGAATGTGTAGAATGTCTAAATGCTTGCCCACTAATGGTCGGGTGGATTGTACAGTGGGAACATGAAGTAGATTGGTGTTTAATAAGTAGAGGGAGCAGACAGGGCAGTAATAGCCACAGGAAGTAGCTGAAGTAGGGTGGGGAAAGCCATGGAAGGATAATAATAATAATTCTTGCATTTGATATTGCGCTTTATCACATTGTTGAGGTGTCTCAAAGTGCTTCACAGGATATATTATGAAGCGGCTTGACTGTATATTTTGTGGGTGAAGCATGGCAACCAGTTGCACACAGCAAAGTCACGCAAGCAGCCATGGAGTGAGTGACCAATTTTATTTGGGGTATTGTTGGCCAGGACACTAGAAGATATTCCATTCACTTTTCAAATAGTGCCATGCGATCTTTTACATCCACCAGAACAGGCAGATGGGATATTGGTTTAACGTCTTATCTGAAGGACAATGAAACACACCCCCAGCACTGCACTGCAGTGCCATCTTTGACTATGTGATCCCATGTCCCGATCTGGAGCTTGAACCCACAACCTTCTGACTCAGAGAGGAGAGTGCTATCACTGTGCCAGGCTGACACAGTATCTAAAAGTAAGGAGAAGAATTCGATCCACTGGGAGCTGTGGAGCTGAGCGAAGACGAAGGTGATGAAGCCTGGCGAGGAGAGGACGCGGTCTGCAGCAAGGTAGTAAATTTGACTTCTATATGTGATAGCAGGAAAATACATGCGCATTGAAAAACTGCAAGGTTAGTACTTGAAAGATAAGTGCTTCTTCCCACCAGGCAATCTGTTTTAACAAACCACCCTGTCTTGTTGAGAATAGATTAAGATACAGTGGTTTTCTGCCACTTGTCTCCCTGCTGTTTCACAGGCAGAACACATTGATGACATGAAAAAGTCTGATTTCCAACATGTTATAAATATGTTTTTAAAAACTGCAGGGAATGCAGTTTGACGAGGTGGTAGATTCCTATATCAAACTCTTGAATGAATGGAGGTTAGCATGTTCTAGGCCTTTAACATGCACAGAGTACTGGAATTCTGTATAGGTCATAAATAGGTAAAAGTGATACCTTGATGTACAAGTGATGTACAAGTTTGATGGTGGCCTCTTTAGACAAGAAAAAGGTGAGAATTATTGGTGGGGGGTTTGGAATCAGGGACGGTGAAGGGCAGAGAGTGTAGGAGGGTGTCGGAAGGCACGGTCGAAGAGGAGGGTCTTGAGACGTGCCTTGGAGGCAAAGAAGGGAGCGAGGGAAGGGAATGTGGGATGGAGTTCCAGAGGATGGGGGCAGAGTGGCTGAAGGCCCGACCGCCGGGCCGGGCGGGGGACATGGAGCAGGCCGGAGCCTGCTGAGCGAACAGGTTGATAAGAGTTTAGCAGGTCGGAGAGGTAGGGGGGGCAAGACCATGGAGGGCCTTGAATATGAGGACAAGAATTTTGAACTCGATCCTCTGAGGGATGGGGAGTCAGTGTAGTGGGCGAGGTTGGGTGTGATGGGGGTCACAGAGCCCGGAACAGGAGAGGACACGAGCTGCAGAGTTTTGGATGATCTGCAGCTTGTGGAGGGAAGAATTGGGAAGGTCGACATGCAGGTGCAAAAAAAAAATCCCACTAGACCTGGGCTACAATAATTAAATAAGGTCAAAACTAACCAAAATCAAGGTGGGATTTACCCTAGAATTCTGAAGAAAAATGAAGGAGAATGTGCTAGTTACTACNTTTTTTAACAATATTATATTAGAGTTGCACCTGAGGGCTGGACAATGGAAAATCTTACCTAATTAAAATAGGAACTTTTAAAGCCAGTTGGCCTGACAGGTATATGGGATACTAGCAATGCTCATTTATTATGATGTTGGTATTGGTTGTTGGGATGACAGGTTGGGGCATTACAAAATATGTTATGTAAATTGGGGTTGAGCCAGTGCAAATAGTCTCCGACCCCATACCTCATACAACTTGGAGGATGGAGTTTTAAGACCGTTGCAATTCTCTTCCTCTGCAGTTTACGCAGTGTGGTTTGCACAAGGCAGTGTCTCCAATGGTCTGTTGAAAGCCCTTGAGCAATCAAATGAATTGTCCAGAAATCTTAAATGGATTGTTAATGTTATCAATAGCCACCAGTGCTCGTTTGATAACATTAAAAGTACAACCACTCTAATAAACAACAACAAACAAGAACAACAAAATTACATTTGTATGGCGCCTTTCACGTCAGGAGGATGTCCCAAGGCGCTGGACAGACAGAGTTTTGGACCCGAGCTGGGGGTCGGGGTGGGGGAGGGTGGAGGGCAGGGGGAAAGCAGGGAGATCGAAAACACAGTCGAAGAGGAGGGTCTTGAGATGGGTCTTGAAGGTGGCAAGGGAGGGGGCAAGACGGAGGAACTGCGGGATGGAGTTCCAGAGGGTGGGGGCAGAGCGTAGAAAGCCCATCCGCCAACAGTGGGGTGAGCAAGTCGGGGGACATGAAGTAGGCTGGAGCCCGCTGAGTGGAGGGAGCCAGCAGGATGGTATGAGGTCGCAGAGGTAGTGGGGAGCAAGGCCGTGGAAGGCCTGAATAAAACAATTGATGCCCAAAACTGCACAGAATTTTTGAATCAGGAAATGTTTTTATGTGAGGGGGAGGGGAAGTATAAATTAGGCTTCTATTGCTTCTCCTCGCTTGTCAGCTGACAGTGAGACAGCTTTGCTCACATAAGTATAAACACAGCATAAAGAGCAGCAGTTTAGCAAAATCAAGCTTCCTTTCCCCTCCTAGCTTAATAAAATCAGGAGGTGCTCCTGGGGAAAGGCTGCTGAAACAAAATAATTAGCAAAATACCATGAGCCATCAGCTCCATTAAAGGCATGTAAAAACAAAATATAACATGTTTTAAATTTAAGTTTTGTTCCCACCCTCCCCCGGCAGTTCCGCAATTTTGTCTGTAAGTAGTTTTGATCTATTTTAATTCCGACAGCCAAACGCCAATTTAAGAGGCATGAGACATTTTTTTTTCTTTGGGTTAAAAGCTTTTCACAACGTCATGAAGCAGTGCCACAGTATATTATGTACAGGTTAAGGTGACCCTGCAAACAAATTCTGTACTTCACTTCCAGGATTACAATATGAAGAGCTCGGAAACTGCTGCTGCCATTACTCTATATGGAGGGGTATTTTTCTGTGCTTGTGCGTACGTTCATGGAAACAAGATTTTAAAAAATTAAGATGTAAATTGTTCTAAACTGCCTGTGGTATGATAGGCCTGTGGTATGATAGACATACAGGGCATTTCAGGAAAGGATTGCAGAAATACCTGAACTGTATCCTGGTTCTGTATTTGTCAGTAACTGGTTCAAAGAGTAATTTTAAACATGCCCTTGTTGGGCACATCTGATTTAATTGTTTAAACACAGTCCTGCACATTGCAATACTCCTCTTACAGTTGGAAGTTATTTTACTCTTTGTAAGATGAACCTACAGTGGAGGGACACAGTAGTCACGTTGTATATGTTAGTTTAAAATTAACTTGTGACCTTAATATAATAAATACCTTGGCCAGATATCTGAGTAAGGCTCATAAGTATAATGTTTGCTGTATTCTTGGAATGAGGAGCTGAAGGATTTATTCCATTAAGCACAAATTATAATACTTCCGTTTTGGATTTGTGAGCTATTGAATTTTATTCACTGGTGGAATCATTTGTTTATTTATCGGCTCCAGTTTATGTTTTCAAAAACTTCAACAATTTTCACTTATCGTGCCTTTAACATAAGAGGACATCTCAAGTTATTCACAGAGATGGAGTAGGGGCCCCAATTTTGAGGGGGACAGGGAGCTGGAGGGAAAGTGACTGAAGGTGCAGTCAGAGGGAGGTTTTTACATGGGTTTTAAAAATGGATTATGTGAGGCAAGGGATTTATGGAGAGAGTTCCAGAGAGTGGGACAAAATGTCTGAAAACTAATTCAACAGGTAGAACGAAGCAAGGAGCCAGAACTGGCAGAGTGACGGGAGTGGGCAGAGTAGGAGGAGATCACAAAGGTACAGTGAGGTAATGCTGTGGAGGCATTTGAGGATAAGGATCATAAAAGTTGATGTGCTAGAGGATAAGAAGCCTGGCGAGATTTGGAATGAATCATATGCGGGAGATGATGTAGACTGGGAAGGCTGGTGATCGGTGTGTTGGAGAATTTGAGTGTGGAGGTGACAAAGCATGAATGAGACTATGTTGGGGGTAAGATGGTGATGCAGATGGGCAATGTTGCAGAAATTAAGGAAAGCAGGTGGGTAGAGACCAGATGAAAAGCTTAAAGAGGTGAGGGTCAAACAAAATACCAAGATAGCATTGTGGCCCCATGAGCTGGAGTGGGGAACTGGGAGATTAATACAGTCAGTGCCTGAGGTGAGGAGGTGCTGGTTGGAACCAAGCAGGATAACCCTGAAATCAATGCCAAATTTGGAAATGCATCACCTGTTTGCAGTAACTATTGATATTTTATTGATGAAAGATGATATTGGACCAAGATAAATGATGCTTAACATCTACAATTTTAAGAAAAACAAAAAAGCTATTCACAGAAGTACAAATTGTCAAAATGTTTTGGCTTTTTTCATTTTTTTCAATCTAGGAATTATTCATTTGAGTTGCATAGAATTAAATGTGACTTTTCTGTTCCCATGACACAATATCATCTTTGGCTTTTCAAGTTATTCTCCATGGTACTTGCTGTTCTCTGAATGAGATGGAGTACAAATAATCTCCTACCAGAAGAGTGTGAGAGCAAATTATTTCCATCCTGTTCAGTAAGGTTCAGCATCTGGTAATCAAGCTTAAACTATATTAATATAAAGCATTGTTGATGGTAAACTTTCTTGGCTGTTGTATCAATAAAATTTAGAGGTGTAGACATGTTGTTGAAATTGCAAGGTAAAGCCTTAATAGAATTAACAAGTGACAGAACCTTGTTGGTGTGTCAGCCTGGCTTAGGTGATAGCATTCTTGTGTCTTGAGCTGGAACATTGCGAGTTCAAATGCCAGGTCAGGACTTTGAACTCATAGCCTACTGACACTCCAGTGCAGTGCTATGTCCCACAAATAGCCATGATGTGAATTCTATCTGGGGAATTGTTGGCTCGGACACTGGGAGAAACTCCCTTCTCTTTTCGAATAGTGCCATGGGATCTTTAGGAGTTGAACAGGCAAACTGGACATCAATTTAACATCTCATTCAAAGGACGGCACCTCCAACAATCCTGCACACCCCAGCAATGTAGTGACAGCTGGGACTGTGAGTTTCAAATCCCGACATCGGACTTGAACATTCCAACCTCCTTACTTGGAAGCAGAGTGCTACCAACTGAGTCAGGCTGACGCACTTATTTCTAAGAATAATAAACGTGATGCTAAAATGTATGAATATTTAAAATGATTTTCAAAAGCACCAGATGAATTGTCTCAAATTAAGAATGGGCCAAAAGCATTTTGTATATAAAAAAAGTGAAGGTCGCAGGCCACAGTACATAACATCATCACGTATGACAAAGTTGTCTTTGAATCAGCCTTCTGAGTCTGAATACCAATACCTGTATTTACAAATTTGATACAGGGAAAAACAACATTTTTCTGGATTAATTGGCTTTTGGGAACCTGGCAAAGTTCCCAATGTTCATAATAAACACATTGAATCCAGTTTATGAATATCATTAATTAAATCCCATTTTGGAGAATTCAGAACATGTTCTTGAATAATGGAATGAGTGCACTTTACAGCCTTTAAAGTGCTGCACATTAGTTTCCCAACACTCCCCATCATTGCTGTTTGAATTTATGGCTGAAGGCAGAACTGAGGTGGAAAACTCAAGTCATGTCTGCTTTCAAATAGGTCTTTCTTTCATCAGTAGAGAATGGCAAAGATAACACGATAACACTGAATGATAAATATCACTGCTCTCAAACACATTCTTTGTCATGTTAATTTCTATAAAAGTGAAAAAAATCTCAAACTAAAAAAATCAAAGGTATAGTTAACTCAATTTATTGGCACCATAAAAGTTGAACAAAATTGTGACCAATACACTGAAAGAAGTAAACAGTTTGGATTAAAATTCCTTCCTCTTATGACAAAGGTTTTCTTCTCTCCCATGCTGTTTTGCTAATTCACAAGATGATGATTATCAAACTAAACTCCTTAGTGGGATTTTCATTGAATCCTGCATTTTTGTATTAAGGATCAACTGAGGTCCTGTCTGCCTGTTCAGGTGGACTTTAAAGAACCCCTGGTACTATTCAAAACAATAAGGGAGTTTCTCCCAGTGTCCTAGCCAACAATTTTCCAAATAGTGAGACATTGTTGTGCGCAAACATGGAATAAAACATGGACCCAGTTTTCTGCTGGGATGGACTCAGCTTACACCTTTTAACAATAACTTTGGTCTGGGAACTCTCTGCAGAGATTTTAAAAACACATCCAAATTTCAAGCTCTAATGGCCATCTGAGAGAAATCTAGAATTACTCATAGCCATAACACCAGAACAGGTTGACCTTCTTCATCTGGGTGTTTATACTCTTCGTGAGCCACCTCCCTCCCCCCCATAATCCTCTATTTCTTTCATGTATTTATGTAGTTTCCTCTGAAATTCATCAACACTTTCTGCTTGAGCCATACCTTCTGGCAACAAGTTCTACATTCTCATCACCCTCCATGTAAAGTAGTTCTCTCTAAACTTTCTTTTAGATCTGTTAAACTTAATGAATAATATTTTTTGCCTTTCATATCAGGAGGATGTATTTCACTGATTTACTGCAAAATGTAGTGACTGTGTAATTAAGGTGAGAACCTTGCTTCTGAGAAGAATAAAAAAAATTTACAATCTGATACCCAAACATCAATTGTTTAATTATTTATTCACTGTGTGCTTATGATCTCCAGTATAAAGGTCAAGTGCCATTCGGAAGTACTTGTCAATTTTCCAAAAAAACAAACAAAAAGATAAGCTTACAGTTTAAGAAAGTGTGAAATAAATACATTATGTAGTTGTAGAGTATAAAACCACATGAGAAAAAATTCTCTTGAGATTTCCAGGATCTGTACACATAGAAACTATCTGTATCAAAATGATTTATTAAAAAGTCATTGCTTAGAGTTTCAAATGGCCTTGTGGAGAGAGCCTTATTTACATCTCTTCTGCACACATCAGTACAATCAGATTCCAGACAATGAGTTTACTCAGGTTACAAGTAATGAAATAATGTAACTGTTGAAGCTTATGGAAGATAAACCTCTTCCAATTCTCTTAGAAATCTGTTTTCACCAGGATCTTGGCGGTTTTCATGTTTTTAATCACTGAAAAGAAACATCATTTGGTTACATAATATTTAGGACACAAGTTAGAATTCATGTGAATAAAGAATATAAGAAAAAGCTCCTTTGTCATTGCCATCCTATTATTCTATCACTTCCTGTCCTTATTATGGCAATAGTCTGCTCCCTGTCTAAATTATTCATTCATATGATTGATTAGTTATTCTGGAAATTGTAATGGATGACTTGCTTCTGTGGCAGTTTCACCTTCTGAAGTGAAATCTTTTATCTCACCTGAATGGTAATTCTTCATGTGTGAATCTCGTAGCTGACAGTCTTACTGTTTATTTGATGGTGAGGGTATCACACTCAATTCTACCCTGACCCAATGTCTAAGCTACTCTAAGCAGGGCATCATTGGATAATGATGGGGAAAAAAAAGCAAAAACTAGGCTGCATTCTCCCTTCCCTCACCTGGGCTGCCTGACTAAATGTAGTATCCTTACTATTTGATAGATGAGATGACATAACTAAATAAAGACACAGTCAATCCAGGGGCATTAAGGATTTGCACCAATCAATCTCCCAAGAGACAGTTTCTTTACTTTTTTTTGGTCAGCCAGGTGTCTGACAAAAGCAGAAACGCATCACCATGCTTTAAGAGTTTCCAAACCAAACTGAGAATGCCATCTTTTACTAACTGGCCCATATATGGTTTTCACTTAAGAATGGAAATATTGTCCCGTGGTCCTTTGTAATTATTAACTTAGCTTTTGACACCATGGGGATGTGAATTTTGAGCATTTTGTCATCCATCCAAAGTTCAAGTCAATTAAATAGTGCAAATTATGCAAGCAAAGTTTAAAACATTACCAATCTAGAAGATTTTAGGTGCCAGTTTCTCCAAAAGAAACTTCTGGGCCACTGAGTATGTTTTTTTAAAAAAACATTTCCTCATTCCAATATGATACAAAACTATTTGGGTCAATGCCTATTCCAGAAATAAATTTCAATTTGAAGTCAATTCCCCCTCCAATACAAAAATCTGAAATATTGTTATTGATCCCATTCTCAAAATGTCCCCAAACATTAGCACTTGCCAGCTAGCAGTTAATACTCTTCGGAATTAGGTAAGCAAAGTGCATCCCTCCAAGGAGGGAGTATGCATCCCATTACAGGCACAGGGAAATTTCCATTTGCAAGTGGCATTCTCAGTCTGGTTTGGATGCTGTTAAGCATGTTGACGGGTTACCGCAGGGTCAGATACTCGTCTGATCAAAGAAAATCATCAAAATATTCCAAACCCAGAGGTCAAATGTAATGCTCCCAAAGCAACCCCACCTGAGATCAGCACTGACTGAGACTAGGGACTCTATCCTTCTACTCTGTATGGACCATTACTTAACAGCCAGTGCCTTTAACTATTATAAAACTGGGGAAACGTTCTTTATTCAGTAATCATATCTCTTTGATATTAGCTAGTGAGACTTACAAATGTCAATGTCTTGAGGTTCATATGTGTACATCCGATTTTGATACTGTCCAACAATGTCTGCTCTCACTGTCCATGAAGGATCTGTGTTAAAAGGAAAAAAACATAATTTAATTAAAAATAATCTGCACAAGCTTGTTTTTGAACCAAGAATATTCTAGTCAGGTGAAAATAAATGTAACTATGTAGGAGTACTGTACTTGTGGGTAAAAAAAATGTAATAGAATAATTTTTGTAGCCCATGACAAAACAATTGATCTTGATCACTGTGATCATCTACCAAAATATGATGTTCGCATTTAAAAAAAATCACAATAGAGTGAATTCTTTGCTTTTTTCTAGCATAGTGCCTGTTCATGTTTACTATTGGCATGAAAATTCCTCCCTCTAGAGTACAGTATCACCCTGGTGCCATTGCACTAATAGACGTGTGACCTGAGGCTCAAAGACCATTTGTGTGGTCCAACTAACTAACACCTGCATGGTGTTTTATCTCTCTCCTTTGTGGGTATTCTGCTAAAATCTGTGTGCTAATCGTCATCAGGCTCTTGTTCATAGAGAAGCTGCTTCTGATGAGAAAAATGGATCCATAGTCACCGCAATTTATTTTATCTATCAAATGGATATAATAAAAACCTCAGGTAATATTCCAGATGACCAACATAGATTTACAATCCTTACCTACAAAAAGTATCCTGGGAACGTACTGACCATCAGGCCACAGGTTTTTGTCCTCTGTTTCAAACTGTAATAAAAATACATTTTAATCAAAAAAAAGCTCAAAGACTTGGATACAGTTATACTAATTGATAATTCAAGTGATTCAATGAAAAATAAAACAGGTTAGAAGCCGTTCTGATTGTGTAATTGTTGGTGATGTACTTGGCCTATTTTTGGTAAGTGTCAAGGAATTCCAGCTAAGGTCAAGCACCAATTCAGAATGAAGAACTCTCAACCCTTCTCCATTGAAATGTTTTAATCCCAACATTAGAATTGCACCCCCTAGTGGGTCAAGGAGATATTGGTAATTTTCACACTAGGTATACTATAAACTGGATCGTCAATTCATATACAAATTTTCAGCAGTTTTGCTGCGAGAACAAACCCATTTGGAACTGTAAGTAGAACCCATAGACCTTTCAACAAGTCATTCTTTATCTATTCCATTGGGGTAACATTTTCACCTGTGTATCCCCAGATAAAAATTGGTCATTCACTTCATGGATGTTTGTGGGTCATTGGTATATGCAAACTTAGCTGCCTCATTCACCTACAAAATACACAATCATTACACTTTACAGTAAATCCTGTAAAGTGCTTTGATGTGCACTTCTGAACATCCTTCTGATATGAAAGTTGTTATATCAAATGCAAGTATTATTAATATAATCATGATTTTAAAAGTTAAACCATCAACAAGCTGCCTTAGCCTCACACTACAATTAAACAAATATGGATTGGCTTCATTACTGTTTGGGGAGAAAGGGTAAAGAGGGGAATTTCTGAGGCACCCCTGGGTATTTCAAATCCAACACATTATAATTTCATTTAAACCAACTGATGGACTCCCAATTCAAGGAGATTACAATCTTATAATTTAAAGACAATTATGTTTTAGTAAGTAAGGATTGTGGGGAAGATTGCGGTCACGGAGATGAGTGCTGTGATTGCTGAAATGGAACTTTTGCTCGATCTAGTGTTTTCTGGGAGCCCCCGAGCACTTCATTTGAAACATTAACTTTGTGCAATGAATTTATGCAATAAATTTAATTTTGGATCGAACTGTATTAACACATACTTGTGCTTGCAGAGATCACAAAATGGGAATAAGATTAAGCTATGAAAATAAAAAGCACCCTGGAGGAATATTATTAGCCGGATAATCCTTTCAAATATTAATCTGTTTGCTTTTTGAAAAGCTATTTGGGATATATAAAAGCCATCTTAATAAAGTGGGACTAAGGATCTGCTTTTCTCATTTACCTGAAGATTAAGCATGACAAAATCTTCACGTGCCATCTTCTGAATTTCTGTGTTCTCAGCAAATGACTTCTTAAGAGCTATTATAAAAAAGAAAGAAGTTTTATTAAAGGAATAACACAAATTCAGCCATCCTGAATAAAGTTATAATAAACATTTCATACTGGAATAAAGTAAAATGTTCAATTACTTGTTTTAACCATAAAGTGTGCAGAATTTGCTTGTTTTCTTTTGGAAGATATCACTTACCTTGGCTGTAAGGGCAGTCTTCCAAATGGTGGATCACCATCAAAGGCCGGTTGCTAAGTTGTAAAAATTTTTTAAAGCAAAATGATTACTGAACGCCACACACAAGCAAATAAACTAAATAGCTGATGAATTCACATTTGAATCCTATAAAATATATATTATGCATAATTCAATCTGGGGAGGATTTAATGCATAAAGAGATGAATAGCAGAGTTGGTAAACAATTCTTCTCTCCACTTCATACATTTGCTTCCTCTATTCCAGTTCAACTTCAATACATATCTTTGTTGTTCTAGCGTATTATTTCCATTTCCCATGCTAGCCACCCTTATGGCTTGTGAGGCAATTTAGCACCATATTATAGGTAGTTTTCTATTAGAGATTGGATTAAACTTCCAAAGTGTGTTTCATACTAAAACAAAAAAGGACCCAGATGAAATCTTTTCCCATCTGTTCAAACTGGATCAAAACAAGACCAAGAGGCGAAAGGCTACGGTGTTGATTCAGTGCATCAGACAGTCCCCCTTGAATTAACTTGACAGTATATAAATCAGGAGAATCATTTCATTAACAGGACCAAATCCAATAACAGTGTGTAAAATTAGCTATGATTGATTCACTATGTTACCAACGGCAATGCACAATTATAGAAGCATCAAAGAGTGTGTTGGAGTCAAGGTTTTCTTATGGATGGAATGCCTCACGTTACAGTAATAAAAGCAAACATTTACATTAACAATTTCTACAGGCAAATTTCTGCTAATTCTAGACAAGATTTATTTTAAAATGATATATTGTTGCTAACCCTACTAATACAGAAATTAGGAACAGATTCTAGCTCCCAAGTTGGAGACACTGTAGAGGTTTGGCTATGATTAGACTGCATGGCAATGACCTAGTTAACATACAGGTTACACTGCATAAGAGCTCACTCTCAGAGTTTTGGGGTTATCCTTCACATGTATTGTATCTCTCGGACACGTTTCCCCATGTCATTCACAAGTTTATTGACAGAGCATGATGCTTCTTGAAAATAGTGTTTGGAATCACAACCCAGAAAATTAGCGAAATAATTGGGACACACAAACTAAAAAAAAAGTTGAAGGAAAGTAAACACATGTAAAAAGTATGAGAATTGAAGACAATGGATTACTAGACAGGTTGAGTGCAACAGATGGACTTAAACTGTGCTCTAAGTCGTCAAGGTGTTATTGAGCTGAAGTAAAAGCAGGAATGTCTATCGCAAGATATGATGTAGCCAAAGGTGGGTACCAGAATGATTTCTAATCAGATAGATCACCCAGTCTTTCACCCACTATCAACAAGAGCTAATGTGGAATCATCCATTCATACATATAACACCTGCGCTACTCTGAATCTTAAGCCTCTTATTTTTAAATCCTATAAAATATATATTTACGCATAATTCAATGTGGAGAGGAGTTAATGCACAAAGAGATGAATGGCAGAATTGGTAAACAATTATCTCACAATGTGAAGCTTTCGGTTCATTGTAAAAGTTTCATGCAAATTTATCACTTCCCCATTTTCTGTAATATGCCTCTGGCTGTACAAGCTCCCCAGCTCAGGATGGGCAGGCAAATTGTGTTTTTTTTTAAATGCCCTTACACTTCAAGTATGTTACTACTTCACTTTTAAACATTTTGACTAATTCTGCATATATAGCTTGTAGGGGTAATACACTTCTACATTCTCCTAACACTTTAAGTGGGAGAAAAACATGTACAAAATACTGGTTTCTATTTACATTTCACTTTGAAAGTATTCCTTACCAGAGGGAAGAGCCCTTCTTTCCTCACCTTCTAAATTCCTTTCATTATTTATTTTACTTTTTTTAAAAAAAAATACCTGAACCGCCTCAGGCTCAGGGAATATATTCCAAATGTATCCAGTCCTTCTGAGACAGCAGAAAGCATGTTCCCACCTTTGCCACTCATCAAACCCCAACCTCCCTCAAACTTTATACAAATGGCTCTTGGCTACATTGCACACCTACAGTTTACCACTCTGTGGCACAACTTCCAGCAATGTTAGATCCAAAAAAAAAGCCAAGCACAACAAAATAAATCACTGCTGGCTGTGCCAATTTCACACCTAGCATCCTGACATGTTTCTGAAAATCTTATCCTTTGCATCTATCCTTTTTTTAAAAAAAAAATCTGAATCTCTCTGGGTTTTTTTCCCCCTCCTTGTCACCATCGCTCTATTAACACCTCCCCCCTGTGCAAATGGATCATATCTTTCTTTTGCATTCCCCCCAACCCCCTGCATTGCTGGGATCCTACTTTTCGCACTATTTCCTGCATTCTTCCAATTCCCCCCCATTTTCAGGTGCATTTGACTCATTGGAACATATCACTCTTGAAGTCGTTTACCAAAATGTCTAACAATATACACCCAGAGAGAGAGAGAGAGAGAGAGAGAAACACACCTGTAAGTTCACAGCAAGAGACTAACAGGTGCAGAACAGGTACAGGTGGGCGCTAGAGAGCGCCTTTGGGGGGGAATTAAAAAAAAACAAAAAAAAAACAAAAAAAACAAACAAATGACATTACCTCTTTCTGGCTTTGTGCAGACCTTCTTCGTAGGTCTGAACCCAATTCACTTCGTCAGCCCATCCTACAGGGAAACCCAGCAGCAAATGTTACAGTGATGGCAGACAGGAGCGAGTTCAACAAAGGGCAAAAGGCGAGTGCTGCTGTTTGAAGTGCAGGACGGATGGGGCAAAATTGCAGGTGTTGCAATGGGAATCGGAGCTCCTTACCCCTGGATAGACTCGGAGGACACTTCTTCTCGTCCTTCGCAGCCCCCCCGCTCTTGGATCCCCCTCCACTCTTGGAGCCAGGGTTTGCGGAACCTCTGGCCGCACAGCCAGAGACAGCGGCCAACAGCACCAGCAGCAGCAGAGAGACCCGGGCCATGCTGCTGAGATTCAACTTCAGGTAGATCACTAGAGAGAGAGAGAGAGCACAGGGGGTGGGGGTGGGGGGGGGAGAAAGCTATCACAATGTACACAGTGATCACCAGGTCAAATAGATGCTCAGACCTGTTACTTCGCTTTAAAATTGAAATCAGAATTTTTTTTAAAAAAAAAAATTTTTTTTTTTTTTGGAAAGGTTAATTTGAAACACAAAAGTTCAAATGGCTAAAGCTGAAATCCCCAGAGCTGAACTCTCCTGTTTACCTGCTCCAGGTTACTGACTCCAAGCCTCCTTGTTGTTGTGCACTTGCTGTGATTGACTGGGTTGAAGTTCCCCAATTATATACCTGATGTGCTCCACCCCATTGGCCATCACCACTGGATCATCCACCCCCCACCCCCCCCTTTCTTGAAAATCCAGGAAGAGTGGACTTTATTTAATCTATTACTTTTCAGTTCACGAAGTAGATCTGTTCATTTGAGAGCTTTTTAAATTCGCAGTTTTGAAATCCACAGTTTCCAAAGTAAAAATCAGGTTTCTTGCTATCTTTTTGCAAGTTTAAACAGGGATTCTGAATGATTTCGAAATATTGGCACCATTTCAAAATGCTAGGTAATTCAAATCACTTTTGTTGCAATGTCTGAATGCTGACTGGTCTTTCTGCTATTGGCTGAAAGTTTTACTGGCAGAACTTAATTTAAAATTATTTTCGAAATGCCTACTTTGCTGAATCACAACATTAAACCTGGAGTTCAATGAATGGTGACCTTGCGAACCTTACCACAGCTTAATTTGGCTACTTTGGAATACTTTTATATGTCATGCCCCTACAACTGAATCGCTTCAGTAAATACGACTATTTTCTTTTAGATTTTAAAAATGTTTATGTTATTTAATTCAGTCAATTCACTTTGCAGTATATTCTGTGAAGCGCTTTGAGACTCTCGAAGATGTGATACGGTTCTATATCAAATGCAAGGATTATTATTTATTGGGATTTTCTTGGACGTCTTTGGGCTTTTCAGTACCACCTCCCCTGGTAATAATCCAACAACAGTTTCCTATAATCGGAATCTGTGTCCATCTCGTTGCTTGGAAGCTGCATTTCTTGGAACCTGCATTAATTGTCCTTGGCTGGTGTGTGTCAGAAAGGTTAACTATTACCTTGTACTAGTTGTTAAACTTACTGGATTTTACATGGTCGTGTGCCACATTACCATAATAGTCTTTGACAGTGCCAATGATACCACACAGAATGATAGGATGAAAGAGGAAGCCAAATCTATTTTCATAAAAATATATAAAAAATGAATAGTGACATCTGGCCAGTACAAAACTAAAACAAAAACAAACTAACAAAATAACCCAACACTATTTTGTTGAGATTCACTGTTTGTGAAGCTCCCTGGAATCTCACAATCCGAAACTTTGCCAGAGAAAGTTGGTGGAGGCCAGGACACTGGACTCATTTAAAAAAAAACAGCTTGATGCTGTGATGGGAGGACTATAGGGTGGGTATTCTGGAAGGATGAGATCTGATGGGCTGAAGAGCTTTCTTCATCAAAACCAATCTTGTGAAAAGACACAGTTAATCCACTTTGCAGTATATCTGGTGAACAACTGTGAGATGTCTCGATGACATGAAAAGTGCGTTATCAAAGACAAGGATTAATATTATAATTTATAGCACTAGAATTAAAATTATAGCACTGGACAGTATACAACATTTCAGACCCGAGCTGGGGTCAGATGGGGAGAAGGAGGAGAGTGGAAATGGGGTGGCATGGTCGAAGAGGAGGGTTTTTAGGCCGGACTTGAAGGAGGCTAAGGAGGGGGCGAAGTGGAGTGATTGATTGAATTTATAGGACCTTACTGGCACAAATAGCAACTCCTACAAAATCAGTTGAAGGAATGGTTTGTGCCTAATATTGAGAGGTTGGTGAAGGTTCCTGAGTACCCTTGTTCTTGTGAACAGGAGATTTATTACATGGGGTATCTATCCTCCTGAGGGGGCAAGAGGTGGCAAGCATGGTCTCCTTGGAGCTGAGTTGGCTTCAAGGTATTACGACTAGCAATAATGTGTCAGAAGTGAGTTAACCCTTTATGGCAGTTTCAGTTGTCCAGTTCATGAACAAGGCAGGTGTGCAGTACTCTAGAGCATTCCTGTTGACATCAGTAGGACCTGGAGAACTTTCTACCAGTCAATGAGGAAGAGATTCTTCCCACTTAGCTGTTGTAAACCCTGTCGGCCAAAACCCTAAAAGATAGGACAGTCCTAGTTGGACAAGCAGCAAGAACCTTGCGGGATTGTATTTGCCATGGCAAGCTACACTGTTTTACCTGATTAAACTCCAGCAATGCTCTGGGTCCACATGCCTTGGCTCTTGCCAACTTGCCAGAGCATGAAAGGATTTGTAGACGATTGTGAGGATCTTGAAATCGATCCATTCTGTAATAGGGAGCTAGTGGAGCCTGACAAGGACTGATGTATTGGGGGTACCGAGTTTAGTGTAGGTGAGAATATGAGCAGAGGAGTTCTGAATCAGTTGTAGTTTATGGGTAGTGGAGCTGAGGAGACTGTCGAGGAGGGCATTGGAGTAGCATTGTACAGTCCGAGGTTTGCACCCAAGCTGGGGTTGGGAGCTGAGGGAGGGAGCTGAGGGAGGTAAACTTTAGGGCTTACATCAACAAGATGGTTAAGGCATGGTTTAGCATTAGAAAAATGAAGAATATAAGGCTACTGAATTGAGAAAAAAAATACAGCTTTCTCTGAGTATCATAATTTAATGAACTTTTTCTAACAATGCTTCTGAGATTCTAATGTGAGGTTTATCTCTTGCTTACAGCATATTTGTACCCAACCTCTACCAAATTGACCTGAGATGGTCAAAAGCTGCAGAGAAGCTAAACAGTGTGATGATAGAAATATTACTGGTGTTCAATCAAATCAACATTCATGAATATGGATATAATCGCCCCTCCCCCTCACCCAAGAAGACAGGACACTGGACTCATTTAAAAAGCAGCTTGATGCTGTGATGGGGAGATGGTAGAGTGGATGTTCAGGAGGAATGAAATCAGATGGGCTAGAGCTTTCTTCATCAAAAACGATCTCATCAGTACTAGTGTTATACTTCAAATGAGCCCCCACTTCTCCAATTCCCCTCACATACTCTGTTCTCTTCCCCCTCATGTATTCTAACAACACTCCGTGTGAAAACTTTCTCCAAACTTCACCTTTGTATTTAGAAATTAGTGGTAGAAACATGAACAAAATGCACATTGAAAGCAAAAGGTAATAGCTGTGCTGGGAAATATTGCTTGCATCTATGTCAGGTTTTAGGATTATTGTTTAGTAAAATTCAAGGGGGCCCAGCTAAGTACAGCACCAGCTTTGATTTTACACTGGTTGTATAATTGTTTCAATGTAAAGATAATTTAATACTGCTTTTGTATTTACTTTTATGTTTTCTGTAAGTAAAGTAGTTTTTTTAATGTGTTTGAAAATCAAGTTTTGTCTTCATTTAGTGGTGCAGTTTGATAAGGAATGATTTGGAAAAAAAATTGGCATCTTTCCAAAAGTTTAAGTAATTCAGAATGGGTGTTGGTTTGTATTAAGGCTGACGAGTCTCTCAGGTACTGGATTAAAGTTATGTAATCAGTACAACAATTGTATTCAAACACTGTATTGATTCCCAACTCTTTTCAATGCATCTTTGTTATGTATCAAGAAAGGGTTGTGTCACACTACACAACAATCCTAATGTTAAATTGGCAGAACTCATACATTATTTGGCCAAATAATTCCATTTGGGTGTGGGTGGGGTGGACGCACCTCAGTTTAAGGTAAGAAGGATGGCACCTCCACAACGATGTAGTCACCCCAGCACTGTGCAGGAGCGTCTGGACAACATAAGTTCTTAACATGGGGCTTGAACCTTCTGACTCAAAGGTGAGAGTGATACCTACTGAACCAGGCTGGCACACAATGTGTGATGTTTAAAACTTACGAATTTTTTTTGGTCAGCTGGGTATCTGACTTGTGGCAATCCATCAACAGGCTGAAGAGATTCCAAATTACACTGAAAGATCCACATATGCATCCCTATTCCTCCTTCAAGGCTGATTCCGTCGTCACATAATGCCAGCTGGAAAATGGTCTTTGCTCGTCTATATTCTTGATTTTGTTGGGAATCTTGATCGCCCCCTCACCCCCATGCATTTTTTGACTCTGTGTGCCTTCTTCAGGGATGTTAAAAATAGTACATAAAAATATAATTAAAAATCCAAGAGGCTTTTTAATTGGCAAATTTACAATGTGAACTTGTAAAAGAATTTTACATTTATAAGCCCAATAATAATAATAATCCTTACATGTGGTACAGCACCATTCATATCAGGCAGCAGTCTCAAAGTGATTCACAAGACATACTGTAAAGGGTAGTGTATTTATAGGCAAGCATGGCAGCTCAATTGCACAGAGCAATGTCCCACAAACAATCATGAAATGAATGACCAAATTTATGTGGGGGAATTGTTGGCCAGGACACCAGGAGAAACTTCCTTCTATTTTCAAATTGTGCCATGGGATCTTTAACATCCACTTGAAAAGGCCGACGGGACCTTGGATTAACATCCCATCCGAAGGATGGCATCTCCAACAATTTATCACACTCCCAACACTATATTGGAGTATCAACATAGAATAAATGAGTTTCAAGTCACGGCGTGGGGCTTTGAATCCATAACCTTCTGACTCTGAGGTTAGAGTGCTACCAACTGAGCCAGGCTGACACACCCCAAGCTGTGAAGTTGTTGAAATTCCACCCAGTCTTAGCACATAAAACTTTTTTTCTTAAAATGTTGGATCTTACAGAAATGTGGTAAGTTTTGTCTTAATTTTAAAGCTTTTTTTTGCTAATCTTAAAGAACCAGTTTCTAAACTAAGAATAAATTTAAGAATTTTCTATAATTCTACGTAATCTTTAATTTTAAGTCTTCCAGGCTAAGACTGGATGGAATTAGGACCTCAGGTTGATAACTTGTGAAGCTGAGTTGATGCACTCGCACATTCTAGCTTTGAACTAATGTAACTGGATCACTTGGGGAGGCTGATAGTGAATATATCATAGTGCATTAAAGCAAAATAAAACTTTTCCTTAAATCTAATCAGAGCCAAAGCTTTTTAATAAATCACAATTCACTTACTTTGATGTCAGGGCAGCCTTCCAAATAGTAGATAACCATCAAGAGTTTAGTGTTAAAGCCAGTAACAAAATAGTCACTTAAATTTAGAGTTAGCAATGCAATTTTGATTTACTGTTAAATGTTTGTCAAGAACACTGTTTTTCATTCCGGTAAAGAAAACCAATTACCTTTCACTGGCCATAAAATGTCTTCTTATAGGTCTAAACCCAAGTTAAATCATCACAGGAATTTGCAGTGAGATACAACTGCCACTCTATGGTACATGAAAGCACAGATGTTTGGAATAATAATTCTTGCATTTTACATAGTACCTCATCATCAAAATATCATATAGCATTTCCCAGGATTTTTACTATAAAGTCCAATGACCGTGTAATTTGCACTTAAATGCAACAACAACAGCAAAATGACATTTATAGAGCGCCTTTCACGTGGCGGGTCGAAGAGAAAGGTCTTGAGACTGGCCTTGAAGGATGCAAGGGAGGAAGTGAGGCGAAGGGACCGTGGGATGAATGCAATAGTGAATTTGCACACAGCAATGTCCCACTAACAGCCTGGAAGTGAATGACCAATTTTATCTGGGAATTTTGACCAGGTCACCGGGAGTAGCTCCCTTCACTTCTCAAATAGCCAACGAGCTCTTTACCGTCCAGCTGAACAGGCAGATGAGACCTTGGTTTAACGTCTCATCTGAACGAAGAATATGGTGTGTTCCACAATATAGAGTTCCCCCATCACTGAACTGGAGTGTCAGCCTAGACAAACAGCAAATAGAATTGAGAAAGAATAAACATCATTAAATACTCTGTGTTTATAATCTTGTAGTCAAGCAACGAAACTAAGGGTGGGTCAAATAGACTGGCAATATTCAGGTGGTAAAAGCTGTAGTTCCTTACTTCTGGACAGTTGGAGAAAGTTTCTCTCTGAGTAGTAATGATTTATTTACGATTAGAGGGGATGATAGAGACACTCTCAGGCAGAATTTGCAATTGCTGGAAACATTAGAATTTTTGTACAGAAACTATTTTGATTTATTTTAAAAGTGAGTCAATCACTAAAAATAAATGAAATTTGCCAAGCCTGGACTCGTGTCTCGACATCAATTCTTCTTCTAATCCTTTGTACTCTTGAAGTAATGTAAATTTCATTCTTACTAATATCTTTGGGATTGCCAACTATTCCTGTTCGCAAATGTAACCACAGATAGCAAGTCATATCATAAAACTTGGCACCCTTACAAAAGTCTGAGTAATTCAGATCAGGTTTTGTTGGTTTATCTGAAGGCTGACTGGTCTCTCTGCTATTGGCTGAACGTTTCAAAGGTACTACTGTACTTTTTTTGATTAAAACTGGCCACTGTGCTGATTCATAACTTCAGAATTGGATTTAAATAATTAATTTTAACAAGCCCCTAAAGCTATAAACCGTGAAATACTTTCAGATTTTGTGAAGTGAAACTAGAATTTTATACAGTAAATAGATTAAAATCTTCCATAATTTTTTCTTATTTTATTCTCATGTGTTTATTTAGTTGTAATATTTGAAGTAATAATCCCTGCATTTGATACTGCACCTTTCACGTCAGGAAGGCTACTCAAAGCACTTCACAGGATTCACTGTATAAAGTATAGTGACTGTATTTTGCAGCTAAATGATTTGATTCAGGCAGATGCTTTGTTAGCTATTTTATCACAAATTAGCAGTGAGAGAACAGAAGTTTTTAATTTTACACTTATATTAAAAATTGCTGTACAAAACGTAACTTGAAAATTACTTTTTTATGTGCGATCCGAAGAAAGTTGCAAAAGCAGTGATGGATGCTTATTTTATACATTCAAAATGTGTGCATTAAAAACATGACTAATGTGCTTTCATGGCTTTCGGGGCCTTCACAATTTGGTAATGTACATTTTATCCTGGTATCTGAGCTAAAAATTGCCACAGATACAATTGGCCATCCACTTCATGTTTCAGAGAAATTGCTGTGTACACATTGCCTGCTACATTCGTCTGCGAAATACATAGTTGAGCTTTACAGTACAGTCCCGAGAAGCACTTTAAGAAATGTCGTCACTGATAAGAGACTATATCAAACATAAAGATTACTGATATGAATAACTATTATTTTCCCAAGTAACGTGTTCAGTGGTCTTATATAATAATATTGCTTCAGTTTGATATAGCACCTTATCACATTGTCGAGATTCTCAAAGTACTTCACAAGATATACTGTAAAGTGCATTGATTGTGTATTTTGGGAGCGAAATGCTGCAGCCAATTGTACAGAGCAATGTCCCACAAACAGCCTTGGAGTAAGTGACCAATTTTATTTGGGGGATTCTTGGCCAGGACACTGGGAGAAAGTCTCTTTTCAAAAAGGTCCATGGGATCTTAACGTCTACCCGAACAGGCAGATGGGACCTCGGTTTAACGTTTCATCCGAAGGACCATCCGAAGACCGCTTGTAATTTTCTATGCCGTGGGAGAGTAAGCAGCTAATTTTAATAGTAAACTAAATGTAAATTACATATTATTTGAATATGTTTATTATTATGTTTCCAATGCAACATCTGCGACATTTAGTTGATCGAGATTTGATCTTTTTGAATGAGACATCAGTTTTATCTGTGTTAACAGTTATCAGCTGCCTTTTTATTTGAAACAATCAGCATATAACAAACAGCACAATTACTTTGTAACAAATGAAATACTGTACCATAAAACCAGATTAAGTGTGTTTTTGAAGGAGAACCATTCAATTATCTAGAGAATAATTTGCTTACTATTTTCTATTGCTATTTTTAAATCCATTCATTCAAGATAAGACACATCTTTGTATTTGTAATGTGTATTTTACCTCAAATAAATATGCATTACATCAAATGTGCTTTATTCCATATAAGTCACAGCCTTCTACTTAGAACAAAAATGCAATGATGTTGAAAAAGGATCTTAGATAAATAACCTATAGATAGAAAAAAAGTAGAAAATGATGGAAATGCACATCAGGTGTATTAGTATCTGACAGAACGTCAGGTTAATGATTGGATGTCACTGTTCAGAACTTAAAGCCTTCTATTCTGATGAAAAGTCACACATCAAATATTAGCTCCTCTTTCTCATTCAGTTGCTAATCAACTTTCTTTGAGCTTTCCAGCATTTTATGTTCTATTTCTGATTTGCCGCATGTAGACATGTTTTATTTCTGAAAGTTTTGTTGATGTTTGTACAACATTAACCAATTATTCATTTATTTATTGTTACATTGTTCAATTATTCCTCTACTGTTGACTCATTTTCTATCTTGTTGGTTAGTATACCCTTCTCACCCCCCTCTTGTAAGCAAGAAGACCAGTGAACCAAAACACAGAACGAACAAAAGACAAAGGCTCAAATTGCTCATGCTGATCAGGCTCATAAGATGTAATTCAATCATAAGCCACTGCAGCCTGACTGATTTTCTGTCAGTGCCATGACCTAATATACTTTACAATTGTGACTTTCACAATTTTACTCCTAAATTTTGCAGAACCGGTTTGTGTCTCTTATGGTAGGTACTACAGCCTTCTGACCAAACACAACGTTTGCATGTTTCCAGGGGTCATGGGCACTGAGTAGTTGTAAAATATGTAGTGCACTGTCTGTGATGAGAGTCGAACTGTAGTGGGGCAAAACCTGAGGAGAAGTTCCTGCTGAGAAAGAATGATCGATAATGTTAAAATGATGGGGTTCAAACTGTGATTTTTGTTAACAGTCTCACATGGTTGTACTGCTGAGTTAGAATGTTGTGCGTTAGAGCCTCAGTCAGGACTTTGAAATTACAGTCCAGGCTGATATTTAACACACGGCCCTCTAAAGAGGAGGAAGAGCGGGATTGGACCTGATATTGTCTATCAAGCCTGTCTGACAACCATTCAGCATAAAGCTGATTGGACACGTATCTCTGGAAAGCTGTTCGCAGTCCCTTTTCAAGTTGAAACATTATATGGAAACAGGCTTCCTTTGCCTTTGGTTGCCCAGTTTCCGCTATGTTTTCAGCTGATACTACATTAATATAATGCAGTGACCTGATGCTATCGTTTAGCTGCTTGTATGCCTGTAATCACTAAATATGATCTGCTTGATCTTATCTTAAATGAAATCTGAATCTTTAGGCTAGAATATGAGGTTGAACCAGCAATGTTTTTTTTCTTGAGACCATTCGAATTGGCCAGGCATTACAGTCAGGCCTTCCGTAAGGTATTCCTTTCAAGATGCAAACAAAAGGTTTCTTGATGCAGACTAACTGGTGGTCACTTGTGCCAACTGGCATGCAAAATGCTTTCAGGTGATCAAGAGAATTGGAGAATGAAAGATCTAAATAGGTTTACCTCTAGGTGGATGGAGAATCTAAGAATTTGAATTCCATTGTCAGCTTTCATTAAAAATAAGCTCAGGTAAAATCAGATGCACAGGCAGACCAATCTAACAGTTGCCATATACTGGAGTCTATTCCAATTCCAGCTCTTTATATCTTGAATCCTCTTTCTGCACTTTTTCTTCATATACCTTAAAATCTTTATTCCTAAACACTTACTGTATCCATCTTCTTTTTTAAACACCACAATTGTTAATGCCTTCTGGGGCAGTGGACTCCACATTCTCACCAATGCTTTCTGTGACAACATCTTTTCTGGTTTCACTCTGTTCTGTTTAGATTATAGGAGAACAGGAATGTGTAGAGCAAGAATAAAAAATGCAGTCCATCTGTTAATCCTACTACTCTCCATCATAGAATTTCTCCCAAAGAATTTCTTTGCCAAATTAATTATTTAGCTCATTCTTGAATTTGCTGACACAAGGACTCCACTGCTTTTCTGGGTAGTCCATTTCCAGGTATTTATCACTATCTGTGTAGTGAAAATAAACTGTCGGGTCACCGCTCCTCCAATAAGCTTCAATTGTAAACGTATTACTATTATATTATTATTATTATTAGGGATCAGTTTATCCATATCCTGTAAGGTATTGAATACTTTAACAAAATGTCCCCTGAACTTTCTTGTCACCAATGTGAACATTTCCAGCTTCCGTCTTTCTTCATAATTAAGGTGCACAAATCAGTGGACAATAGTTTACACAATGTTAAATAAGGAAAACTGCAAACTTTACTCATTAGTTCTTAAAATTTTATCTTACCCTGGAAATTCTACTTCTGTCTGGTAAGGAAGTTTGTGCTTCACCCCTGAACAAAGACACAGAGAATTAATTCCTTTGTCACTCAATATACGTCACTTTTGGGACCTTCTGGGGTCCAACTGTTTTCTTAATCGTCTGTCTGATTTATTCTGAATTCATCTATTGGAAGGAAAAGCTATTCCTTGTCTACCTTGTCAATTTCATACCTTAAACATTTCACCCCTTAAAACGATGTTTGCGTTTGATAAGACTGTGAATGGGGAAACATACAGTGGAAACCGGTTTAGCTTGACCCAGTTAATCCCAGTTGCCGGGTAAATTGGACAAAACGCCCAGCCCTGATTGATTTGTATTCTTACCTGTTTCAAATATGCCGGTTAATTCGGTCAAAAATCTGGTTAATCCAGACAATATGCCGTGCTGGTCGCTGCTGCGTCTCCTCACTCGCCATGAATGGCTCTGGGAAGGAGATGGGAGGAGTCAAATTGCAATTGATTGACAGCAGACTCCAGCCATTCACAAGCAGTTATGAGCTGTCAATCAATGAGGGGGTGGAAGAACGGGGAAGAAACAAGAGCGGGAATAGGAGGAGTCAAATCGCGATTGATTAACAGACTGGAACTCTTGTGAATGGGTGGAATACCATTCATTCCCAAGCAGTTCCAGGCTGTCAGTAGTTCGGAGCCACTGCTAATTATTCCCGGCAATGGGAGGGAGGAGACTCGGCTGCTGCTCCTCTGCTGGCGGGAGGAGGTAAGGGAACTTCCGTAGCCTGGGACGCCAGTTGAGATGGACAGAAAGGCCAGTCCCAATGTGTCCAGTTTAAACAGCTTCCACTTTATTTGACTTTAGCCAAGTTCCTTTATGCCGACGTGGGCAAGAAGGGGCAACCAACAGCTATTTGTAGCTATAGGACCACATTCTCTCTTCTCTTTTGACAATTGTTCATCTTAGCTGAGGGAATACCTTGATTCCAAATGGTGGTGAAATATCATGTCCTTTATTATTCTCCAGTGTGCGGTGTAGCTATATGCAGCCCTCTGCACAAGCTTGTATCAGGAACCGCTGGACTGGTGAGGTAAAATAATTTCTTCAAGTAGAATCACAAGTCTAATAAACAGGTGAAAAGTTGTGAAAGTGTGCCTAAAGATGATTTTTGCCAAGATAGTGCAATGATGTGTGAAATGTGGGTGCATGCAGCAACAACAACAACAAGATTACATTTGTATAGCACCTTTCACATTGGGAGGATGTCCCAAGGCGCTGGACAGAGCATAGCATTTCAGTATAGCATTTCAGCATGAGGGTACTGAGAACCAAAGCACTCAGAAGACTATGGCTTTTCTCCAGCCTGGGCAGCAGTGTGTGGAATATAAGTGTACGCATCAAGCACAGAGTGAGAAGGTGGCTTTTGTCCAACTAAAATGAAATTATCCTGACCATCTGATAAATGTACTTGAAGCAGACCAGATGATATTTTGTGCCCAGGTAGGTTAGTAGGTAACATTGCTGTAAACACAAAGATTTATAAATATTTCCAATGAATGTACAGCACAGAAATGGGCCATTCGGCCAACCAGTCGGTGCCAGTGTTTATACTCCCCGTGAATCACTACCCACTCCTTAGTGCCTCCCATAACCATCTATTTCCTCTCCCTCATGTGAAGGTCTAGATTCTTCTTCAAAGCATCTGTACAATCTGATTCAACCACCACTTCAGCAGCGAGTTCCACAGTCTCACAACCCTCTGTGTGAAGCAGTTCCTCCTAAATTTTCTTTTAGATTCCCTAGGCGCTACTTTATTTTTGTGTCCCCTGGTTATGGACTCCTAAGTCAGTGGGAACAGTCTATTTATGCTAGCCTTATCAAACCCTTTTATAATTTAAACATCTCAAGTAGGTCCTCTCTTAAATAGTGAATAAAATCTCCAATGAAAACAGGCCTAACCTAGCCAGTCTATAATTATAGCAGTAACCTGCCAGCCCTGGTATCACCTTAGTAAATCTATGCTATACTCTTTGCGTCACTGCTATAACACAAGTTTTTTTTAAATGTCCCTCTAGGATATTATGGGCATTATAGGAATTAGCATATACAATATTGTTGTGAAGACAAACACTATAGCTTCTCAATAATCTTTGCTCCTCAGGCCTGCATATCCAAAATAATATTTCTTTTGGTCTTCACTGTACCAATACATTAATTGCATTAATTCTCCCACAAGATATACAGTCAATTCAGTATATTTACAGTATATTCTGTGAAGTGCTTTGAGACATAATTTAATTGCAAAAGATTGCAACGGGATATAGATAGGCTAGGGGAGTGGGCGAGTAGGTGGCAGATGGAATTTAATGTGGGGAAGTGTGAAGTTATTCACCTAGGTAGAAAAAATAGAAAAACATATTATTTTCTAGAGGGGGAGAGATTAGATAGTGTTAGCATGCATAGGGATTTGGGTGTCCTTGTACACCAGTCTCAAAAAGTTAGTTTGCAGGTGCAGCAAGCAACTAAGAAGGCAAATGGCATGTTAGCGTTCATTGCAAAAGGTTTAGAATACAAGAGTAGGGAAGTCTTGGTGCAACTGCATAGGGCCTTGATGAGACCGCACCTAGAGTATTGTGTGCAATTTTGGTCTCCTTATTTAAAAAGGACATACTTGCCCCAGAGGGGGTGCAGTGTAGATTCACTAGGTTAGTTCCTGGGATGAGGGATCTGACCTATGAGGATAGGTTGAATAAACTAGGGCTATATTCTCTAGAATACAGAAAAATTAGGGGAGCTCTTATTGAAACATATAAGATTCTTAAAGGGCTGATAAAGTAGACACTGAGGGTCTGTTTCCCCTGGTAGGAGAATCTATAACCAGGGGTCACAGTCTTAAAATTAAGGGTCAGCCTTTTAGAACAGAGTTGAGGAAACATTTCTTCACTCAGAGGGTAGTGAATTCCATAAGGTTGTAGATGCTCAGTCCTTGAACATCTTCAAGGCTGAGACTGATAGATTTTTGAAAAATAGAGGGATTAGGGATATGGGGATAGGGCAGGTAATTAGAGTAAGGTCTGAAGATCAGCCATGATCTTATCGAATGGCGGGGCAGGCTCGAGGGGCCGAATGGCCTACTCCTGCTCCTAATTCTTATGTTCTTATGTTCTTATTATTGCGTTTTCAAAAGAATTCATTCATTTCCAGATGTCTTTATTATCTAAGTGGCAGAACCATTTGAACGTATGCCATTTGTTTGGTTAGAAACTGAACAACTCATTGACTGCTCCCTTCTGAAGGGTGATTCATTCTTCTTGTAACGATTCACTCTTATTAATAATTAGTGCACTGCAACAGGTAAACAAACTTATCTTGAAATAAAATAATATAACAATAATAATCGTTGATACAGCCTCTATAATATGTATTTGTAGGCAAACACAACAGCCCAATTATGCACAGCAATGTCCCACAAACAATCATGAAGTGAATAACCAATTTTATTTTGGGGAAACGTTAGCCAGGACATGGAAAGAAAGTCCCTTCTCTTTTCGAATAGTTCCATGGATCTTTAACGTCCTCCTGAACAGGCAAGCGAGAACTCAGTTTACAACAACAACAACTTGCACTTATATAGCGCCCTCCATGCAGGGTAACGTCTCAGACCGTTTAACAATGGCGGAGCCTGACTTCAAGCCGGGTGGTGGAGGCTGTAAGCACAGTTGAAGAGGAAGGTTTTCAGGCGGGACTTGATAAAGGGGAGAGAGGAGGCAAGGCAGAGGGATTGAGGGAGAGTGTTCCACAGTTTTGGGGTATAGTGGCTGAAAGCGTGAAGTCCGATGGTGGGGCGGAGAGTGCAAGGGATGAGCAGGAGGCCAGTGCCAGTCGAGCGGAGGCGCTGGGTGGTGGATTGGGGAATGACGAGGTCGGAGAGGTAGGGAGGTGCCAGGGAGTGAAGAGATTTGAACACGAGCGTGATGAGATAGTTTAATGTCTCATATGAAGGATGGCATCTCCAACAATGCAACCATCCCACAGGACTGCATTTGCAGTGTCAGCTTAGACTACATGAGTTCAAGTCCCAACTATTCTTTGTGTGTATAGCAGTGAGCATCGGCATGCATTAGCCTTCCAGCTTTTGGATCATGCTATTTGACTGCCGGTGAATGGAATACCAATGACTTTGAGTATTTCACATAAAAAAATGCAGAAACCCACTAACCAGCTGTTGATAATCACAATGTGACACATCTGGAGAATATTCAATTTGGTAAATATTGGATATATCCTCATTATATTATAATTTTAAAAGGTCCCCTGTAGTTAAATGAGATTATTAATGATTTCCTTTATGAAAGTCTGCAAATATTTCACTTAGGTAAATAACATGCACAGGATTCTGATGTTGTTCTGTGTCTTTGATACAGCTGAGCCTCCAAGTATGACCAACATACAGTATTAAACAAACAGTCTCAACACACTAAGCTGCTACCGGAGATTCAATATATTGATAGGTGGGGCAAACTCTTTGGAAACAAATGCAATTGAGACATTTGAGTGCAAAAGATAGAATTTTAACCATCAATTTTGTGATTCCACATTCAGTTCCTTTTTTCATAAATCATAAATCACAAGATTGGTTTGGGTGAAGAAGGCCCTTTGGCCCATCTGATCTCATCTCACCCCACCCTACTACTGTCCTCCCATCACAACATCAAACTGCTTTTTAAATGAGATCAGAGTACCGGCCCAGAAAGGATACCCTTCCTGGCAATCTGTTTCAGTCGTTACTTATACGTTCTTGCTATCAGTCCTGAAATTGCCCTTTTCAATGCTAAACTTATGTCCTCTTATTTTTACTGCCTTGGCACATCCTAAATATTGTTCACTTTTAGTTATGGCTTACTTTTTCAATTCCATTCATAAATGGAAAGATTTATGTTGAACGTTTTCTATGAAGTTTAGTTTTCATGTTCTACCTTCTGTTTGCTCATCAAGTTAACAGGTTCTCGTCCTGGAAAATGGATCATTTTTCTATTTGCACATATTTCTGCTGTGCATTGGCATGGTTTCTCATTGGCAGAGCCTGGTTGGTGTGACGGACATTTGGTTACTGCTGGATTTGGTATTTACAAACTCTTCGTGAAGTCAAGGGACAATCTGCAGATTTCAGACTCCCACAATGCAGAAACCTTCTCGTAGTTTGATGTAGTTGCACAGAAGGTGGAGTGATCAAACATCAATATTGTATTACCAAAGGTTGAATGGCCGACACCTGAACAGACTACCTCATTATGAGTCTTCAAGCTGCCTCGCTCCAAAGGCAAGCTTTGGAACATTGTTTGGAGAGAGCTATAAGGGCGGGATTTAACCTGCCTTCAAATATTTGCAGACCTGCAGTGCACTGGGATGTGTGACATTTATTAATGCACTCACGTCTGTTCTCACGCAGAGAAGTAACAATCGAGACGACATAGCCTGTATCAATTAGTAGCTCTCATTCCTTGCAGTGGTGTTTGCACTGGTGGAGATACACAGCCAAGTACCTATGAGACCACAGTGGCAGCTGTTGAAAAAGAATGGAGCAAACCTAGGCTAGGCTCTGCTCCCCATTCACGGGAGAATTGCACAATCAAAGACAGAAGAAGTTGATAAGCAGGATTGTCCACCCAACGCTGACCTTGAGGGTAAGCGGATTCTGTTCCTCCCAGTAAGTTGCACGCTGATAAAGGATTAGACAAACTGACATAAGGTGCAGTGAATGGTTGGATAATAAAAAGACGAAGCACACACAATGTAGCACATTGATAGGAACTAAATATTTTAGCAAATCCATCTTTATAATAAACATTAAGTACCATGAATGATCAAGAAATAATAATCAATATACATTGCACAAGTAACATGAAGTGCTGGTTTCACAAGAAGCAGTAAAGATCTATCCTTGATGCATGAAATTAGGAGAGTTCAGACTAGGGCGTGAAAAGATTGGGCAACAATACCCCCTCCAATATCACAGCAGATCCTTGAATCAAGACAGATGTGTAAAGTAATTGAGCTGCAGCTCATCAATCAGTGTAATGTTGTATCATTTGCACTGCAAGATCGCAGACCTGCATCAACACCCGATCATGGGGAGCAGGTCACAAAGTGAGGACATTCAATGTCAGAATTAACAATGCCTTCAATACAAAATTGGTCATTCACTTAATGGCTATTTGTGGAACATTGCTGTTTGCAAATTACCTGCAGTGTCTCTTACACATATACATTCACTACATGTTACAAAAACGGTATGAAGAGTTTTTTTTAGCGTGATCAAATGTAAGAATTAGTATTATTATTAATAATGGTCTCCTTGAGTGACCTGCAATTTCTCACACATGTTTCATCTCTCAAATCTAAATATCTTGCTCTTTGACAAAAATAAAGCTTGTGGACAGTGATGCATTACCGGTTGCCAGAGGTTTTAAAATATTTTGAAAAAGTCAAAATACCCCATGTAGTGAAAGGCTGCAGTACTGTAACACTGGGTGATCACCCCTAACCTAAACTGATCATATTTCACTCTCCAATAATTGACTCAATTCGCAGATCTTTTGCTAAAGTATGGGAAAGAATGGACCCCTCATTTAATATAAAGTGATTAATTGATTGCACTGAGCACTCTGTGTGTTCTGTTTGTTGCTTTGCCTGGATATAATGCTCAAATACTCACAACTAGCAATAGAAAATGACCTTAGTCATCCAATTATAATAATCTTTGCATTTGATATAGCACCTTATCACATCTTCGAGACGTCTCAAACACTTCCCAGAATATACTGTAAAGTGAATTGACTATTTTGTGGGCGATACGCGGCAGTCAATTGTGCACAGCAGTGTTCCACAAACAGTCTTGGATTGAGTGATCAATTTTTTTTGAAGGGATTTTGGAGGAGAGTCAAATACAAATAGTGGAGATATGTAAAGAGGTGGGGTAGTGGTTAAGAGGTCTAGGCATAGGTCAGGGAGGGAGGAGTTGATAGGCATTTGTGAGTATTGTTTCAGCATGCTCCACTTTGAGCTATCTCAAGATAATGTGGTTTGCAATCTTAAAACTAACACTCAGATCCTTTTTGCACTTTCGGATTTCCTGTTTGAAAGCCAACCTAATTATTTTATGTCATAAAGATAATAAATCTTTACTGCCTGTTATCAAATACGTATTAAAAATTTGCAGGAATTATGCAAATAATTAATTTTATCAACCGGATTCAAACTAGAAGTACAAATGTCATATCCTGATTGCCCTCAGTGTTAAGGACCTATAAGGGGCCTTTACCAGAACAAGACTGACTTGAGTGTGGAGATGCTCATCCTCATAGAGTGCCTGGACTTATAGATCATAGTGGAGCCTAAACAGTGGTATTTGATGAGAAGTCTTTTTGATTCATTTGACCTTATCCTTCACCTATACATACACAGTCACTGCACAGTTAATCCTGTGAAATTCTTTGGGACGATTTATAGATGTGATAAGGCACTATATCAAATTCAAGCATTACTATTATTATTATTGAAAATGTTATTTATTCCTCCAGTATACCCATTTTACATTTTTCACATTACTGCATCAAGGGCCATTCTAGACCATTTCTCATTTAGAAATGTAAACCATTTCTAAAATGAGTCTCAACACCTGGTCACTACCATTCTTCCAAGTAATCTGTACCATCTTTTGATTCAATTTTTTGTAAAGAAATACTTCTGCTCAAATGTTACCCTTCTCAACCTTGAACCTGTGACCGTATAATAATTCTTATACTCCTTGCATTTGATATAGCGCCTTATCAGGTCTTCGAGACCTCTCAAAGCACTTTACAGAATATACTATAAAGTGAATTGACTGTATATTTTGTTGGCAAAGCACGGCAGCAAATTGCGCACAGCAGTGTCCCGCAAACAGTCGTGGATTGAGTGACCATATTATTATTTTTATTTATTTATTTATTTGAAGATATTATTTACCTTAGGTAAAATTATATTCTGCAGATTCAAACCAAGGTATATATGTCTTATCCTAGCTATATATTAGAAAGGAACAATAAGAGCATGTCTAGTGATTGATATGTATCCAAATCTTCTTTGGTATTGTCTGCTACATGTTCCTTATTGTGTCTAACTTCTGACCTCTTGTCTTGTTGCCTCAGCATAATGGAAAATCTTGTTCTGGGTTTACTTTCTCTATCACTTTTAGCATCTTATATATCTCTACAATGTCTACTCTGAGGCATCACTTTTCAAGGCTGAAGAACTCTAATTTATCTACTTTTTCATATCTCACAACCTGCAAACACTGGGCATCAACCTCGAGATTGCCTGGATGCTCTAAAAATGAACACCACTCACTATTAGGTCTAGCATATCAGGTATGTTAGTAGCTACCTGTCCATCCTGTCCTTTGCAATTTCTTCCAATGTCTCATCCAACATTTCCTCAGATAAAATTGGACATTCAACTCATGGCTATTTGTAGGCTGTTGCTTTGCACAAATTGGCTGCCTTCTTTGTATACAAATATACAGTCATTACACTTCACAACAAAAATCTGGTGGGAAGTTTCAACTTGTGATAAGGCACTATAAGAAATGTAAGGAATATTATTAATATTGTTTCCCTTAATGAAGAATCATTCTTAACTGACTTTAATTGTGTAGATTGTGTAGAACTGCATTTTCTAGCACAAAGTTGTAAAGTTGCTTAGCAACATAGTTAAGGTAAGATGACTCATGTTGAAAGGTTTTGTTCAGCTCCCTGTGCACACCCTAAGTCAATAAAGACAGCAGAGATTTTACCTGATTTTTCATCACTTATTCCAGTTTCTCCACTAAGCACATTTATTATCCTATAGCTCTGTACGAGTGATGCATAACTATAGGCTTTTAAAATCCAAGAACAAAATGAATGAAACTATGCCAAATCCTCTTGTTTGTTTAAAAGTATACATAAAGACACACACCAACATATGACCAAGATTTTAAAAAATCACTATACACAAGAAAACTATGCCTGTAATTTTCCATTTTCCTAGCTCAGAAGCACTGAGGCAACGCAGCACTGTATTACATTCAGTCTTACTTTGGAACCTTTTTTCCACAGTTCTTAAAAAGAAGTAGTTTCCAAATTAATCATAATAATAACCCTTGCATTTAATATAATGCCTATACATCTCAAAACACTTCACAAAGTTCCTGTAAAGCACAATGACTATTTGTAGACGAGTCCCTAGCAGTAAGTAGGAACACGGTTGCTAGTTGATTGGTAGATTGCTTTCTGGGGGTTATAATCCCTTCATAAAAACAAAATGTAGTCACCCAATCCACAATTGTTTATGGGACACTGCTGTGCGCAATTGGCTGCCGAGTTTCATCCAAAAAATATACAGTCAATTCACTTTACAGTATATTCTGTGAAGCTCTTTGAGATGTCTCAGTGACGTGATAAGGCGCTATATCAGATGCATAGATTAGATTATTATTATAATAATGCCTGGAGTAGTTGGAAATGTAAAATGCTTTCTCAGCAATAAAGCGCATTCAAGCAAATCATCAGCTTCCAAAGGATAATTACATACCTTTTTGGGTGCATTTCCAGTTCAAAACAATAATAAATCACATCAACAAAAAGTTATCACCAAGGCATTTTTGTAGCAAAGCTACATTATTATTTTTATAAAGCAGTCCTGGGCTTCTAAAATAAAATCATCTTTTTTTTTGAAAACTCCTTATCGTTGGTTCTGGCCACAACTCATTCCTAAGCTATCATGATCATTCTTTTAAAATTCATTTTCTTTTGCAAAATCAAATATTGTAATGTATGGTTAATGTATGTAGGTTATTACTGTGTGACAATTTTTTGCTAGAGTTTAAAATCTATTTATGAGGGTCATAAGGTTAATGAAAAACATTAATGCTGCGATTATACTACCGGCAGCAAAGTGACTTTCAGCCCAGTCTTATAGAAATGTGGATTTAAGAGCTCTGGGATGGAGGGGGCTACATAAATGCAAGCTGTTGTTGTTGTTGATAAAAGACTGGGTTTATGCTGCCCAATATATATTGCTTTAATAATCCATTTGCTATAACACCTATAATGTTGAAACATCTTAAACCACTTTACAGTAACTCAGCATCGTGCTCCACCACTGACAAGTGCTCTCGGATGCTACCATACATGAAGGGCGTATATAAATGCTAGTTGTTAATGTTACATGTAGTGACTGCATTTTGTAGGAGAACATGGCAGCCAACTTGTGCAAAACAGTGTCCCGGAAAAGCCAAGAGGTGACTGACCAATTTATTTGTGGATTTTTTTCCTTCTTTCATATAATGTCATGGCTTCTTTAATGTCCTCTTCTTTAGCTGACAGACAAGAGCTCAGTTTAATATCTCTCCAAATGAGCTATCAATCAGTCGGAAAAAAAAAATTCCTCAACTTTGTCTCTCCAGGTGCTCACCATGAAGCAAGCGCAGAACATCAAACTCAGGTGATTGTTTTAATCTCAGCCAGTCCTGTGACCGGCTTTTCAATAAAGTTAAAGATGGTTTGTTCAAAGTTTCCAGGGACAGGCAAGAAAATATCAAGGTGGGATCCCGGTGTGATTAAGCACTCTGAGACCCTGCCCCATGTGAAGGGCGCTTTATAAATGTAAGTTGTTGTTGACTTTATACCCAATGTGTTTACATTCCACCTGAATAGATGCAGAGCTAATAAGGCATTCAAAGGCTGACTTCCCTTGAACATAATGTTTCATAATAATAAAGAAATGGCATTATTAAAAGATATAAAATGCAAAAGTTATTTTTATATTGTCCTCATTTTGCTAACCTGAAGCAATGGCTCCCCAGTACCTTGTCCAAATAAGCACTCCACATGATTATACTTGGAAAGTAACTTTTGGTGGGTATCTAAACATTGTGGCTAGCAAAGCTAATCCTGACCATGTTCTAATGCTTGAGGGTCAGCCTGGTGTCAGCCTGGCTCAGTTGATAGCAATTTTACCTCTGAATCGGACGTTGTGGGTTCAAGGCCCCAGTCCTTATTTCGTACTCAAAGTCCAGGCTGATATTCCAGTATAATAGTAAGGGCGTAATGTATTGCCAGAGGTCTTGTAAAGGGGAACGTAAAAATTCCATTCGCTCTTCAAAAAGGGAAGGAAGGTTCTCTTAATGTCTTGGCCAACAATGCATCAGATAAAAGTGCTGAGTACCCTACATTAGAATTGTAATTTTCCCAAAGATTTTTGTAAGTGTTCCAGCCCATTAAATAATGAAAGCTACAGCCACAGAGCAAAATGCCTTCTTGACATATTTACTACAATTCTTCCTTCTTAAAAAAAATTGATTAATTTCCTTTCGAAAAAAAAATTAACAGAAACTTCCTGACGTGTCCTTTGTCAATAGGACTAGCCAGGCATGTTGGATTTATTACACATTGGGTGGGTTTGCTGAATTTGCGGCGTAGAGTCCTAACTAAGTCCACCCTTCATTGGCATTCAGCTGAAGGATCCTGATACCAGCTGTTGGATGCGTGCCTAACAACAGTCAGATTTTAAATGAAATTATTGCTTAACACTGCAGTATAAAGTTTAAACACCTGCCACATCCGGGTGGTATTTTACCTAGCCACTCCCAGTGTTCTTGTTAGTTTATCATGCTAGTAGCTTGCATTTCAAAACAATTTTTGTGTGCTCTTTAAAGCAAAGAATTTACTGCTAGGGCAATGCAACTTGTCAAAATTAAACGCTCTTAGGTCAGATATGTATGTATATATGTGCGTATGTGTGTGTATGAGTGTGTGTGCGCGAGTGCAAGTGTGTATGTCTGTGTGTGTGTGTCCGTCTGTATCTTGGCATTGTGGAATCTCGTAGAGTTTTGGTTAGTGTGCTCGCCTCACAAGCGAGAGGACCCAGGTTTGACTCCCAGGTGGGCCGAAACCTTAGCAAGTTTCCTTACTCCACGCACCTATGTTAACCTCGCAGTAAGTAGGAACCCAGTTGTTAGTCAATTGGCGAATTGCATTCCGGAGGTATTGATCACTCCAAAATAAATATATAAATAAATAAAATTGGTAATTCACTTTATTACTGTTTGTGGGACACTGCTGTGCGTAATTGGCTTCTGTGTGTTTCGCCCACAAAATACACACTGTACAATATATTCTGTGAGCGCTTTGAGATGTCTCAACAATGTGATAAGGCCCTATATCAAATGCAAAGATTATTAGTATCATTATTAGTGTAAGATGTTACAACTGCATCAAACCATAAAAATTTATAGGACAAAACTAGTCTGAATGAAAAACAATTCTCCTAACCTCCATGTTTGCTTGTTTTCTAACTGTCATTAATTGATGCCCTCTAGTCACACGCTAAAGCGTCCTATATTCTATCCAATTTTATCCTCTTAAGAGATGCCTTCTACACTAACGCTAGTGTTTCCACATTCTTCATCATCTATCCTTAAGATTTCTTAAGTAAGGTTCCTAGTTTACCATCTATTTGTATTCGATTGTGAGTATTTTTGTGCTGTTGGCCTACACCATCACTAGGAAGATGGTTGAGACTAGCCAAACATTGTCCCTGACAATTTTTCTCCTTCTTTCCTGAAAGCACTGACTCATCCTTGTCTACGATTCCATGGGCACCCCAAAGTACTCTGCTTAAGTGACCATTCATTATTTCAAAACATGATGAATAACTAATTTTATTCAGAAGATTGGCCAGGGTGCCAGAACACTCAGCTATTTGATATAGAGCCCAGGATCTTCTTAACATCCACTTGAACAAACAAATAAGGTAGCAGCTTTGAAAGTGCAATACAATACAAATTTATATTTATATAGCACCTTCCATTTCTAGAACAATCTCAAGATGCTTAACAATCTTATTTGAATCCAAGCTGAATCCGTCCGGGAGCTGAGAGGGATGGGGGTGGGGATGGGTAGGGAAAAGGTGACAGAAAGTGTGGTCAAAGAAGTAGGTCTTCAGACTGACCTTGAACAAAATGCAATAAGGAGTGTCAGCTGATATGGCGCTTGATTCCTCAACTTTCTGACTAAATGGTGGAAATTGCCGCCAAAATGAACTAAAGTGGCTATTAGTCTTGGTTAGCTGCCACCTGCCACTTGCAGCCTAACCCTATTTACACAGTACACAATGTTTATGGGCACACACGTAGACACAATTCTGCACAGTAGTACTCCCCTCGCTCAGCAAACAATGGCCTGTTTCATATCCCCGCCCGATCCATCACTCCAAAATCAGTTGGCGAGCTTTCAGCCATTCTGCCCTTGCTCATCGGGGCCCTTTCATGCTGCCCCCATCCTCCACGCTTTCAATACCCACCTTAAGACCAAACTAATTGCCTGAAATTTTCCCCAAAGTTCCTCCCTCCCACAACTCGGAATCCCGGTCAGTTGTGTGAAGCACTTTTTTACATCTCATACTGTTATTGACCCCAGGCCAATTTAAAACCTGGCTGCTGGTGGGACTGTTTACCTATATGTAAAGCTATGAGCACTTATGAAATAACAATGAAGATCTTGGAATTTGATAGACCACCTTATCACATCACCAATTTTGGACCACAAAATACACAGTCAAACTAGTTTATAATATATTCTGTGGAGCACCTTGAGATGTCTCAATGACATGATAAGGTGCTATATCAAATGCAAGGATTATTATTATTATTATCCCAAAGTGTTTCACACAATTTACTATAAAGTGGAGTAACTGTGTATTTGTAGGGGACCAGGACAGCCGATTTTCATACAGCAATGCACCATAAACAGCTATGAAGTGAAGAACCAATTTTATTTGTGGGATTATTGGCCAGGACACCGACCGGTGAGAAACTTATTTTGTAAAGCATACGGAGGAGGAAGAACAACAATGAAATCACTGATCCATCAAAGTGGCGTTGGAATGAAGTGGAGCCAGTATTCACGCCTGTTTATTTAATTTCTAGATTGTGATCAGGGAAATACTTCACAGAAAGTTGCTCTTCGAAGACTTGGGTAGAACGTAAATTGTTAGTCAAAGTGAACAAACTAACAAGAATCACCCTCTGGCTACACAGAAGAATTAGACTCAGAAGTTCCTGAGGAATGGCTTTGGAAACGGGGTGGATCTGAATTGAAATCACCTACAAATACACAGTCACTCCCCTTCACAGGAAATCCTGTGAAGTGCTTTGGGATGTCCTCCAGACATGAAAGGTGCCATACCAAATACAAGCATAATTTATTATATTTATTTAATAATAAGAAAAGTTTAATAATAATTGTTTCTTGAATCAATTCAGTGAAACACTGAAATATGGAGTCCTATATAGCTAACCATTATAAACTTAGTGGTTAACGTGCTTGCCTTGGAAGCTAGAGGGGTTCAATTCCCGGGAAGAGCGAAACCTTAGGCAAGCTTCCTTACTCAACACACCTGTTCACCTAGCAGTAAGTAGGAACCCGGTTGTCAGTCAATTGGCGGATTGCTTTCTGGGGGTAATAATCCCTCCAGAAAACAAAAATGTGATCACTCTCTTCATGATCGTTTGTAGAACATTAATGTGTGCAAATTGGCTGTCGCATTCATCTACAAAATAGTCATTACACTTCACAGTAAAATCCTGTGAAGCACTTTAAGATGTCTAGATGATGTGATAAGGCAGTATATAAAATGGAAGGATTATTATTATTTATTATTATTGTAGGATTGTGAAAGCTTTCCTGTGACATGTAACTGTTGATATGCATTTGTCCAACAGTCTTTCTATCTGCTTAGCTTGACTGGCCCAAGTCGACCCAATGATGTATTGTAGACAATCTAAATTCTTTTGTACATTCATTAGAAGACTGTGCTGTGTTTGTGACTTGCATTCTCTCTTTTTAAATCTAGATAATTTGGGGACAGCCACTCAACTCTAGGTCAAATATCTGCTGAAAAAGCTGGTGCAGGTTTTACTGAAGAATACTCTGGGGTTCCCAGACTGTAAGAGATTGAATCAAGTGAATTTGTTGCAGTCAGTCTTACTGTGAGTTACTAGATATGTAGAAACATTTATTGGGTGTCCAAGAATGTATGTCCCTTTGGCACAAAAGATAATTTAATACATTGGAAAGGAAAGTTGATCCCAGTGTTGAAAAGAGCGATTCACAGTAGATCACAAAAAAAGAACAGATAAGTTCCTACCAATGTTCCTAATGCCCTTTTAAATACAACTGCTATTGTGTCCAAGCCTCATCTAAATTATTGCGTGCATACTGTAACATTTGAGAATTTCAGACATTCGTCTGAAATGGTGGTTATTGTGCATTTAACATCCAAAAGGTACCCTGAATTCTGAAACAGGGATAAATCAGTGCACTTCTCATTCATATAATGAAAATGTACAGTCAATTTTGGTAAAATGAGTGGAGGGGAGACAAGCAGTATGTGATAATTAGAATAATCCTGACATTTGATATAGAACCTTATCACCTTGTCATTGAAATATTTCAAAGTACTTCACAAAATTTACTATAAAATGTAGTAACTGTGTATTTGTAGACCGATTTGCACACATTTTTAACATCTACCTGAACAGGTAGATGGGGCCTTGGTTAATGTCTTACAGGAAAAATAATCATATTAAAAATAATCCTTGCATTTGATATGCATCTCAAAGGGATTCACACACTAAATGATATTGTAGTGACTGTGTATATTTTCCTGCAGCTAATTTGCACACAGCAAAATCATACTAACAGTTCCAAGTCCTGACATGGGGCTTGAATACACAGTAATTCTGACCTAGAGATGAGAATGCTGCCAATTTATACTGATTCAATTAATATTATATGGCCTTCCTCTGAATTTTTCTTTCAATTTGTTCATAAATATTTGCAAATGTAGTTATGAAACAAATATGATTTACAAAGCACCTTGGATATATCATCATAATGCAATAACAATGGTGGGAAACAATTTCTGAACACTGACATTTTTGGGTTTATTGCAGGTAATTCTATTACCAATTCCACCTGAATCTAAAGAAAAGCAGGTAAAATTATCCGAACTGCATGAAGAAGGCTATTTTCTGTTCAGATTCTCATTCAACAGTACATCGATTTATCATGTCAATGCTGCTTGCATGATTGATTTTTGTCAATTGCATAATAAAGGAGGCCTGTATTTTAACAAAGAGTCTAAGCATGAATCACCTTGACTGATCCTGAGGGAGGAGGATGGGGTATCCTAGAACAGGTAGCAAAAGAATGACTGTATTGTGTTTTGTGCAATCAAATCTAGCACTGAATGGAAGATAAAGAACAGAACTTGAATCCAGCGTGAGCAAATACATTACGTTGAATTTATACCGTAAAATACCTGCACCTGACAAAAACTTATTATTTGTAAAACAAGTTTCAAGTCAAATACGTTTTTGTTTATGATGATGCTTAGTTCAACTATTACTGGATACATGTAATTTATTGAACAGATGTTATTAATTGTCAACTGAAAATGAAAGGAATTAGTCTTATAACTAATATGCAATGGCAGCAGAACAGCATTTATCTAAACTATTTCGAGGAATTTCAGGGTGGAATTCCAGAGAGTTGGGACAGAATCTGTGGACCATTTCAGAAAGATCATTGAAATTCTTTCTCATTCCTTTTCAGTGAAAGTAATAGTAGCTTCAATGCTTGTTTCATGATCCAAGGAATTGTATTTACATAACATTTCTATATGGTGCAGCTAAATCCCTATACTCCAGCAATTCGCAATGATTAAGTTTAATTGTTGATTGATTACCTTTATCAATTTTGCAACAAACTGGGATTCTGTATCAACGACAATTACCAATGCAAGTGGTTTCTTTCTTCTTTCAGATACTTATCAACTGCAAAGATTATTACCAATAAAAATATCTTTCAGCTACTCAGATGCTGAGACATGGAAATATTTTTCTGTATGATGTGTGTGCTACAGACCCTCTCCGTTTCATTTTTAACACTGAGATCTCTTTACACTCCCCCATAATCCCACTTTGACAATTCCTTGATCTCCTCAACTTCCTTTGCTGGTGTTCAGCATCAAAGGGCCCATTAGTGTGAAAAATGTAATGTTTCATAACAGATCTGATATGCATATTATCACGTCGTATCTGTTTTAAAATCAATTTTTTGTTTCAATAACAACAATTGACATTTATATTCCATCTTTCACTTTGGGAAAATGTCTCAAAGCGCTCTCACAACTGACTGGGCGGCAGAACAGGGGATGACGGTGCTGGGGAGGGTGGGGGTTGAAAAGGAGGAGGGTGACTCTGGGATAAATTTCCAGAAAGCAAAACAGATTCAGTAATTACCAGTGATAATTACCAGCAAAGGGATGAGTTAAGAACAATTTTGGATGATGATAGCCTGGTGGTGCTATGTAGTAATGCAGAGATGGGCAATGGAGTGAGGGGATATGTGTTGTGGTCCATGATTGTGTACACGGAGAGTTCCTGATCACAGCTTGCCTGTCTGGTGAAGAGCCAAGTTAAGTGAAGAGTTCCTCATGTTACTCTCCTGTAACTCTAAATAATATTCTACTTTACAGTATATGCTATGAAGCTCTTTGGGATGACCTTCTGAAAGGTGCTATACTAAATGTGACGTTTAAGATATTATTATTATTATTATCATAAGATCTGCATAGGCACAGAGCCAATAACAACCTGTACATCCTACCGGATGTGAAACAATGCAGGGAAGCCAAGTCGTCAAGAAAACGCTAATTTACAAATTATGACTGATGGGTAGAGCAATGCTTCTATGGGGATTCTCCTGTTATTTCCTGTCTTGGGCTTTACACTCCAAGCATGTTAATGTAATAATAAATTTAATTTGTGACACTTGATATTGGAAGTTGAGAAAACAATTTGCAATTTCTTTGGGACTATTTGCTATGCTTGTTCAAACCAATGAGGTATATGCTATGAGATTGTACAAGTCACCCCTTGATAGGCAAAATAGTCACTTCTTGCTGTTTGCTTTCCCACAGGCTTATAATGAGATTGAAGGCGTGGAAAGTCTCATGTTCTGTCTTTAAACAGCTTACTTGCTACTTTGTGGTAAACGTGTTTGTGCTTGCCTTGGTTAAATGAACTGAGAGCAAACCATTTATATTTTCTATCATCCTGATGCCCTCTGGTGCTAAGCAGTTTATGCTGCACTCCAACATAAATGAGATGAGTCATCCCGACCCTCCAAGTTTCTTTTGATGTTTTGTGTGTGGATAAGATTAACTGAAAGCTGGACTGAATGATCCAGTAATGAATGAGTTGAAATTGTGGTATTTGAGCATTTGAAACAGCATTCAAATCAAAGTCCTACTTCTCGATTGCCAATATTGATTTGTGAGCTTTGCTGACCTTGTTGATCCAAAGTAAGGAAAGTCTAAAAAAAGGCCAAACATTGCAAACCCCCTGCGGGAGGAGAACAAGTGGCAATTGCCCACTAGCCTTTCTTTGAATTTTGCCAATTTGGGACTTGTGGTTTGTAAATCTTGTGGCAAATCTCACAATCTGGAAGTTGCCAAAGGCACTCAAAACATCACATTTTCAACTCCACTGTCAGAAACGGAATGGAACAAAGAGACTACTATGGGCACTTTATTTGCACTATCTTGAATTAATTTTCCAGCAGAATTAATAAAGGTAGTAGAGGCCACATACCATTTAATTTCTCACTGAGCTATTGCTCCTCTGCACAGTTTAAAAAGAATAGTGGATTTTGTGCCAGAATGTTGTCACGTTCTCTTTAACATATGGTTTAAATGACAGCATGTAAAATGGAAAATGAAAATTCACACAGGGTAAAACTCTTGGGTTACTGCGTGCAATTTAATCATAATATGTTTGTCTGCAGCTGTCACTTAGAACATTGGAGCCCTGTATGGTCTCGGCATACTTCACAAATGATTACCCAAACTTTTGAAGAAAAAGGTTAGTAAGTGGGATGTATTTTTAAATTATCAGCAGCATAAATTTTACAACCACAATTTAAATATTTGCAGGAATCACCCAAGATTGTACTTAACATCTGTCACCTCATTCTCCCTGACACCTCCCCAATGAAAACTGATAAGGCATCTATATCTAAAGGATGAGTGTTCTTAAACTAACTAAGCGATTGATTACTTTACTTCCTGCACTTGTCTCTTCAAAGGCGTCATCTTACGGTGACTTTTGGGCCAATTCAGTTTGCGTCAAATCCAGGAACTGCCTTTACCAAAGGCTGCTTCTAACACAATGTTAACTCTTCCCTTCAAGTGTTTACTCATAGTAAACGTTGCATTGCACAAGCTCTCTTACATCTGTGCACTTTTTGTAATAATAAAATAATAATCCTTGCATTAATTATAATCCTTGATATAATGGCTTATAATGTCGTTGAGGTATCTCAAAGTGCTTCACAGGAATTTTTACTGTGAAGTTTAGTGACTGCGTATTTCAAAGAAAACGTGGTAGCCAATTTGCACGCAGCAAATGAGTGCAGCTTCTAATTTTATTTTTTTCTTCTTTTAGTTTCCTTATCAGTTTTTAATATTTTAGTTTAAAAAATGCAGTATCAAATGTTATTGAAGATGGAATAAAACTGTGTCAACCATACCTCAGTGTTTAATTTAAACCAATGTTTTTGTTTTTAATTTTTCACTCAATTTCTGCTATTTGGATTGTGTCCCAAGGCATTACAGCCCCATGCACCATTTCCCAGCTATTGCCTTTTGTGTGTCAGGCTGGCTCACTTTGGTAGCACTCACGACTCTAAAACAGAAGGCAGATGGCATTCCAATGCAGTGTTTGGGGGTGCTGCCATCATTGGAGGTGCCATCCTTCAGATGAGACATTAAACCAAGGCGCTGTTTGCCTGTTCAGGTGGATGTTAAAGATCCCATGACACTATTCGAAAAGGAAACGAGTGTTTCCTGGTGCCCTAGCCAACAATCCTCAAATAAAATGATTCATTACTTCATGACTGTTTGTAGACATTGATGTGTGCAAAATTGGCATCTCCGTTCATCCAAAAAACACACAGTCTGTGCACTTTGCACAGTATAACCTGTGAATTGTTTTGGAACGTCCTCTTGAAATGAAAAGCGCTAAAACGGAATGTAAGGATTATTAGTATTAGTGTTCTTGAGCTTGGAAATAAGACAGGAATGAATGGACTTTTGGTGCCCTTTTCTGATGTCATTGACTGACTAATGAATGCAACAAATTGTCGTAGTAATATGTTGCACTTTATCAGTTCCAAGTTGTAGCTTTTTCCTGGTTCTATTCCAGAAATCATACAGACAGAATACTGAGGATGCAATTACCTCTTTTGGTTCTTATTTATTCAGTTTAACTTGAGTCAACAAGGAACCATAAAACACTGAAAGTCTGAACAGACTGCAAGCTGCCCTGAACAGGCACTTGAATAAAGGGCATCCTTTTAGGAAAACACTGATAAAATGGTTGCTTAGAAACGCCTATAAAACGGTTACAATACAACCAGCAATCAGAAATCATAAACTTAAACATTAATTCTTATTTTGCAAGATGGATGGAGATAAAAATTAGTTCCATTTGATATGAGAGTCCACAATGAGAAAGAACATAACGCGAGCTAATATTTAATCCCACCGGAGAATTCCTGCAGAAGATCTCCTCAGGAGGCATTACTTATAACATCAGAGTTGTTCTGAGGTTAATGTCAATGATTTTTTTAATAAATAACGATAACTATTTTAGTATGGTAGGAAATCCAGCCTAGACTTTCTGAATGAGTGATCAAACTAGGTTCATCTCTCAACTGTCTTCTCGAGGAGATGCTGGATTTCCTTGAATCCAAGATCAAGGGAATCCGCTCCGCGGTCACTTCCCCTCCAACTTCCACCCACCACCCACCCCTTCCCTCCCACACTCCGACTCCTACCCATCCTCCCCTACACACCTTCGTACCCGTTTCCCCACCCTCTGTCACTGAACTCATCCTATCCCTAAAACCAACCACCTGCTCCCTTGACCCCATCCCCACTCCACTCCTTATCTCCCAGCTCCACTTTCTTGCCCCACATATCACTGACATCATCAACCTGTCCCTCTCCTCTGGCTCTGTCCCCATTCCATTAAAAACTGCCATCATCACGCCCACCCTGAAAAAACCCTCCCTTGATGCGTCGCAGCTATCAAGCTACCGGCCCATCTCCAACCTCCCCTTTCTCTCCAAGGTCTTGGAAAGAGTTGTCGCCTCCCAACTGCGCTCTTTCCTTTCCACCCATTCTCTTTTTGAACCCCTTCAGTCAGGTTTCCGTGCTGCCCATAGCACAGAAACTGCCCTGGTCAAGGTCACCAATGATATCCTGACCATCTGTGACCAGGGCTCCCTCTGTCTCCTCGTCCTCCTCGACCTATCGGCAGCATTCGATACGGTCGACCACGCTATCCTACTCCACCGCTTGTCCTCCCACCTCAACCTTCAAGGCACTGTCCTTGAATGGTTTAGGTCGTACCTTTCTCACCGTCTTCACTTTGTCTCAACGAATGGCTTCTCCTCCACCCCCCGTACTGTCTCATGTGGTGTCCCTCAGGGCTCTGTCCTCGGTCCCCTCCTCTTCACCCTCTATATGCTCCCCCTTGGTGACATCATCCGCAGACATGGAGTTAACTTCCACATGTATGCGGATGACACCCAACTCTACCTTTCCTCCTCTACTCTCAACTCCACGACCACCGATGTCCTGACAGCCTGCCTGTCCGACATCGAGTCCTGGACGAGAGACAACTTTCTTCAGCTCAACGTGCGAAAAACCGAGGCCCTCCTGATTGGCTCACGTCAGCGCCTCCGCACCTCAGGCGCTGACACCATCAGCATCCAAGGCTGCACTCTCCACCTCTCAAAGCCAGTCAGGAACCTCGGCGTTTTGTTCGACCCTGAGCTGTCCTTTCTCCCTCACATCCGCACCACAACTGGCACCGCCTTCCATCACCTCCGGAACATCGCCAGACTACGGCACTACCTCACCCCTCACGCTGCTGAAACCCTGGTCCACGCCTTTGTCACCTCAAGGCTGGACTATGGGAACTCTCTCCTCGCCGGCCTTCCCGCCACCTCCCTCCACAAGCTGCAGGTCATTCAGAACTCTGCAGCTCGTGTACTGTCCCGCACCAGGCTTCGGGACCACATCACTCCCACCCTCGCTCGCCTCCACTGGCTCCCCATCCCCCAGAGGATTGATTTCAAGATCCTCATCCTCACCTACAAGGCCATTCACGGCCTTGCTCCCTCCTACCTCTCCAACCTACTATCCCCCTACCTACCTGCCCGTACCCTCCGTTCCTCTGGCTCTGGTCTGCTCCACGTCCCCCGCCCCAACCGCCCTACCATCGGTGGTCGGGCCTTCAGCCTCTCAGCCCCCAGGCTCTGGAACTCCATCCCCCAGTGCCTTCGCCTTGCTTCCTCCCTTTCCTCCTTCAAGGCCGGTCTCAAAACCTTTCTCTTTGACCGTGCCTTCAGCTCCCCTCTCGACTCTCTTCCCCCTCCTCGCTCCCTCCCTTCCCTCCCCTCACCCTGACCATTTCCCCCTCCTTGCTCCCTCCCTTCCCTCACCCTGACCATTTCCCCCCTCCTCGCTCCCTCCCTTCCCTCCCCTCACCCTGACCATTTCCCCCCTGCTCGGGTCATGACCCAACTGTGCAGCGCCTTGGGACGTCCTCCTGACGTGAAAGGCGCTTTATAAATGGAATCTTGTTGTTGTTGTTGTTGTTGTTGCAAGTGATCTTCATCACCAATTTGTTCCTCCCACTGCTCCAGATGATTTTGTCTCCAATAATGTGTTTTGAATCAGTAGCCCTTTCCATAATGCGAATCTGAATCCCACCTCTTTGAAAGCAACAACAAATAGTAGTTATATATAATACTTTTCAGGTAGTTCATTGTCGGAGATGCGTTTCTTCAAATGAGATGTTAAAACAAGACTCCTCCCCTGCCTGTTCAGGTGGATGTTATAGATCCCAAGACACTGTTCAAAAATTGAAGAAAGTTTCTCCCCATGTCCTGGAGATCTTTTTATTATCTCCAGATAAAATTAGTCATTCACTCTGTTCACCTATAAGGTGCTATATATCAAATGCAATGATTATTTTATTTTTATTATTTCAGGTAAGAAAGTCTTGAAGCTTTTTACATAGATGGAATGGGAGCATGGGCAAGATAGGAGATAGTGGTGGTGGCATTCAGAAGGAAATGGCTGAAAGTGCAATTAAAAATATTGCTTTTTCTTCTAAAAACCTGAGTGGGAGTGAAAGGCAGAGAGATTTTAGAAGAGTGTTCCTGAGAGCGAGGAGAAAATAGCTGAATCATCATATGTATTTATTGTGACGATAATAGCTACAATGGAACAAGGGTTACCAAATTATTGTACAGAATCAGATTAAAACTGTGTTTAATGTGCCATGAATAGAGTCCTATAGCACAGTGGTTAGAGCACTCGCCTCGCAAGCGAGAGACCTGGGTTTGGGGTTTGATTCCCGGCAGGGTGAAACCTTGGACAAGTTTCCTTACTCCACACGTCTGATAATAATCCCTCAAAAAAAACAATAACAAAATTGGTCACTTCAATCCATGACTGTTTGTGGGACACTGCTGTGTGCAATTGGCTGCTGTGTTTTGCCAACGAATATATGGTCAATTCATTTTGCAGTATATTCTTTGAAGTGCTTTGAGATGTCTAGAAGATGTGAAAAGCCCTGTATCAAATGCAAGGATTATTATTATATTATGAATGTGCTGTTACTCAATAGCTCACACAATACAATTTACATTTATAATAATAATAATAATAATCCTTGCATTTGATATAGCGCTTTTTACATCGGGAGGACGTCCCAAAGCGCTTCACAGAACATACTGTAAAGTGAATTGACTGTATATTTGTGGGCGAACGCGGCAGCCAATTGCACACAGCAATGTCCCCCATCAGTCGTAGATTGAAAATGACCAATTTATTATTGTTTTTGGTTTTGGAGGGATTATTATTAGGCGTGTGGAGTAAGGAAACTTGCCCAAGGTTTCGCCCTGTGCCTGGAATTGAACTCAGTTCTCTCACTTGCAAAGCGAGTGCTCTAACCACTGAGCTACAGGACTCCACAAAGCAGCTTTTACATCTGGAGGTTGTATCAATGCACTTTACCCAGTTGGCTGGATAACCAACCTTGGGGAGGAGGGAGTGGGAATGAAGATGAGATCGGTGGAGGAGGGAAGATGACTGAAAGCACCGACAAAGTCTGAGCTCCAAGGTGGAGGGACTTTGGGAATGGAGTTCCACAGAGCGAGGCAGAATGGCTGAAAACTTGCCACTGATTCTAGTAATCCTTGCATTTGATTTAGCACCTTTCAAGTCTGGAGGATGTCTCAAAGCACTTTACAGGATTTCCTGGAAAGTTTACTGACTGTGTATTTTGTAGTTGAACAACGTTACCAGGATATTATCAGGAACTAGCTTATGTTGGATTCTCTAAATAAAGTATAGTCGATCATTACTAGGTAAACCCCAGGAAATGTTGGATCTTCCTCCTTTGAAGCTTTTTGGGGTCACAATTGCGATAATATATTATCACTGGCGACAGTTATCAGCAGTCGGGGGTAAATTTACACTCAAGATTTGTGATAACAATTGACTGTTTTTGTAGTCAATGTCAACCCCTGTTTTAAGGAACACATTATGAAAAATCACAAATTTCACCCTAGGGTGAACCATTGAGTTGTCCCTGAATTTTAAACCATTTAAATGAAAATCATTCTTCGAAAAATCCAAATACTTTTAAAAGAAGGCCTTTGATGGGCTGAAAGTTGGAACAGTGTTGAGGGTGTAGCGCTGCTAATTTCACCCCTTATTCTGCTCATCCTTATTATATTTTTTAAAAAGGAAACATTCAAATTATAATAAAACTGCGTTAGTACTAGAGCTGGTTACTGTATTGAGTGCACGTGAATTATTTCGTGTATGGGGCACAAATAAAATGATGATGTGTGCTAATGCAAATATCTGCAGAGGCTCAAAGTGACAGAATTTGTCATCTCCTTGAATTCTTCCTGTGATTTAACATGTTTGTAAGCAGGAAAAACCTGCTTGTGGTAATTTGTTCCACCCACCAGGCTGTTTCAAATTAATGCTGCGTTTCATGTCGCGTAAGTTTTCATCAGTTTCCAGGAGGGAGGGTAAAAGATAATGAATAAGGTTCAGCTCCTTTGAACATTTTATTGTCTATTAATATATTTATGTTGCTTACTCTGCTCAAAAGGGGCAGAGTGTGTGGATCCTCATCATGTTCGCCTTTAACTTAATAAATCCCAAAATAAGATCAATTTCCATAAAATGTAATGTTTGAACAACAACAACAAGATTTCATTTATAGTGCGCCTTTCACGTCGGGAGGACGTCCCAAGGCGCTGGAGAGTTGGGTCGGGACCCGAGCAGGGGGGAAATGGTAAGGGTGAGGGGAGGGAAGGGAGGGAGCGAGGAGGGGGTAGAGAGTCGAGAGGGGAGCTGAAGGCACGGTCGAAGAGAAAGGTCTTGAGAATGGCCTTGAAAAAGGAAAGGGAGGAAGCAAGGCGAAGGGACTGGAGAATGGAGTTCCAGAGCCTCGGGGCTGAGAGGCTGAAGGCCCGGCCACCAATGGTAGGGCGGTTGGGGCGGGGGATGTGGAGCAGACCGGAGCCAGAGGAACGGAGAGTACGGGCAGATAAGTAGGGGGATAGTAGGTCGGAGAGGTAGGAGGGAGCGAGGCCGTGAATGGCCTTGTAGGTGAGGATGAGAATCTTGAATTCAATCCTCTGGGGGATGGGGAGCCAGTGGAGGCGAGCGAGGGTGGGAGTGATGTGGTCGCGAAGCCTGGTGCGGGACAGTACACGAGTTGCAGAGTTCTGAATGACCTGCAGTGTGGAGGGAGGTGGCGGGAAGGCCGGCGAGGAGAGAGGTCCCATAGTCCAGCCTTGAGGTGATAAAGGCGTGTACCAGTGTTTCAGCAGCGTGAGGGGTGAGGTAGTGCCATAGTCTGGCGATGTTTCGGAGGTGATGGAAGGCAGTGCCAGTTGTGGAGCGGATATGAGGAAGAAAGGACAGCTCAGGGTCGAACAGAACGCCGAGGTTCCTGACTGGCTTTGAGAGGTGGAGAGTGCAGCCTTGGATGCTGATGCTGTCAGCGCCTGAGGTGCGGAGGCGCTGACGTGAGCCAATCGGGAGGGCCTCAGTTTTGCGCACGTTGAGCTGAAGAAAGTTGTCTCTCGTCCAGGACTCGATGTCGGACAGGCAGCTGTCAGGAGGTGGTCGTGGAGTTGAGAGTAAAGGAGGAAAGGTAGAGTTGGGTGTCATCCGCATACATGCGGAAGTTAACCCCATGTCTGCGGATGATGTCACCAAGGGGGAGCATATAGAGTGTGAAGAGGAGGGGACCGAGGACAGAGCTTGAGAAATACCAGATACTTCACTCCCTTTAAGGTATACTATACATTGAAACACTCCCACTCCAAATTCATCACAGCACTGTGTGCACTCTTTCACAGGCGGTCATGAGAAGGACCGTACAGAGCAGCAACACAACAGAAGACCACGTCATCATTCTTCCCAATGGTTTCCGCTCCCACCTCAGCACAGTCACTATGCAGCATTCCTCATGGCTTCACCCTTGGTCTTCTGTATTTCATTATCTGTATGCTCCCATTTGGTAACCTCATCTGCAGATAAGGGATCCACTTCCACAGGTATACGGATGACACCCAGCCGCACCCTCATCCTTGCTCCACTGGCCTTGCATCCGCTCCCCATCGCCCAGTGAATCAAATTCAAAGATCCCATCCTCACATTCAGTTCCCTCCACAGGCTCACCCAACATCTGTGACTTATTGCAATCCTATCATCCCAGTCTCAGTGCCCTCCAACATCTCTAGCAGGAGCAGACAGCACCTCACTACCTCTAACAAGCTCAGAGGTGTGCAGTTCCCTGTATTTGTAATCATTAATCTGCACCCTGTCTGTGCCATGCTCTCCCATGTGGTTTCCCACCTCTCTCCCTCTCTACTCCTGTTTCCCTGGTCTGTCAGTCTCTCAGGTGCTGCGCTCCACAGCTGCAGACCTTTTCCATCTGCCTGTGGTGAGAGAAGAGCTCAGGGTCTCCCTAGCAGACCCCAGCCTGCCCCCAGCTGGAGAATGCCGAGGCTGCAGGGACTTTGGCTTGCTCCAGGCCAGGGGAAAAGAGTATTGAATCTCATTGACTGCACCACGTCCTGAACGGCATTAAAAAAAGAAACTTAGTGGTAAAGTGATTTCAAATATCATTTGGGCAACCTTAAGCAGAATGTTCAATGTTAATAATAATCCTCGCATTTGATATAGCGCCTTATCAGGCCATTGAGACGTCTCAAAGCGCTTCACAAAATAATAATAATAATAATCCTTGCATTTGATATAGCGCTTTTCACGTCGGGAGGACGTCCCAAAGCGTTTCACAGAACACACTGTAAAGTGAATTGACTGTATATTTGTGGGCGAACGCGGCAGCCAATTGCGCACAGAAGTGTCCCACAAACAGTCATGGATCGAGTGACTACATTTTTTTTGAAGGGGCTATTATCCCCAGAAAGCAATCTGCCAGTTGACTTAACAACCCGGTTCCTACTTACTGCTAGGTAAACAGAGACGTGCAGAGAAAGGAAATTTGCCTGATTTTTCACCCTGCCTGGAATAAAGACACAATTGATTCAAACTCACCTACAAATGCACAGTCCTCCATTTTAAAGTAAATCCTGTGAAGAGTTTTGAGGCTTATATCAAATGCAAGGAATATTATTAGCAGTAGCCTAAAACATGCATGGATCTACTTGATTCAATGTTCTACCTTAAGGAAGAAAATAATTATTCCTGAGAGTTGGCCTTTGTCCAACCCTATCTTTTCCTTGTCTTTGAAAATAATTTAATTTCAAAGGCAAAATCCAGCAATCTGTTGCTTGAAGTCAAAGGATCATAAGATGCTATACTCAGAACCAATACATTCGTATTTGGAACATGTTTTAAACCCAGGGTGAAAACTAAGTGAATCATCACATCCAGGAATAGTTGCCAAACAATTGTATTGTTTCCACTGTTAATAATGGAATTAGCTGAGTGCACTGGAAAGTAAGTACAGCCATCTAGTGTCCCACCAGTGAATAAAGTACACGTGTACTTAAAAGTGGGTGTCATTCATCACAAAATGCTTCTCTATTGTGTAAAAATTAGCATTCAGCCCTGGCTACTGAATCATTTTATACCTTATTGTAAATGTAATTGTAATTGTTGTATAATTGGGGAGGATTTACTGTATTTATTATAAGATGTTTCCTTCTGATTAGCAGGTCTCTCCAGTCTATTTTCCTGGCAAGAGAAAATGAGTTTGTCTGAGTGACTTCTGGGGCCTGGAATTTCTCATAGTCTCAGCCTTAAAACCATTGTCTTAAAATTTAAAATTATGCAGAATTTTGAACAATTTTAAGTGTTGGCTTAATTTGGAAACTGGCCTCTCACATGACTTTTTAATAATTATAATAGTAATAATAATCCATGCATTTGATATAACACCTTATCACGGGAAAGCGGAAAAGTGACCCGTAGATCGAATAACAACTGGGTTTTTACTGCTAGGTAAACAGAGGTGTGTAGAGTAAGGAAACTTGCCTAACATTTCTCCCTTCCTGAGAATCAAACCCAGGTCCTGCAATTCTGCAATCTTGGTCAGCATCCTGGTCACCAAATAAAATTGGTCATTTGCCTCAAGGCTTTTGTGGGACATAATTGTGCACAATTGGCTGCTGTATTTGGCCACAAAATACACAGTCACTTTCCAGTATGTCCATTGAGATGGGTTCCTGGTATGAGAAGGTGCTATATCAAAATTAAGCATTATCATTATTTTGTGAACATTTCAGGGGAGAAATTCCACCTGGGTCTAGATTTATTCTGTTTTCTTTACATTTTAGAGCTACCAGGCTTGGTATAGGTACCAGGATGGAAAATATAGCTTTTAATTTTGACCATCAGTGGACAAATATTCAGATGCTATGCCCCTAAACCCATTGAACTCCCACTCTCTACCCATCTGTCTCACCCCGTTCCCTTTATTTGTCTTTAAGTCCTGCCTTAAAACCTACCTCCTCAATTGCGCCTATGATCACCTCCCTTCCCTTCTCTCCCTCTCCCCTGCTCAGTGTCTGACCCTTGACAGCAAGCCCTAGATCTAGATCTATTTTATTAACATAATATTCAAAGAATACAGAATTTGGGACTTTCTCAAATAGGGCCTTAAGTTTGAAACATTTTTTCTGTAAATACTTTTAAGAACTACAGAAAACTGAATTCAGCAATTTGCGAGATTCTGAACATCCTAAAATGCTATGTTAATAGAATAATCTAGACCCGTGTGGAATTTTACCCCATATATATTACTGATAAAATAAGGTTCCTGCGTTTGAACTGTGAAAGACATAAAAGTCACACAAACATTGATTTTGCACGTGAAAGTGTTTATTTTAAGCAATTACAAGGAATTGGCAGTGAGTAAAAGAACATATTTCAGGCCTTTTAAAGGTAAGAAGAGTGCAGCAGCGTCCAGTTATAATTCCAACTGTTGCAAACGTTTTGCTTTCTTCATGTTTTGAATCACTGAAAAGCAAACGGAGCACTATAAGTTGAGTTTCTTTTGGATGAATCAAACGATAAATATATTTGTTGGGGTTTGGGGGTAATATGTGATGTTACAACAGCAACAACTCGCACTTATATGGCGCCCTCCATGCAGAGTAGCGTCTCAGAGCACTTAATGTTAAGTTATCAATAGTGTTAATAATATGAAGGACAGAAAATATAATTAAAATCTGTCCTTAAAAAAGTCCAAAATGACCATAAGTTTGGCACTGAACAGCCACCAAATCTAAGAGAATGGCTTTGCCCAAACCCTTTGAAGATTCAATATAGGCAACATGTTGTTTTTCAAGCAGTGAGGACCATGTAGGAAGTTAGTATTCCTCTTCATGACATCAGCTTAGCACTGCTTCACCAGATACCGACCTTAGGGGGTTCATGTAACTAGGCATTTGTGTCAACTGATGAAGAAAGCTGTGATGTCCTCTAAAGTCGAGGAGGCTGTTGACACTCACAGCTGAGAAACAATATGAACAATGGTCACTTGGACGGGTTACCAGAGGGCAAGCGGAGCCCATGGAACCGTATCCCAGCAAGAGAGGAGTCTGGGGAGAGGAGGCATATGGCAGTGGGCAGAAATGAGAAAATAAGGAAACACATTCAATTTTAAAAACAGGAAAAACAATTTGTAACTTTATTTTTACACATTTCCACTGATTCTACTTCTCGTCCACCTATTGTAACAGACTATGAAAACATTTTATTTTATTTCCTACCATATGTTTTGGAGAGGGAGGGGGACAAGATATATTTTTTTAAAAGTTTTGAAATATTTATTTATCTGTAGCTTGTATCACACAGTGACCAAGCATTAACCCTATATAAACTCAGACTCATAAGGTATTGTAACTAAATTTAATTACAGTTCTTGCCAGCAAAAGAAAAGTAGGATGTATTTTCCAAAATGGCTATAATATGCAAATAAATTGAAGTTAACCAACTTCTCTTTGAATAGATCAAGAATGGATGGAAATCTTTTGTAAGGCACTTACATATTGGAATATCTTTGGGCTCATAAGCGTAGAGGCGGTTTGCATACTTCCCTGTAATATCTGCTCTGACTGTCATAGAAGGATCTGCAGCGAAGCAAAAACAAAATAATGTAATATTAATAATGTTTACATTTGGTATAGTGTAGTTCATGTTAGAAGGATATCTCCAAGCACTTCACAGGATATAGTGTAAAGTGGAGTGATTGTGTGTTTTGTGGGCAAAGATACAATTAAAACTGTGAAATGCACAGAAGTGGTTATTAGTGGTCAGGTGGTTAAAATAAGTGAATAATTCAACCCATTGCTAGAAAAATAATATTAAATGATAGTGTCTTTCACAGAGACCATGAGCATATTACTGTGTAGTACTCTGAAAATACAACATGACATTTCAAATTGAACTTTCACTGGGAATGCTTTCAATTGGGATCGAAAAAGTAAGCCCAGAGAATACTTCAGGATGAATCAGAAAGCTGTGGGTTCAAGCCCCACTTCAGTACTTGGAACTCATCCAGTGTATGCTGACACTCAACTAGAGCGCTCTGTGTGTGTGCTACATGGTTGGAGGTGCCATGGAATCTTCAATGTCTTCCTGAACAGCACAGACACAACCTCAGTTTGACATCTCATATGAAGGATGGCTTTAATGAGCTTAATGTGCTTGAGCCCATAACCTTCTGACTTAGAGGGGCGAGTGCTACCAACTAGCCAGGTGGACACTATAACAGCTTTTTATAAGTAAATAGATATTTGAAAATAACTAATTTGAAGGGGTATGGAGACAAAGCAGTTACATTGGACTGAATGAATTGCTCTTTCAAAGAGCCAGCATGACATGATAGGCTGAATGGTCTTCTTCTGTGCTATAAAGTTCTAAAGTTATAAACACTCAAAGATTTGAAGGCATTTGGCCCACCATGCCTGTGTAGCTTTGAAAGATTATTCCACTTAGTTCCACTCCCTTGTCGTTCCCCATCCCATGCTGAATTTCTCTCCCTCAAACCCATGACTTGTCCAACTCACCTTCAAACACTATTATGAATGGTCTGAACCACTATTTTGTATGGTGTTCCATCACCTTCCATGTAAGAAGATAAACACTTCCAATTTACCTCTTGTTTTTTGGTAATGATCTTAAATCTAAGCCTCCATAGAGACCATCTTATTAACAGTGGAGGGGTTTCTCACTATCTGTAAAGTAGCACGCAAGCACCATTAAAAGTAGTATGTCTAGCACCTGAAATTTTCCTCCCCATTGGCTGAAAATTCAAAGATGCACTCAACAACAACAACTTGGATTTATATAGCGCCCTCCACGCCGGTCGGCGTCTCAGAGCGCTTCAAAGTAACGGATCCCAGGGCCGAGCCAGGGGGAGGGGGAGGAAGGTGACCAAAGAAATGTCTTCAGCAGAGACCTGAAAATAGGAAGAGAGGGGGCGAAGCGAAGGGAGTGAGGAAGGGAATTCCAGAGCCTCGGGGCGTAGTGGATGAAGGCACGGCGGTTGAGGGTGGAGCGGAGAACTCGGGGGATGAGGAGGAGGCCAGACCCAGAGAGACGAAGGCAACGGGTATGCTTGTAATCTGGCACGAAATAGCAAACTAGGTAATTTAGAGAGAAAGTAATTAGACTTCTGATAATAACGAAATAGGAACAAATTAGTGGTCTTTAATTGGCAATTTTACAGATTGGAAGTGGAGTTGATGAGACTTCCAGTGGGTATTGATGACTGTGAATGTACAAGCAGGTCAGGTACTCACCTACAAAAAGTATACGGGGGACGTATTTACCATCAGGTGAAAGGTGCTTGTCACTGGTTTCATGCTAAAGGTAAAGAAAAAATAATTTAAATTTAAATAACGTGTTGAATGGTTGAGAACTGTATTGCATCAGAATGCAGCACAATTCAGTTAGCTGACGTTTCTAAAGCTTCTCGATATAGATGCAATGTTTGGGGTGAACTTGATGGGCATCTAGGCCGTTTTCTTGCTCCTTCGAATCTACCAATGTAAGGAGGTGGCTTGATCAGTAGGTTAATAGGAGGTCAGTAGGTCAGTTGTTCGGCATTCAGTCAGTTGGTCGGTCAATCGATCAACAACAAAAACGACAACTTGCACTTATATAGCGCTCTCCAAGCAGGATAGCATCTCAGAGCGCTCAGATCAGTAGGTAGGTTGGTCAGTAGGTCAGGCAATTGGTAATTAGGTAGGTGGATAGGTAGATAGGTAATTTACACCCGTGTTAAAAATCTGAAAATAGCATCATACTGGTCTATGCTATTACACAGGCACTAATTTGCCATGATAATAATAATAAGAATCCTTGCATTCGATATAATGCCGTATCACGCCTTCAAGACATCTTGAAGCATTTCACAGAATATATTGTAAAGTGAATTGACTGAATATGTTGTGGGCGAAACGGGGCAGCCAATTGCGCACAGCAATGTGCCACAAACAGTCATGGATTGAGTGGCCACATTTTTAATTTTTTTTAAATCCGCCAATCGACTAACAACTGGGTACCTACTTACTAATAATAGCAATAGAGAAGTACTAGTAGGGAAGTAGGCGGGTATCAGAAAGAGACTGGTTCATTCAGTACTTTCCTTCAAGATTAAATATAGTACAACTTATATTTTTATACAACAACTATCTCATTGGGAGGACGTTTCAAAATGCTCGACACTGCTCGCTGGGCACCGGAGCTGGGGGTGCTTTGACAACCTGATCTGTTTATCATTTACAGATAAAAAATTCTCCATCAACAAAGTTGATTATTGTGCATATGATTATTAATAAAAAAAACTTGCATTGATAAACGCCCTTTGTGTGGAATAATGCCTCGAAGAGCTTAAATACAAGAATAATAGAATAATGGATGCTATTCTAATAATTATAATATAGTTAAAAGAGAGAAAGGTGTATATATATATTATATATTTAAAAGGTAGACAGACTGATGTCATAGAGTGCTTAAATACATGAATAATAGAATAATGGATGCTACTCTTATAATTATAATATATTTAAAAGCGAGACAATGCACAATTGGCTGCCACATTTTGTCCACAAAATAAACAGTGAATTCACTTTACAGTATATTCTGTGAAATGCTTTGTGACATCTGTTCTTGTTTTCCTATTTTCCACATTCAGTTTAATTTCTTATGACCATTTATTTAATTCCATATTACTTTGTTTCCAAAAATAATGTGTAAATAATTTGCAACACAATTATTCATATTTTATCTAAGATTGCATTTGTGAGATTATCTAAGATTGCATAGCATTTGAATAATTTTGTCTTAAAATTTAAAATGCTGTAGGATCGTGGAAAATTCTTCTAATTTAAATTTGGTTGTCAGTTTTTTCTTAGGAACTATGAAGAAACACTTTCCAGAGTGTGACTCAATTGAAGAATCCTGCACTAATTTAAATTTTGCTGCACAAATTGCTCAAAAAACACAGTTACTCTACTTTACAATATACCCTGTGAAGTGCTTTGAGATGTCCTCCTGGCATGAATATACTATACCAAATGTAAGGATTATTCTTGTAAAAAGGCCACATGGGTTCATTTCAACAAATGTTAAACTTCTTTCTTTTCATAGGAAATATTAATAGATAAATAAAACATTCCTTACCTTTAGATTCAACATAATGAAATCATTGTCAGCCAATGACTGGATTTCTTCACTTTCAGCAAAAACTTTCCTCAGTGCTATAAATAACATAGATTAGTAACACTTTACTTTCTTGGCTATGGTTATACTATAGCAGTTGCAGCAAAGTTGGCATCAAGTTATCACATGAAATTGGTTATGACACATTACATAATGTTAGAGCAAAATGAAAGTTGTTCAGCAATACCATCAACAAAGGATCCAATATCTCTCTAGAACTTTTCAGATTGTATAGTTTTATTTTATCAGAATGATACAAATAAAGTATTTTTTTCCATTTTGTATTTACTACTGTTGTTAATCACTGATATATTGACTGAACGAGGCTATTGCCATCCATTAAAAACCCAGGAATTCACAGCTACCTGCTGTAAACTACTTGCAGCATTTGTTCTATAGATATGAGCAATAACTATGTTGCCTTGTGACTTCATGATGTTTTTTGGTCAGCTGAGTGTCTGACACATGTGAAATCCATCATTTACAGAGTTTAAAAGTCTGTAAACCAAACTGAGTTTTACCAATGTGTGCCACTAACACATGGAAATTTCCCTATGTCTAGAATGGAATAGGCGTGCTTTCCCTGGGGAGAATGGACCCTGCTTGCAGGAATTTACTGGGAATCCCTGTTTCCAGTGACTGATCTGTCCCTCTAGGTCCTGTCGATGAACCTGGCTGGTGTGGCTTCAGTTGTGATCTTCATAATTAATTGCAGTAAAATTAAACAGAAACAATCACTGCAAGAATGAATCACTGAAGATTGCAATCTCCCATGCTATAAATTAACCTGTCCATTTTGTTGCTGGAAGTGAAATTGCTTCATGTCTAGTATTCCCAGGGCATTATGTTAGAACTCATATCTACTTGGTGAGACTTCGCACCCCAAAAGATTGTAGCTTCCAGGTCAATTGAAATATTGAAACGGGAGGTAGATGGTTAATTAGTTGGCAACCTGGTTTAGTTGGTAGCATTTTTGCCTTGTCTTCTCCAACAATTCCACAGATAATATTGGTCATTCACCTCGTGTCTATGGGACATTACAGTGCACAAATTGGCTGCTGCATTTGCCTACAAATACACAGTCATTGCATTTAATTGTAACATGCTTTCAGATATTCTGATAATGTAATGAGATGACACACCAAATACAAGGATTATTATTTATCGTTAGTATTTAGTGGGCACGGGCAATCAAGGAATATGGTGAAAGGGCAGGCAAATCACATTAAGATGCAGACCAGTCATGACCAAAATGGTGGAACAAGCTCATAGGCCTGGATGGCCTATTCCTATCCTGTTGTGGCCTGTGGTTCACTGCCTCATCTATGGGGCCACTTCAACGGCCACAGGATATATATTACAATATATCCTGTGAAATGCTTTGAGATGTCTTCCTGATTTGAAAGATCACGTGTAACGATTATTGTTATTTAAGAAAAAAGCAAACAGGACCACAACTAGAATAATCAATTCTCCATTAATACATTGAAGCAGCTGGTCAATCTTTAACTTCATATGTTTATGTTTGCTTGTGCACTAATGATGTTACAGTATCTGCTGAGATGTGGGCAATCTGAACTTTCACCTAAAAAAGTTAAGTTCTTCATAGCACCTAAGGCATCCGGTGAAAATGGGCCATTTGAAGGAGTGCTACACAAAAATGCAATGGTGAAGTAATTCTTTAACTTAAAGAGCTAAAGTACCCTTAATGTTAAATTTACTGTTTACTTTTTTATTGTTAATGACTGGCAATGAATCTCTTTCAGTACTTTGAAGAACATTTTGATGTACAAATTTGCCTCTTGTGTTTGATGGATTTTATATCAACAAAAAAATGACATTTTGTCAAGCTGCATATTTTAATTTTTTTAAGACAATAATGATTTGTGGTTTGAAGCTGAAACACCATTCGAATCCATCACAGAACAATCTGCAAAAGCGGACATTCTTACACTGTGTATGTCCTGGATACTTGGTGACAAATCACTTTGGTTTGGATGTAATTTTCTGCCACGGTGAAATATGCTGGAAACCTGATACCTAAAGTCAGGGGCAGTTTGATTCATTTCACTACAGTATAAACATGACTGGTGAGAATGGATACCATCTCCACTGGACAATGTTCCCTTGAAAGCTCTCAGGAATATTGAATAACCCAAGAATTTTTGCGTGACCGATTTTTATACATTAAAGAGTCAAGTCAGTCTTTTTAATGACAGTAAAAACCTAACACATAATTTTGTTGCATTCTATACACAAAAGCAAACTCAGAAGTTAATATATAATTATCCCCAATTAGTACGGAGCAAGAAGTATAATGATTCTTTTGTACTGCTGAGTCGAAATAATATCACTGCTAGCAGTAGAGTCAAATGGAGAGAGAAAGCAACTTTAAGGTACAAGCTCACATCAAACCTGGCTGGGTAAAAAAAACTAAGATGCAACTTAATGTATGCACAGAACTTAGAAATTGTTTTTTTAATAACTTTTTAATGACTTTAAAAACTGGTATGTTGAATGTCCAATGGATCATTCCGTAGCTTTCAAAGGTCCATAGCAATGCACTGATTTGCACCTGTCTGGGTATAAATTCAGGCGAGCACTACATGTAGCCCAATCCGCGCTTATAATAGGAAATCCCACTAGTCGTCCACTTCGCCAAAGATGACGTATAATGGAACTTTTCTCCAGTTGTGTTTTTACTACAGTAGGAGAATTAAACTAGTCCTCAATCAATCTCTGGGTGGTATTGGCTTAACCCCTGATGTTTACTGCATGCTTTACTGTGCAATCGACATTTTGTAAAATCACTCTCTGTGCTATATATTGAATATGGTGTTTAAGCAGAATAATAATTATAATTCTAATTACATATTAAAAGACTTATTACAATAGAACTGTAAAGAATGTCTAATTAAAAAATATTATTACCGTGGCAATGGGGACAATTGTCCAAGTGATGAATGACCATTAATGGCTTGTTGCTGAAACAAACAAATAATTTAGAAATTACTTTTCAGAAAAATAATTTTGTTTACATCATGATAGACACATGGTAAAGCGAGAGAAAAAATACAGTCTACATTGAAAATGAACCTTTGAAATTGTTTTAACATTTTGTCTAGATTAAATGTAGGGCTTTCCCTTACTGTTGGTAACCTGGACTATTGTTATCAGCTATATATTTTCACTTGATAATCATAATGAGAAGAAATACAACTGGGTTTGAGACTTCCTTCATTCTCTCAATGAAGAACAAAATGACTGCAGGTAAGGTAGGCTGGACAAGGTGTACAGGCAAATTATTGAAGGTTAGGTTGGAAACTCCATCACCTCCCTGTCCTCTTCTCAAGTTGGTCATAAAGACTGGATGCTGAGCTTTACTTTTAATTGTTGATGATCCCTCTCTCATCCATGTCCTCAGAAGAGAACAACTGCACCAAACGTCCAAGAACAATTGTTAAACAATTTACCTAAAGCTAAAGATACTGCCACATTGTTAAATAAATGGTACTCTTAAAATAGTTGGAAACTAATGGATATCCTGTAGAATGTCCATAGACAAATGTATGTTTTACAACCATGTTTAACAAATGAGGATTGACAGTAGGGGTTGAACCTTTACATGGAAGGGAAACAATTGTAAAGACTATCAAATGAAGCATGTTTTGGGTCAACATAAAACACTGGAATCCCCGCTGTTCTTGTGATCCTGATTTATAGGTCTGATTTAATCACTTCTTATTCATTATTGCAGTAGAATTCTGAATAATCTTTCTGGGAGGCTTGTCAAGCTAGTCAAGTCTCTGCAACAATATAGTGGGTTCTACGTAGTAACCAAAATTCATACAATTCACCTTTATTAATGTATTTAAGTTACCAAATACATGAGCAAAACATGCCTTACAAAAGTTCTGAAGGATCTCATCACTCGGAAGATATGGAATTTTTTAGTCAATTTTTCCACTACTTCTTCTCTAAAGACACTTGACTCAATTTCGTTTTCCTGGGGTTTGGTTCCTTAAGAATAAGTGTCAATAGGCCATTCAACTGTAGGAGGCACCACAGTAAAGCCCAGTTCTCCTCTTCTCCCATGCAACTTTCAGGAATGATCTCTGGGTAATAATGAGGAGCTGGAAACCTGGCTGATTTCCTTCCCCTAACCCAGGGATACTGAGGTAAATTGCAGTGTTCCACTGTTGCCCCAGTTGAGGTCAACTAGCTGACCCCCGATCTTGTTCAAACCTTTTGGTCTATTTATCTAGTGTCTGACTGCTTTGCTAGTGCTTTGACATTGGAGGAACCAGCTACAGCTTTCTATTCAGGACATTCATTTGTTTCTCCAGCTTTTAGTATTATTCTACATCCTTCTAGTGACCAGTAAATTCAACATGGAAAAATATTAGTTGTCAACTCACCTTTTTCTTGCTTTATGAAGCCCTTCTTCATAAGTCTGAACCCAGGTCAAGCCATCACCCCAACCTACAAATAAGAATGTGAATAATAAAAATGTCAACATCCAAATGGGCAATTGTTAAACTAATCTACTATTTTCCTGAAAATTGCCATGCACCATGATAAAAAAAGTATTGATTTATTTCAGGTCAGTTTTATTAATTCAACCAGCTTCTAATACTGTATTTGCGATGCAGGAAAAAATATTGGGAGCCACGTTGAGCATTTAGAGATTCTCCCACCTGGAAGTGAACCAGTTTCTGTCCCATGTGCAACAAACAAGTGATTTTGCCAACAGGAAAGAGAATGGTTAGAGCAGAAGGCAGTCACCAAACAATGTCCTCCCCTTCCCCCCATCCTTTCCTCACCTTCAAGTGGTTCCATAAATCTTCAACAGGATATGGATTCTCTTGTCATTGGTTACCAAAATACAAAGCATACGCTGTTTCTGTAACAACCAGGTGAACAGGTGCCAATATGCTTGTCATTGGCATAAGTGAACACTTTCTTTGCTCCTTTATGGAAGCATACTGAAAGGACGAGCAACTCAAATTCAAATCTCAAATGCATTATTGCTCTGCACAAAGGTGGGAGTGCAAAGGTTGGCCAGTAGCACTTTTGTGAACCTCTCAATTTGAATATTACTTTCGCGTCTCTCAACATTTTTAATGAATAAAAGTGGAAAAAAACTCTCTTTCTGACCTGGCTGACTAAAAAGCACTAGAAAATTCAGCATAACAAGAATACTTAAACCTTTGATAAATTCACAAGGCTTATGGTGTCAAACTAGGACCAAAATGACTGAAATATTTTCATTGATTTGGCTGGTGTTTAGAAATAAAACATCCATAGCCAAAAAAAATTCCTGAACATAGCCTGAAGACCATTATCTTAACGTTTAAGATCCACAGAAAATTAGATTCCAAATTAAAATTGAATTTAAGAATTTTCCAAACATTCGGCATGCCTCAGGAGTGTCTGAATGCTTGACCCTGTTTTGCTTGGAGGGGGTATTCAGAATATAGTGCAATCTGTTTTTACATTTTAAACATCTCTGAGGAGAAAAATGACCACTGTGACATTGCGGGTAATTTAAATAGGGTGACACAAAATTGTCAGGAATGTTTTGTTTCTATGCCAATGAAGATCACTGTTCCAGGTACAAGTAAATTGCAGAAATCTCATAATATTTCACAAATAAGCACTGTCTGTTGGACACACATGTCATCTAGATACGTTTGTTGTTCCTAATAAGCAGAGAACTATGATGCAAGCTTTGATTTTTTTAATGCCTAGAACAACGTTTTGAAAGAAAACAATTCAAAAAGTGTTGTGTAGACAATAGGCAGGTTCAGAATTTGATCTTTGATTCCTGCAAGAGAATTGTGCTTCAGTAGCAACACACATTGACTATTATGCAGCATGCATTCTTCTTTCAATATAGATTCCCCTACAATATAACCAGCAACATCACATCATACAACCAAGCAACTATGGGCTTTGTACCTCTTGACAGTGTTTCAGGCGTTTTCTTTTCCACTTTGATTGTCTTAGCCAGGTTAGATGAGACAGCAACCAGCAACAAAAATAGTGGTGCAAAGAGTAGTGACATGGCTGGGCAGAAGAACTTCAGTTGTACTTTCTCTGATAGGAGTTCAGACTGCAAGAGCAAGTAGAGCAAAGCAAGAGTTAAAAAAAAATGCCACTCCTTTTCTAGGTATAGTAGAAGACAAAAGCATTAATATTGTCAGAGCAAGAGATACCTGAGATATTCAGTGATGCTGGGAGTCCCTGTGGGGAAAAGTTGCAGAAGTGAGAGATTCATTAATTCAGCTGAGGTATATATATATACAATCTCCTCCACCACCTGGACAAACACAGTATCCATAGCAACCACATGACGTCTACCTGAACGCACCTTTTTAGAACTTTAATCAGTCAACTCTGACTTCAGAGTGCGCTAGCCTGAATGTTTGCTTTCTTTTAAACATAAGAAGAAAATACAATTCGAGGTAGTGCTGAAACAATCTTCATACTTTCACGAATTAGCTTTGAGATTTCTTGTTAGTGTAAAGGGAATGCAAGCCTAAGCTAGGTATAATGAGAAAGAAAATGTACAGTCATGCTAAACTTTACGAAGAATAACCAGGCTTGATCCCATTTGTGCTGGTTGGATGCCAATCGTTTTTTACAAGTCTAGTCTGTCAGGCCCAGTAATTTATTATATACCTTGCTGCTGTTTTCTTAGAATTATAAAATCTGACAGCTCAGAAGGAGGACATTCAACCCATTGTGCCAGCTCTTTGAACGAGTTATCCAACTAGACCCACTGCCCTATTCTTATGCTATAGGCCTGCAATTTTTTCCTTTTGAAGTACCTGTCCAATTCTCTTTTGAAAGCTACTATCAAATTTGCTTCCATCACCCTTTCAGGCAGTGTATTCCAAATCATAACAACTCGCTGGGTAAAAACATTTCTCCTAGTCTCCCCTCTGGTTCTTTTGCCAATTATTTTAAACTTGTGTGCTCTGCTTAAAGACAAATCTGCCAGAGGAAACAATTTCTCCCTATTTACTCTATCAAACCCCTCATCATTTTGAATACCTCTAATAAATCTCCACTTAACTTTCCCTGCTCTAAGGAGAACAATCCCAGCCTCTCGAATCTCTCCACATATACTGAAGTCCGTTATCCCTGGTATCATTCTGGTAAATATCCTCTACCCTTTCCAAGGCCCTGACAATCTTGCTAAAGTGTGGTGCCCAGAATTGGGCACTATACTCTGGTGAGCCCTAACCATTGAAGCTTCTTAAAATAAAATTGTCCTATATTACTACTTGAAGTTTCTTAAGCATCTCCATTATTTTTCTGTAAGATTTGGAAAAACATCTTGTTGCATTAATTAATCTTTTGATATAGAAGAGTGCGTGTCAGGTAATGTTCCCTCCCCTGGTTTGTCAGGGGAGCATGTCTGTGAGAATAGGTTCCAGGAGGACTGGAAGGATATAATAATAATCCTTGCAGCTGATCTTACCTTATCGTGTCTTCGAGATGGCTTCGCAGGATTCATTGTAGAGCTTTATGGCATAAATCAAGAAATATTCAATCAAGAAAAAACTGAAAATGCACAACTGATTGAACATGGACTTACCCAGAATCATGCTGTAGAGTGTAGTGACTGTGCATTTAATAGGTGAATAGGGTGGTAAGGCTCAAGATCACTGTGAAATTAGTACCTCTCTCTTTTGCTTTGTCTGGGTGAGCTTCTCCTGATAATACATAGAGGAGAATGTAGAATTGTATCTTAGATCGAGGGAACAAAATATTCATGTCTTCTTTGCAAAGTGTGCTGAGTAAGTTGGTCAGAAAAAGATGAAATAAGCAGCAGCTCTGAAGAGATTCACAGCCATGCCTTGAGCTGAAGGCAGACATACTGTAGAGAAGCAGAACTCCTGTATTCATTGAAAACTGAATGTGACCATTCTGCAAGCCTTGTGTTATCTTTTAACTGAAACACATATATAATAAATAATAATCTTTGTATTTGATATAGCACCTTATCACTTCGTTGAGACATCTCAAAGTGCTTTGCAGAATATACTGTAAAGTGAAATGACTGACTTGTGTATTTTGTGGGCAAAACACGGCTGCCAATTGCACACAGCGGTGTCCCACAAACAGTCATGGATTGAGTGACTAAATTATTATTATTTATTATTTTGGGGAGGAATTATTACCCCCAAAAAGCAATCCACCAATTGACTAACAACCAGGTTTCTACTTACTGCTAGGCAAACAGAGGTATGTGGAGTTAGGAAACTTGCTCAAGGTTTCCCCTCATCTGGGAATCGAACCTGGGTTCTCGCATTTGCAAGGCAAATGCAATAACCACTACGTCATGGGACTTGTGTCTGAATAAGCAACAGAGAATTTTGTCCTGAATGTTTGCTCCCAAAGTGGAAGTCTCCATATGAATATAAATTGTATTGTATGTGGTATTGGTGTAAACACACTTTGGGAGGATTGGGTGAACAGTCGATTAGCAACTTGTCCTCTCTTTTCCAAGCGAGTTTGGCAGTTTCCGATTGTATCAGTGAATTTACTGATGAATGAAGGATGAGCCTAGCCTCTATGCTCTTTTAACCCTTTGGGACATTCCATTTGATTTGTAGCATGTACACATTCAGTTACTTGAGCTTCAAGGCTTTAACAAACAGCAAAGCATGTTGATAGGAACTTGTAGTTCATGAGGTTACTAGATTCTAAGAACTGAAAGAACAAATGCCTTGCTGTCCCATGTCACTGCTGTTCTTTATAAAGCTCTTAAGAAGTACTACTGGAGTGCCACCCTCTGTCCAAAGCCTCAAATTACACTTAATTACCTACATTTCTTCAGACATTTTCAGCAAGGATCCTCTGCCATTGTATTTTGATTACGGTCACAAGAACAGTTCGGATGAATAAACACCATGCTTTTTTTTTGATATTTGGATAGATATTTGTTAAGTCATGATATAAAGGAATATGGGGCAAGGGCAAGTAATTGGACTTGAGTTACAGATGGGCCATGGCCTTATAGAATGGCAGACCAGGCTCGAGGGACTGAATGGCCTACTCCTGTTTCTATGTTTTGCAAAAACCTCTTTTAAGTCCTCTTTTAAGATGCCTCTTTTCAAAGCTGAAGAGCTGTATGTTTTCTAATCGTTGCTCATAGCTCATTCCTCTAAAACTGGGAATCAATCTCTTCTCTGAACTGCCTCTAGGTCAACAACAACCTGGACTTATATAGCGCTCTCCATGCAGGGTAGCGTCTCCGAGTGCTTACATTATGGGCAACTCCATTATATTGTGGTAAACAGCTCTGTACACAGTGTTCCATGTGCCATTTACAGAGCAATGTCTGGCTTGAGCATGACTTCTGGGGATCTGAATTCATCTAACCATTAAGCCCTGAGAAACGTTGAGAGAAATGTAATTATTATTTTTCAGCTCTCCGGGAAAGAAGAGGCAAAATGTTAAATATACAAACTGATCTTGTTTGCCCAAGAAATTCAACAAGCTATGATTTCATAAACTTGACTGGAAACAATAATAATAATAATAATCCTTATATTGGATATAGCACCATCACATCATCAAAACATCACAGGGTTTACTTAAAGTGTAGTGACTGTGTAATCTGTAGGCAAACATGGCAGGCAATTTTGCACACAGCAATGTCCCACAATAAGCTGTGAATTGAATGACTACTATTATCTGGGGTTTGTTGGCCAGGACACAGGAGTAACTCCTTTCTCATTTTGAATAGTACAATGGGATCTTCAACATTCATCTAACAAGCAGGCAGACCCTCAATTTAGATTGTCATCCAAAGGATAGACATCGCTTGAATAATCCCTTGAAATCAAAATAATAACAATAATGTACGACTGTTTGTGGGATACTGCTGTGCGCAATTGGCTGCTGCATTTTGCCCACAAAATATACAGTCAATTCACTTTACAGTAAATTCTGTGAAGTGCTTTGAGACGTCTTGAAGACGTGATGAGCGCTATATCAAATGCAAGGATTATTATATTATTATCCTCTGACAATAGAGCACACCCGCAGCATGCATTGTTGTCATCTTAGAACTGTGTTTTCAAAATCCTGACAAGAGGCTTGAACCCATAATCTTCCGAATCAGAAGCTTGAGTGCTACCAACTGAATCAGACTGAAATCAGAACTATTGCTCTTCTGCAATAACTTTGTTTTGGTTACTTGTAATGACTCCAGTTTGCCGAGATAAGCAACTTGCTTAATATGATGCAACCACATCATACCATTTGATCTTGTTAGGATATGAGGTCTTACTCTAGTGGCTATGCAAGCCTAATGTTTAACTATGACCTTGTTCTTAGAAGTTCTTAAACCACTTTCGGACAGCTTATTTTATTGCAATAACTCATATGAAGTCACTCTGCAGCTTCATCCAGCATCATTCTACGTATCCTGGAGAAATAGTGGCAACTAAGGTACTCTCAATATATCCTTCACAAAGAGGTCAGTTTCTTACAATGCTAATCTGGGCCAACAAATATGATTCAAGGTTAAATTCCCAATAAGGACAATATTTATTATGAAATTATGCTGCTATTTTCTAGTTTAATTTATTACAAGTAGGAAAAGTAGAAAATATTACTTTAATAATTGAGTAATAAATGTGATAGAGTAATACATTTGTGAAGCTATTACAAATTTTCATTGGCATAGCTTGCTCAAAAATAGTATTGTGAAATGTATTACTGCTTTTCCCTCTTGCTACAGTTTTCTGAGTCTATTTTTCCTTGTTGCGTTTCTAAGGTTTCATTTGTCTCCGACATTATTTTCTCTATATTTCTCTTGTCTCTTTATTCCCCATATATAGGACAATTTGCATTTATGTAGTGCACTACATGCAGGGTAGTGTCCCAGAACACTTGACAGTGGCAGAGTCTGACCCCAAGCCAGGAGGAGAGGGAGGTGACTGTAAGCATGATCAAAAAGGAAGGTCTTTAGGCGGGATTTGAAAATGGGGAAGGAGAAGGCAAGGTAGAGGGATTGAGGGAGAGAGTTCCAGAGATTTGGGGCGTAGTGGCTGAAGACCCAGCCACCGATGGTGGAGTGGAAAAGTCGAGGGACAAACAAGAGGCCAGAACCAACTGAGCAGAGGCAGCAGGTGGTTGAATGGTGGATAAGCAGATTGGATAAGTAGGGAGGTGCAAGGGCATGAAGGGATTTGAAAATGAGTGAGAGGATCTCGAAATTGATCAGTTTGGTAATTGAGAGCCAGTGCAGCCTGGCAAGGGCTGGTGTGATGGGGGTAGGGAGTTTTGTGCAGGTGAGTATCTCTCTTATGTTTCTCTCACAGCTCTTTCATTTCCATTTGACTCTCCCATTTGAATTTCTTCCTATTTTCCCTTTTTCTCTCTCATCAATTTATTTTTCAGCTTTTTCCTCTTCACTCTTAACCCGTTGTATCTGATGCTCTCTCTTCCATCTTAACTGTAAAATAATAATAATTTGGTCACTCAATCCACAATTGTTTGTGGGACACTGATGTGGCCAATTGGCTGCTACGTTTCGCCCATAAAATATTCAGTTGATTCACTTCACAGTATATTCTGTGAAGCGGTTTGATACTCCTCGAAGACCTGATAAGGTACAATATCAAATGCAAGGATTATTATTATTATTATGTTTCAAAGGTACTTTTGTATGTTCTACAATGTGCTAAATGAGCACATTGAATAATCAAAGGAGGCTATTTGCCCATTGAGCTAATGCAAGTGCTTTCTTCCCCACTGGAACTATGTATTCTAATCCCAATTCCATTATTTAGTAAATCTTGTAAAGCCTTGATGACCTGATAATGCGCTTTGTCAAATGCAAAGATTATGATTATTTTCACATTCCTATAACGCAAATGCACAAACTACTATTGTGGAGTAATACCATCTTCATTATCTTACGTGATTGATAGTAATTGTTAAATATGTTTATGAACTTCCAGTGAAAACTTATGAATTCAGAAATCATTAGCCTTTAAGAATCCAATTCAAAATAACCTACGTCCCTGATATCAAAAAATGCAGCTGTTAATATCCTAGCTTTCCTCTATAGAAGATGTAGATATGCAATTTTGATTAATTTATTCTAGCAAAAAGCTGGTTAAATGCCCAGTTAGAACTGATGTTTAAACTTAGAAAGAAATTAGCATGGGCACATAGTAACTTTAATAATAATAATAATCCTTGCATTTGATATAGTGCCTTATCATGTGGTCATTCATCTCAAACTACATCAAAGAATATACTGTAAAGTGGTGTGAATGTTTGTTATTTTTTGGGTGAACAGAGTAACCAACTTGTGCACAGCACAGCAATAGGATTGTTAGCCAGGACACCAGGAGAAACTTCTTCTCTTTTCGAGTAGTGGTGTGGGATCTTTAATATCCACCTGAACAAGCAAATGGGACCTTGGTTTAAAGTCTCATCCGAAAGACACCCAAGGACTGCACGAGAGTATCAGCCAAGATTATATGAGTTCCAAGATCTGACATGGTGCTTGAACCCACAGCCTTCTGACTCAGATACAAGAGTGCTACCAACTGAGGCCAAGAAAACAGTCAGATCTGAATAATAAAATATGAGGTTTTGCTCTCCTGCTTTTGTTTCTCAATTTATTACTGGTGTTTTGAAATTGCAATCAACTATAAATATTGGAATTTAGACTTTCTTTCAATTACACCAACAGACGATTCAATTAAAGCTTCAAATTCTGTTTAAATCCTGTCTCACAAATTAGACTTTGGTGGGGAATTTTTCAGTGGCAGGAGACAAGTCATGGCTCATGGGGAAATGTTGCTAATCTTTCACTAGGCAGATGAAATAAGCAGCATGGTGCTTGTGATATTATAAATGGTCCATGGAAGGATGGGGTTTAGGGATCTGTCAGTTACCCTATTCTTGCAGGTCCTTTGTAATGTGTAAATGATATGTATATATAACTATATAATATTATTTAAAGGAACTGGGGATGCCTGCCCCTTTAAAAGGGTTCTGTAAGATTTCAAATTGCAGAAGCTGCTTGCAGCACAGAGTTAGCAAACAGCCTGCATGAGTTGGAACAAAGTAATAGATGCAGGGCTGCTTGATGGATAGTCAGCTAACAAGCACTCACAGGCAACCTGCAAAGTAAAATAACACGTGGGCGCTAGCGCGGGAAAAGAAACCCTCGCATTCATATCATATGTTGGCAGAGCCACATACCTATATAAAGCAATGCTCGGCGCTCCTCGTGGTTGGTAACTAAGGTCGGCATCTGGTACGAACTGACGTGTACAGGACTACTGTACAGTCAGAGTTGGTTTCATGTTCCTTTACTAATGCAGCATTGCGCTGCCAGTTGTTGCATCATGTGTGATTGTTATGTTCGATCCCATGGTTGTATATCTTCCATTGCTGTGTTCCTTATATGCAAGGTAGCCTAGGGGTTGCTAGGTTTTAATAAAGAGCTGTTGTTTCCACCGAATGTATTCTCGGGTGTCTGTAGTATTGTAGACAAGAAAAGGAGTAAGCACTTCGGAGGGTAGTTGTCAACATCGAAGGTCTACTAGTGCAAGCAGACTCCGATTAGGCAATCCAGTTACCTGGCATTCGGGTTAACTGGAAATACCTGTCTGTGTGTCACTGACTTGGTTGAGTCTCTTTTGAAACAGGACTTACACCGACAGGGTTACGAGAGAGGTAGAGGCTACTTAGTATGACAGCGTTAATAAAATTTGCACGCAAGGGGTGAGAACGGTCGAAGATCTAATGACAACAACAACAACTTGGATTTATATAGTGCCCTCCACACCAGATAGCGTCTCCTAAGCGCTTTACAGTAACGGATCCCGGAGCTGAGCCAGGGGGAGGGGGAGAAGGTGACCAAAGGCACGGTCGAAAAGAAAGGTCTTCAGCAGAGACCTGAAAATGGGAAGGGAGGGAGCGAAATGAAGGGAGTGAGGAAGGCAGTTCCAGAGCCTCGGGCATAGTGGCTGAAGGCACGGCCGCCGAGGATGGAGCGGAAGACTCCGGGGACAAGGAGGAGGCCAGACCTGGAGGAACGAAGGCAACGGGTACTGTTTTGAGAGAGGAGGTCAGAGAGGTTGGAGGGTGCAGAGGAGTGCAGGGACTTGAATACAAGGGTGAGGATCTTGAAATCGATCCTCTCTGGGACAGGCAGCCAGTGCAGTCTGGCAAGGACTGGGGTGATCGGGGAGCGGAGTTTCGTGCGGGTGAGAATGCGGGTGGCAGAGTTTTGAATGAGTTGGATTTTATGGATGGTAGTGGATGGGAGACCAGTGAGAAGGCATTAGAGTAGTCCAGCCGAGAGGTGACAAAGGCATCGACCAGGATTTTAGCAGCTTTTGGGGCGAGGTATTGGCGGAGATGGGCAATGCGTCAGAGGTAGACGAAAGCGGTGCTGGTGTGGACCGGATGTGGGGGAGGAAGGATAATTGGGGGTCAAACCTGACGCCTAGGTTGCCTACTGGTTCGGGGAGTTTTAGAGGGAGGTCGGGTAGGTGGAGGAGGTGAGAACCGTGAGATTTTAGATGTTGACGAGAGCCAATGAGTATGGCTTCCATCTTGTCAACGTTCAGCTGAAGGAAATTTGCGCTCATCCAGCCCCTGAGATCTGACAGGCAGGCTGACAGAACATCAGGGGACTGGGGGTCGCAAAGAGAGGTGGAAAAATAGAGTTGGGTGTCATCTGCATACATGTGGAAGTGTACCCCATGTCTGCTGAAGACATCCCCAAGAGGGAGCATATAGATTAGGAAGAGGATGGATCCTTGGGGTACCTCGCAGATGACCGGGTGAGAGCGGGAGGAGAAGCTGTTTGTGCAGATGTACTGCTGGCGGGTTGTGAGGTAGGATTCGAACTAGGCGAGTGCGGTCCCACTGAGGTGGATGACGGAGGAAAGGCGGTGGAGGTGGATTGCGTGATTGACTGTGTCGAACGCGGCGGAGAGGTCCAGGAGGAAAGGTGGCCGAGGGAGCCCTGGTCACAGATAGAGAGGATGTCGTTTGTGACTTTCACAAGCGCAGTCTCTGTACTGTGGGCAGGGCGGAAACCGGACTGGAAGGGTTCGAAGAGGGAGTGGGAGGAGAGGTGTGCGCGAAGTTGGTTGGCAACAACGCGTTCTAAAACTTTTGAGAGGAAGGGCAGATTAGAAATAGGACAGTAATGGCTGGGGTTTGAGGGATCTAGAGAGGGTTTTTTCAGGAGGGGGGTGATGACAGCAGTTTTGAGTTAGGCAGGGACTGATCTGGAGGAGAGGGACTGGTTGATGACATCAGCCAGTAGTGGGGAGGAAGGAATGTAGAATGGGGGTGGTGGTAGGAGCAGATGATGAGGAAGATGAGGGGGACAGAGAGGGCGTGGTGGTGGGTGACAAGGGGCAGGTGGACGAGGCTGCCTGGCGGATGTTAAGTATTTTAGATGAAAAGAAGTCCATGACCTCTTCGCACTTGGCATTTGATACGAAGCGGGGCATGGAGGAGGTAGTGGGTGGTGGAAAAAAGGATTTCAGGGTTGTATTTAACCTCCAAGATGATGTTGGAGTAGAAGGCCGTTTTTGTGCGTGTCAAATAACGGCGGTAGCTGTGGAGGTGCTCGAGCCACAGTTGGCGGTGGGCTGTCAGGCCAGTTTTCCGCCATCTGTGCTTGAGCAGACGGGTTTGGGTCTTTAGGCGGCGGAGATGGTTGTTGTACCGGGGGATCGGGTGGGTTTGGAGATGGTCCTAGATTTTAGGGGGACGAGAGAGTTGAAGGTGGAGAAGTGGTGATCATGGAGCAGCTGGACAGCTGCTTCAGGATCTCTGCGGGTGGAAGACCAGAGGGATAGGTTGTTTGATAATGTGAGGGCCTTTGTGAGGATCTCAGGGGGTAGGCTTTGGAAATAAAGGCCACCCCGCCGCCACGTTGGTTTGGACGGGGGGTGTGGTGGAAGGTGTAGCTTGGAGGGAAGGCTTCCACTAGGGGGACTGGTCATTGGGGGAGAGCTTTTTCCTATTCCATGCTTATATTTCATGTGAAAATGTCACTCTTGGTCTTTATTACCGAATGATAGTTAAAAACCTTAATTTGTCAGATCTATGGAATTTATTTTGATATTCAATGATCCTCATTTTCCAGACAATTTCTGTTCACCAGAAAGCCATAAAAAGCTCTCACTATAATATTTATTCAGGATCTTGTAGAGTCTATCATTACCAAAAATGGAAAACAGCAGCTCACAGACAGATTTTGGCTACTTCAAAGATCACACAAGAAGGATCACAAGCTAGTTTTTGGATGAAGGAAGCCCTTCGGCTGCTTTGATCTCACCCTTTCAGAATATTTGCCCACTGTCTTTCCATTTCAGCATTAAACTGTTTCTAAAGTGAGTCATTTGCATATAAAAGGCTTTTTTCCCCTATGAATGTTCAAATTAGTTGTTCGTGATACTTTTGTTTTGTCAGCCAAGTGTCTGACACGTGGAGATCTCAAAGTTTGAGTACTGTTGGAGTTTAACCAGCTGGACTAAAGACTAAAATGAAAAACGTTTTTTATTTAAATATGGTGCCATCAACAACAGCAACAACAAATTCCATTTGTATAGCGCCTTTCACATCAGGAGGACGACCCAATCCCATCAGGATTGTTAGGCACTTTGGGACGTTCTCTCGATGTGAAAGATGCTATATAAATTAAAATGTGTATTGTATGATTGAGAACAAATCAATGCACAAATGCAAGAATGTTTATTTTACCTTATCATTACTGAGATTCATGTTGACCCACACAAGTTTTTCCAACACTCTTACAGTCATACATACACAGGCTGGTAGATGAGAAAGAACTTTGGAATAGGAGGAGGCTATTTAGTTTATTAAAACAATTCTGACTGTTTATTGGACTATGACAGATGATTTTATCCAATTTCCCTGTCTTTCCTTCTTACCTCTTAATACATTTAATTCGCAAGTATTTTTCTATCTCTCGTTTTAAACACCCCATTGATTCTGCCTCCAGCAATGCATTCCACATATTCATAACCTTCTATGGAAATAAATGTTTTCTGATCAAATTTCTAACCACCCAGCTAGAATTTTATGAGTATGTCCCCTTATTTCAGAATTAGTCCCAAGTCTTACATGTCCCAGTAAAAGTGACACCACAATTTTATAGATGACAGCTCATAAACTGATCCGTGTGACATGCTTGGTTTGCGACATGCTTGGTCAGTAACATCATGATCACTTTACATTTGGTATATTCATAGTGTTTTGACCACTTGTCATGACTCTACAGTTCTTTATAAGGCACTTTGCCCATGAAGAACACAATAAAAACTGGTTTATATTTAGATTGTAAGAGAAATCTTCAAAATGCAAGTATAGATAAATAGGTTACTGGTCTTACAGAGTTACACTGCACAACCAGGAGTCAAATATAGTGCTGTCAAGTCAGTAACAGCTAATTGCCAGACTACAATCTCAAATCGGGTACAACATGCATAGCTGAAAAGAGATAAACAGCTGCCTGCTCCCCACAGCTCATGTAATGTAATGCCTGGATTATTCTAACAGGGCAGGCCATCGGAGTCTGTAATCTCTGGTTCCAAATATGTTCTGGGGTCAGCGAGGTCCATATCAGAGGTATGCCTTTGGAAGACTGCCAGAGTAAAGTACCATCCACACTCTCCATCCCAAGCCCTACTGCTCCATGTTTCCCTTAAGGTCCATTGACTGCTCCCCTCTCCTGTCATCAATGTCCTAATTCTGCACAAACCTGTTAAAATAAAAAAACTGAAACCTTTTCTAATTTGTTTACAACAAATATCATAAATCCCTTGTATATAGATCAAATGTACATAAATTATTGTGGGACTTATTTTTGGATTTCTGGCTCCTCTGCCTTTACAGACAATAAAAGGCTTTACTAAAGAAAAAAAGTCAGAGAAAAGTATTATCCTGTATATTGAAAGATCAATGTAAAGCGTGGCTGACTGCTCAGATACCAACAAAAGGGAGGTTTGCTTCCAGCACCTGCAGACCAGTCGGTGGATTAATTATCATAAGGTTATTACACTTATTAAAGGTATTAATTAACACATTGCAACAATGTACAATTTAGCTCAACATGTGTTGAGCATCTGTACATAAAGGTATAAGATTAGAACAATAATTCAAACATATGATTCTTTCATATGATTGCGTCACAGCGACCCAAACAACAGCAACTTGCACTTATATATAGCGCCCTCCACGTAGGGTAGTGTCTCAGAGCACTTAAACAAACTATGTTTCCTGACATCCTATCTCACATTTTGTCTTAAACATTTAAGATGAAGCAGGACTTGCGATAAAACCCAGCGATAATTTTGAAACTGGTTTCATTTCATTTCTCAATCCATGACTGTTTGTGGGACACTGCTGTGTACAATTGTCTGCCGCGTTTTGCCCACAAAATATACAGTCAATTCACTTTACAGTATATTTTGTGAAGTGCCTTGACATGCCTCGAAGACGTGATAAGGCATTATATCAAATACAAGGGTTATTATTATTATTCTAATTATTTTGCTTACGAGGTAGGTCTGGAATTCACAATAGGCAGAGACACCATTGAGGATAGAACCAAATTTAAGGAGAAAGATGTGAGATACACTGCACCGGCTGTCCTGTACCTTGGCTGTCATGACGTTCCTGTTTGCACACATTGATCGATTGCCGTTGTCTGTATAGGTGGGCAAGCAAACAGAGTGTATAGGTGTAATACCGTGACAGTCAGTGACTAGCGCTAATTGTTTTTACAGTAAAGTACTCACAGGCCTTTGGTCATACTCTGCCAAATGTCAGTGGAAATTTGTGCCTCAGCAATTTCTCCTATACATTTGCTTATCAAATAGGTCTAGATATTTAACACAATACTAATAATAAACAGCATTAATTCTTGGATTTTACATCAGAAGGACATCTCAAAGTGCTTCATGGGGTTTACTGTAAAGTGTAGTAACTGTGTCTTTTGTAAGCAAACATGTTTTTGTACCTCTGATTCCTTATACAACCTTTCTCCAATACAGGTCAGATGACACTCTAAGCTGGGCTTTCTATTTAAAGCGCATATATGAGTGCGTTACCCGTAGTTCATCTTTCATTGACACTATTTATGAGTCTACTCCCCAAGCCCATTGCAGTCTCTGTTGGTTATATTGCTCCAAATTCCTGCTCTGATCAGTCTTCAGTCTCTTAATGTTTGGACACTTTAATGTAAACCAAATATAAACTATTATTAATAATCGTTTTTATATTAAAAAAAAGTGTCCAACTCCCAAAAATAAGATGAAGTAGACTTTGTGGCATTTAACAATTATCACTGACATTAACTATTGCCCATCAGGTGGCAACATACCACCTAAGTGGCTTCTTCCTTTTCAATTTCTTTTTTGAAATTGAAAATGTTTTTGTTTTGAAAATTGTTGTCCCCAATGGGATTTCCACATATTTTTTGTTCAATATTTTTCAGGGTTGGTCTACCAAGCAGGAACACAATCTTCCAAGTCAAAAATTGACTTTGTAGCGATCAAGCAGGCTCGGCCCAAAGGCAAAAACGTTGTTGGATGGTTTTCCAGGAGGGATGCACTGCCAGCTAATGGGTTAACTATAACTGTTAACTGTTCGCTGTCCAGTGCCTTGGGACATCCTCCCGATGAAAGGCACTATACAAATGTAATCTTTTTGTTGTTGTTGTTGTTAACACCAGCAATAGTTTTGAAACACCACACGTTTTACACCAATGCATTTTTAATAACATACATGACTTAGAAGCAATAGATTGCAATGGATTTTACCTTTACTGAGCCTAATAGCAAGCCTAATAGTAAGTAGCTTAATAGCAAGACTATTTGGTGCATTATTTTCCAATCAAAAAGTTCTTGACCTTGCATCCTCTAAATACTTAATAGCAACATTTTGGGATTGATTTTTGAGAGTTCTTAATAGATTTCTAAATTAAGAAATCCAGAGGTCGGTGATGTTCACTAGTAGGAAGGCTGCTCCAACTCAGTCTATTTTCAGTACGGTATTCCCTTGAGTCGGAATGACATGCATGGCACATTTCCAGATGCCAGAAGTAGTCTCTATTTGGATTTCTTATTTAAGAAATCTGTTAAGAAACACTGCAGCATTAACCTCACTACAACAACAACTTGCATTTATATAGCACCCTCCACGCGGGGTAGCGCCCCGGCCAGAGCACTTGTGTTATGTTTCACTCCACCTGGTCTGGCCTCCTCCTTGTCCCCTGAATCCTCCACTGCACCATCGGTGGCCGTGCCTTCAGCCACTACGCCCCGAGGCTCTGGAACTCCCTTCCTCACTCTCTTTGCCTCTCCCCCTCTCTTCCTATTTTCGGGTCTCGGCTGAAGACCTTTCCTTTCGACCATGCCTTTGATCACCTTCCTCCCCATGCCCCTGGCTCGGCCCCGGGATCCGTTACTGTGAAGCGCTCTGAGATGCCATCCAGCGTGGAGGGCACTATATAAATCCAAGTTGTTGCTGTTGTTATTGTTTCTATGGTTCTAGTTAATGGTTTTATTGTACTTCACATTATTACTGCCCTAATGTTTTAGTGGGTAATTACAATGTGATACTGAGCCATGCACAACCCAGTTTTGCTCTCCCCAAATCTGTCCTAAGTATTTTGATCTAATAGTTATCCCTAAGTTTGGCTTCTGGACTAAAGAGGACAACAACAACCAGGCTTCCTATTCCTGATCGGTCTCCAGGGAACCCTGCTGGAAATGGCTGTATGTGGACATTTGGTGGGAATAGGATGGACTTTGACTAGTAAAATGACTTTCCTTATGGTAAAGTGACTTCCTGATCAGTAGCCACTGTCTAGGTAGCAAGGTTCACAGCAGAGAATGGTCAATTGGGCAAACTACCAGTGAGCTGCTGGGCCCAGGGAGTTACTCTCCTGCATGTGCTAATGTCTTCAGAAAGAGGGAGAAGAACAAATAGATCATTAGAAAAAACATTTTCAGATGATCGTCAAGAAGTTCAGAAGCGTGTCAGCTTGGCTGAGCTATTAGAACTCTTGCCCCTGAAACAGAACGTAGTAGGTTCAAGGGCCACCTCAGGACTTTGAATGAGACATTAAACTGAGACGTCCTGTCTGCCTATTCAGGTGGACATTAAAGATCCCATGGTACTATTCCAAAACTGAAGGGAGTTTCTCCTGGCCAACAATTCCTTCCTCCCCCCGCCCTCTGCAAAAAAATAATACAATTGGCCATTCACTTCCCATTTGTTTGAGGGACATTACTGCGTGCAAATTGGTTGGCACATTTTACCGACAAAATTCAATGAATATGAAGTGCTTTGAGATGTCCCCCTGGCGTGAAAGGTTCTATGTGAAAATCTAAGTATTATTATTATATTCACTATGATAATCAGACAAGCAGTTTATTTTATAGTACAATGATCAGACTGTTATTTGTTGGTTTCTGTTTTATCCAGCAGATGGCAACAGGGGACTTTCAACTCTTTGATATGTACGCCTCATAAAACTTTGAGACAAAGAGGAAATGTATCCTAGAGGCACAGCTGCAAAGTGGCATAACCCATGGGCCATTGCTCATTTGCTTGCTAGTGTTGCCTCATGATATCCTATACAACAAATATTATAGAGCATGCAGAGCAGTAACTCTGTCAAACTCTGCCACTGTGAAGTGCTTTTAATGGGGCGCTAAATAAATGCAAGTTCTTGTTGTTACTCTGCTGTAAGCGCCTTGGGACGTCCTTCCGATGTGATAGGCGCTTTACAAATGTAATTTTGTTGTTATTGTTGTGTGTTGCTGTAATAATGCATTCTGCTGGACTGAGTATAGATCACAAGATCCTAAGAGAAGCCTTGAGCAATAATAATAATAATAATAATTATGGTAAGCGCTTTTCACATCAGGAGAAACTGCCTTCTCTTTTCAAGTAATTTCATGGGGTCTTTAGCATCCACCTGAAAAGGGACAACGATTTAACTTCTCATCCAAAGGATGGCGCTTCCAACAATGTAATACAGCCCCAGCACAGCATTGGAGTGTCAACGTAGACTATATAATTTCAAATTGCGACATTGGGCTTGAACCCACAACCTTCTGACTCGGAAATATCTTGATTGTATTCCTTCTTTTTTATTCAACGTTGATTCAGAATTGGCTAAAGGGAAGGATGCAGAGAATCTTTGTTAGGGGAACTTGGTCAAAATAGGGTGAAGAATTAAGTGGGATGTCTCAGGGATTTGTACTGGGACCATTTATTCCTCATATATATTAATGACCAGGATTCACAGACCCAGTGTAAGATAGTTACATTTGCAGATGATACCAAGTTGGAGGGAACTGTGGAATCAACAGAGGCAAAATGAAGGAGGCAAAGAGAGCTTAATACGGTCTGCACACGGGCAGATAAATGGCAAAATTAAGTTTAATACTAATAAATGCAAGGTACTACATGTAGGATCCAAGAAAAGGAAACACAAGTACTCTATGAACGGGATTGAACTTGCCAAGAGGGAAGCTGAAAGAGATTTAGGGGTGTTAGTTGACTTGTTGCTCACTATGTCAAAGCAGTGTGAAGTAGTGTGAAGATGGATGTTATAGATCGCACGGCACTATTCAAAAAGAGAAAGGAATTTCTTCAAAAGCCAAAATACTGCAGAAGCTGGAAATTTGAAATAAAAACAGAAGTTGCCGGGAACACTCAGCAGGTCAGGCAGTGTCTGTTGGGAGATCTGTGGAATCATTAACCCATTTATGGAGAAAGGAAAGTGGGTTAACATTTCAGGTCGATGACCTTTCACAATTTCTTCTGGTGCCCTGACCAACAATAAAATTGGTCATTTAATTCACGACTGTTTTTCGGACATTGCTGCATGCAAATTATCTGCTATGTTTACCTAGAAAATACATTGGCAATATATATTGCCTACAAAACCTATAGGTACTGCACTTTACAGTAAATCCTTTGAAGCTCTTAGAACAGCTCAATAGCATAGATAAAGTACTCTATCTATGCTATGCTATCTAAGGCTCATTACTATAACCAACTTTTGTTAACCTGTTCCCTCCTCTCCTCCAGCTAAGACTCTTATGTTGTACCAGCTATAATAAAGCTGCACCTTCAACATTTTAGTGTTCCTAATCAGATCATAAAACAACAAGTGCTGGAATTCCCCTCCTCTCCTGGTGCTCTGTGTGAGTCTCTTTATTGTTATTACACATTGTAAAATCGCAAAATAAACAATGGATACAAAGAGTTTAGCTTCTGATACGACAATAAGGTTCATTCATGTGGGGGAAGAGAGGAACTATGTTCCTAGCAACTGGAATAATACACGATTGACTGAAAAATTATTAGAAACTTCATTTCTATTGTCCTTTCTTTGTAGCACTTGTAAGACGTGTAGGTGGAGCAAACAGAGGACTATTTCTACTGTAACAGTGGAAACATTTTAGTGCTTGGCATTTAAGCAAAGAGCTTGGCTTTGTTAACTGACATGAAGTTCATAATGCAGCAATTTACAGTAATGGAACTGTAACTAAATTTCAGCTTTGTTTAGACCCATCTCCAACATTAAAATATAATAACAATTGTCTGTATTTAATGCCTCGTCATGGAAGAGAAACATACTGAGCCAAGACAGCTTTCCATTGCTGAATGGATCAATTTCAAGATCCTCACACTCGTTTTCAAATCTCTTTATGCCCTGGCACTTCCCTACCTCTCCGACCTGCTCACCCGCCAACCCACTACCTGCTGCCTCCACTCGACTGGCTCCGGCCTTCTCCATGTCCCCTGTGCACTCCGTTCCACCATCAGTGGCTGCTCTTTCAGCCACTACTCCCCAAAACTCTGGAACACTCTTCCTCTATCCCTCTCCTTACCCTTCCTTCTGCATCTTCAGGTCACCCCAGAAGTCCTTCTTATTTGCCTACGGTCAACTCTACCTGCCCACAGCTCGGGGTCGTGCTCCGCCACTGTCAAGCACTCTGGGATGCTACCCTGCGTGAGAAGCGTGATATAAATGCAATTTTTGTTGTTAATTATCACATTGCTGAAAATTCCAACCTGCTCCGTGATGCTCCTTTCTCCCCCCCCCCCACTCCACCACAATGGTTATGGTGAAGGTATTAGCAATGCCCTTTGGACTTTGAGGGTTGAGCATCACATGTTTTACAAACAACAACAACCGCATGCTGATATCCTTCACATAGAATAATGTCTCAGAGCACTTCACAGTTGTGAGGTTGGACGTTGAGCAAGAGAGAAGAGGGAGAGAAAGGTGAGCATAGGTAGAGCAGGTTTTAAGGTGGGCTTTCATAGAATCATGGAATCATAGAATCATAGAATTATACAGCACTGAAGGAGGCCATTCGGCCCATCATGTTTGTGCTGGCCCTTTGAAAAGAGCTACCAAATCAATCCCGCTCTCCCCAGAGCCCTGCAAACTTGTCCTCCCCAAATAATTATCTATTTGAACATTTAAAGATAGATAGGGCGAAGCAGCAGGATAAGGACAGGAAACAGGTAGTTGGAAGCAGTGGTTGAAGCCAGACAGCTGAAGAATTAGCTTGATGCTAAAATGACAGGGTTTAGCTATTCTGGATCAAATGGGTAGAAGGGCCTTCCTCATCTTAGCCACTCTTGTGATCTTGTGACTAGAGTGCTGGTTAGCATGATGCTGGCTCTACTCTGATTCTGTGTTGATTTACTCCCCTCTTCCTGGCTCGGTGTCGAGCTCTTCCGCTGTTAAGTGCTCCGAGACCCTACCCACGTCAAGGGCGCTATATAAATACAAGTTGTTGTTGTTGAGTTTCAATGATATCCTCCCAGCGCCTTGGGATGTCCTCCCGACGTGAAAGGTACTGTACAAATGTAATCTTGCTGTTCTTGCTAACTGGAAAAATTATGAGCTACCTTCAACCTCAACCATTGTATCAAAGTCAGAAGGGGTGAGGGTTCACACAACAGATCAGTTGATGCTTTTGTTTAATTCAGAATGGAAGATAACAATGTTTTAATTTGCACTTCACTCGCTGCAGTTTTCCAGGTTCGTGTTTCTATGTTTATGTGCATAAATACCTTGTCATCAATTTAATCTGGAGAAAGGTGGCCATAAATGGTGATAATTACTTAAATGCATTATGACATTGATAAATTCTAAAATGTAAATCAGATTTAGTGAATAGGTATAATACAACACTGAGATCCATCAACACTCCATTGGATAAAGCTAACATCCACTATGGCACAGAATTAAAAACAATGGGTTCAATCTCTGATTCGTATTGAACTAGTTTATCTGTAACTCTAAACTAAAATTGGTTCCCTGGTTGAAACAAGAGAAAAAACATTCAGTGTTGTCATTTCTAATTGCTATTCAGGGTGTGAGTGTGTCTGTTTGTGGTCACCAAGTGAAAATAGTATCAAGCTTCAATTACAATATACAGTCACTACACTTTATAGTAAATCTTGTCTTCCTCACTTGAAAGGGGCAATATCAAATGCAAGTATTATCATATTATTATTAATTATCTTAGCTATAATGTTCATCACAATCAAATAGGCTATCATTTCTCACTACAAGTTCACACATGAAGAAAGCTGACTTTCGGCAAACTATTAAAATGCTGTCAGCACCTGTGGAAATGTATCCCAACAAGAGCCAGTGCCTTCGAGAGAACTGAAAATATTCAGTAATAATGAATTTAAATACTTTGAGCCAAGTCTGTGGAGCACTTGCAATAATGTGTTCCTGGCTATTTCAGAAATTAAGATTCTCAAAAACTCATGAAAAGCAGCCAAATGAGGTCCTGGGAAACAATGACATATGTTATGAACAGTCATTTGCACAGCTCACAAAAATATTTACCTTAATATTGTAATTTATCTTCATATGCTAACTGGATCTGAGAGGATATTAAAAAATGACTTCCTCTATCATACTGTAATGAACCATGTGTTACAGGTTGTTTATTGTGGTTGTAAATATTAATAGCTGTCCTGGTAACAAAGTAGTAAGATATTTGCTTGAAGAATATGGAAAAATCCCAGAAAATCAACAAACTACAAAAATACCCTAAATGCATTCAATAAGGTGTCTGCCTGACCTGCCTGGAAGCACTCTCACCACTGAATCAGACAGTTGATGGGGGGGTTCAAGCCCCAAGTTGGCACTTGGAGCTCACAGAGTAGGCTGGCACTCTGGTACAGAGCTGGGGGGTGGGCCGCTCATTGTTGAAGATGCCGTCATAAAGGGACGTTAAATTGAGGCTGTTCATGCGTACATTGAAGATCCCATGTCACTATTCAAAAAGGGGAGTTCTCCTGATGTCCTGGCTAACAACCACCCAGATAAAATTGATCACTCACCTCATGACTGTGGGATGTTGTGTTCAAATTAACTGTGCATTTGCCTACAAAATACAAAGTCTCTACATTTTACAATAAATCTTGTGAATTGCTTTGAGATGACTTGATGAAATGATAATGCGCTGCATTAAACTCAAGGATGATTATTCCAACAATGTAAGTTTACTTTTTAAATCCCAGAACCTCAAGCAGTGGTATTCATCTTCACACATCCACACACCTTCACCCAACAACAACAACTTGCACTTATATAGCACCCTCCACACAGAGTAGAGTCTCAGAGTGTTTAACAGTGGCAGAGCCTGACTCTGAGCCGGTGGGGCTGGTGGGGAAGGTGGCCAAAAGCATGGTAGAAGGGAGAAGGTTTTCAACAACAACAACAACAAGATTCCATTTATAGAGCGCCTTTCACGTCGGGAGGACGTCCCAAGGCGCTGTACAGTTGGGTCAGGACCCGAGCAGGGGGGAAATGGTAAGGGTGAGGGGAGGGAAGGGAGGGAGCGAGGAGGGGGTAGAGAGTCGAGAGGGGAGCTGAAGGCACGGTCAAAGAGAAAGGTCTTGAGACTGGCCTTGAAGGAGGAAAGGGAGGAGGCGGCGAAGGCACTGGGGGATGGAGTTCCAGAGCCTCGGGGCTGAGAGGCTGAAGGCCCGGCCACCGATGGTAGGGCGGTTGGGGCGGGGAATGTGGAGCAGACCGGAGCCAGAGGAACGGAGGGTACGGGCAGGTAGGTAGGGGGATAGTAGGTCAGAGAGGTAGGATGGAGCAAAGCCGTGAATGGCCTTGTAGTTGAGGATGAAGATCTTGAATTCGATTGATTTCAGGCAGGACATGAAGAAGGGAAGAGAGGGGACAAGGCGGAGTGATTGAGGGAGAGTTTCGGGGTGTAATGGCTGAAAGCGCAACCTTCAATGGTGGGGTGAAGTGTGTGAGGGATAAGGAGGAGGCCGGTGCCAGTCAAGCGGAGGTGCTAGGTGAAAGAAGAGAAAAAACATTCAGAGTTGTCATTTCTAATTGCTATTCAGTGTGCGAGTGAACTACAAGGTGTGAGTGTGTCTGTTTGTGGTCACCAAGTGAAAGTAGTAACAAGCTTCAACTACAATATACAGTCACTACACTTTACAGTTAATCTTGTGAAGACCTTTAAAATATATTCCTCACTTGGCGCATTGGAGCGTCAACCTAGACTATGAGGTCCAAGTCTCAACAAGGGATTAGAGTCCACATCTAGAGATGAGAACTATCAATTGAATCAGGCTAAGTTTGCCAAATTCTGGATGTACTGAAAAGAAAATTGAGTAGATCTAGACTTAAATGAAACTTCTATCCCATTATCTTCAGAAGAAAAATTAGAGCATAAGGGAAATAAAATAAAAAGGCTTCCTTAATGCAGACATAAAATAATCATATTTTCTTAACATGGACATAAACAACCATATTATATAAAGAAAGAGAACTCATTTGAGCATATATTTAAGTTCCCATCTGGAACCTGCAGGGTAAATTGAGTTCTGCCTGTTTCAAGTCCCTCAACTTGTTGCTCTGTTCTTTATTACCAGATCACTCAAAAAACCGGACGCTATTTATGAACAGCCATATAAACAGATGTACCAGAATGTTTACTTGATGCTTTACTCTGTCTTCATATACCAGTGTTGTCTTATATGAATTTTAAAATGATTTCCTCTCTCACGTTGCATGAACTGCAACTTACAGAGTTTTGTTTGCTCTAGTTGTAAATATTAATAGATGTGCCTGATTATTGCTTCAGTTACAAAATGTTCTAATCAATTACAATCTTGTGCTTTCAAAATGACCTCTTAAATGGATGTTATAAAGTGATGGAAGTATTTTTACTATGAGACATACGTTTATTCGTATACATTCAAACTTACAAGGATGAAGAAGGTGAGATCAGATAGAATGAATCTTCAATTGCTGCACAGCACAAAATGGAAACGTCCCATGTCACCAAGGAAATCCTTCTTTAATAATGAAATTATTACACAGCTGGAGGGTGGGATAGTAACACAATACAAAATTTGTAAAGTGCCTTTCACATCAGGAGGATGTCCCAAGGTACTGAACAGTCAGGGATTAGGGATTAGGATCCTAGCGGAGGGGTTTGGGATCAGGGAGAGTGGAGGGCAGAGAGGTTAGGAGGGTGGCCGAAGGCATGGTTGAAGAGGAGGGTCTTGAGCCGTGCCCTGAAGGAGGTAAGGGAGGAAGCAAGGCAAAGGGAATGTGGGATGGAGTTCCAGAGGATGGGGGCAGAGACTGAAGGCCAGACTGCCTCTGGTGGGGCAGGCCGGACAGGGGACATGGAGCCTGGTGATCAGAGGGAGCAGACAGTGTTGCCTTATATGAATTTTAAAATGATTTCCTCTCTCACGTTGTATGAACTGCAATTTATAGAGTTTTGTTTGTTCTTGATAAAGGGTTAGCAGGTTGGAGAGGTAGGAGGGGCCAAGGCTGTGAAGGCTCTTGAAGGTGAGGACAAGGAGTTTGAACTCGATCCTGAGGGATGGGGAGCCAGTGGAGCCGGGCGAGAGTGGGTGTGATGGGGTCACGGAGCCTGTTGTGGGAGAGAACACAAGCTGCAGAGTTCTGGATGGTCTGCAACTTGTGGAGGGAAGAGTTGGGAAGGCCAACAAGTAAGGAGTTGACATAGTTGAGCCGAGATGCAATTAAGACATTTATGAAGGTTTTAGCGGCCTGAGGGGTGAGGCAGTGGCAGTGTCAGGCAATGTTGCGGAGTTGGGGGAAGGAACAGTGGGTCATGGCACAGATGTGGGGGAGAAAGGACAGTTGAGGGTCGAACAAGACGTCTAGGTTCCTGACTGGCATGGCGAGGTGGAGTATGGATCTATGGATGCTGATACTGCCAATGCCTGAGGTGTGGAGGTGCTGGTGTGAGCCAATCTGGAGGGCCTCGGTCTTGCTGACGGGGCAATTGTAGAAAGTTGACTCTCATCCAGGACAGTCAGTCTATCAGGACATCAGTGGTCCTGAAGTCGAGAGTGAAGGTAGAGCGATACAGTTGGGTATCATCTACATACATGTGGAAGTTGTTGGCCGCATGTCAGCGGATGATGTCACCAAGAGGGAGCATGTACAGGTTGAACAACAACAACAACAAGATTCCATTTATAGAGCGCCTTTCACGTCGGGAGGACGTCCCAAGGCGCTGTACAGTTGGGTCAGGATCCGAGCAGGGGGGAAATGATCAGGGTGAGGGGAGGGAAGGGAGGGAGGGAGGAGGGGGTAGAGAGTCAAAAGGGGAGCTGAAGGCACGGTCAAAGAGAAAGGTCTTGAGACCGGCGTTGAAGGAGGAAAGGGAGGAGGCAAGGCGAAGGCACTGGGGGATAGAGTTCCAGAGCCTAGGGGTTGAGCAGGCTGAGGCCCAGCCACCGATGGTAGGGCGGTTGGGGCGGGGGATGTGGAGCAGACCGGAGCCAGAGGAATGGGGGGTATGGGCAGGTAGGTCGGGGGATAATAGGTCAGAGAGGTAGGAGGGAGCAAGGCCGTGAATGGCCTTGTAGGTGAGGATGAGGACCTTGAATTCGAAGAGGAGAGGACCAAGAATAGAGCCCCGAGGAACACTGCACGAGCCAGTGTGGGGGTTGGAGGAGAAGCTGTTTGTGGAGACAAAGTGGACCCAGTGTGTAAGATTATATTGGTAATGCTTACTGTTTTTAAGATTTTTAATTAGTCTTTGTATACTTTTTAGAATGTAACTAAACACTTATCGTTGTTTTAGTAGAGAATTCCTTAGTTTCTAGGGCATGGGCAAGGTTGTTTGTTTTAATGACTGGCTTAGGGCCCTTGAGGGTACATTTGCCAGTTTGCGTTAGCAAAGGTAAAGATATATTGACTTGACCCCGGCTGAGGTCAGGTTCTGATAACTTTCGCTTTGTTTGGTTCCTGGGTCTATGGTCATCCTCCCATCTAAGATTTGAGTAATCATGTCCTTGAGCATGGATGTGAAAACAAGGGGGCTCAGAGGGAAAAGCGCACTTGTGAACATCTGCTTATCTCAAGACTAAGAAACAGGGAGATGGCAGAATCCTCCTGAAAAGCTGTTTACCTTGCTTTCTCCTATTAATTCTTTTCCCATGGGAAAAGAGCCTGCTCAAAAGCACTAGCAGCTTGTGAAGGGTGGAGGCTGCAACTTTGGAATAGTTGGAATTATTGTGAACAGCTGGTGGTCAGAGACTTGCCCAATGTAACTTGACAATATAATAATTGCATGTGTTAAAGCATTAACTTTTGAATTGTGTATGATATTAAAAGATCTGTAATTCACACCACCTGTATTGGGTAAAGTCTCTTTCAGGCAAATTTTACAGGCATGAGGGATAGGATCTGAACCATTCAAGGACAGAACCTTGGAGGTTGAGGTGAGAGGAGAGGCGGTGGAGGAGGATAGAGTGCTCCATAGTCTCGAAGGTGCAGAGAAGTCAAGGAGGATGATGAAACAGAGGGAGCCCTGGTCACAGATGGACAGAATGTCATTTGTTACCTTGACCAGGACTGTTTGCAATGGTTCATAAAGGGAGGAGCAGGAGAGGAAGGAGCGAAGCTGGGAAGCAACAATACTTTCAAGGATCTTGGAAAGAAAAAGGAAGTTGGAGATGGGGCGGTAGTTTGTGAGCAAGGATGGGTCCAGGGAAAGTTTTTCTTAGGATAGGGGTGATGACAGCTGTTTATAGGGGTGTGGGAATGGTGCCAGTTGACAGGGAGAGGTAGACAAGGTCTGAGAGTACAGGGGCAAGAAGGTGGAGCTGGGAGGTAAGGATAGGGATAGGGATGGTGTTGAGGAAGTAGGTGGTGGGATTCATGCAGGTTATAGTGGTGGTGAAAAAAGAGGGAAGACAAATTCGAAGGTGTTGAGTGGGGGATGGATAGGGCTGGAGTGTAAGGGAGAGATAGGGAGGGGTGGCGATTGGGAAAGCGGAGGCAACTGAACGGATCCCCTTGATTTTGGTCTCGAGGAAATCCAGCATCTCATTGCAGTTGGAGGAGAGGATGAGCGAGGGGTGAAAGGGTGGATGGAGGAGCCGGTTGCTAGTGGAGAAGAGAAGCCTGGGGTTGTCCTTGGCCTCCAAGTTTATCTTGGAATAGAAGGAAGATTTAGCGGAAGTGAAGGCGGAGCGGTAAGTTTTGATGTGGTCCAGCCAGATCTGCCAGTGAACCATTAAATCAGATTTGAGCCAGGTACTTTTGATGGTACCTGACCCTTAGGTGAGCAGAGGTGGCTTGTGTACCAGGGTGAGTTGCGTGAGTAGGAGGTCATTCAGGTGGTGAGGGGGGCAAGAGCATCAAGAATGGTGGAGAGGGAGATGTGGAGGAAATTGACCGAGGAGGATAAGTTGGTGCGGGAGGTAGGCCAAAGGGGGAGGAGTTCAGATGACTCCAGGACAGCAGAGAGGGAGTGCGGGAGATTTTTTTTCTGGATCGGTAGAAGATGGGGGTGGGTCGGGTGGCAATGGGAGAAGAATTGAGGTGTGAAGCGAGATGAAATGGTGAGCTGAGATGGCTTTATTGGTAATTGTGTGGTCCGAGACACTTAGGCCCTGATAATCCCCAGGTCGAGTGGGTTGTCATGAATGTGGATGGCAGAGTGGATGTGGAGGGAGAGGTTATGAGAGGTGAGGGGAGAGGAGAAGGGAGTGGAGATAGAGCAAGAGGGGGTGAAGTGCAGGTTGAAGTCACCTAGGATAAGGAGGTGTTTAGAACAGAAGCAGAGGGAAGCCAGGAAGGCAGAGATGTCAGAGATGAAGATGGGGGAGGGTTTGGGGGGACAATAAATCAGGAGAAATTTGAGGGACGGATTGAAGGAATGGTAGAGGGTAAGGTGCTCGAAGGAGGGGAATGAGCCAGAGGAGTAGGTGGATAGAGCAAGTGAGGACCTGGAGATAAGAGCCACATGACTGCCATGGCAGTTAGGATGTGGGATATGATAAAAAATATAGCCAGGTGGTGTGGCCTCAGCCAGGGGTAAAGTGTCGCCTGGGTTGATCCAGGTTTCAGTGAGAGTATCGATGTTTTCATCAACAATGATGTCGTTGGATGGAGTTTGAAGCCCGAGGCAAGGCTAATTAAAGTCTACATGGATAAACAGACACACCCATTTGGGCAACATGTCATATGACGGAGGATTCTCAGGCTGGAGCAGAGGGAGGCTGTGGGACGGTCAAGTGGGGATAGGAGGTGAGGAGGATGGATAGAAAGGAGGACAGAGCGTGTGAGCTGCAGTTAGGGAGCTTTGGGAGAAAAGCAGCTCGGGTCGGGGGCTGCAACCAAGACGGGTACATCGACTTCTTGATTAGGTGGTGCTGCACTGACTTACAGCGGTGTGCTACGTATTGGTCGCTGTGCAGTGGGTTGATTGTTGGGTGTATATCCTGTATGTTAGAGGCTGTGGTTGTTGGGTGCAGTTTGCAGTCAGCTAAAGTGCTGTACTATGGGTTAGTTGCTGGGTGTATTGTGCACTTTGTCAATGCTTTGGAGTGCGTTGGTTGCTATGTGGGTGCACACAGCACAGTGTGCAGGACCTCTGTGAAGTATGTTGTTTCCTGGGTGTAGTATAGTGTGTCAGAACACTGTGCAGTGTGTTAGTTGCTGGGTGTAGTACAGTGTTTTAGAGAGCTGTGGAGTGTGAAGGCTGCTGGGTGTAATGTAGGTCACTTATAATTTTGTAAAAATCAGAGTACTAATCATGGGTTGTTCACGTCAAGCAGCAGTATGTCTCACACTCATCTCTAGAAAGTGGCATCCTGCAGTTATGAATGCTCATAGTGTCTGCACACTGACTAAATATCATAATTGCATTTTGAAAAGTTTTTCTGGCTCAGTTTTAGTCATCTGTTTCACGTGAGGATTTTGATCTGTGGACAGGACAAGGACCAGAAAACAGTTTGAAGCCTGAGGCAAGGCTAATTAAAATCTCCATGGATAAACAGACACACCCATTTGGGCAACATTACAATAACTCAGTGAGCAACATGGTGAAGTGCAGTATTTTTAAGAGAACGTATATTTTAAGAAACTGCAGACCACCATTTTCTTGTATATTTATAAATGTGATTTTCTGCAGTTATATTTGGAAGGAAATATTTATTGGAAGGACCACACCAAAACACATGCACACACATACATATCAAAGGAGTGGTGCCTTCAAAGCATCTGAGCAAACTGACTTTCTGTTTCAACAACTGCACCCAATGCAAATACGGTGTAGTTTTTCAGCGTTTGCAAATGAGCACCGAACATAGCCTCTCTGCAGATATCTAAGCAATAGTGACCAAGCTGCAGTGCATGTGATTTCATTGTTAGTTGGAAGCGCTTATATCTAGTGTATTACTGAATTTCTCTCTCTCTCCAAGGTTCCAACTAAACAGTATTCAGGGTGTGGAGGGATTTAATTAAACAACATTCACAGTTCTGTATTTATATTCTTATTTACATGTAAATACCTCAGACTGAGATTTTGCATTTATATGCTGGATTCAGGGATCTTTTGAATCCATGAATTGAACTTTGAACAAATGTAATTTATGCGGAAATTGAATTCTTCCCCTTCATTTGAAGGTGTCCTGACCAACAATCCCCAAAATAAAATTGGTCATTCACTTCATGGTTGTTTGTGAGACATTGCTGTGTAAAAATTGGCTGCCACATTTGACCACAAAATACAGTCACTGCAATTTGTAGTATATCTTGTGATACACTTTGGTATGTCCTCCTGATATGAAAGGGGCCATACCTAATGTAAAGTGCGCAGAGACACTTCCCTGGGTGAAGGGTGTCATATAAATGCAAGCTGTTGTTGTAAAGATGATTATTATTATTGTAATAATTATTGAGTGGATTTTTTCAAATGGTAAGTCCATGTAGGTTGTCCTCTGTCGTATCGGCTGCATGTTCATAGGCTTACCGCCTGTTACAATGGAAAAAAAAGATTTAGCAGAGACAGTAAGCCGTATCTTTATCCTTTGGAAAAGACATTAATCGGGGGTCCCGTCTGCCTGCTCAGATGGATATTAAAGATCCCATGGCATGATTTGAAAACAGAAGCCAATGTCTCCTGGGACTCTGGCCAAATATAATCATTCACTTCATGGCTATTAGTGGAACATTGATGTATGCGTATTGGCTCCGCATTTGCCTACGAATGCACAATCATTTCACATCTTCAATTTGCTATGAAGCATTTTGTGATATTATAATAATAATCTTTGCATTCGATATAGCACTTCATCACATCGCCAATATATCTCAAGCTGCTTCATAGGATATACTGTAAAGTGGTGTGACTGTGACTATTTTGTGAACATGGTGGTCAATCTGAGCAGAGCAATATCCCACAAGCAGCCATGGAATGAGTGACTAATTTTATTCTTGATATTATAGGTGCCATATCAAATCCAAGGATTATTGTTATTATTTAAATGATGGAAGATAATCTACACTCATTTTTGGTGTAAACATTTATTGAAATACACACATGGGCTGAAATCTTGGTTGACATCACCCTTCGGTGACATGTGATTATAGAAAGGGAATGCCAGTGATCATTGTTGCTAAAGGCAATCCACGTAAATCCACCTGGAATTTTATCCCAGTAACTGCATACTCATTGGTATGGTCAGCCGGGTGTCTGACATATGTGGAAATTTATCACAACGGCTCGTGATCTTTTTGATGAGTGAGGCACACTTCCTTAGACAATCTATGAGTTTGCCTAACCAAGCTATCTTGTTACCAAAGCAACAGACCATTTGTGCATGCGGAACATCTTGGCCCTACTCCTGTGGCCTTTGCACCTTCACCTGTCCCGCTCACCGCTGGCCTTGCTCCGGTACAGACTCATCCAATTCACTCAGCCCTCACTCGCTGGTCTTGCAATGCTTGATGTGAGTCATGGAAATTCTAGGTGAGGTATTGTACCTCATTTGTCTCACCTGACAAACCACCACTACTCATCTTAATGGCCACTTCTCTGTTTATGAATCTAGAAAAATTGTCACTGAACAAAAATACGCCTTTTTGAAACATTTTTCTTCCCTTCTTTTCTGAAAGAACTGCTGCTTGTTTCTAGAACATTGTCCAAGTGACCTTTTGTTTTGGGGTCAAGACTGGATAAGACTGGACAGTCAATGTTTTCTGACTGTGGAGAGCATTACAACCAAGTTAATCCTGTTCTCTCTTCACTCAGCATTTGCCTACGAAAGTACAGAGTCACTACATTCTGCAGTGAATCTAGTGAAACTTTCTGAGTTGTCTCAAGAATGTGATAAGACATCATTAGCAAGATTTTTATTATTTTTCAATAGGACTTATTGGATAAACAGGAGTAGGGACCTTGACTGATTTTATCTCTATTTACTGCAGGAAAGTTGAGGGCAATTCTGTGGCCCCCACTACTGCCCAGGGAATGAATAACTAACTCGGTACAGACCTGGAATTGAACCTAGGACTTTCCTGCGGTGTGGGGTTTAGTTTCACACTGGACAGTGAATTTACCAATTGAGCAACAATGCTCTTTAAAGAGACAAAGCAAAAATGCATTGTTAGTATATGATTGCCTCTGGCTACTTTGATGTTGAATATGAGTAATTGTAACCAAACATGTACTTTTGCTCTTTGAATTGTTTTGCTAAACCCAAAACATCTGCATGACTAATACAATTAACCCTCTGAATTCAGAATTTCCTTTTGGATCTTGAAAGTGCCCACATTTTCTGTATGCATGTGCACTTATAATTTACCTCTTTCTATTTATATCGATATAGCATAATCGGAACAAATTAGTATTTCTTGTAATTTTTCTTTGCAGAAAGTGGTTGACGGCACTCCTCTCCATGTTGTTTAAAGCCATTTAATTATAATATTTCCCACTTCCACCCACCACAGTGGTAAATCTACAAAAACAACTTTGCAGAAGAAGATATAAATTTGATTGCAATTTGATTGTTTTGGATAAATAATCTAATTTTATATATCTAATTGTAAATATTTTACATTCCCTTCAAAAGCAACAATGGGATGATTTTCTTCCTGTCAGGAAAGGTTACACTGGTCAGTGACAGAGGAGGCTCAATAGCACTTACGTTTTGTGCATCAGAAGTAGAATTTGCAATGTTTTTGCCTTGCAAATGAATAATAGAAGTTTCTAAGCACATTTCTCTTGGGATCAATTCATTATATTTCTTAACAAGATTTCTTAATAAGGAATCTGAGTCATCAAAAGGGGAATTCCTTCAGGGTATCTGGAACTTGTTACGGTGATTGTAGAAATTCCACTTCATCATACTCGCTGCAGCTAAATAGGAATTCTAACAGTATTCCCTGAGAGCAATCCTATTAATACCTTGGAAATCTATGATTTTCTGTCAAGACATAATATGTGATGGGGTGGTGGGGGTTTAAAATCCTGGAATTTCACCCACAAAATACAGTAAATTCACTTTACAATATATATTCTTGTGAAGCGTTTTGAGACGTCTTAATGATGTGGTAAGGGCTATATCAAATGCAGGGAATTATAATATTATGAATAGGCGTAGTGCATTGGTTGGTGCATCTGTTAGAACTGCCTTTTTCTGAATACTTACTTAAATCTTAAAGACTCCAGGCAGCACGGGACTTCAGCAAAAATGCTGTTAGTATTTTTGTTCGTAATTTTTCTTAATGTCCTTAATAACTGACATGAGGAACCTCCCCCGACCCCAATTATTGCATTCTACCATGTTATGTAAAGTTTTTCTGCACTTGATGTCTCATGTACATAGTTAACTAATGTGATGTGCACTCAAGCCCTCTGATCAACAACAGCAGCATAAATTTACGCATTGCCATTCATTGAGTATCTCTGTTCACATTCACGTAGAATATCTGAGAGCGCTTGACACAAAGTAATGGTGAACACCGAGCAGGAAAATAAGGGATTTAAAGATCTTGATCAAAGACACGGTCACAGATATACAGTGGAAAAAAAGAGCATGAACGGCCCGGCGTTCAGGCAATTAGAACTTTGCTCTAATTTAATTCATGCTCTGATGGGAAAGGTAATGCATGTAATTATTGCTGTTTATACCGTGATATGTCTAGACTGAAGGAAAATAATGCAGCACTGTCCTTGGAAACTGAAAGCAAATAACAGCACTGCACTTGATGTGCCAATTTGCGCAAAAACAAGAGGGAAGCCAAAGGGGGAATGTACCTATTGCAAAACTGGGATATTGCTCAAAATACTGGTTACTCTTGTTTGTCTTGATGGATTATAAGTTATATATTTTCTTCTGTCTTTTTCTTGCTATATTCTCCCCTTCTTCTCTTGGAGGTGATTTGACTCCTCTCTCCTTTCCACAAATGGATATGCTTCTTTGGGTACTAGCCACCTCTGGTAACTTGCCCAAGGTGGTCATCATTCATGTATGAGTTTTACCAATGAGCAATGAGTATTACCGGGAATGTTGGCGGCTTAAGTGAAGCAGAGAAGGATGAGGGGGCTTCATAGTCTGTCCACATCCTTGCACATTCCAGCAGGAGTCTTTGGAGAATTATCAGGAGTTGGAACTCCTAACCCTGCTAACACTGGGGTACTGAGATTATAACTAGGTTGGCTCAGTTGGTAGCATTCCCACCTCTGAGTCAGAAGGTTGTAGTTTCAAGCTCTTTGTTAGGATTTTGAGCACACAGTCTAGTCTGACGCTCCAAAGCAATTCTGGGTATTTGCTGTATTGCTAGAGGTGCCATCTATCAGATGAGATGTTAAACCGAGGCCCAGTTCAGGTGGATATTAAAGATCCCATGGCACTGTTCGAAAAGGGAAAGGAGTTTTTCTTAGTGTCATAAACAACAATTCTCCAAATAAAACTGGTCATTCACTTCATGGAATTTCCCTACACATGGAGATTCCCGTGTTTGGAATAGAATGGATATTTTCTCTCCAGAGGGACACACCCTGGTTAAATACATCCCGAGAGCATTAGACGCAGGTTGTCAAAACCTGTTCTTGTATTTTTTACGTGGTGTTGGTATTTATTGCTTTAAACCGTTAAACATCGATATCTTTTTGTTTTCTGCAAACTTCCAAAATGTATTTTCAATAATAATAATCCTTGCAGTTGATATAGCGCATTATTACATCTTAGAGATGTCTCAAAGTGCTTCACAGAATATACTATAAAGTGAATTGACTGTATATTTTGTGGGCGAAACGCGACAAATGAAGTGATGGCCTTGGCAACCTGACATCCCCAAAAATGGCCAGTTTTGTCTATGAAAACAGCACTAAAAATAATGGAACTAGAAAAAAAAGTCAAAATTAGCCATCGAAAATTAGGAAAAGAATTGATTTCCACTAACCATCATTTTACAGCATTCAAGCTTTGGTAAGTTTTGCTATTCTATTTAATTGTCTTATTTTTAGTCAACAGCATGTCACTGGCTTTCATGCAGTACAGACTGCGTTTCTTATACAGTTTGCATTCTGACAATTACATGTCAAGTATGAGTAGTTAATCTGAATAACTAGAAAAAAAACTAGCACATCAAGGCTCAACTACGGAAACTCCCTCCTCATCGGCCTTCCCAACTCTTCCCTTCACAAGCTGCAGATTATCCAAAACTCTGCAGTTCGTGTAGTCTAGCGCACCAGGTTCAGTGACCCCATCATTCACACCCTCGCCCGACTCCACTGGCTCCCCATCCCGCAGAGGATCGATTTCAAGATCCTCGTCCTCACTTTCAAGGCCATCCATGGCCTTGCCCCCTCTCTGACCTGCTGACTCCCTACCAACCTGCCCGCTCTCTCCGTTCAGCGGGGTTCGGCTTGCTCCATGTCTTCCGCCCGACCCATCCTACCATCGGTGGCCGGGCTTTCAACCTCTCTGCCCCCACACTCTGGAACTCCATCCCACGGATGGTGCTAAAAGCACCCTCAGACCCTGAACTCAGTTTCTAATGCACATCTTCATCAAGAGATTCAAGGCAGGAAATGCTGAGTAAGGCTGAAAAAACTGATGATGCTAAAGTATTCAGGACCTTTGGCTTCTTAACAAGACTGTGTTTTATATTGTGATGTTATGCCTTTGAAGGTATCAGCTTGGCTCAATTGGTTGTGCTCTCGCCTCTGGGTCAGAAAGAGGTGGGTTTAAGTCCAACATCAGGGCTTCAGCTCGTAATCAGAGCTGACACTCACATGCAATGCTGGGAGAGCACAGCCGCCCTTTGGATATGATGTTAAAAGCTGTCTGCCTTTTTTCAAATAGTGTCAAGATCTCATGATACTATTTAAAAAAAGATTTCTCCCAGTGTCCTGGCCAATTATCCTTCATATCAATTAGCTATTTACCACATGGCTGTTTGTGGGGATGTTGCTCTATGCAAAATGCTGCTGTGTTTTCCCATAAAAAAAGTCACTTGTGCTTAACATTAATTAAGCTAACGTGCTCTGAGACTCTTTCAAAGTGACAACATTGCTATAAAAAGCAAATTCTTTGTCTTAGGCTTTTGGCAAAAGTAGTAAACAATTGATTGCCCTCTAGTGGGAGAGGCTAGTTACTGTTGGACTTTCACATGAGTTGTCAGGTCTCTGTTTTGACATCTGTTAAAATGAAGAAATCATAGAACCATAGAAATTTACAGCACAGAACAACGCCATTCAGCCCATTGTGTCTATGTTGGCTCTTTGAAAAAACAATCCATTCAGTCCCATTTCCTGTCATTTCCTTATAACGCTGCAACTCCAGTATAATACGTGAACGGCACTATATAAATGTAATTTTGTTGTTGTTTAGTAGGGATGTCCAGTGGCGGACTGACTTTCCGAAAGGGCTCAGGGTTGTCAAGTAAAATGGGGTTAATGATTTGTGGGGGCACCAGTTCGTGGGGGTGGGAAGGGCACCAAAAATCATAAAACATCCATGCGTTTAAAAACTTTGTTAGGCTCAGATAGAACTTTTGAACTAGGCTGCATGGGATAGTAAGCATTGGTAGTAACCATTCACGAGAGCACATGGAAAATTACCTGATTTTCCATATATCTAATCTGCTCCTAGGGATGCCCAAATACTTCCAAATCATGACACTTGTCCATAATAATAATAATAATTATTACATTTAATATAATGCCTATAGTTGAATGTCAACCAGACCGAGGTTCTCCTGATTGGCCCCATCAGCCCCTCCACACCTCAGGCACTGAAAACATCACCATCCAAGGATGCACACTCCACCTTACTAAGCCAGTGCAGAACCTTGGCATCTTGTTTGACGCTCAACTATCCTTTCTAACTCACATTCATGCCATGTCCTGCTCTGCCTTCCCCCACTTCTGCAACATCGCCCAGCTCTGCCATTGCCTCACACCGCAGACCACCGAGACCCTCATATATGCATTGATAACATCCAGGCTCCACTACATACATTCTTTGCTTGTCGGCCTCCCCAACTTCTCTCTCCATAGGCTGCAGATCATCCAGAACTCTGCAGCCCATGATCTCTCCCACTCCAGGCTCCACAAACCTATCAACCCCATCCTCACCTGACTCCACTGGCTTCCCATCACACAGAGGATACAGTTCAAGATCCTGGTCCTCACCTTCGAAGCCCTCCATGGCTTTGCTCTCCCCTATCTCTGCGACCTCCTAGCCACTACCAACCTGCCTGTTCCCTCCACTCAGTGGGTTCACGCTTGCTTCATGTCCCCTGCCTCGCCTGCCCCACCATTGGTGGGTGGGCCTTCTGCCACTCTGCCCCCATCCTCTGAAACTGCTTCCCGCAGTCCCTCTGCCTTGCCCCCTCCCTTGCCTTTTTCAAGACCCGTCTCAAGACCCTTCTTTTCAACCGTGTCTTCGGTCACCCTCCTTCCTCCCACCCCCCCTCCACTCTCCCCGATCCCGACCCCTAGATCAGGTCTGAAGCATTGATTATCCAGCACCTTGGGATGTCCTCCCGACTTGAAAGGCGATATACAAATATAACTTTGTTGTTGTTGTTGCTTTATCATGTCATCAAAATGTCTTAAAGCACTTCACGGATTCATGATATGCACCTACACAAATTTCGGATTAACAAGTTTTTTTTAAAAATCCTCTAACAGATACAATACAAAATTACATTTGTAAAGTGCCTTTCACATCTGGAGGATGTCCCAAGGTGCTGGGGCGATAATTTGGGAGTATAAAAGTAAACAGATGATGTTGAATTTGTACAAAGCCTTCTTTGGACCACATTTGGAGTAATGTATCCAATTTTGTTCACCACACCATAAGAAGGATATAGCACTGATAGTTGTGGCAAAAAAAACTCCCTGGAGGTGGGATCCATTATCTGAGACCAATTTGAAGTCAAACATTTGCATGTTTACTGTAACAACTATTTGTTGGATTGATGTAGTACGGGGTCTGCCCTAACCCCCATTTGCCAAAACAAATGAGGTTCAGGCCTCCAATTCCAGTAATCATAAGAGTCGATCAAATGCCGCAAACCTACATGTGCGTCAAAAAGGGTAATAAGCTAATTCAGCCAATGTGCCAAGGCCAGAGATCCTAAAATGAGAGGGAGATTAAATTTAGAAATCACCAATCTTTCTTAGAAAATCCACACAACATCTATTTGGTTCATGGCTGGATGATAGGGGATGTCAAGTGGTGTCAGGTGTAATCCAATTGAGTCACAAAAGAATATGTCTTGTAACTCAGTGGTTAGAGCACTTGCCTTGCAAGCAAGAGACCTGGGTTTGATTCCCGGCAGGGCGAAACCTTGGGCAAGTTTCCTTACTCCACACACCTAATAATAATCCCTCAAGAAAAAAACCCAATAATAAATTGGTCATTTTCAATCCATGACTATTTGTGGGACATTGCTGTGCGCAATTGGCTGCCGCGTTTTGCCCACAAATATACAATCAATTCACTTTACAGTATATTCTGTGAAGTGCTTTGAGACGTTTGGAAGACGTGAAAAAGCGCTTTATCAAATCCAAGGATTATTATTATTATCATATCTGGGTGTGGGTGGGAAGCTGGGTGTGGGAGCAGAGAGGTGTCGAGAGGGGAAAGATACCCCAAAGTGGGATCAAAATGAGTCTTGAGACCTAAATTTAGTTTGGCAAATTTACAAATCCTGATAAATGTACACATCTTATTCACTGTTACTTATCAAATATATACATTTGTTGTTCATTGTACCAAGATGGTCATGATATTTTGTGTCATTTTAGCTTGCTTGGTAGCACTTTCACCTCTGGGACAGAAGGTTCAGTCCTATACCAAGATTTGAGACTAAACAAAGCTACCAAGTCCAATACGGTAATGGAGGGTGCAGTACATTACTGGAGGTGCATGAGATATTAAAGTGGATATTAATGATTCTATGGCATATCTGGTGTCTGCGACAATATGTTCCACTCCATGAAATTCACCACAAATAAAACAGGTTAAATTTTATCATTCATCTCTTTCCTGTTAGATGGACATTGCTGCCAGATATTAGCTGCTGTATTTGCCTATATTAACCATAACAACTAGCATTCATAAGATGAAAATGTGACATTTCTTCACAGATCTGATGTGATAATCATATCGGTTAAGAAACATTACACTTTTGATCCATTACCTTCCATCTCCCCCGCCCCTCCCCCGCATATAGGTTGGGCTTGAAGAATTCTCCTTTCAGTGGCTGTGTCTAATCATAGAGATTGGCATTTGAATGCAGCTAAAAATAGCACAAGAATTTAACTCAATTGTTATCTTGTGAAGCAGCATTCAAATGTTCACTCAAGGATCNAAATAAAGTCAGGCCCTGCTAAGCATTAGCCAAGATGGTTGTCTGAATTTTTTTGAAATTGAACATAGGACCAAATGCCTAAAAAATACACCTTCAACAACATCTTGCATTTATATAGCGCTCTTCATGCAGGATAACATCTCAGAGCACTTGAAGTGGTGGGGATGGACTCCGAGCAAGGGAGAAGGGAAAGAGGGGTTTGACCATAGGCACGGCTGAGGAAGAAAGTTTTCAAGTGGGATTTCAAGGTACATAAAGAGAGGTCAAGGCAGAAGGATTAAGGCCAGGAGTCTCAGAGTTTAGGGGTGTTGTGGCTGATGTGGCTGCAGTCACAACATTTTACAGTATATCCTGTGAAGTACTTTGAGATGTATTCCCAACATGAAAGGTATTATATCAAATGTAAGGATTATTATTATTTAATATATAACCATTATGTAAAGGGGGTGATCAATTCCGGTTTAGGAATGATTGGAAAAATACGATATTTCATAACAAAGTGAATGTGATATCATATTTAATCGATTCACGCAATGTGACATTTATCATGCTCATATATTAGTTAGTGCCGTCAACATAGAAGTAACATCTCAAAGTACTAACAATTATGGTACAGAACACTGCAAAACAAAGTCAATTTGCTGGGATATTGGGAACAAGTGTAACCAGTGATACTGGGAACCAGTGGTGAAGATGAGAGTGATTGGGATCCTAAACTGTAAAGCATGGAGGGCGCTATATAAATTGTTGTTGTTGTTGTATTGGTGTGCAGAAGAAAATAACGGTTGCAGAGTTTTTAAGTTGTGGATCTAATTTGAGGCCATTGATATCTTTGGAGATGCAGGAATGAATACAATACAATATTATATTGGTATAGCGCCTTTCACGTCTGGGGAAGTCCCAAGGTGCTGGACAGTCAGGGATTTGGACCCAAGCAGGTGGAGGGGGTGTGGGGGCGGGGAATTGGGGTCAGGGAGGTTGGAAGGTAGGGAGGGTTGGAGGATGGCCGAAGGCATGGTCGAAGAAGAGGGTCATGAGACATGCCTTGAAGGACGCAAGGGAGGGTGAAGGGCGAAGGGAATGTGTGATGGAGTTCCAAAGGTAGAAGCGGAGAGGCTGAAGGCCCGACCGCTGATGGTGGGGTGGGTCAGGGGGACATGGAGCAGGCCGGAGTCTGCTGAGCAGTGGGAGTGGACAGGTTGATAAGGAGTTAGCAGGTAGGAAGGAAGATTTCAGCAGAAGAAAGGGTGAAGTCCAACTAACACTATACCTGAATTGTCTGAAATGCTTTGAGATGTTTCTCAAGAGGTGAATATCAAATTCAAGTTTGCCTACAAAATACACAGTTACTACATTTTACAGTAAACCCTATAAAGCGCTTTTTGTGAAGAGTGTTGAAGATTTGCAATCTGAAAGAAAACTCTTGACTTTGCTTTTTCAGGAATATTTAAACCTTTGTTTATGTCTCCGAATTATTTTTCTAAACTAGAAACATCTCCTAATGACTGAGAATGCTGTCCCATGGAGGAGGCTGGCGCTTGTCGGACTCTGTTAGCAACTTGTATGAAGATTAAGCCTTCTCTTGTAGCACTGTGAGAATCAGTACAAACCCAGGGAGACCACCACTATAGAAATAGAGTCAACAGGGTCACAGACTCAGCACTGCAAGAGCATATAAACAAACAGTTCATATTTATCTTGGCTGTGGCTGTACACAGTATCAATAAAACCAAACATGCTACATTTATTCTCCTAAAAGTTCCTAAGTAGAAATCACAGAAATATTGAAAAGTAATATTTAATATATTGTGGTCAAAGATAAAAAAAACAGAGATTCAGAATTCCAGAACATTTAAAATTATTTTCCTATCAACACACAGGCACTCACACTGAACTTTATGAACCAAAGCTCATAAAACTGTACTGCTCTTAAAGGCCAAGAATTTCAAAGTCTAAAAACGCCTGATGTTTGTGGAAAAGTGTTGTGATGTGTTATGTTCTTAGGAAAACTTGATACTCCGGACTCATCTGCCTACTTCTATTGGTAGTGAAGCTGATCCCAAATAACTATTATTATCTCTTTTACTGGTATTGATCTATATATAGCCATGACCGAAATGCTTCAAGGGTGCCAGAATCCTATATATAGGTTTGTAGTTCTAAATTCCTTTTTTAGCACAGCTAAATCATCAAACCCAACCTTGGGACAATAATTCAAATAAAATAATTAATACAAATTTAAAATGTCCTTTTGATGCTCTTATTTGATGTAAGGCTTTTCACATTGGGAGGAAGTCTCGAAGCTCATCACAGGATTTACTGTAAAGTGTATTTTTGTGGGAACACAGCAGCCAATTTGTACACAGCTTTCGGCTACTAAGTGTTCATTAAAAAAACTACGTATTTTTAAAATTATTTTAATTAAGTGTTCTGTAAATATGACTAATGTTCGTTCAATGTTTTTGTTGAAACGATAATAAAATTCATTTCATAATAAGAGGGTTCAGATTTTCTCATGTGACAAACACTGGAATGTATAAAAGTGAAGATTATATACTGGGCACTAAATTGGGAATATGGTGTAGTGTTCCTCAGTGGGATTCCTTAATAACAGGTCTCTTTCTGACAACTGGAAGTATATTGTGATGACCCATCACACCGGTCGTTGCCAGGCTCCACTGACTCCCAATCACCAAATGAATCGATTTCAAGATCCTCTCACTCGTTTTCAAATCACTTAATTCCCTCGAAAAAGACCTTCCTTTTTGATCGTGCTTACGGTTATCTTCCCTTCTCTCTCCCCCCCCGGCTCGTTGTCAGACTCCGCACTGTGAAGCGCTCCGGGATGCTACCCGGGTGAAGGGCGCTACATAAATGCAAATTGCTGTTGTTGACCCTCAGGGAATCTTCTCTGAATCAATTAAGGAATCCTGTTAAGAAATATCACAGATTAGACCCAAAAATGTAAACATTTTGAAGAATTGCAAACACAAGCAATAACACGGCAAAGAATACTGCCTTACATTACAACAGCCGGAACTCCAGTGAGTTGAACAGCAACACTGTTAAACACAGTTAAACTTGTTAAACATTGTTAAACCTGTTGGTACAGTTTTCACCATTAAGCAGAAGAGAGTACAAAACTTTAAAGAATACTAATGAACAAAGTCATGTCACCAAGAGTTGGCAGCCTATCCGCTGGAACATGCCGAGTCTTATTTTCCTCTAGGTGAAGATAGCTATGACTTAAGTGGTGAACTGTGATCTTTTTGATGAGTTTAAGATCTTCAGTATTTTACAAAGTACGTGAAGTTTCAATTACTGTACTGATTTTAAATTTCATTTGTTAACTTGCTGTCAAAAGTCAACTGAATCAAAAGTTANTTTTTGTGAGGAAAACCAAACCTAACAAAGAAATGATTGCTTTAAATGTATCATGGGGTGAGGCATTTAAAAAGTTTTTCTTAAATGTGAACCTTAGAAGAGATCTATTGTAGAATTCCTCACTCTTCCTTTTGATTAAATGTAGACAAGCCTGTTTACTTGTTTTAATTATTTAACATGAGATCCCAGGGTAAAAAGGGATGGAGGCGGGCATATATTTATTTTATTTATTTGTTAATAAAGTGTAATAAGGATGAGAAAGGCTATTCATGTTAATAAGAAGCACATAAAATAAATCATCTTAATTATAAAGGAACTATATGAAAAACACAGGGTGTTTTGCTCAAATTTGGAGTCCTGTAGCTCATTGGTTAGAGCACTCGCTTTGCAAGTGAAAGACCTGAGTTCAATTCCAGTCAGGGCGAAACCTTGGGCAAGTTTCCTTACTCCTCACGCCTAATAATAATCCCTCCAAAAAAAACTAAACAATAATAAATTGGCCATTTTCAATCTACGACTGTTTGTGGGACATTGCTGTGCGCAATTGGCTGCTGGGTTCGCCCACAAATATACAGTCAATTCACTTTACAGTGTGTTCTGTGAAGCGCTTTGGGACGTCCTCCCGACGTGAAAAGCACTATATCAAATGCAAGGATTATTATTATTATCATTAAATTCATGGAATATTTGCCACACAATATAACACTAAGTGTTATATTATTATTATTATTACTAAGTGATCATGTACTTACACTTTCCAAGAAAAGCAGCTGCCAGAAAACAAAAAATCAGAAAGTCTGATTTGTTCTGGACACGGTGAGAAGAGCAGTCCTGTTTCCTGCGTTAATTCTCCTAAGAGCCTCTCTAAGCACACTTAATACAAACACAAAAAGATCTGAAGTGGCAACACTCCATAAATTCACACAGCAAGGTGACAGGCAAAAAAACACAAGAGAGCTGCATTTCCTTCAATCGCACTTAAAGCCGGAGTGCATTATCTTATTTGTTCATTTACACCGTGCTTTCATAGTTCAGAGTGAACCTATCACAGCTAATATCACTGAAAACTACATCAGTGACCCACATCTTTAAAAAAGTTAGTTGCATTTTTCATACAGCTTCAGTAAGCTGTGTGCGTGCTTTCACAAAGCCATTCAAACTACCTCAGCTTTGTGATGCTAGTTCCTGGCTCCATGATCAAGAGGAAACGAAGTCTCGAGATCATCATTGTGATTTGTAAACCCAGGCACGCACATAAGATATTGATCTGCCAGAGGGAGATTTAAACATCTTGGTATGCCAAACAGCCTTCAAAACAAGAAATCAGGGCCATGAAGTTTCTCATGCTCTTAACCTTAAGGCAATTGTCTTAATATTTAAGATTAATGAGAACTTTAAAATACAGAAAGCCTAATTTTAGATCTGCAGAATATTGGCTTTTAAATTAGGCCTGAAGGCCTGAGGATCTTCATCCTCACCTACAAGGCCATTCACGGCCTTGCTCCCTCCTACCTCTCCAACCTACTATCCCCCTACCTACCTGCCCGTACCCTCCGTTCCTCTGGCTCCGGTCTGCTCCACATCCCCCGCCCCAATCGCCCTACCATCGGTGGTCGGGCCTTCAGCCTCTCAGCCCCGAGGCTCTGGAACTCCATCCCCCAGTGCCTTCGCCGCCTCCTCCCTTTCCTCCTTCAAGGCCGGTCTCAAGACCTTTCTCTTTGACCGTGCCTTCAGCTCCCCTCTCGACTTTCTTCCCCCTCCTCGCTCCCTCCCTTCCCTCCCCTCACCCTGACCATTTCCCCCCTGCTCGGGTCATGACCCAACTGTGCAGCGCCTTGGGACGTCCTCCTGACGTGAAAGGCGCTTTATAAATGGAATCTTGTTGTTGTTGTTGTTGTTGTTAAATTAGGCCTGAATTTGAGATTTCTTCTCAAAAATTACTCATGATTTAACATTTTAAGACATTATTCATAAGAGGCATAAGAGTACGAGAAATTTTCGTCAGTTACTCTCATTTAAGGTTTACTTAAAAGAGCACTCACAAGTGTCCAGCAAATTGATAAGTTCTCTCAATGTATAGAATATCCACACTTTGCTTTGAACCCTGCCCCCTCAGTATTATTGTATCTTACTCTGCTAGGATGTGAATAGAGATGTTTAGAAGAAAAATACCTGAGGAATAGAGGTATTAAGGGCTATGGTAAAAACAGATCTAAGATCTGGTGGAATGAGCTTGATGGGCTGAATGGCTTCCTCCTATTGCTGTTTTACTATGTTTCTATACATATGGACTTCAACATGATAATTGACCTTTGCATTTTAAAATTTGCAGTTGAGAAAGGTAATAATAATAATAATAATAATAATCCTTGCATTTGATATAGCGCTTTTCACGTCGGGAGGACGTCCCAAAGCGCTTCACAGAACACACTGTAAAGTGAATTGACTGTATATTTGTAGGCGAACGCGGCAACCAATTGCGCACAGCAATGTCCCACAAACAGTCGTTGATTGAAAATGACCAATTTTTATTATTGTTTTTGGTTTTGGAGGGATTATTATTAGGTGTGTGGAGTAAGGAAACTTACCCAAGGTTTCGCCCTGCCTGGAATTGAACTCAGGTCTCTCACTTGCAAAGTGAGTGCTCTAACCACTGAGCTACAGGACTCCACGAATAGATAGGTATAGATATTATCCCAAATGGTGGCATGAATGTATAGAAAGACTGAAGAGAAAGGTGACCGCATTATTATTCACTGAGATACTTTCGGTTGCCAAGAAAGGAGGGGAACAATAACCTACAATTATAACTGGAAAATTGCAATCAGTAGTTACTTTATTATACCCTCTGGTTACTTGTTATTGAAAACAAAATTGAAAACATTTTAGCCATTTTATTGGGTCCTCAAACAGGCCCATGGTTTGTGACATCAACAACTTGTAAGTTCGGCCATCTTGTTTTACATATGTAAACTTTGAGCAATAATGCAATGGCTAAAACATGTGGACATGTCTAGTCAATCTCCTTGGGCGTTTTGGGCGAAGAGAATAATGACAACTATACAAACTTAATTCAGTTTAGTTATTTCACAATCACCAACTGTTTTTGTGGTCAGCCAGGTGTCTGACACGTGAAGAAACTAATACTATGCTTAAGAGTATCCAAATCAGACTAAGAGTTCCAATAAGTATGACTGAAAATTTCCTGTATCTGGAATGCAATGCACACTGTCTCCTTGGAGGAACACACCCTGCTTACCTAATCCTGGAGAGTATTAGGCGTATGTTGGCAAGAGCCATGGGTTAGAGGCCCTCAGAAGGTCCTTCAGGACAATGCTGGAGTTTATCCAGCTAAAACCACAAAGCTTGCAATTGAGAACACTGTCTGGCAAGCTTCCCACTGTTTGTCCAGCCTACCTATTTGGTTTGCAGAATTGAAAGAATCCCTGCTCCAAATGTCTGGTCTGCCCTTCCCTTCCAAGTCTTACTAACCAACCAAGCTGGCTGGTCTGTCACGTGCAGTGCCCTGGAGTACTGCAGACCTGCCTGGCTCAGGAACTGAGCTACCAAGACTGCCATAGAGAATTGATTTGATTTCGACATTCCATTATTAAGCACAACAGCACGGAATCTGCTCAGCTCCAAGAAGAACCTGAGACTTCCCACCCCACCTTCCACCCACAGGATAGTCACATCACCAATATTACAAGACTTTGACCACCAGTAGTAACCCCTGCTGGCAACTGGATAACGATTTTACGACTTTTATTATGAATATCATGTTTTAGATCTCAACGTATGTAAATTAATGGGACATCACATAACTCAATGAATTGAAGTGCAGAAGGAGGTGACTTTTATTAAAAAATTTCCCAAACATCAGTCTTGAATTGGTAGTCTTGGTAGCCAACTGCCAGCAGATGGTTAGGAAGCTTCATATTGCAGAACTGTTTCAAGTCAAATGTTCTGTAAGTTGTTGTGACAATTCTGTTGGTCCTGTTGCCTTTCCTTGATGCCGGGATATAAACTACACAAGTAACCGGTAACAAAATCACTTCACTCTGTGAACAAAGACAGGATGAATTACTTCATCTGCATCTGAGGCACGGCTGAAAACAGCTCGCTACTTTTTGCTGTTTGGCACCTCTGGCAATAGCTGCACCACACCATTTACTGATATAGAGGCAGCCCTGGCCTCTGTACCCCTCAACTTCTATAACTGAAGTGTCCTTGTCTTCAATNAAAAAAGTCTGAGATATAGTTACTAATTGTCATACCTTTCATAGCTGTCACATAGGAAAATAAGAATAGCAGGAAGCTTTGCAGCTCATTAAACCTACTTCACCAATTTATTATATCTTGACAGATCTTTTAATCCCAACTGAAGTAATTGGAGGTTGTTGTGAAGATAACAGAGAAGACATTTAAAGGCATCACAGAGTGGTGGGATCATACCGTTTTACCTATATTAGCCTTATAGATTGGGCTATCCTTGGAGGTCCCCCATCATTATCACCACAGAACATTTGTAAAACTGACATTGAATATCATAACTTTGAATTCATGGAATAGCTGCACATATTCCATGACTTCTAAGGTTACCTCTCCGTCAATTCAAACAAAAACTACAGGCTAATCCCTCGAATGAGACTTTTAAGGTCTGTCTCAAGACCCATCTCTTTGACTGCACTTTTGGTCATTTTAACATAACACATGTAGGAGCAGGAGTAGGCCATTCGGCCCTTCGAGCCTGCCCCACCATTCAATCATAGCCGATCTTCTAATCTAACTCCAGCTAATAACCTGACCCTGCCTTATCCCCATATCCCTTAATCCCTTTAGCAATAAGAAATCTATCTATCTCAGTCTTGAATATGTTCAAGGACTGAGCGTCAACAGCCCTTTGGGGTAGTGAGTTCCATACATTCACCACCCTTTGAGTGAAGAAGTTCTTCCTCAACTCAGTGCGAAAGGGCTGGCCTCTGATTTTAAGGTTGTGACCCCTGGTTTTAGTTTCTCCAACCAGGGGAAACAATCTCCCACTATCTACTCTATCATGCCCTTTGATGATCTTATAGGTTTCTATAAGATCCCCTCTAATTCTTTTATATTCTAGAGAATATAGGCCCAAATTGGTCAGCCTATCCTCGTAACTCATCCCCTTCATCCCTGGCACTAACCTAGTAAATCTATGATGCACCCCCTCCAAGGCAAGTACGTCCTTCCTTAAATGAGGAGACCAAACTGCACACAGTATTCCAGGTGTGGTCTCACCAGGGCCCTATACAGTTGCAGCAAGACTTCCCTACTCTTATACTCTAATCCTTTCATAATGAATGCTAACATACCGTTCGCCTTCCTAATTGCTGCTGCACCTGCAGACTAACTTTCTGTGATTGGTGTACAAGGACACCCAAGTCGCTCTGGACGCTAACACATTCCAATCTCTCCCCTTCTAAAAAATAACACGCTCTACTGTTTTTGCTACCGAGGTGGATGACTTCGCATTTCCCTACACTATACTTCATCTGCCACCTACCTACCCAATCACCTAACCTATCTATGTCTCCTTGCATTTTTTTTATGTCGTCCTCTGTGTTGGCATTTCCTTCTAGTTTTGTGTCATCCGTGAATTTAGATATATTAGCTTCGATGTCCTCATCTAGATCATTGATGTAGATGGTAAATAGCTGAGGCCCAAGGAATGATCCTTGTGGCACTCCACTAGTCACATCTCACCAATCCGAAACTGACCCGTTTATCCCTACTCTTTGTTTCCTACCCGTTAACCATTCCCCAATTCACGTTAATATGCTCCCCCCAATTCCATCGGCCCTTATCTTTTGGACTAACCTTTTATGCGGCACCTTATTGAATGCCTTCTGGAAGTCCAAATAGACCACATCCACTGATTCACCCTTATCTAGTTTACTGGAAATGTCCTCAAAAAACTCTATGAGATTTATCAAAACATGACTTCCCTTTTGTAAAGCCATGTTGACTTGGCCTAATTATGTTGTGCTCCCCTAAATATCGCACTACCACATCCTTAATCAACGATTGTAAAATTTTTCCTATCACTGATGTGAGACTAACTGGCCTATAGTTCCCCATCTTTTCCTTTCCACCTTTTTTAAATAGTGGTGTGATATTTGCGATCTTCCAATCCATGGGACTGTTCCAGAATCCAAGGAATTTTGGAAGATCAGACATAGGATCATCTCATAAGCTACCTCTTTTAAAACCCTGGGATGCAAGCCATCTGGACCAGGGGATTTGTCACTTTTTAGTGCTAACAGTTTCCCTAGCATCAATTCTCTACTAATGAACATTTCCCTAAGTTGCTCCCTGTCCTTATCCCTTTGGTGCATCTCTATTGTTGGCAGATTTGTTGTGTCTTCTAGGGTGAAGACAGATGCAAAGTACCCATTTAGGGACTCTGCCATGTCCTTGTCCCCCATTACAACTTCTCCCGTCTCTGACTGTAGTGGACCTACATTTACCCTCACTAGCCTATTCCTCTTAATATATTTGTAAAAACTTTTACAATCAGACTTAATGTTCCTAGCTAGCTTACCCTCATACTCCTTTTTCTCGCTCTTAATGAGTTTTTTAGTTTTATTTTGCTGGTTTCTAAAACTCTCCCAATCTTCAGATTTGCCGCTTTTCTTGGCAGTTATATAAGCCTTTTCTTTTAATTTGATGCTTTCCCTATCTGCTCTAGTTAGCCATGGATGAATTGCTTTCTCTGTGGTACTCTTATTCCGCAAGGAAAAATGCGACCGCTGAGAATTTTGCACTACATCCTTAAATATTTGCCACTGTTGATCTACATTTTTACCTCTTAATCTTATTCTCCAGTCTATTTTACCTAAATCTTTCCTCATACCTACAAAATTAGCCCTATTTAAATTCAGAATACTTGCCTCGGATTTAACTATATCCCTCTCTAACTTAATGCAGAATTCAATCATATTGTGATCACGCTGCCCTAGAGGATTCTTAATATCAAAACTGCCAACTAGCCCTGTTTCGTTACACAAAACAAGGTCTAGGATGGCCTGTCCCCTAGTTGGTTCCTCGGCGTGCTGCTCTAGAAAGTTATCTCTCATACACTCAATAAACTCTTCTTCTGACCTACTTTTGCCGATTTGGTTTTCACACTCTATGTGGAGATTGAAATCACCCACTATTATCCCTTTACCGTTCCTACATGCTCCACCGATTTCACCGATTAAACACAACGTGCTGATGCTGTTTCCCCTCCCCATCACCCTCGTGTCCCAACCTCAGTTCAGTTGCACAGCCAGTATTGTTAAGCATTTGAAGTACATCCTCCCACCATGAAATGCGCTATATAAATAAAAATGTATATTGTTTTGGAAACCAAAATTTGCCTCTTCAGGTGGATGTTAAAGATCCCATGGTACTAATCGAAAAGAAAAGGGAGTTCTTCCTGGTGTCTTAACCAACAATCCCCCAGATAAAACTGGTTCACACTTGTTTGTGGGACATTTCTTTGTGGAAAATTGGCTGCCTCGTTCACCTACAAAATACAGTCACTGGAATTTACAGTGTGTCATGTGAAGCTCTTTGAGATGTCCTCCCATTGTGAAAATAGTTACATCAAATGCAAACATTATTATTATTTATTGTTACAAAATTGAATGGACTCTGATGAAGATGCTTGTTGCCCTGGCTATTGCATTCGAGACAATGCAAACAATCAACAAGAAAATGTACCCACAGAAGACCATACAAGTATTGTAGAGTTCCAAAGAGAAACAGGCTTTGACTTGAGCTATGGCTTTCAAGGCTGTCTAGATATTTCAGGGAACTATGCCCTTTGGGAACCATCTGTGGTCAGGGTCTATATACAATACTTGCTGTAGTCATCTTGTGAATAATCGCTCATTTTCTTTGCTGCATAAAATAACCCACAAAACAGATGCAGACAAATGCACAGTCCAAAAATAAAGTTCTTTATTTATCAGAACAATATAAATATTTTCTTGTTTTTTATCCAATAAGTATTAGAATAAACATGTACTATAAGCAAAAACAGAAGTAGCTGGGAAAACTCAGCAGGTCAGACAGCATCTATGGAGAGGAAAGTGAATCAATGTTTCGGTTCCACAATCCTTAGTCAGAAACTGTAAGCATTTGTGAGGAAAACTAGAAGAAATAAAACTGAAGAGGGATGCCAGCCAAGAAAACAATACGTTGGCTCCAACTATCCTGGGCAAATTGGGAATTCTCATGAAAACGCTTCTGCTGCTTTAAATCAACACTTATTCCAGAAAGTTCTATTCCAAGATTTTTTTTATATATTGAGAACTTGGGTGAAGGACCAAGACAGCGATCCACGAAGAACAAAAGAGTAACAGGCAAATAAACAAGAACGATTAGGTATGTTTAAAAGCCTGCACATTTGAGTCTAATCTGAGAGAGCCGCAGAACAAATGCAATACGTTAGCTGAGACTTTTGGTTTGCAAATATTTTGCTTTTTATGAATCCCAAAAGGTGGCAAAATAAAAAAATATATTAAGCTTGGTGTGCCGAATGCTGAATACGTTTTGGATTTTGCTGCGATTAGGGTCTACGAAATTACTCCATGCACAGCAGCGGGTTCATGTGCTAATAAATTCAGGGTCTTCCAGTTGCCATCAATGTCACTTACAACTTTCCATATGCGCAATAAACAGGAAGTGAGGTTGGCAGCATATCTAATATCCTGAAAGTTGGACATTTTAGTGCAGCATCAAGCAACCAGGCGGGAAGTGAGTGGGCAGGGCGGCACACATGCACGGTGAATGGGATCCACAGTACAACTGTGTTATAATTAAATTTGTGCTGCAAAGAAGCATGTTATAACCTGCCTGTACTATGAAGCACAGAGGAGTGATTTGGTGATATCAAGTTTGAGTTTTAACTCTCAGAATGCTGCGGAGAGGTTCATTGATCCATGACCAATCTTTCTTTGAGGACTAATAGGTTACTCATTCATGACTCCACTTTTCTGTTTCTGACCCAATATTTACTTCAAATGTTTAATTGTTCAAATCTGTGAATCAATTGTATTAATCTTCCATGTTTGATCTTCTCATTGTCTTTAAAATTGACTTTCTTTTTGGTCAGAATGCATACCCCCAGTGAACGCCCCTCTAGTCCTTACTGAAGTGCAGGGCGAGTTGGTCTGTCATCAATACTGGATTACTACAGACACTCAGGAACTAGACAACTGAGACTGCTACACAAGATTGACTGGATTCCAACATTCTGTTGGAGCCTCAGTAGTCACCTTGGAAGGAAGCCCGCTGACATTTTCCCCAGAGACACCCCACTTAGTTGCCCATAAAGAGGATAGTCACTGGTTGTTATTGGACATTTGACACACGCAGGCTATCTAAAACCTGGCTTTCAACCAATAATAGATATCTTTAATAAAGTTGTTCCCACTTTCTAACGTCGACAATGGGAGACAAAAGAAGAAAATAAGTAGAAAACAAACAGTATTATAGTATGAAATGAGACTGGATAAAGATTAATAGATGGAAATGAATGATTGGAGAAATGCCCAGATATTTAAAGTGCTTCATTTATATTTTTTTTAAACATGTATTTTAGCACTTTATATCTTGATTTGAAACAGCTTTATTATTGTAATATTTGTGCATCTTTCAGTATATCTGAGATGAAAATATACTGGGTGCTAATCCTGGAGATATAAGATTTCCCTGCAGACCTGTTGACAAACTGTTAAAATTCAACCTATAGGTTTATGCAGAAAGGAAAGACTGAGGGAGTTTTGAAGTATTGGGAAAGAATGAGAGGCTGCAGTCATCCAAAATATAGCAAAAACATTGTCGATAATATGAAAAACATATCCTCAATTTCAACAAAAATGTGTTTGTTCTATCACAGATCTCACCACAGAATTATTGTCAGAAATCCTACCATTATAGTTAAATCCTATTACGATTTCAAAATTAAAAGTGAGAAAATTGACATATAAATAAATAATAATAATAATAATTTGGTCACTTAATCTACGACTATTTGTGGGACATTGCTGTGTGCAATTGACTGTCGTGTTTTGCCCACAAAATATACAGTCAATTCACGTGATAGCATATTCTGTGAAGCGCTTTGAGATATCTCGAAGACGTGATAAGGTGCTATATCAAATGCAAGAACTATTATTATTATTACTCAGAAAACCCCCAGTTTCATCAGGCTATCACCCAGCATCAGAAAGGTATTCCCAAGCTTAGGATACATCCCTCATGAACCCTTTTCTTCTTCCCTCTTCCTGGTTTGATCGCTTTCATTTGGACCTTACAGTAAGTCACTTGAGCTGATGGGAATCCTGCCAAAGAGCAGATTCTGTCATGTCTTATCACAAAGCTCTGTTGTTTGTGTTACTGACGGCATCGCAATACAATTCCACATGTAAACCCGCATCATTATAGGCATTATTTAAACTTTCAATAGGTTATTTCCCAGTTTCACAACAAAATTCCAGAGTCACCCACAAGTACTAATCACCATTTTAAAAAAAACTGACGGACTTTGAGATGTTTCAGTATGATAAACTGCTATATCAAATGCAAGAATTGTTATTGTTATAATGAACAACAGAGAGATTTGCTTTCTTGGGCAATCAAATTTTGGTCACAACTCCATTAAAACAACATTGGAGCATTGGAAAGTATTTGGAGAAGAGCATTGAGGAAGCCTCTTAAACTAAGGGCTCCAATTCTGAGAATAGACTTGCAGAATTGAACTTTAACTGATCAATTTTTTTTAGTTAGTTGAGTGTTTGACACCTGCAGAAACCCATCACCATCCTGAAACATATCTAAACCAGACTGAGAGTTTCACATACTAGATGTATCACATACTACACGTAAAATGTTCCTACGTCTGGAATGGAATGTACTTTCTCCTACTTACCTTATTCCAGAGATTATTAGGTTCAGGTTGGTGAGAGCTTATCTTATCTTTGAGAGCACTGCCCGCTACTTGTCCAGCTCGGCCCATCCTATCCTTTTGGGATTTGACTTGCAGGGTTAACAGGAACAAGATTGAAAGAATCCCTGCCCCCAGGGCTGGTTCATCTGTCATCAGCAGTGTCTTGCAGTACTGCGGACCCACTCAATGACTCGAATGCCACATTGTGTTGCCAAGCATCTTAGCTCCAAGCAGACATGTTTATTACATCCCTCTCCTCCCCACTTGCCCCCCGCCCCCATGAAAGATAAAACTTTGAGATGTTTCAGTCTGATAAGCCGCTATATCAAATGCAAAAATTATTATTGTTATGATGAATGACAGAGAGGTTTGGTTTCTTGGGTAATTGAATTTGAACACATTAGCAACATCTATTTGCATTTATGTAGAGCCTTTCATACAGGAAGAAGGTCTCAAAGAGTATGTATACTAATATGTGCTGTGGGGGGGTCCAGGCCTTAAAAATGATGAGTGATAGTGAATGTAAGGTCTGATTAAATCTAAATGTAAATCTTATATTATCTGTGAAGGAAATGAGCCTCATATCGAAGATGTGATAAGGCTCTATATCAAATGCAAGCATTGTTATTATTTGTATCATTAAAAACTTACTTATTTATATCCTCCACATATACTACTTTCTCTTTCCTTCCTATAAATAATCCTCTACAGACAGCATTAACTTTAATTAAACCTTCACCTACATTTGTTACTTTAGTGTTTTATGAAATGTTGTGTTTTAGGTATAATATTTGCTCAACCGACTATCGACTTGGAATTAAATTTGGTATATTAATCATTAAATTTGGTATATTAATCATTAACAAGAACATCAAAATTCTACAGCTACTGACATGCCCTTTGCAACTGCATGGGTTGAATCAGTCAGTATTAAGAGCTGAGGTAATGCTATCCTTATCATGTTATTCACTGGTGGGAATGTCCTTCATCTATGGGTTTATTTTTTCACATGATAACAATGTACCAGGCACATTGAGTCATGATAATTTAGAAGATAGAACCATAGAAATTTATAGCACAGGCGAAGACCATCTGGCCCATGATACCTGTACTGGCTCTTTTTAAGAGCAAACTTTTCAGTCCCTTTCACCTGCTCTTCCCCCATACCCCTGTAATTCACTCCTTTCTGGATACGAGTAAATTTTTTAGCCAGTTTGGGAGGTGTGCACTCGGACAGATTACCATCCACGTGTCTGTCTGTACCTATCATCTCAGTCAGTCTCTCTGCAGGAAAGAGTAGGCCCATTATTTTATGATTATAGTTGAGCGCCATATCCTAAGAAAACATTCAGTGCTCTTCACCCCTTCCACCGCTCCTCCCCCTCCCACCCCCAGGCTATAGGATTGTTGCGGTTGGCTAATAAGAATATACAGATCTCTTGTTATTCAAAAATCTGCCTGTGCAGAACTACAGAACAGTTACAATAATAATAATCCTTGCATTTGTTTAGCGCCTTATCACATCTTCGAAACATCTCAAAGTGCTTCACAGAATATACTGTAAATTGAATTGACTGTATATTTTGTGGACGAAATGCAGCAACCAATTGCACACAACAGTGTCCACAAACAGTTGTGAATTGAGGGACTAAATTGACATAGACATAGAATATGATTAGAAAATGCCTGTTTAGCTGTTCTAGTGTGAGGGCTGGTAGGTGGACCTCTATTGTGAGGCTGCAAACTGAGCCGTTCTATTTCAAATGTTACTCTGATCCCAATGGAATAAGAAAACAGCAGCAATCAGTAGAGAAAGCAGAGCCAACTTCTTATTCCGACTTAACATTGCGACTCAGGTTCGATACAATCCTATTGCACAGAGAACCGCAAGGGATGTCTGGATCTCTAAGAGTTAAAGTTTTGTGGGAGTGAGCAAAGCTGCATCTTGTTAATTGTGACAGGTTACAGGATTGTGTGTAGACAGCTGAGAGTCATTTCCTACCATGCAATCAATCACAACAGCCCCTCCCATTCAATAGAGTTATGTTATGAAAGAACTGTAAGGAGAGCATTCAAACAGTGCTTGGGGGACTGTTTACCCAGCGGGCTCCGAGCCAGCCCTCTTCCTGCCAAAAGGCACCCCAAAGAGCAGACCTCGTCGCCATCCATCAACCCTCACATCTCAGACCACATGACTTTGAAGCTTGAGAAGCTGCCAATCAGGGTCCTGGAGCATCAAAGGCATCCATCAGCTCTGCGCACAATGGTTTTTTTTGTCCTGTTCTCATACTGAGATGCTGGCGGCACTTGGGCAGACAAGGAACTTGAGCTTGTCTTTTCATCAGTGCCTGAGTCACACCATGTGCTCGGTGGTTTTACTGTTTGGCTGGAGAATGTAGTCGTGTTCTTCGCAAAAAAAATAATTGATCTTTTAAGTGAAAAGACCTGAAATGCTACTCTTTAGTTTAAGAATCAAACTTTGCTACCATGGTACTTCTCACTGTCAGAATTCTGACAGCATTGCTACAGTACAAGGCATTTCAAAAGATATTGATGGACGTGATTTGGGGCTGTTAAGTCATATTCTTAAAACAACATTCTACCTTCATTAATTTACACATCCTTCCCTGATAGGCAGTGCGAGAAGTCAACAGAAGTGAGCCAAAAGTGAATCAAACCTGCCTGGGGTGTAATTCTAATCTGTACATTCCTGTCTTGTGGAGGTGTTTTTAATTAAAGGAGTAATGTGTGTGGAAATAAGGAAATAATAGTAAACTCCAAGGCTACATTTTTGTTACAAAACATCTCAATGCACTTTGCAACGTGCCATGGTTTGCAACGTATAAAATTGGTAATTTACTTTGCGGCTGGTTGTGGTATATTGCTGTGCAAAAACTGGCTGCTTGATTCACCTATAACAATACAGTCACTACACTTTACAGTACATCATGTGAAACAATTTAAGACATCCTCTTGGCATGAAAAGGATTATATCATATTCAAGGATTATTCTTATTATAGTTATAACAGTAAATCCTTTGAAGCTTTGAGATGCTCTTCTGATGTCAAAGATGCTACATCAAATTCAAAGATTATAATTATGAGGTATTATGTTTCTCAACGAAAGGCAGAGTTTGAACCAGTGCTTGAATAGGTGGGCTACAACATAAATGTGTGAATGCCATTATAAGTGTTTCAGGACATAAAGCACTCACGTGTATGCAATTTCATGAACATCACATGTTGAACCCCGAGAAGTCCACTTAGAGGTGATCTTGGACCAGAGCAGAGGTCTCGGGAATTGACGGGATTGTAGTTAGAATTCGTTGCACGAAGCATGTGTTTGGGAATTTTCAACCCCTTTTTTTGTTGTTTTTGTGTGTAAAATGCAAATTGTGAGCATATATTAATGCAGTTTTTTTGATACAATATAGGATCAAATTTGCAGTATTTCCCAAAGGCATTCCATTCCTTGGTTATGGCCAATGATAAAAAAAAAGAAATGGAACACATTTTATTCACCAAATGCGTTAAACGTCTATGACTTCTATTAGAATTTTTACTCCATTATATAGTAATAAAATAATGGCATATGTTATATGGCATAAAATACCTGCTGGTTTCAAAACAGTTGATTAAAACTGATGGTAGAATCATTCTGAAAAATCAGGAAGAGAAGCATCCTTCGGGATACAAAGATGTCAAAGTAGTCTTACTGATTGGTTTGACATATGCTGGTTTGGCAAATATGAGAAACCTGTTTGAACTGAAGGAGGATTTTAAATATCAGGCTCATATTTATAGTGCCCTGATAGCGACAGCAAAGGTGACCTCTGCGTTAAACTTCCACTTGACTGGTACCTTCCATACTTATCCCCAAAGAATCCTGTGCACAATAAGTCAGCAGGATACAGTTATTTGTCAAGTCACTGTTGCTCTGCTCACGACACTCTTGCACTAACTCGAGGAATATGAGAGGTTCAGGCAAAGAAGGCCCTTTCATGGTATTTGACCTCAAGAAAACTCAACCACCTTCCCATAACAGTATTGAGCTATTTCTTAAATGAGGCGAGTTTCCTAGCTTCTGTTATTCTCGCTGGTTACCGGTTAACATTCTGACTATTCTTTGTGTGAAGAAATACTTCCTGATACCTCATTGGTGAATCATAGAGGCATTCTTGTTCAATCCTGGTTTGGGTTCAGCTGATTCTAACCCTACGCTAACCTGTTTTACCTGCTGAGAATACCGCTAAAAGAAAGTACAGTATTCTGTTAATCTAGTGGGAGTTGGCAGGAAAATCATCACAAATGTAAATACAATTTACATTTATATAACACCTTTAACGTCAAGAGGACAGCTCAGCAATGATAATTACTTCAGTAGAATCTACAATTTCTGTTGCTCCTGATATAAGACTAATAAGATAATGACAGAATTGATTAAGTTTATATTGTTGAGCTCAGTAGTCAAACAGGTTAATTTATTCTATTGGTTATATTGCATAGTTACAGAAAACCCTTGCAAAGGTCAAAAACTGAAAAACAATTCTAATTCCTCACAAATACAATATAATGCTCCCCCACTACACATACACACACATGCAAAACATTGATTGTGAAAGTTTGAATTTTGAATTTTAATTGGTAAAATGCAGATTTTATTGATATAGCTTAAATAAGTCTGTCTATACAGTCTAAACACTCTGCTGAACTTAAAATGTGTTCATTATATCTGAAAAAAAGGAACAAAATCTTTTGTGTGTTGTTTCTAGTCATTTCATTGTATGGTGCCATCATTACCCTCATCCTCAAAAAACTTTCCCTTTGACCCATCTATGTTCTCTAAGTACCATCTGATCTCCAACCTTCCTTTTTTTCCTAGGTTCTGGAAGGAGTTGTTGCTTCCTAGCTTTTCTCTTTCCTCTCCCGACACTCCCTGTATGAACCTTTCTAATGTGGTTTACGTGCTGCCCATAGTACAGAAACAGTCACCCCATCCTCTTGATCTCTCTGCCGCCTTCAATATTGTTGACCATTCTATTTTTCACCACCACCTCTCCTCTCATCTCCAACGTCATGGTCCTGTCCTAGCCTGGTTTAGCTCTTAACTTTCCCATCATCTCCACTTTATATCCATCAACGGCTTCTCCTCCAGCCCTTGCACTATGTGCCATTCCCTCAGGCTCATCGCAGACATGGGTTCAACTTCTACATGTATGCGGATGACACCCAACTCTATCTCTCTGGCTACACCATCAACTCCAGGACCACTGTTGTCTATTCTGCTGTATTGTCTGTCAGACATCAAATCCTGGATGAGAGCTAACTTTCTCCAGTTGAATGTCGGCAAGACCGAGGCCCTCTTGCTTGGCTCCTGCCAGCACACTCCACCTCACTAAGCCAGTACGGAACCTTGGTGTCTTGTTCAACCCTCAACTGTCTGATAAACCCACATCTGTGCCATGACCCATTCTGCCTTCCCCCACCTCTGGTCACATTGCCCACTTCCACCAGATCCACATCATACATGAATACATAAAGCACATTCTGTTACCAACAACAACAACTTGATTTTTACACAGCTCTTCACACAGCATAGCATCTCGGAGCATCAAATGTGCTCCCACTGTAATCGAAAATTATTATTTAAGAATTTATTTTCTGATATGGATGGACTTGGAAGGGAGGTTAGGCGGGATGACCTTTGGGCTGAGCTGGCTCCAAGGTGACTTTGTTTGGAACGGAATGTCAGAATTGAGCCAACCCTCTGCGGTGGTCTCACATCGGTTGTGTAGGTTCCTGTGCCAGGATATGCAGTACTCCAGTTCACTGCTGATCAAAGACCAGCCAACCTGCCTCATCTACAGGGCAGACCTGCATCCTTCCCAATTAGCTCTGCAAATCAAAGTCCAAATAGCTATGGTAGTCTTAGCTGCATAAGCAGACAGTGCTGTCAATACACCCCATTTTTTTTGGTTGGTGTTTGTTCCACCAAGAAGCCACCCATCCTCATCCCAGTTCTTCAATCTTTCCCTGTACCCTTTGTGTATGTGTTTGTCCAATTCTTGTTTAAATGCCCCAAAGGTCTAACAGTCACCCTTGACAAATTATTCCATATCCTGATATGGAAGATCTTACAAAGATCTCTTCTTCACATATTTAAAACCTTGAATTCATACTTTTGTCCTCGAATTGCCCAACAGAGGAAAGAGTTTTTCATAATTAATTCTCTCAAACCTTTTCATTATCTTAAACACTTCATGAGCAAGAGGACATAAGGATGAAGAGCAATTTCAGGATGGATACCAGAAAGTTTTTGTTTACCCCGAGGGTAATTAGCATCCGGGACAGGTTGCTAGGAAGGATGGTTGAGGCCAGGAAGAAAAAAATGAGTTTCATGCTGTAATGGTAGGTCAATGGGGCCAGTGTACTTGAGGCATGGGGTCAGATGGCCAAAGGGCCTTCTTCTTCCAAATCAATCTTATGATCTTATATCATCCCTCAACCATCTCTAGTTCAACATCCTGGAAGGCAAAATGATATTTTTTCAGTCGTTTGATCCTGTTGGCTGTATTGGCTGGGGGTTGTAGCTCTGAAGATTTCTCTTTTATGGTGTTTTAACATTGCAAGCTTTGCTAGAGGCAATGAGAAACCCTTCAGTGAATTTGAGCGAACCTAACATGAGTCAGATCTTCCATTCCCTTCTTATACAGGAAACCAAACTTTCTAATAAAAAGAGTTGACACTAAAACAAGTGACATTTCATGCTATAGTGAACAATTGATATCATAAAAACACAAATCACAATGAATCGTAATGATTAAACAAAATCTTATTAGAAATTTAAATTTGCAATCTTCACTACCCACCAAATAACAGTGTCAGACTTGGGGAATAGGCCAGGAACAAAGTAATATTCAAGTGTATTTACTGTATTGCCCCCTGCTCGGGTCCTGACCCAACTGTCTAGCACCTTGGGACGTCCTCCCGACGTGAAAGGCGCTCTATAAATGAAATCTTGTTGTTGTTGTTGTCTTCCATCAATACAATATAATTCATATTTACATAGTGCTTCTCACATTGTATCAAAGTGCTGCACAGTTCTGGATGGAGACCTGACCTGGGGGTGGGAGCGGGTGGTGTAGAGAGGGGAAAGATGGCTAAAACCATGGTGAATTAGATACATCTTGAGACCTGCCTTAATGTTATTTCAGTAACAGAGAAGTATATTTCTAACGCAGCTTTACAATTGTGCAAACAACTTGCATCATCTTGACAGTTACATGGCATTCTATCACAAGTGCGCCCCAGATGTCCGGATACAAAGTATCAGCAGCGGCTTGAATTGCAGCAGCCCCTTCATTTGTGCCTCCAGAACCACAGTATAAAGGGGACATTATTTTCAGAGGTTAGGGCTTTAGTCAATTGTGTTAGTTTTCATAAAGAAACAGCTGTGCAACCAGTTTCCCCAACATTTAAATTGCAGCGTTGCAAATCCAGGTGTTGCCAAATCCACCTTCTCTGAAGCTAGTCCCCTGTGCGATTTCCTTTTGGATAATGTTTTCTTCTCTGATTTATATTCCGTGTTTCAAAGGAAAAAGCACGGCACAAACTACAATCGTAAGCCTGCTTCAGCACCCAATCAATTCAATTTCCCCTCTGAATGATTCATCTGCTTCTTCTAGGCTCTCTATTTAGCTCATGATTAAAAATTTGGACTTGTTTTAGTCGGCCTTTTCTGAATCCCTTTCATAGATTCATATCTTTCCATAACCTGGTGGCTGCATCTGGAGAAAATTTTACTTTAGGGTAAAAGTATACCATTGAGTCTACATAGATAGCAAACACATGTAATGTAGGTTAGCTGGATATGGAAGCCAATATTATTTCATATAACATATGCTAATGCATCTGTACATTGCATCGTTCTGCTGAATCTAAAGTCCTTAACCCTTTGAGCACCCCAATTCTTTTATCCCTGTATTGTTTCTCCCCTACACACCTCCTTAGCTCCAACATATCTGGCTTCCTTTATGTCCTCCACCCACTACACCCTACTTTGTCCCTACCCTCTGGAAATCTCTTTTAAAATACAATTTACTTTTATATAGCCTCTCACATCTGGAGAACGTCTCAAAGTGCTTTGCACAGCTGGTTGGACACTTAAGCCTGGAAGTGTGGTGGTTGGTGGGGGCGCGCTTGGGACCTAAAAAGGATTAGGGGGAGGGGGCAAAATGACCTAGTGCGGTCAAAGAGATAAGTTGAGGTAGGCTTTGAAATTGGGGAGGAATCAGAAGGACTCTGAGATGGTGTTCGCTCAGCACAGTTCTCATCAGTAGAGTTGCGACTCTCTTCACCATGACTCCACTCTGTGTTTTCAAAACCTGCTTAAAAACCTATTGCTTTTGATTGTGCCATCTGAATAAACCATGCTCTGCTGGGCGCTTTCCTAAGTATGCATGCATTTAAAAGTGAATGAGTTCATGTACTGAGGCTGCTTGGAGTGTAACCATAAAACATTTAAACAGTGTAAGTGCAGCCCAGCAGGTTACCTTATGTATGTACACTCTCTGGTCAACCCGTTCAGGGCACACCCACAGGGTAACCCACGTGTGCACCCAAAACTGACTGAAGTATGGGTACAGAATGATGCTCAAAATGTAACCAAAGAGTGTCCCGAAAGTGTATGTACAGTATGTATAAACATGTGGATGTACATGCGGCAAGTGCGCCTTATCAGGGTGTGTGAGGGCGCGCACATGGATGTGGTGCACACAGGGGCAACTCCCGACTGTGTTAAAAGGAGCATCCCCAAAAATGTGTGCACAACCTATGTGTGGTGAAGGAATGTACCGTAAATGACAAAATGTTTTTATTGTCGGGGCGAAAAGGAAAAAGGAAAAATTGTAACAGAAGATGTTGTGTTTGTTTTGGATTTCTGTTACTAAATATTATATTTCTAAATAAATATATATTTTCGATAAAAAAAGTGCACTCTCTGGTCTCTACAGACATCTGTAGCGCAGTCACAGTAAACAGGTACGAGACTGAGCCGCTCCCCATCAGATCGGGAGTAAGTAATGCATAAAACCCTGGGAAAGGGGTCTCGATCGTAGCCCTGATTCTCATGGCCACCTTTGTGTGTGGCTGCGCCTAGAGGTCCACTATGCTGGCAACAAATGCTGCTTTGTACTGGGTTTCTACCTGTACCCAGTGCTAAGAAGGGTGGGTCTGGCAGAATTGCCTTGAAATGTTCCACACAGTTGGAGTGTGCCAAACTACCTATCCTATGTTGAAAAATTCCTTAAGAACACGATCCCAGACCCCCGCGCAATCACCGAGTGATCCGTGCGACAGGCAGTTGAAACAGTTTGAAAGGGGGAGAGGGCAGATCTGATCAGGAGGGACCCTGCGGTGACAGCCAGCCACGTCTTGCAAAACGCCTCGTCACCGGCCCTGAGCAACAACCATCAGGACATGACCTGGCTGGCGATAAAAGGGGCGCCTTCCCCTCAGGGCTTTCATGCACCATCGAGGTCTGGGCGAATCAGCCCGTTGCCCTCGGGCCTGCTGCAGAGGCCAGGAGACCATGGACCACCTTTTCCTGGAGTATTTTGTCCCAAAGTCGATTTGGAAAAAGATGGAATGGATTCTCTCGCGGTTCATGTCTGGGACCCTCTGTCACGGCACTCGGTGCTGTACAGCCTCTTCCCGGGCACTCACAGCGAAACCCACATCGAGTGCCTGGAGGATCATTAACTCAGTAAAGGAGGCCCTTTGGCATTCCGGAAACCAGGTGTTCTTCTGGCAGAACGAGAGCACGGTGAGGGTCTGCCTCAAGCTCGTGCACGCTAGGTTCAGGGATTATATACTGAGGGAAAAGCTGACGTTCAGCTCAACCACGGCAAAGGCCAGAAGGGGCCCGACCCCAGCAGGAGCCTCTCCGGCAGAACCCACTCAGGGTGCACCCACAGGGTAGCTCATGAGCTCACCCAAAATTGACTGAAGTAAGGGTACAGAAAGACGCTTGAGATGTAACCAAGTAGCGTCCCGAAAATGTATGTATAGTAAACATGTGGGTGTACGGTGCACATCAAGGCGCCTTCCGAAAGGGACAAGTGCGCCTTATCAGGGTGCATGTGGGCGCGCACATGGATGTGGTGTACACAGGGGCGACTCATGATTATTTTAAAGAGGGCGTCCCAAAAAACGTGTGCACAACCTATGTGTGGTGAAGGAATGTAACGTAAAGAATGGAATGTTGTATCAGAAGAAAGGGAAAAATGTAACAGAAGATGTTGTACGTTGTGTTTGTTTTGGATTTCTGTTATACAAAATATTATATTTATAAATAAATACAGATTTTCCCCCCAAAAAATGTGCACTCTCTGGCTCGTCAGCACATATTCCAGGAGACAGAGGCAAAAAATAAGATTCATGGTTTCAATGAACAAATAATATTATTACAGCTAAGGGTACTCAAGTGCTTAATAACTGAAAACAAATGTATGGCACAGAATTCATGGATGAGCTACCAATTGAGCAGCAGTGCAAAACATACACCAGAAATATTGTTAATATTTAAAAATTAAAATCTTTGCTCCTGATATTTTACACATCTGCAGCCTTATCTCCCAGAATACAATATTTTATATGTGAAGATAATTATTTTAAAAAGGTTCCACGGAAAGTTGTTAAGGACAGATTTGAGTTGCTTTCATTACTGAACCTTAGTCCAAAGACCTTCCTTTTTGATCGTGCTTATGGTCATCTCCCCTCTCCCTCTCCCCCTCGCTTCATGTCAGACTCCGCCACTGTCAAACACTCCAGGACACTGCCCCACATGAAGAGCGCTATATTCATGCAAACTGTTGTTGTTGTTGTTGTGATCTTGTGATTTTGTGACTCCTCCCCATTTTGACCTAACAGCCCTAACTTCCACTTTCATTTGCTGTGCTAATCTGTATTCATGTTTTACTCTCGACAGCCGATAATAATAATCCTTGCATTTGATATAGCGTCTTTGAGTTTTTGAGACGTCAAAAGCGCTTCACAGAATATGCTGTAAAGTCAATTGACTGTATGTTTTGTAGGCAAAATAAAATAGGTTTGTAAAATAATCTCTCATAAAATACTTCGATAAAATGTGTTTTGAAAGTCTAGATAAACTAGACTTTCCCATGGTTTTCCATGGACATATTAGGATGTCACCTCACCACAATAAACATTTATGAGCATGTACTCTATGACAGGGTGATCCAACAGCCAGTATGTGGACCACATCTGGCCCAGGGGTGATTTCATCCAGCTCCGAATCACTTCCAACTTCATTGTCGACACACAGGACCTGTGCCAATGAGGAGACAGTCACCAGGGCCTCAGACTCTGCCCGGCAAAAGGACCGGCTAATCAGGATAAAATATTGCTTATGTGGCCCACAGGCGTTTCTCAGATCCTAAGCAGCCAAAAGGTTGGACCACCCGGCTCCATGAAATACAATGGTTTCTGTGCTGCATGAGGGGGACAAAAAGGTCAGGTTTGAGCAGTAGAGATGTGGTGATAGATGAATAATGGGGATCTTTGTTTTCATTACTTTTGGGGTTCTGGGACTATTTATTGTAATACTTTGCCCAAATGGCATAAAATCCTTGATACAGTAGGATTTATGATAGTGAATAAAGCAACCTTGATCCTCTGATTGGCCAATTCCATACTTTTTCATGCTTTTATGTTTTCATAAAATAGCAAATCTAAACATTCATGCTCTCTTTGGATGATAGTTTCCAGATCCTATTTAATTAGCAATAACTGTCAGGAATTAACCAACAAATAGCCAGTAGAATTGAGCTAGCATCATCTTCATTTTTCCTGTTCAAGAATTTAAACATTTAAAGCAGCAATGCGTGATTGACAGAGTTTTAAAACAATAAGTAATGAATATGCAGCTGGGTACGCTGTCATTTTGGTTTGATTAATGGGCAGCGGCAGATAATTTTCTGTCTGATAATTTATAATTCTTTCACAATAATCAATATTCTGAAAAATCACTGGCAGCTGAAAGTTGACTCCCAAATTAAATTAAATTACATTTCTTGCATTTGCCTTTCACATTAGGAGGATATCTCACAGGATTTTACTGTAAAATGTAATGGCTGTGTATTTTGAAAACAAGTGCAGCAGCCAATTTGTGCAGAGCAACGACTGAGCAGAGTAAAAGAGCCATGAAGTAAATGATCAATTTTATCTGTTGGATTATTGGCCATGACAGACAGAGAAACTCAAAAGTTTTGAAATTAATTTAATGTTACAAATAAAGCAAATATTCTGGATCACTATTTATGTGTATTTAGCAGGTTTACTGGTACAGAGCATTTTTACTTTTAAATAGTCTATTTAAGATATCCTCATGATTTTAAATAAGGAGGCTTCAGATATTCTTGAGAGCAAAAAATTGAAGATCTTAAACCTCACTTTATTCGTGACCCTCCCTCCCTACAACAGAAATTATTTTATGTGTAATTCGTTTACGAATGTTCTATTTTTTTATTTGGACTCCTAAGGATACCTAAGTTAGGAATAGAATACCTTGCCAAGTTGGCATCCATTTCAACATTAACCACTTCCAGGTAACACCCTCCGTGCAAAGCAATACATCTTGGTATCTGTCCTAAAATTGTTTTTTTACTGAACCTGAACCCTTATTCTTTATCCCCTTGTCCTGCTTCTTTAGTATATCTGAAAGCATTCTTGCATGTTTGTTTTTTCTATTTTATTTAACATGCTATGTACCCCCTTAAGGTCTCTTTTGAGAAATATGGTTTTGATTCTAAGGAGCCCCAACTTATCTAACCGTTCCCTCGTATTTGATCATTCCAAAGCTTGGGATCAGTTTCAACTTTCTCCTCTGTACTACCTCTAGGGCTTGGGCGGCCCCTTTATTTTGCAATGATCACAACTTTACACAACACTGCCAGTTGCAGCCTGACCAGAGCACGATACAGTTTCACACTTTTGGGGATGTGAACTCAAACTATTTTGGAAATGCAGCCAAGCACCTGATTTCCTTGTTTATTGCTGTATCACACAATTTGGACTTAGTGAACAATGAATCAACTAATATCCCTAGGCCTCTTTGGCCCCACACTTGACAACTTCTATCTCTTCCATGGAATATATATGCTTCCTATTTTTTTTAACTTCCTATACACAGTACTTTGCATTTATCTGTATTGAAATTTGTTTAATCAGCCCAGTGCATGTTCTGCCAAGCACTTTTCGTAAGGACTTGGCTGCCTCTGCATATCGTGCTGAGTCTGTGATTCCAGATCATTTGTATCAACTTCAGTTACACCTCTCCCTCCAGTCCCTATTTAAACCCCTCCAATCCGGTTCAGCCTTGCCCACAGCACAGAGACAGCGCTCGTCAAAGTCATGAATGACATCCTCTCTTTCCCTGCGCCTTGGGACATCCTCCCGACGTGAAAGGCACTATACAAATGCAATCTTGTTGTTGTTGTTGTTGTTCTGACCAGGGCTCCCTCTTCCTCCTTATTCTCCTGGATCTTTTCACTACGTTCAACACAGTTGATCATGCCATCTTTCTCCACTGACTCTCTGACCTCATCCTCCTCAACGTAAACGTAAACAGAGGCATGTGGAATAAGGAAACTTGCCGAATGTTTTGCCCTGGCCGGAAATCAAACCCAGGACCTCTCGCTTGCAAGGCAAGTGCTCTAACCACTGAGCTACAGGCCTCCACAATACAATATACACAGTCACTATACTTTAAAATATATCGTGTGAAGCACTCTGAAATGTCCTCCTGATGAGAAAGATGCTATTTCAAATGTAAGGATTATTATTAATCCATATTTATGACTCGTCCAAGTTACCCATTTATGCAAATGTAAAGCAATATATCGCACAGATAAAACATTGGAAACTAATTTTTCTAAATCTTTCGGCTGCAAAAAAGACCAGCGCTCAACTCAGCATCTTCTCATGAATGATATTCTGATTGTGCAAAAATAAATGGCCAGACAATTAGAAGCAACAATTCTCATGTTACATTTAGTGTCAGGGATTCATCTCCATTAAGTAAACAAGAAGGATTCCAAGCACCAACACTTTTAGAGACCCAAAATGTATCATAGTCTTAACCTTACAAACATAATTGGAAAAATTAACATATAGGACACAATGTTGGAAAATGCTTACATTTATTTTTAATTTGGATGCTGGTTTTCTGCAGTTCTTCCAAACTTGGAGTCTGTGTTTTGGAAGACAGTGAAGGTATGAGATTGAGGGATTTTGAGAGCGAGTTCCAGAAAGTAGGGACTAGTGGCTGAAAGCTTGGCCTCCAATGATGGAATGGAGGGGCTCAGTTGGCTGAGTTTGCCGAATGGAAAGAATGGGGTTCCAGGAGATTTGCACGGCTAGGTATTTACTGTGTTCAAAGTAATTTCTACTTGCCAGTACCAAATGCAGTACTTATGCACATCTGCATAGTTTTAGTGCCACCTCAATATAACAAGCAAATAAACATCACATGATGTTAGTTTATACTGCTGGTGTGGCTCGAGGGCACCTTTTATAAATGTTGAAATGGATGCATTGTGAACTCGCTATTGTAAAACCACTAACACACCCTTGTTGTGGTATTACATTAAATGACTCCTTCAGTCTTGAGCAAGACTGTACATGATTGGAATCTGAAATAAATGTCTCAATGGAATCAACCCTGTAAAATCCTGCGGTTTCTGTATTGAAAGAAGTGTTGAGAGCACATTTCCATGTACCGGGAAAATAAACTATAACACATCAGCTCACGGAAAGGCTGCAGAATATTATAAATACAATTATATTCCTTTATTTGGGCTCATGTAGAGCTTTGGAAGGGAAGTTAAAAACCCCTTTAAAATAATAAGAAAAAACAAAACTTTCTACTTGATATAAAGCCATTTGCTTTGCAGGATGTACTATAGTGTAGTTTGGCAAACTCGGTAAACAATTTGCACAGAGCAACACCCCACAAACAGCCATGAAGTGAATAGCTAGGACTTTGAGAGAAACTCCCTTCGCCCTTCTTCTTTTCAAATGAGCTCCTTTACAAAATCAAAATGGGAGTATTTCACGATATTAAAGCAAAATATGCTTAAAAAGGAGTGAAAGGAAAAGTAGTTGCTTAGCTTTCTCTGAACAAGCCAGAGTAGCCGATGGAACCTCAGTTATAATGGGCTTGAAATTTCTCATGTTTAGGTAGAAGATGTTCGATGTAACATTTTGAAACCAAATTTGTCTTAATTTGGAAGCTGATTTTCTACGATACGCCAAAAAAACACAGAACACATCCAGACATACCAAGACCTTCTCTCTCGATGTGTTACAACACATTGTTAATGCTGGGCTATGTAAAGAACACTAACATAATTTCCATAACTGAGCCCTCAAACCAATTCCCTGCTGCCAAAATTCCAGAAGGCAGTTCCAAGTCAATGACATTGTTTCAATCATCTCAAAATGATCCCTTGCGCTGCATCAGCTTCTGTAACCAAGAGTTGCTAAAATGACACTTAATCTTAGCTGAGAGCCCAAAAAAATGATTAAGTTAGTTTGGCGTTACAATTTGAAAGGTCTTTCAGGTTTAAGGCATGCACGCACGCAATATGTGTAAACCTACCCTCGTGTCCTATCAAGCAGAACAGCAACTTTGTAGCACTCACCATTTTAATAGCTTTGCGTTTCAGAGCCAAAAAGCTAGACCTTTATACATAACAAAAGCTTCTGCAAGGCTTCCAGTCTATTGTGAAAGTTCAAAGTATTACAATCTGACATAGCCTTTCCCAGTTAAACTTAAATTGTTTCAACTGGATGGAGCAATTACAACGCACATTAAAACTTTGCATCTATATGGCATCCTTCATGTCGGGAGGACGTCTTAAGGCCCTGAAATTAAATAAAGACAAAGGTAAAGACTGTACTGAGCAACCCCCCCCCCCCCACACACACTTTATACAGTACTATGAAAGCTGAGCTGAAGAGTGTCATTCTTGAAGATGGCAGGATTGTTTCACGTCTTGCGAAGTTGTAATGATACATGACTGACTGAAGCACACAAGCCTTGGTAGCCACTTGCCTTCCTCCCAGTAGCCTGTGGAATGCTAGAATTGGGCTCCGTCATATGTTAAAAATCCATCTTTGATATTGAGCCGCAAAACTTCAAAGCACAATTGTATTTGATCAATCCTTCTTTTGATGTGAACCAGGCCTGCTTCAATGCCTGCACTGTATGCAGATGAGAATATGGGATCATTTCTTGGTGCCAGCTTGATTGAAACTGGAAAGTGTCGGACTGCCTCCAAGATGCTTGTCAGGTGTCATTGTCCTATGATCAGTTGAAACATTCCACCAACACAGATATATCAGCTGCAGAGTAGTCCCTCATTAACCCTTAATAGGCAACAACAACTTGTCCCTCAAAGTCCAGGATAGAGTGGGTATAGGTGCAGGGTTGAGTACATGTGGAGGGAGTAGAACTAATGGACTCAATGACCTTTTCTCATTCCATGCTTTTTCCCATTTTTAAAAAATGTATACTGCAATGACTTCCAGGCGTTTGGCAAGCACAACTGTAACATGACATTAAAGTTTTAGGCTCTGATTTTAGTGAATGGTGAAAGATCCTCCTGTTTAATTTGACAGTGAATCTGTCTGTGTTTATGCAAGAGGGCGGTCTGAGTCATGCTTTAAATAACTGACCAGGAAGTGGAATTACAGTGTTTTGCATCGGGAAAGCTTTTTGTTATGTCAAGGTGACTTGTTGGAAACAAGTCATGTGAAGGGAGCGAGGTCTGTGTTCTAACACATTAAACATTATAGGCTTTTGTGGTGTTCTTGTAGGTGAAATCTAATATCTCTGAAAGTGGTTATATTTCCTCTTGTGTTTTTTTCTCTTCACTTTTTTAGTTTTACAAAGGTTATTATATTTCCCTTAATGTGCATATACAGTGCCAGTAGGGAGTCTAAAATATTCTGAAAACATGTACAAACAGGTGAATTATTATTCTACCCTGTAATAGAGGTCCCGTCTGCCTGTTCTTCATTATTAAAGATCCCTGACACTATTCAAAAGCAAAAAGGGTTTCTCTCAGTATCCTGGCCAACAATCCTCCAGATAAATTGATCATTTTGCTCAGAACCATTTGTTGGATCTTGCAACCATAAATAGCTGTCAGGTTTGCCTACATTTACTACTACTTTTGACAGTAATTATTTGTGAAGCATTTTGAGATGTTTTAACATGATAAGGTTTTATTATAAATGTCTGTCTGTCTTTATCTGCCTGTTCCTTCCTTAGACTATGAGGGCTAATATTTTAACTAAAGTTGTACATCTGTAAAATAGAACATGAATAATCGTATAGAATCATGGGGATTGGGCGCAGAGTCCATCAGCACACTGTTGGATGAGAAACGCTATAAAATGACTTTGACATTAGGTAGTTTCAAGCCAGATCAGTGGTGATGCCACAGCATAAAACCTTCATTTGGCAATAAACTCTCAGTCCAGATTGACACTCCAGTGCCATGCTTGGAGAGTGTTGCACTGTTGGAGATGCTGCCCTTCAGTATGAGATTTAAGTTGATGTCCCATCTACCTTTCAGATGGACGTTAAAAATTCCATGGCACTATTGGAAAGGAAAAGAGAATTTTTCCTTGTGTTCTGGACACCAATCTCACAGATAAAATTGGTCATTCATTTCATGGCTGTTTGTGGGACATTGTATGTCAAATTGGCACATTAACCTACATCGGTATCTTGTGAATCACTTTGAGATGTGATAAGGTATTAAATTAAATGCAAGGAATGTTATAATTGCTAATATAATTTAGAGAGGCAATAAAAGTATTGGTGTGAGTAATGCAAAATGTCATTCTGACACAATAGGGGTGCTCTTCTGTGGGAAGTTTTATTCTCATTTAATCTGCACTACATCTAACCAAGTGCCAGATAGCAACGCTAGGTGTCTGAGTTGGAACTAAATTCCTCACCTTGAAGAGCACAAAGACTACTCAAAAATTCCTTCTCCATTCAATTTCTCAGTAATCCCTGCATTTGATATCTCACTTTATTATCAAAAGCATCTCAAAGCACTTCACGGTGTTTTCTATCAGGTGAAGTGACTGTGTGTTTGTAGGCAAACTTGCCAGCTAATTTACAAGCCACAATATCCCACAAATAATCAGGGAGAGAATGAACCTTTTTTTTTGTCTGGGGGATTTTTGACCAAGTCACTAGGAGAAACTTCCCCCTTTTCAAACATTGCCATCGAATCTTTCATGTCCACTTGAACAGGCACGTGGGAGAGCGAGACGTTACCTCTGATATTGCAGCATTCCCCCAGCACTGCACTGGACTGTCAACCTAGACTATGAGCTCAAAGTCCTGTCTCAGTGTTTGAACCTGCAATCTTCTGACTTGGAGGCCATAGTACTACCAATTGAGCCAGTTGACACTTTCAAGTCTGTGTCTGAGTTAGGTTTTCTGGTCCCAGGGGCAGTCAAATTGTAAAGCAAAAGATTCTGAGGTTTAATAAGTTAGAAAATGGGGCAGTGTTGTATTAGAAATAGAATGGATAGAAAAGAGTATAAATAACGTTAAAGTAACAAAAAAGGCCAGAAAGAAAAAACAACAAACACAGTATTTTAAGCTTTCACTTCTTTTTGAAAATGTGTTTTATATTTATTTTTATGGTTCAAGATTACTATTATAGCAATAAATGTACCCTGCTTTATTCAGTATCTTTATGGCTTTCTTTTAACAGTGTCAAGTATGAAAACTGGAAACATGCAAACTAGTTGATTCACAGAGCAGAAGTTCCAGTAGACCTGTTGTGTTGTCTGAAAATAATGGAGTGCAATTAACCTGCATATATGTTAAGCCATCTTTAAGGTAATGAAATGTTGAGTTGTTTTATTGGGGTTTTTTTGCTGTAAGATGTGGTATACAAATCAAACATTGTTTGCATGCAATCATGAATCTAAGTGAGTGATTGATGCAGTGTTTGGTGAGGAGTCACCATCAAGAACAATATAAATGGAGTCTCATACAATGCAAATCGCACTTGAGCCCTACTCCTGACACCACCTGGAGTAGGTGAGGAACCTGGAGGAGTTAGGCTCAGGAGCAATGTGATTTGAACCAGCGCAGTATAAATATGTGGATGTAAATGATGCTGGGCTCACTCCTCTACTCACATTCACCTGTTAAATGTATCCCATAAACTTTGCATACAATATTTTAATGTAACGCATCTGGCTCTTTAAAAATATTAAAAACAAATTTGGTATCTTGTGCATATGGTATACATGCATGTGGAGAATGCTAGAGTTGGATGTTTTTCTGAATACACTGGATTATATTATATATACGGTAGTTATTTTTGTTCCACCTCTATTAAAGTCAATTGTCAGTTTTCAGTATCAAACAAATCAAAGTCATATTTATATATTTCTTGTATTCTCCACTGCATAGTATGCCTGTAAATCAATGCTGTGTATAAAGTTAAGTTATAATGACTGTACGAGCTGCTCTCAAGTGCAACTGTTAAACAGTAATGTATGGTTCACGCACATTTCTATGCAAAATTTCTAAATAAAGCAATTGAAATATGTTGAAAAGTAAGTTAACTGTAATGTTATATAGCTGTTCAGAATTGTATCTTCTGATCTGTCAGTGAGTGCAGGTAGCAGCTTTGTTTTCTTCACAATAAGTTATTTTGCACTGAATCTTGGTAAATCGGACATACTTTCTCGTATGTTGGAGCAATTATTAAAATGAATGCAATGTTTTTACTGAAGGGATACACTAACAATAAATGTAACCTTAAAATGTCAGTTACATAAGTAATATTTCTCCTCTTGCCAATAGCATGACTTCAGTTCCAGCGTTTAGCCAGCGCTGCCTATAAAAATGAATTAAACCTGTTTTGATTTAACAGGGGACTAGTAATTCTCTGGATCATGCAATCTGTTTCACTTCACTGAGAGAAGGAAAAATTCTGTTAACTCTCAAAGACCCACCCTGAAGTGTTTGCACACAAATGTCATTAAATATGACAAGGTTAACAGTATTCTTGTCAGAGAATAATAAACCAATGCTTCTTTGGCATCCTAATAGCATGCAGGAAGTCTGCAAATCTTGTCTTTGTCTCCATAAATCCTAAAGATGCCTTTGATTTGATAGATTAGTCTAACCTAGTCACGCTTTGACAGGGTACAATTTTGTGAACAATTACACAAGCTGCCTTCGGACCTTCTTCATGCAGCTGTGCACATCTGTATTAATTAACTGGGGTGGAGTGAAATTATTTGAACTCCAGTCAGAAATGGCATAGGCATTCTGCCTTGGATAGGACACATCATCAAAGTTGCTGAACTTAATGGCAGGACATTAGGTGGTCCTGATTCTCCTCCTTATTATGCTTCTTCTAATACTGAATGTCCAAGCAAGGAAGGTTTCGAGTACAGAAGAAATGGAATTGAAATGTCTTTGATTTATCGAAAAAATCTGGACCCGTTATTTTATATAATTTTATGAACCGTTCTTTGTTTATTTAGCTGAAATCAGCCAGGCTTCTGGGGTATGACAATATGCCTCAGCATTTCTGGATTAGAGAAGGGAAAAGGTAACCAGGGTTCACTGATCTTGGTTGATATCTCTAGTGATTAAGGATCATCAAAATATTTTTTGTTAACCACAGAATAAAACCTATGGTATTTTTCAGTTTTTTCTGAATGAACGCTAAATGTGTCTACGTAAATGTGGGGTGGGGAGGAGTAAATAATTTGACCACGTACCCCGATAAATTTGGTGAAAAAATCTGGACCGGCTCCGATTGTATTGTATGGGTATTCCCAGATCCGGTAGGGCAGCCGGCTGAGTTTTGGGATGCGCATGCACCATCACGCAAGCTGAATAATGTCAGCAAATTTGTTTTTCAAAAGTGAAACTTGAAAGTAATGTTTTACTGATTGTTTTTCACCCCACAAAACGGAGATATTCACCCGTGAAGAGTATTTTTAAACAAATTTTTTTAAAAATAGTTTTTACGGTGATGGTATTTGGACATTAGTAAGGATAATTTTGGGCTTTTGCCCATTTTCAGATCACAGCCTGAATAATTTCCTCTTCAAACGTGTTTAATGTCACCTCTCCCCTCTCCTCGGCTTGGTGTCCAATTACACCATTGGTAAGTGCTCCAAGATGCCATCCTGCATGAAGGGCGCTATATAAATGCAAGTTGTTGTTATTGTTGATAAACTTGCAACTGTCCATGACATGAAGAGTTGCTATTTGGGTGAGGGACCATTGGAGCTATTGTTGCCTATGTTCCTGTACCCAGGTACTGTCTTTAGCAGACAAGAAAGAAGCTGGGCAACAATTGTGGGAAAGTAGGAGAAGAACAGATGCTGAATTCCATTGATCAAGGAAGTACACTGTTCATCTCTATGAACTAAATAGCTAAATAAAATCAATTACGAACCAACGTCATAGAATACAAAAATAATGTTCTATTCGTGTACTTTTTTGAACGATTGCCATCTTATTCGCACTCAGACTTTAATGAACCTTTGGCCTGGGGACCTTCAACTGACACAAAGTTTGATGGATGTTCTCATATTTGGAGAATTATTAGTCTACTCTGGCTGTGATTAATCAAAGCTCAGACTTAACTGATTAACAGAAGCTATTTGTTGTCTTGTAAACTCATTGTACTGGGTCTAAAATCAGACATGTTCTGCTAGAGTTATACTGAGAAAGATTATTCCTAGGGCACTTTAAGCTTTAAAGGAGATATTTCAGAGGGGACCTTACAGAGGCGTATGATTTCAAATGTGATTAAGAGTAAACCCAGAACAATACTGTGCATGCAATGAGTGAGCAGAGCAGGAGGACAACAGGTTTACAGTTGCAAAGCATAATTTCAGGATGGACACCAGGAAGTACAGTATTTAGCAACTGTAAAATGTTGCCAGTAAGTATGGTTGAGGTCAGGACACTGGATTCATTGAAAAAGCAGCTCGATGTTGTGGTGGGAGAATGACAGTGTGGATATTCTGGAGATATCAAACAGTCCGAAGCGCTTTTTCATCCAAACCTCTTTCATGATCTTGTTATATTCCGTCATTTACTTTGGGAATTCCCTAAGTTTACTTTCTGATACTCTTTCTCTTTCTCAGAATAAAATTTTGTTTTCCATCCCAGCCTCAGCAGTTCTGGAGCAATGTTTTCTTCAAATGAAATACATCTGATTAATCTTAACTCCCTCTAAAAAATACTCTAAAGATATTATAACATTAGAGTATAGGATTAGTTTTGGATTATTGGAACTTGCAACTGTCCAGTTTGAGATTTTTGAATGTATTAATGCAATACATTATGGTCATGGTCACTGTAGAGAATGTAGTAAAGACAAAGGTAGAGAATGTAGTATTCACATTATTGTGAACTATACTTCACTCCCACATCTACCAGTGTTGTCATTCTCCAAACAGCTAACAACAAGCCCAAAGGAGAAAAATGTTGTTACTTGTGCTTTGATTTTCTCTTCCTATTTGTCGGGTTCTGCAAAGTTTCTCACATACTTCTTTAGTTAAATCTTGAATGTCTAAAATATGTCTACATTACATAACCCTGACTGGTTGCAAGCCTTTGCATGGTATTTCAAAAGTCACCTGGTTCAGTGACCATAACCATAATGTACTGCACAGCATTTAATGAACTTATTCCTATATCCCTCAATCCCATACCGATCCCATTCACCCAGATCATTTTTAAGGGATTAATCAACACAGTATTTGCTACTTTAGCTAGCAGTCTTGCACCTGAAATTTCCACTGTCCCTTTTTCATATATGATTGCCAGATGAAGAGGAAGTTAGAGATTTAGAATAAAATTTGAAGCCCCTTTGGAAGTCATGTTTCTTTTCTGACCGCTTCCTTTTCAGTTGGCTCTCACATCCCATTGGCAAGAATTATATTATTCTTCATGAATGAATGTTCTGCAAGTGTAACAATGAATTTCGTAACCATAACAGCAACATTGTGCGTTTTGGTTCAAGCGTTTTCTTTGAGTGGGTGTTTTATTTTGCAGATCTCATTTTTCTCTCATCTTTTCTTTAACACATATCCAAATGTACTATTTTCTGACCTTATGCATTCTGCTAGTCAGCAGCACTTTATTGCCCAATAAACATGCAGTGTCCCAGACACACAGTGACCACATCTTGCCCATCTAGATTTGTTAAGGACTTTGAGACATCCTCCCAATATGAAAGGTATAAATGTAAATTGTATTTTAATGTATCTTCACAACGACATTGTTTCCTGTTTACTGACGTTCTCTATTATACTTTGCTTACAACTACTTCACTGAAGCTCCACGAATTGCTTTGAGACATTCTTGATTTATAGATGCTATGTCAAATGCAAGGATTATTGTATTGTTATACTTGCTGCCAATAAGACAGAAACCGCTGAATATTTCATAAAAGAATGGTAAATTCCCCTAATGATTTCCAGATCAGAATATCATGTTGAATCAAAACCTCATAAAGACATCATCTGTTCCTTCAAAGAAGTTACTAGATAACTATCCCTGCTGACTGTCTATTATTTTCTATGTGAATGTAGCTTGTCTTCCATTTTATTATTACATATAGTCTACAGAAATGATGTAAGTACTTTATGTTCCTTATTGTTAATAGTGTAAAAATTGCATCCATGAAGGGCTAATAACTAAAGACATTAGTTTGTTTATTGGTATACCCTTCACATGAATCACAATGGTTACATTTGTTGCTTGTTGTGTAAATGTGCCCCAGAAAAATAGGATTGGGTTCATCAGATTTAATGGTGCACATTAGATTCATTGATCTGATTGTTTTTGACACCCAACTCTATCTTTCTGCCTCCACCCTAACTCCAGGACCACTGCTGTCCTGACAGACCGCCTGTCAGATATCAAGCTCTGGATGAGGGCAAATTTCCTGCAGTTGAACGTGAACAAGACTGAGGTCCTCCTAATTGGCTCCCACCAGCGCCTCAGCACCTCAGGCTCTGGCAGCATCAACCTCCATGGTTGCACATTTCAATTCACCAAACCAGTCAGGAGCCTAGGTGTTGTGTTCGACCCTCGAGTGTCTTTTCATGACCCGCTCTGCCTTCCCTCACCTCCGTAACATTGCCCGACTCTGCCACTACCTCACCGCTCAGGCCGCTGAAACTCTTGTTCACGCCTTCATCACCTCCAGGCTCGACTATGCAAATGCCCTGCTTGTCGGCCTTACCAACTCCTCCTTCCACAGGCTGCAGATAATCCAGAACTCTGCAGCCCGTGTCCTCTCCTGCACCAAACTCCGTGACTCCATCTCCCCCATTCTCGCCCAACACCATCGGCTCCCTATCCTTCAGAGGATCCAGTTCAAGATTCTGGTTCTCACCTTCAAAGCGCTCCATGGCCTCGCCCCACCCTACCTCTGCAACCTCCTAAACCCCTATCAACCCGCCCGTTCCCTCCGCTCAGCCGCCTCTGGCCTGCTCCACGTCCTCCAACCCACCCGCCCCACCATTGGTGGGAGACTTCAGCCACTCTGCCCCCAACCTCTGGAATTACATCCCCCAATCACTACGCCTCGCCCCCTCCTTAGCCTCCTTCAAATCCCACCTCAAAACCCTCCTCTTCGACCATGCCGTCGGCCCCCCCTTCCCCTCCCCTCCCTTCTCCCCCCCGATCCCCAGCTCGGGTCTGAAAGCTGTACTCTGTCCAGCGCCTTGGGATGTCCTCCCGATGTGAAACGCGCTATACAAATGTAATCTTGTTGCTGTTGTTGTTGTTTTTCATTGCTAAGTGAAATATATATTGTGTTTTGAGAGGCTCCTATTATCTCCATTTTCCCCAATCCCCAGTTTATCTCACTATGCCATTGAACTGTAGGAAACCAGCAACAGAAATAAGTAATTCAGCTCATCAAGCCTGTTCCACTAGTTTATTAAGTCTTGACAGATTCTTTAGTCTCAATGTGCTACGATTTTGATTTCCACTTCCATACTTCTACCACCTCGAGTATCTGTTTACCTCTTGTTTGAACATTCCACCTCCAAAGCTTTCTGGGACAGAATTTCCACATCTCAACCCTCTAATTGAAAAATTATTTTAAATAATATTAATCCTTACATTCGATTTGGTGACTTTCATGTCAAGAGGAAATCTTAGATCCCTTCTTTGGATTTACTGTAAAATACAGTGACTGTGTATATTGTAAGCAAAAGAGGCCATGAAGCTAATCATCAATTCTAACGTGGGAATGTTTGGCCAAGACATTGGGAGAAACTCCTTTCTGTTTTCAAATAATATTGCCATAGGTAAGGCTTTAAGAAAATCTCAATTTTGTTGCAGAAACCATAACTTTTAACACAAACCACAATTTTTTATAGTTGCCTCAACTTTTAATGACTGCAGTGAGTATATGCTCCTATTGGACCATCCATCTGGCCTTCAACCTGCCCCTCTTTAACATTTAAAAGAGAATTGAATATTTATTGAAGAGGAGCAGTACAAACAGGGATTAGAGTATTTAGTGGATGTGCTAGTAACATCTTAGGCTCGATAGAGTGAATGCTTTCCTGTGCTGTAATTTTGAGGATTCCATTACAGTAATAAATGAACAAAAATGCTGAAGCAGCTTTATCATTGCGGGAGTGGGTAGGGTGGGGGGTGATGAGAGTGGATGCTTACAGTAACTGTATTTGAGCTGCAAACAACAACAACAAACAACAACAACTTGCACTTATATAGTGCCCGCCACGCAGCGTAGTGCCTCAGAGTGCTTAATAGTGGCGGAGCTTGACTGGGGGTTATTAGAGGCAATATTCTGTATAGCCCAGTCGGCAGGCCAATAGTTAAGTTCACCGTAATTTTTTTTTAAACTGGACGTTGAAGATGACATACATGCAAGTGATTTATTTTCCATTGCAAGGCCCATTCATACCGAGCATCTGAGGGTAATTTACTTTAAACTCGATCCGATCTGAATTCACTTAGCAGAGCTACAGTTCCTTGTTTGTAACATTTGGCACCGACGTTGGGAGGCTGGAATGTGAGCTGTGGATTCTCAAAGCTGTCATGTCAGGTACTTGCATTTGGCACCCTGTAATTGATGGCATCAATCCTTGGCAGATACTGCAATACCCTGTAGGGTTTCAACACTGGTGTCATATATGGTCACCCGCCCAGTGACACTGTATCTAGTAAAAGGTCAGCTATATTTGTCAGAGTCACTGTAGGTCATCTTGTTTTACACCTTTTGCATGAACAGTTACATCACATAATGTACTTTGGATTTCATTAAAACCTTGAGTAAACTTGACCACATACTGCACATTCCATAGAAATACATTTTAATGTAGAGTAACACAATGTTACTGGAAATAGTTTAATTGAAGTCAAAACTTGTTTTGATTCACAACATTTAACATATGAAATGCACACAGACATAAAATGTTAACGGAGATGTAAACGTCAGACAAAAGCAAATCAACGTAGCTAATTCAATCAAAAACAACTTGTTTCAAACTGAAATTTGGGTTTTGGGAAAAGATATTATAAAATCTAAAAATGTTCCAGAATCATGAGAAAGAGAACAAGCTTTTCAGTTACAGAAACCAGTCTCAGCTTGGCTATCTTGGCAGCATTCTCACCACTGGGTCAGAAAATTGTGGGTTTGAAGCCAACAGAAGGATTTCAGCTCCTAATCTAAGATGGTGCTTGAGTACTGTGCGGAGGGAGTGCCATGTTGTTGCAGGCCCATCCTTTGGATGAGATTGAAACCAAGATTCTGTTTGTTGTTTTTTTTGGTTCAGATGGATTTCAAAGAGCAAGACATTCTCAGGAGTTCCGATCCAGTATCCCTGCCTTATCCACATTTACCAAAAGAACACATTAGTCGCTCATTTCCTTGTTTGTGGGATTTTGCTGGTGCAGATCAGCTGCTGTGTCTTGTTACATAACAACAATCAATGACAAAAAGTGGCACATTTTTGGAAGCATTTTGAGTTATTTCAATGTGATGAGGTGCCGCATCAAGTTTGAGTTTTATTTCAATTTCCATTAGAGATGGGACTTTTGTTGGAGCATATAAAATCTAATGTTATCTGTAAAGAAAATGTTGTACAATGTTACATTGAAAGAAAATTGTATAATTTCTTGTGGAAATGTCTTTTCCTGTCTCATGATGTAAACCAAGTGAGACAGACACAAATCCAAAATGATGGCGGTAATGAAAACCAGGCACCAGCCATAGCCTGGAACCTAAATCCATGGACTTACAGTGTATGCTGGATACCCCATGACAAAACACAAAGAGCAAACCCCAGGAATGAAAAAAGAATCCAATGTCCATATGGTTAACAAAAATAACAGGAACTATGAGCTTAACGTGGAACCGCGTTTTAGTTGAGTGAGCGGTGGAAAAAGCAAGAAGCACAGATTTATTTTGCCTTTGGGTGTTTTGTTAGGAAACCAACACATTGACTGTGACAAAATGGCAGGTAGTTAATTGCTGTGAATGCTTTTGAAATTGACCACTTTATCTGAGTTGTGTTACCAGCACAGTTTTATCTGGAGACAGAAATCAACCTGGCTTCTGCCTGGCATTCATAAATACAAATAAGTGACCTGTTTGTGAGATAAAGCTAAGGAATAATATGGTTTTGCTTCATACAATGTCCATGTTTATGTGATGGAGTTGGGTCTAAATTGAAGTTTGCCAAGAATAATAATTGACAACTGCCAATCAACAGTACCATTCATCTTCTATTCAAATTAACTAGTGACAGCTTCAAAACAAAATCTTCTTTGAATTTTCTCAGGCTTGGAAATTTAGAGGTGTCCATTTGAAAGATATTATAAAAGCAATGATGGGGCATGTTGCCTTCATGATAGAACAGCGATCTTAGTGAAGTCCAGAATTGGTTTAATAATTATCTGCCTGCTATGGAACAGGAGAGTTGTTTGGTGCAAAAATTAATAATCCTTGCATTTGATGTAGTACCTTATCAAGAGATCAAGGCGTCTCAAAATCCTTCATAAAATTTACTGTAGTGTGCAGTGACTGTATATTTGATAAATGCTGCAGGTTGTTTCCACATAACAACGTCTCACAAATAACCATGAAGTGAATGACCAATATTTTTATCCAGAAAATTGTTGGCCAGGACATCGGGAGAAAGTCCCTTCTCTTTTTCAATAGTGTTATGGGAACTTTAACGCCCACCTAAACAAGCAGATTGGACTAGACATTAAATTGAGGGCCTAAGGACAGCACCTCTGAAAATACAGTGCTCCCCCCGCACTACGCTGAAGTGTCAGCCTAGACTATGAGCTTAAAGTCATATTCTGGGACTTGAACCTACAACCATCTGACTCAGAAAGGAGAGTGCTACGAACTGAGCCAGCCTGATGCCTAAATGCTTACATGTAAAATATTTGGCTCTGCATTCTAAATTGCAACTTATTATTTCATGTCTGAACTTGTCCTTGCTGAGTTGAACCGTAAAATAATAATCTTAAAATTATATAATTTAAAACAAATAAATGCATTCAAAACATAATGCTGGTAAACAGACAAAATGCATATTCTCTCCTATACCTCATCACAGAACATCTGCATTGAATATCCTGAAATACAAAATAATAAAACTTGCATTTGACATGGTGAGTTTAGTATGCTATAAGGTCTGAAAACCGTTCACATAATGAGTTACTCCAATGTCTGTTCACTGCTGACATATAGGCAATACACATCTCTAATTTACGCCAGCAATTTCCCACAACATCAATAGAATGTATGGCCAAATAATCTGCTATTTTTCTGTTAAATTGGGAATAATGCCCAGATCACCAGGAGAACTCCTTGCTCTTCCTCAAAATATGTGGGATCTTAGCCACCCGCCAGTCTTTTTGTTCTGTTGAACTAGCAGAACAGACAGACTGGGACTTGATTTAATGTCTCCTCTGAAAATGATGACTTTGGGGCTCTAAAAGCAGGGTTAATTAGTGAATAAGNTTTTTTTCCTCCCCAAAAAGGCACTTTTGGCTGATGATTTAGATTGCTTATGCTTATCTGCCACATCACAGATATCCACTATGTTCCGCCTGATAGTGAGAGAGCTTATACTTTGAGTCAAGTAATTACTGCTGGAGGAAAAGTCAACGGTTTCATTAAATTGCTGTGGGTAGTATTTCCCATAACAGAGCAATTTAGGTAAATTACAGGGTGCGTCATACTAACTTTGGATTGCTGGAACTATAATTGATAATGAAGGCAGCGAATCTATGAGACACTAAAGTGGAACTGCATGTAAGTTTAATTATAGTAATAGAAATGGCAATAGTCTTAGCTTTACAAATCTCTGTATCCAATAATAAAATTGTTCTTTCATGCTATACATTGCTCTGTCAAAGCTATTCACAGGCCAGGTAGAAGTTTAATTATTTCAGGCCATAGTTTTCCAGTTATTCCTTATTTACTCTAATGACTGCTTTCTGGAGATTTCAGACAATTTTTTGTATGTTTTTAAAAAACTTGGGATCATAATTTTTAACATATGTGTGAGCACTCTAATGATATTTTCCCTGATTCTTTCCCAAAAACATACCTAGCAAACAGTTGTTCTGTAGGCCTTCTTATTTTTCTCTCATCTCACTGCAACAGTAGCAAAGTGACAGTGCTGGTGAGATGTGTATCATATAAGACCTGTGTCCAAACTGTTCTCAAACTCTGGAGTTCTTTTGAGGCATCAATGTGTTCTCCTTTATGGTTCCAAGCTCCTGGGCATGCAGCATAGGGATTTCCTTCATCCTATTTGCGAAGACCAAGTCCAAGCAGTGAGGTGAATTTGTGGAAAACAAGGGAAGCAGCTCAGAGAAGGAGGGCTCCAGCTGACTCTGACTTGTTGCTGAACACCCTGGAGGCAGAGTCATTTTCATAACAGTCACGTCTATTTGTCAAGGCCCCCTTGAAAAAGAATGTGGATTAAACAGTTGGTGTTGAGTAAACCTAGTATCTAGCATTGGACGTGGCCTCCACAACATCAAGGTAGTTAGCATATCACAAGCTGTCCTGTAAAGGTTCTCCCACTACACTAAAGGCAGACATCTCAACTCATTGAGAGATGGGGAAATAGATAGATAGCTGAATGAGGAAACTCTGAGGCTTGGGATGACAACTGTTGGAAGGAGTTACCTGCAGTTTGTGAACACAAGTTCATACATTCAGAGCTTGGAATTTACCTCAATCAGTATGCCAAAAGGCAGGCAGCTGATGCTCAAGCTCTGCACCTTCAACTGCTGCAACCATCACTGAATGAGTTGAGATGTGTGCCCATACTATGGACAGCAGGATGATGCAAGCCATTTCTAGTACTTGCCGGATGACCAATAAGTGACAATCCTTCTTAGATGAAAGATAAGTAGGTTCTCCTTGGGGTTGAGCTGGTTCTATGATGTGGCTAACAATGGAATATCGCAATTGAGTTCATTCCCTGTGATGGTAGCCTGGTCTGCTCCATGACCCTGCACTTCCGGCCCCACTATTGGCAGTCGGGCATTCAGCATCTCTGCTCCAACACTCTGGAACTCTATCGCGCAATCCCTCCACCTCACCCCCTCTCTTGCCTCCTTCCTGAGGGCCAAAGGCATTGTCTAAAGACCTTCCTCTTTGATAATACCTTTGGCCCTCAGCCCCTCCACCCCTCCACCTCTCCTGAACTCAACTCCCAGCTCAGGTCCCAAAGCCTCCGACTGTCCAGCACCCTGGGACATCTTTCCGACTTGAAGGGTACTATACAAGTGTAATTTGTTGTTGGTGTTGGTGGTGGTGGTTCCTGAGCCAGGCAGATCCACAGTATAATAAGGAACTGTTGAAGTCAGACCAGTCTGCATGTCTTATTGGCAGGACAATGGGGAAGGATGCTTCCCACTCAGCTCCTATTAACCCTGCAAGCCAAAACCCTAACAGGTAGGCTGATCCTAACTGGACGAGCAGTGGAAGCTTGCCAGACAGTGCCTTCAATGGCAAGCTATGCGATTTTAGCTGGTTAAATTCCAGCAGTACCCCAGTGCACACTTTGGGGTCGCCAAATGGCTCCCACCAACATAAGCCTAGTACTCTTTGAGATTTAAGTAAGTGTGTTCCTCCAGGGTGAGAGAGTGACTATACTGTATTCCAGACAAGGAAAATATTCAAACTATTGCTCAGTTAATAAAATACTGTGAGAAAGCAAGGACTGGCCTTGGTGGTGAAATTTGATTTTTAAAACTCTGGATCAGGAATTTTTGGGAGCAAGGCCCATTATCTTGAGAGCATATCTCATTCTCAAGCACTCAATTTTCTCCATTTACATTTGCGCATTGCAATATGATTTGTGATTGCTAACAAGATTCTTGCATTTAGTAAAAGAAAACTATAATGCGCAGCCTGAAAATCTCATGAGCATCCGGGATTAAAAAAGGTTTATTGGGTTCCACCATGAATGTGTAAAGTTGTTGTTAAAAACATCAAAATTTCTGAACAGCCGTTCCCTTCAACAGTTTGTTGGCTGACTCCTACAAACAAACCATTCTTTGGAATACAAGATGTATGCAAGTGAAATCTGTACAGGCATTTGAACATAATTAGACTTAAATTAACAATCTTTTTTAAAAGTGTGAAAAGAACATGCATTATTGCTGTTCTATCATTTGCTAATGCTCATCTGTAACCAATTCTAAATGGATTTTTACTCGATGCACATTTTTCAACATGGTTCTCAGGATTTATTATTTAAATGACTCCAATGTCAATTTTTGTAATTAACTCACTGTTTACTACAAATGTGCAAACATGTCAGCATTATAGCTCGAGGGAAGCACTGCTGTTGTTCCAATGTGAATAATGTTAATGCTGACTGCCTGAGTAAGCATAGCATCCCTCCAGCACTGAGACCTGCAATTGGGAAAACTAAGTCGCTCATTGTGCCAAAAAATGCCAGTTTGGGATCTGTTAAACCTACAATACCCGTGTTGTAGGGCATATTAACTTCTCAAGACAGATTAATGAGTAACGACCGGAAGCAATCTTCACCATTACCACTTATTAATGTTTACTTTGTATAACGTTTTGAAAAAAAACTGGAATGTAAAAAGGTTTAATTCAGTCTTATTTGAAAACTGATTCTTTTTACAAACTATGGAAAAATGGCTTTCAAATTGAGACTAAAGAAATTTCCACCAAATTGTTCAATTTTACTACAAAATGATCTAATAGGGGTAGATTGGGTGAGAATTTCAACCTCTAACACAGTGCCCACTGTTATCTTTAATTTCCTCCATTCTTTCCTTTTTATTCTTCCAACTCTTCCTTTCCTACTCTCCATTTATCTTATTATCATTTATTAACTTTACTTTTATTCGTTCACCTAATTTAGCAACTTTTTTTAAAAAATGTGTTGTGATTGTCCAATATAACGTATAACAAAGCATATCACAAACATCCTTAATTGCTATTTATAAAGACAATAAACATTTAGAAATCGATGTATAGAGATGTCACATCACAATTGCAAGCACGTTTTTGCTTGTGAAGCCAGAAGGAGGACTGCTGAAACACTTATACCCAGCAGTTTGCACGTGTAAACTTGTCTTTTGTGGTGGACTGGTTAATAGCAAGCTTATGCACCAATATCACAAAAATATAGTACATCACTAACGTGCAGTAATGCTTCACTGCTCTCTGATGCAATAAATGTTGTTTGCGACACTTATTAACACAAAAGTCATGAAAAAAATCTTCAATAACCTTTAACATATTATCAGCATGCCTCTCAAAGACTATTATAGAATTCACCCTACTTTTCATTAATCTTTACTTATGGAAAATTGAAATGACTTTTCACCTTTGTCTCAGGTCTTAAGTACAGTACTTAACCATTTACCAACACTGCATGTTTGCTTAACAAATGTTAATTATGCCCTAAAGCATATCATGGCTCACTAACTCGAAAATCATGTAATTCTACATTGAAATTGTAAAGTGATACCGCTAAGTTGATGCCAGACTACAAGAGCATTCACTGCCTAAGTTTTACCCATTTTAGTGTGCAGATTTGAAAGTTCTCCAATGAGGATTGGAAATAATGAGGTCCATAACACATTGATCACTATCACCAGCAATATTTTTGTTACATGTTTATTAAGGGAAATTCCATTATGAACTCAGAACTCAAAGATGACTAGTGTTAGCAATCAGCTCATGACCCTAATAATAATTTTTGCATTGCACATAGCACCTTATACCAAGTTGTTGCAATGTCTAAAAGCACCTAACAGGGTTTATTGTAAAGCGGCATAGATTAATTTTATTTGGAAGAATATTGGCCAAAACTTTGGGAGAAATGTCTGTCTCTTTTCAAATAGGGTCATGGAATCTTTGACAACCTCCTGAATAGGCAGACGAGACATCAGTTTAAAGTCTCCACCAAAGGACGACATGTCTGACAATCCAACAGTATGCCGGCACTGTATTGGCGTGTCAGCCTATACAGCAAATTTGTAAACCCAATGTAGGCTCCAGGCTACACTAGGCTCACACTAGGCTCTTCCCTTCGCTAGCTGCAGGTTATCTAGAATGCTGCAACCCTGCACGATGCTCAGCGAATCAGTAATCCCTGTCCTTGCCTGGCTCCACTGGTTCCCCATCCCCCAGCAAATCAAGTTCAAGATCTTCTCCTAACCTTTAAATCCCTTCATGGTCTTGCCCCATCCTAATTCTGTCACCTCCTCTAACCCTACCAACCTGCCCGCTCCCTCCACTCATTGAGCACCAGCCTGCTTTACGACCCCACCATTGGTGATCAGGCTTTCAGCATATCTCTCCATTCTCTGGAACTCCATCTGGAGTCCCTTCAGCTTGCCCCTTCCCTCACCTCCTTCAAGGTCCACCTCAAGACCTTCCTCTTTGACCACTCATTTGGTCATTTTTTCTTCCCCTCACTCCCCAGCGCCTAACCCCAGCTCAGCTGCAAATCCTGGACTGCCCAATACCTTGGGATGTCCTCAAGATGTGAAAGATGCTATATAAACATAAATTTGTATTATATGTATGGCTTGAACTCACAATCATTTGATTCAGAGGAAAGAGTGCTATCAACTGAACACATGAATGAAAATCTCAAGACTAGTTTGTGCTGTATTTGCATAATGAATACCCATGATAAAAAGTACCTTCTACAATAGGTTGAACAGCCGGCTCTAGAAATGCGAAACATTTGAGCTTGTCAGCTGAGGCCATTTGACAAACAAATCAATCCACACTACTTATAAACATCAAAATAGAAACATAGAAACAGTAGTAGGCCATTCAGCCCCTCAAGCCTGTTCCGCCATTTTATAAGATCATGGCTGATATGTACTTTAAGTCCAATTATCCGCCCTTGCCCCATATCCTTTAATACCCTGACCTAACAAATGTCTGTCCACCTCAGTGTTGAAAATGTGAATGGATCCACTCCAGTATAAGGCCAGTATACTACACCAGTATAAGGCCAGCTCATTTAATTGTCGTTTTTTATAAGACCATTTATTGTCCCGGACATGTAAAGGACTAATTTTTAATATTGGTGAAGAGCTGATCAGTCAGCTAGCTCTTTAAATAACAATAAATAAAAATTATTAACAGAACTCATTCATGAACTGCTCCTAATCACTTTACTGCTGGAAGTAGAGACTGTAGAAACTGGGTATAGGATCAGATTAGAAGTAGCAAAGGAAATTAAATCTCTGTGCATTTGTCTATACTAAATAGCGGATATAGCCTCTATTGACATTTCAATACATCACATTCTGGTAGTGTGCCAACAACATTCCCTCTCATGTGATGCCATAATTTTTCCTTTTTAGGCTCCAAGGCACTGAAGAGTTGATCATCGGGATGGATCTGTAGATAAGCAGAAAGAGCACCATTCTGATGTTTTGTCAAGCTCATGTGAATTTTTTTGGTTACTGAAACCGAGGTGGGTGTCCTCTAATGTTAGTTGCACGGTTGACCATCACAGAGTTGTATGTATTGAGTATAGAGTTGTATTGTATGCTTTAAGCACAGGGAATTAACATCCAACTACTGTCTTTCAGGTGAGATGTTGAACCGAGGTCCTGTCTGCCTGATCAGGTGGGTGTTAAAGATCCTGTAGCACTCTTCGTAAGAGTAGGAAGTTTCTCCTGGTGTCCTGGCCAACAAATTCCCCAAATAAAATTGGTCACTCACTTCATGACTGTTTGTGGGAGATTGCTGTAGGCAAATTGGCTGCCATATTCGCCCACAAAATACACAGCCACTCTATTTTGAAGTATCCTGAGACATTCTTTGAAATTCAAGCGCTTTGAGACATTCTTCTGATATAACAGGTGCTATATCAAATATAAGGATTATTATTATTATTACTATTAAGCAAATTTACAGCTTTGATTGAAACTACAAAAATGTGTTAGTTGCAAACCAAAAGTCAGAATTAAATACAAAGTCTGGTTTCTCTATTAGGCCCCATTGTACCCTTCCTTCAAAACCCATCTCAAGACTCTCCTCTTCGACCATGCTGTCAGTCACCCTTCTTATCCACCTCACCCTCCTCGATTCCGACCCCCAGCTCGGGTCAGAAATACTGACTTGGGAAGTTCTCCTGATGTGAAAGGCACTATACAAATGTAATTTTATTGTTGTTATTGGTGTTGAAACAATCAATGCAATGAGTTGCTTCAAACTATAAAGACAAATATAATAATTAATCTGATTGTCCAGTGCCTTGGGACATCCTCCCGACATGAAAGGCGCTCTAGAAATGTAATTTTGTTGTTGTTGTTGCCCCCTTCATCTCATGGAGCCTGTATGGAATTATGGGACATTATCCAACCCTCAACGCTCCTTTAAGCCTCTCATTTGTGCTCTTACTTAGTCTGCTTTCCTTCTTTTCCACAACATCACCTGCCTCTGGCACTACTCTCCCCCTTTGCAACTAAAATCCTCATCCATTTCTTTGTCATGAGGTCCAGTCTGAACTGGACCTCTTCAGCATCCTGCTTGCTTTCAAAAATCCCTAACTCTTTGACTCAAAGGTGACCATAAAATCATAGAATCATACAGCACAGAAGGAGGCCATTCGGCCCATCGTGTCTGTGCCGGCTATTTGAAAAGAGTTATTCCAATCAATCCCACTGCCCCGCTCTCTCCCCATTTGGTCACCTCTCCCAACTTCTTCCTAGCTCGGACTCCCCTTACATCTTTGTAAAGACGTTCTGCCTATGTGAAAAGCTCTATATGAGTGCAAGTTGTTGTTTTTGAGTAATGAAGAGACTCAAAGTGGACCAATGAAGAAAAATGAACCTGAGAACTTTTGCAGAAAAAAGATGGAAGGTGTGTTACATTGAGGTAGTAAAAAGAACCCAATTCAGGACCAGGTGCTATAAAGAGGATGCTTGCATTACTCATTTTACAGATTAACACTGTCGATAGAGCATTTGCTTGTAGCCAACAATGAAACAAAATTAACTGACCATAGCATCCATTTAATGAATTGCTCTTACAGATAACAGGAAAATTCTTTTAACCTTCTGGAACTCTGTATATGTAAAATTGAGCAATCTATTCAGAGTAGACATGCTTCTTTAAGGAGGAATGGATTCCTTCCAGTATTTCTGGTATTTTTTTCTGTTTACTCAGCTATTTTGTGTGAATTTAGGTGGGAGTTTTTTGTTGTCTTTATTGGCCAGATGATTAAACATAACTGAGCAAAATGCTGCTATTTTCAAAAATTGTTACCGAAGATAAAAGTACGTATTTTAAAAGACCTGCCCCTTAAAAGGGAATTCTTAATAAAGAAAAATGAGAAGGTAGGTGAGGGGCTGAGGTCCATAAAGCAGTGAACCATCACAATTCAACGTAGCAGAGAATAAACACTTGCATTTATATAGTGCCCTTCATGCAGGATAGCATCCTGGAGCACTTAGAGAAACATGATAAGTAAGATTTCCTTCTGTGCTGTAGGATTCTCTGATTCTATAAGAAATGTTTTCACTCAGCGAGTTGTTCGGATTTGGAATGCATTGCCTGAAAGGGTGGTTGAAGCCGATTCGATAATAACTTTTAAGAGAGAGGAAGATAATTATTTGGGGAGGACAAGTTTGCAGGGCTATGGGGAGAGCGCGGGGGAGTGGGATTGATTGGGTAACTCTTTTCAAATAGCCAGCACAGATATGATGGGCCGAATGGCCTCCTTCTGTGCTGTATGATTCTATGATTCTATTTGATGACAAGCAGCTTGGTTTTAAAAGGTTGCATATTGTATCAGGAAGCAAAGATTGAGAGTGGAAAGAGTCCCACACTTTTAAGTTGGGGGAAATACTCTACTTTAAACGTTCAGGTTGAAACTGTTTTTTTCTGAGTATGCAGCAGACAAATAGTGTTGTGTGTGAATATATTACGACATGCATGTAAGTTCTGTGGTTGTTCTTCACTGACCCCAGAAATCATCCTCAAGCTGGACCATTCCTTTAGCCAAGCCAAATCTGGAGTGATTCATAGTGCCACAACCTAATATGGCTGTCTAGGCCCAAGAGGCAACGCAGAGGAGTATCTTCAGTACAGAGGAAGATCCCCAGCGTTTAAGGAATAATAAAAATAATAATAAATAATAATAATCCTTGCATTTGATTATAGCCCTTGGTCACATCGTCGAGACATCTCAAAGAGTTTCACAGGATATACTGTAAAGTGGTATTGACTGGGTATTTTGTGGGCGAAACCCAGCATCCAGTTTGCGCACAGCAATGCCCCACAACCAGCCATGAAGTATGATCAATTTTATTTGAGGATTTGTTGAGTAGGACACTGGGAGAAACTCCATTCTGTTTTCGAATAGTGCCATGGGTTCTTGAACGTCCACCTGAAGAGGTAGACGGGATCTCGGTTTAATGTCTCATCCAAAAGATTGGAGTGTCAGCTTAGACTATGTGTCTGCAAGACCCAATGTGGAGTTTGAACCCACAACCTTCTGACGCAGAGGCGAGAGTACAACCACACCAGGCTGACACGTAGATGAGCTATGAGCAAAAAAGAGCTTGGACTCTTCAGCATCTAAAGAGGCTTCTTAGAGGAAACCTTACAGAGGCATGTGGGATTTTAAATGGGACTGAGAAAGTACAATTTGGACAATACTTTCAGCTGAGCTAAGACAGCAGAAAAAGTGGGCACAGATTCAGGATTGTAAAGGGCAATTTCAGGATGAAAACCAGGAAGTAGTTCTTTACCCAGAGGGTAATTATCAACTTGAACTTGCTGTAGAGATGCTGGAATAAGCAGCAGTGAGACCTAGAAAATGCAAAGCTATGGAAGGGAATCAAAGAGGAGAGATGTTTGGAGAAAGATAGAGTGATCAACGGTGTCAAAGGTGGCAGAGAAATTGAGGAGGATAAGGGGAGCCCTGGTAACACACAGAGAAAATACCATTTGATCAGGGCTGTCTCAATACTGTCACTGGAGTGGAAGCCAGTTTGGAAGGATTCAAGGAAGCAGGTGGTGAGTTTCATCCAGGAGATGAGGAGGTGAGATAAGGAGGGGAGATGGGGTCAAAACTGTGTAAAAAAGGGGAGTGTACAGGTAGGGGAGTGTATGGAGATGGCTGAAAGGATCTTGTCAATTTTTTGGACATCAGGAAATGCATGACCTCCTTTGGACTTTTAATGATTGGAAATTACAACAGGGGGCTTGTGGTAGTAAGAAGCACTTATGGATTTGGTTGGGACAAGGGCATTGGGGCGGAGGTGACAGAGTAATTAATAGATGCACTGAAATCATGACAATTGAAGGGCCAGAGGGGGAGGAATTCAGAAGATCAGAGGACGGCAGAAGGATTGCTCCAACTATGGTTGTACAAGTTAGCAGATACTTAATTTAATTAGCCTAATAGATTTCAGAGAATGTGACCATTTATACGGCTTCCATGTGGTGGGTCTTGCTGTCTCACAGAATAATTACAGGCTGATTTATTGTAGCAGATGCAATACTTTCACTTAACACTACCAAAATTGTCAGTATAAGAAAATCAAGCTACATTGAGACATCCGATGGGAAATAGATTAAGACTCCAAAAGTTAATTTATGTTCCTCTTTGTATACTGCACCACTCATGTCCTTAAGATGACCTCCTTACAGGCTTCGACCAGTTCTGAGTTGGCTACCGAGAGATACAATGATAAGGAAAAGGGATGCCTCTCCCAAGAATCAATGGGTAAATGTAGAGTGGTATGGACCAAGAAAAGTTCATGAATATCCCAGGTTTGACTCTTGATCTGTGGATTATGTGATCTGACAAAAAATGCCCTCTCAAGAGCTTTAGACCAAAGTTTTAGGGAAGACAAGGATTTGATGATACACCAGCCAACCTACAACAATAACGTGCACTTATATAGCACCCTCCACACAGGGTAACATGTAAGAGCACTTCATAGTGGTGCAGTCTGACTCTGAGCTGGGGAGGAGGGTGGTGACTGCAAGCACAGTCAAAAGGAAGGTTTTCAGATGGGACTTGAAAAAGGTGGGTGGGGAGGAGGTTGAGGCAGGAGGTGATAAACTTCATGCTGGTGATTGTGGTTGAGATGGAGGAGGGTGAAATGAGGGCAAAAGAGTGTAAGGAGGGGCTAGTGGCAGGAACCATGGTGGAGGGAGCATGTGGTGTGGATGGTCTGGGTGGGGTGGAAGGGGACATGGGGGAAGGGAGGACGATGCAGCCAAGCAGATGTTTTCAATCTTTGAGGTGAAGGAATCAAGAACCTCTTCACACTTGGCATTTGATGTGAGGATAGAGGGAGCTAGAGGTGGTGCACAGAGGAAATGATGGCCGGTGAAAAACAGTGTCTTTGGGTTGTTTTTGGCTTCCAGGATGACTTTGGAGTAAAAGTCAGTTTTGGCCTGTGAAAGGGAGAGGTGGTAGGTGTGGAGGGCTCGAGCCACAGATGGCGGTGAATAGTGAAGCCGGATTTCTGCTATCTATGGTCAAAGGTTTGGGTTTTAAGTGAGCGGAGATGACTGTTGTACCAGGCAATAGTTAAAGGTGGAGGTGGTTAAATGAATCCATTTAATTTTGGACCTGAGAAAGTCCATCACTTCAAATGTGTAGTTGGAGCTAAGGATACAATACAAAATTACAATTTGTAAAGCTCCTTTTAGATCGGGAGACGTCCCAAGGCGCTGAACAGTCAGGGATTAGGTCCCAAGCGGGGGGAGGGGTTAGGAACAGGGAGGGTGGAAGGCAGAAAGAATAGGAGGGTGGCTGAAGGTACGGTTGAGGAGGAGGATCTTGAGACTTGCCTTGAAGGAGGCAAGGAAGGGAATGAGGTGAAGGGAATGTGGGATGTTCAGAGGGAGCAAGCAGAGAGGCTGAAGGCCTGACCCCCGATGGTGGGGCAGGCTGGGCAGGGCACATGGAGCAGGCTGGAACCTGCTGAGAGGAAGGAGCAGACAGGTCGATAAGGGGTTAGCAGGTCAGAGGGGAAGGAGGGGTCAAGGCCATGGAGGGCCTTAAAGATGAAGGATAGAAAAAACTTTGGAGGGTGTGTGAGGTTAAAAGCCTCAAGTTGTCTATGGCCTTCAGGATGATCCTAGAGTGGAAAAACAATTTTACTGAGGTGCAATGGTAGGTTTTGGTGTGGTCCAGCCAGATCTGGCAGTTGAGGCCAGATTTGAGCCATGTGTGTTCAGTAGGATAGGGCATGCTAGGATAGGAGGCAATTCATGATATAATGGGAGCAAGGGTGTTCAGGATGCCAGAGAAGGTAAAGGTGAGGTGGGCAGAGGGTCAGAGGGGCAGAGAGTTGGGAGAACTCAAGGGCAGTTGTAAGGGAGTGGGGAAGGAACATGTGTGGAATAAAAGTTGAAAACCTGGACAATTTAATACCAAACACGAGCATTTTGATTTCCTAGCATTCCCATGGTTATACAGTATTTTGGATTTTATTGATGTGCTTATTAAAAAATAGTGAAGGTTCCAGCTGAGGTAAATGCCNTTTTACAGAATATTATATTCTCTGTAGGCTAGTTTTCAGTGTGTGTTGAAATAATGAACAATATAACTCAATAACCCAATTACATTTTTCAAAGCCAGATTGCAGAATGAGAAAAAAAGTGCAAAATATCCAGCCCATCATTTTTCACTGTGATTGGTACTATGATAATTGATGCCTTTAATGGTATTATAATTCAGCAGGATATTACTATAGAAAACACATATTTATTACTTGTCAGCTTTTACTTGAAGTTCATTCCTGAAAGTAGAGTTTAATGAAACACTGAGTTGATGTTGGAACTGAAATGACTGCTGTTTTTAGTCAAAGTTTTCTACACACGATGGGGAATATAATAAGTCCCAATAGATTAACCACAAATGTAACCCGGGGTTATATTCTGAAAGACATCTGTAGTTATTTATTCACCATGATTACTCAAGCTGTTATTTAATATTGATCATTTGGAATGCAAGATGATTTGAGAGAATGTTTAATTTTAGTCATAATTGGACAATATTTAAAATAATTTGCACATTTGTTGCAGTACCTGATCACATCAAAACATCTCAAAGCACTTTGCAGCAATTACTGTTACATGTAGCAACCATGTATTTGTTGGCTAATGTGACAACCAGATTGCACGCAGCAATTTTAATTGGAGGATTGTTGGCCAGGACACCAGGAGAAACTCACTTTGCTTTTCAAATAGTGCCATGTAGTGATGGTTCTTTAACATCCAATTGAATGTTCAGACGATGTACTCTCCAGCTGTTTGTCAGCCTAGACCACAAGCGCAAAGTCCCCACGACCTTCTGACCCAGTGGCAACTGAGACAAGCTGACACCTATTTGTCTTTCATTTGAGAGCTGGTGTTTTGCTGTTCAATAGGAAGGTTTTGAAAAGGTATTTAAATAGTTATAGTGAATGTTTAAATTGTAGCTGTTACAGCATGATAGGCGGAGAGGGCAGATATTCTTGCACCAATGGACTTCCCTCAGGATCCTCACTCAGGTGGAGAGGATATAGTTAACATTTTGATTGGATTTTTTTTGGTTGCAGTGAGATTTCAGATGGAATAAACCTGTATTTGGGATTCAGATGGATTCTTTCTTCGAGGAGCAAACACAAACACAAAAAATGGGTTGAATGGGCTCCTGCTGCTTTGCACATTTCTTAAGTCCGTAAGGAGCTATTACTGAACATTGCAGTGCAAAGTCTGTGCAAAGATTTTAAAGGAAAAAAATGCTAGGTACAATTAGAGAAAAGTGGAAAACAGATAAAGTAATTACCAGGAAACAATTATTAACTTATTTAAGTAAAAGTGCCCAAGGAAAAAAATCAGAGTCTCCTTCAAATCCCTGTCATTATATAAGAACAATCTTCCTTGCAGCAATGTCCCTCTCTCTTTAACCTTTAAGTACTATGGGCAAGACATTTCTTAAATCACTGATTTTTGCACCTTTTCCGAGATATTTTAATGGGTGCAAAATATCAGAAGGTCCTAAGATCACAATATCACTACATTGGTTTGGATGATGAAGGCTTATTTGATTCATCCCTCCGCAATACCAACCCTACCATCTTCTCATCACATCATCAAGCAGGTTTTTTAAATGAGTCCAGTGTCCTAGCTTGAACCACACTTCCTGGCCACCTATTCCAGTCATTAAGTACCCTCTAGGTAAGGAAAACCTCCCAGTGTCTGAACTGAAATTGTAATTACAATGTGGCTGACTGCAACTCTCTTCTCAAAGAGAATTAAAGGTAGCTGTGGTAACTTCTGGAACTTAAGACCCAAACACTTCCTTAAAGGGACATGGAAATCTGGAACTCTCCCCTCCAAAAGGCTGTGGATGCTGGATCCAGTCAAATTTTCAAGACTGAGGTGGATAGATTTTTTTTAGGTAAAGGTTTCAAGGGATATGGGACAACAGCTCTCCATGATCAAATAGAAAGGCAGAACAGGCTCAAGGGGCTGAATGGCCTGCTCCCGTCCCATATTCCTATGTTGCTAAATAATCTTTGTGATCTTCCATAGCAGCAGTGAGAGCATTGATGGGCACTAATCCAACTTTTTTCCGTGGCTTTTGGTCTCCATTACAGATAACCTATACTTCACATGCTTAGGGAATAGCAACCCCTTGGTCCACAGTTTACCAAACTTTCAGTACTACCTCTAAGTCACAAGTGTCTGGTGACTCACTCAATTTTTCCTCAATATAGTAGAGCCTTGTTATACGCAGTAATTGGTTTTCATAAAATCCTAACCAGCATTATAATGTACAATGATTTTGCTGGTTTACCATGCTCAAAAATCACTGACTTCTGGGTCATCAGGTGACTGCCGATGTCACTTTCTACATGCAAGACATGCTTGCAGAAAGCCGCTGGCTTTGCAGTACAGAACCCAACATACTAGGGCGAGTAGGTTAGTGTGTGCGTTACCATTTCAGTGTGCAAGAAGTGACACTGGTGGTGACCCAAACAGATGTTTTTTACTGGGCTGCAGGTCCCCAGGGCATCCTACATGTAAGCAAATCTGCATTATATCAAAGTGCGTTATAACAAGGCTCTGTTGTACATCCTAAATCGCCTGCAGTGGATGTTTCTGGGCCTGTTGTTAAACTAAGGTTGGGATTACTCAAGTGATGTGTGGAGAGGCTATTTGCCTCCATTCATATTTCTTTGAGTGATGCTTTTTGTGCAGTGCAATGGAATCCTCTCAGATAGCCCATGCTATCTTCTAAATTAAATGCTGTATACTTCACCCTTAGGATAAGGATGGTTGGTGTTTCAGTTAATGTTGCTGATGTGGAACAGCAGACACTCCATTGTGTTCTACTTCTTCCGTGAAAAGAACAGAATTCTTCCAGCAAAATAACTCAATACTTATTCTCAGTGGATATGAGTAATTGAGTGATGGGGATGCATTTCCTGATCTGCTCCACTCTGCTTCTAGATTGAATGCTAGGTGATTTGAACAGAGATCAGTGAATATTTAGACAGGGTGATTTGGACAATAGAAATCACCAAACGCCTGCAGCAACAACTTGTATTTATATAACATATTTCACGTGGTTAAACGTCACAAAGCATTTCACGGGGACGGAGTGGAACCACAAACAGGGTGGGAGATGAGGGTCGGAGGAGGAGGGGCAGGAGGGCAATGACCAAAAGCACTGTCCAAAAGGTAGGTAATGAGAAGATTTTTGAAAGAGGAGAAGGATGAAACAAGACAGTTGTTTGACGCAACACTGATTTTGAGATTCCTAAAGTATTGAATAGGAATTGCAAGGCTGTTTGGAATGTAGATTTCCCCCTCCCACCCCCTCCTCTCCACAGTGATCTCAGTGTTGATGTTCGTTAAACTAGGTCACAGATTCAACTTCAGGCTCACAGATCACAGCTGCTAGTTAGTGAAACTGTAGCTTTTTGCTCAACAAAATACTGTGAATAAAGCTGTGATCCTGATAACCAGCTGGAAGGCAAATGTGGATGACTGGATTGCTATCATTGAACCAGTGAATGCTTGATTAGCTCAGTGAGTTGTTTGAATTGTCAGAAATGTCATGGTTGGGTTAAGGTTTATACTTGGACAATCTTCATTGTCCAGTATAAGCCTTAACAGCATCACATTGGGCCTACCCCATGGTGTGGAATTTCAGACACTAACGTGATGTCTTAAAATTTTTGTCACACTGGAGTGTACGATAGACTTTGCACTTGATTTTATTGCTCAGAAGAATACCATCATATGTCCTTAAAAGTATTTTTATTGCGAACACAGCTTCCGTCAAAACACATCTGCAAAAACATGTATAGAGAAGTACAAAACAGTTCTGCTTTCCTTGGAAAAATCCAAAATTATATCTTTTTAAATGTTTTTATCACCACAAATGATTTGAATAAAATTATTAATATAAAATTATAATTTTAAAAGAGCAGCACAGACATAATGGGCCGAATAGTCTTCTTTATTGCTGTATTCTATGATTTATGATTCTGCAGCTGTGGCCAAAGATACACAGTGATAACATAGGAGTGATTGCAATTGTTTGTAGCTTTCTCAACCACCACATTAACCTATATAATACAATCAATGATTATTAGGCCTATATTAAATGCAGTATCATTGTTTTATTACTGTTATTACAGTAAAACTCGCATAAGTCCTTTCAATCAGGACCATGACAATTAATATGACTTACGCAAAGTCCGAGTTTGAGGCAAACTGTATAAATTGTATAAAATCTGATTTAATCAATAATATACACTGCACATGAAAAATTCAATGCAGCCGATAAGTACTCATACAGTGACCGGTCAAGACTTTGGTTCCCATGATTCAATGCGTCTCGACCTGTCGCTGCATACACACTTACCAACAAGCATTGGAATCACACTGAATCGTGGGAAATGAAATTCTTCTGCACATGCGACGACGGAACAGGATTACTTTTCCTGTGAATTAATGCAGCCGGTAATTGTGGGAGTATTGTAGGCTAGGGGAGCAGCATAATGAGTTAGGAGATGACTAATATTGGTTTTCCTGTAATAACAATAATAAAAAATGATCTTTGCATTTGATATAGGCCTTTCATGTCAAGATGATGTCTCAAAGTGCTTCACAGGAGCCACTGTAATGTGTAGTTACTGCGTATTATATAGGCTAATGTGATGTGACAGCTACAAACAATAGCAGGATATTAGTGTATGATATCCTAAGAGGTTAACAAAGAGATAAGCTATGTAAATATCTGATGATGGTCTGTAATGAGTCTGCCGTCACTCCTTTGCTATTACTATATAGCTTTGGCCACAGCTGCAGTAGTAGAATCACTTAGATATGCTCACATGTTCTGTACGTTACACAGGAGGTACTTACTTGTGTAAGGACTCTGGGATGCTACCCTGCTATATAAATGCAAGTTGTTGTTGTTACCTTGCATTTACCCACAAAACACACATAATTCTGGATAGTCTGCAGCTTTTGAAGGGAAGAGTTCAGTAGTCCAGTGAGCAGAGCATTGGTGTAGTCAAGCATGGACGTAATGAATGCATAGATTAGGGTCTTGCCAATCTAGTGGCAAAGGCGGGCAATGTTTTGGAGGTGGGGGATACTGAGCACGCAGATATGGGCTCTGAAGGACAATTGGAAGTCGAACAAGACACCGAGATTTTGCACCGGCTCCACAAAGTGGAGTGTGCAGCCACCTGATGTTGTCAATGCCTGAGGTAAGGAGGTGCTGATGGGTCCAAGCAGGAGGGACTCTGTCTTGTCAACATTCACTGGAGAAAGTTAGTGTTCATCCAAGACCTATTGTCTGAAAGGCAATCGATCAGAACAGCAGTGATCCTGGATTCAAGGGTGGAAGCAGAGAAATAGAGTTGGTGTCATCCATATATGGGTGTAAGTTAACTCCATGCCATCTGATGATATAGCTGAGCAGGAGCAAATAGATATTGAAAAGGAGCGGACCGAGGAGAGAGCTCCTAGGAGCGCCACGTGTGACAGTGCAGGGAAGGGAGAAACTGTTAGAACAAGGAAAATGGAAACACTGGCATAGGTAAGATTGAATCCAGGATAGGTCAGAACCATGATGGTGGAGCTGAAAGGAGAGGTGGCGGAGAAGAATAGTGATAATACCCTTATAAGGCCTGTGAGAAAAAAAACTATTTGCGCCATTAGGAATGGAAAATAAGATGTAATTGCATTTGATTGCCTTCAGCAGAGAGCGAACTAGTTTAATTTGCCTGTTTAACATTTTGGTACTACAGTATATGTTTTTACAGCTGCATTTTAAAGGGGAGAAAATTGGAAATTAACAATTTCTTAAACACTGAATAACTGCTGATTTCCGGTTACAGTTTACACCGAAACACAAACTTACTAGATTTAGTACCAGGCTTCATATTTTCCCTCCTGTGTACTACGAAAGTCAAAAATTCCAGTTACATGGCCTAAACTAAGCGATGAAATAGCACAAAATGGAATATAATAAAAGAAGAATTTGGCTCTGACTTGATATTTCCTCTCAGATTAAGTGTGCTAACTTATAAAAAGAACATACAATGGGAAAGCAAAATAAAACTTTTATTAGCTAATATTAGAGCAAGAAAGGTCACTTGAACAGTAATTGTTTCAGGCGTTTGGTGTTGCAGTATAAACACTCATATTGTACTGATTAATTTAGTGCCTAAGCTACTGGATCAACAACTCACTAACTTAGCAGGATTTCTTAACCAGTGAATTAATCTGCAGTTAATTAAAGCACAAAACTAAATTGAGCTGATCTCTTTCAACCAAGATATAAAACTCTGTGGGACATTGGGGCTTCAAGGGGTATGAGTAAACGTAGGGATTGAATGAACACCTTGCTTTGAGAACCACCACAGAATCGCCTCCTTTTGTGCTGAACACTTCTCTGATTCTATTGCTGTGTACAAATTGGCAGCTGTGTTTGCCTACAAAATACACACTTGCTGAACTTTACTGTAAAATATTGCCAAACACTTTGAAATGTCTTCCCGACGTGAAAGGAACCATACAAATGCAACGATTCATTTATCATTATTTTCTTAAGAGTTGCCAGAGGAATTTGGGGGGATTTTAAAGGTGTAATTTAAGGTGGTATCCTGCAATCCAACACTTAAACAAATGTTTATCCATTTGATAAAGTTGGGCGTGGGAAGGGCTGTTCATCAGATATCGAAATGTTTGACTGAGTGGAATAATTATCACTAATGATGTGATTATCATATCACAAGTCACATTTTTAACTCTTGGGGTTTTCTTGTCATTTCAAAAAAGGATTAAATGTTGCATGTTTAGCTTTTTCAATGGCCTACGAAGTGAATGTATTATCTGTTGCATCTCTAAGCTACATAGATCAAAGGGTTATTAGTTCAAATATTGTTTTATAATAATAATCCTCACATTTGGTAATAGTGATTTTCATGATGGGAAGATGTCTCAAAGAGCTTTATGAGATCTACTTTAGTGACTGTGTATTTTGTAGGCAATGCACCGGTCAATTTATACACAGGAATGTCCCACAAAAAACAATAAACAAGTGACACAAGAAGAAACTCTTCTCTCTTTGAATAGTGTCATGGGATCTCTAATGTCTACTTAGAGACAGAAATGGCCTTGGTTTAACATCTAATTCAAAGGATTTCAATTCAAACATGTGATGTATACTGCCCATCCCCCCCATACTGCACTGGAGCATTAGTCTAGATCAGGGTGGTCCAACTTTATGGCTGCCTCGGGCCAAATTCCCTATTTGAGAAAGATCCGCAGGCTGCATAGGCAATATTTTGTGGTTCCCTTCCAGAAATATAACAACATTTACACAGCACCTTTTTCATGTTGGAAGGATACCTTGACACCGTTGGCTGAGCATCTGAGCTGGGGTTGGGAGCCAACAGAAGTGGGATAGGGAGGGGAAAAGATGACCAAAAGGGTGGTCAATGAGTTAGGTTTTGACGTGTCTTGAAAGAGGGGAGGGAAGGAGTTGGCAGGACTCCAAGAATGGAGCTCAGTCGGGGGGGCCAAATGGAGATGGTGGAGCAGGTGGTGTTGGAGTGGGGGAGGACATGAAACAAGTTGGTGTTTGGCCCTCCACAGCCTTGCCACTTTCTACCTCTGTGACCTGCTAACCCCTTATCAACCTGTGTGCTCCCTCCGCTCAGCAGGCTCCAGCCTGCACCATGTCCCCCCACTGGGCCCGTCCCACTCCCTCTCAATCACTTTCTTCCCCCTCTCCTCCTCTCTCTCATACACAATCTCTCCCTCTCTCAATTACTTTCTCTCATTCCCCCACTGACTTCACATACTCTCTCTATCCCCGCTCAAATCTTCTCTCAATCACCCTCTCTCAATCTCCCTCTCTCTGTTTCTTTCGCTCCCTCTCTCCCTCACATTCACTCCCTCGCCCCCCTCACACTCTCTCACACACTCTTTCTCTCTCGCTCTCTCACATTCTCTCTCAATTTCTTTCCCTCACTCCCCCTTTCTTACCTCTCTCTCACACATACTCTCTCTCCACTCTCTCTCCCATAATCTTCCCCCTTTCTCCCTCTCTCTCCCTCTCCTTCACTCTCGCTGCCCCCACTCCTGCCCCCCCCCCCCCCCCACTCACTCTCCATGCTGCGTCCTCCCAACCGCCAGCTCCTGCCACTGCCACGGGAGGACGTTTACCAGAGAGGGAGGGAGTGGAAGCGGGAAAATGCTAATAACCAAAAGCTAATAGTAATAATAAATACTAATTTGCTAAAAACCTCTTGTACGGAAACTTACCAAATGCCTTCTGGAAGTCCGCATAGACGATATCCATAGACACTCTCTTATCCACCATGCTGGTGACCTCCTTTCTGTCTGAAGACAAGTGTGCTACCAACTAAGCCACATCATTTTGAAAAAAAATGCACCTTTTTATTTGCTAGTGTGTTGGGTCCTGGTTTTTATTTATCTTTTATTCTTTGAATTTCCTTCATAAGTTTTCACATACTTAGAATCAATGACCTACTTGCCATAGACTCCATTGCTTTATTACATTCTTTGTTGCTGCATTAATGTCTGGGGACCAACTAAAATCAATTGATATGGGTAACAGATGAATTTGAATGGTATCTTCAGTGAAAGGATTAAAAGAATACACTGAGATAAGGTTAATGTACTAGAAACTAAAATAATGTTTGCAAAGGTAATGCATTATCTTTGCATTAGGGATGTCCTAATTCAGCACCTTGGGATGTCCTCACGACTTGAAAGGCACTATACAAATGTAACTTTGTTATTGTTCTTGCATCCACGGAGAGAAGATTTTCATTTTGGTGAGTAATGCCAGACAAAGTGTATAAAAAGGAATCAACTACGTATGATTTGTGTGAATTTATAAAATGCTGCTGCTTGGAATTCCAAAGGGTACATTGAAATTCGTATGGAGGAAATGCGCCAACTGAGATGTTTTGGAGATAAGACAACAGACTGATAGGCATGTTTTGGGACCTTGACGAGCCATTGGTTAACAAAGAGTTCTTACATAGACAATTACTTTACATGCCAGATTCTATGAGTGGAGTTGCCATAAACACTCAGGATGAAAGTTGATGTATTAAGAACTGTAATCCCAAGCAGAAAGGCTTCAGTAGTGTAGATGTTGGATGCTATTATATTGGCACAACGACATGACAAAACAGAATTGTCCATTCAGTCTTCAGGAAAATGGGTTGTGAATTTTTATGCCTTGTATAATTTGCGCAGTCTGAATGTAAAAAGAACATCGGTCCTTCCATTAGGGGTGTAAATGTACACAATGTGGTTACTGATGGAATTTAAATCAGCTAAACTGTGCGATTTACCAGTACACTACCTTATTGAACTTCCCATTTAGCCAATTAAGACCACCAGCAGTTAGTGCCGGCCTGGATGATTTTGTGAGGTGGGAAGAATGACTTTACTAGAGGGTCACCCTAAACAATGAGCTCAAACCCTAATATGGGGTTTAAAATCATAAACTTTTGAGCAACAGGAGAGAGAACTATCAACTAAGCCAATCTGACACCTCAACGTCTGCTTTGGATTACTGTGGTTCTGCCTGGCTTTTGCCAGGTGTGTGTCTCCTCAGTTATTGATTGAGCCACAGGAAAAATATGCTTACATTCCATTCCCCCTTCTGGGAGATATACATTTTTTTAAAGATAAATCACTATTTTAATTGATCTTGAAAGAATGTATAGTTGAGGGGACCGACCAGAATTCAAACCAAGATCCGACCGACTGCCCCAAACAACTGACTACATTTATCAGCAAGAAAGGGAACAGTCAGATGACTATCATAAAAATGTTTCAATAATATTATCCAAACGGTGTAAAAATATTAATGCCATAAAAACATATCTTAAAATTGCTTTGAAACTGAAGCAGCTGGTTTTGTTAAACAAGAAACATATTGCCAGAGCTCCAATATGTTCTCTTGTTCATCTTTCTTTGTGGGTGACCTCAGAGGGTGATCAGTTTCCAGATTTAGCCCTTACAGTTCAGATGTCAATTGCAAATGTCTTCAATATTGCGTATTTAGTTTCAAAGGGACCTTTCATCTATTCAACACTATCAGAAACTATACCTTGATAGAACAATGAAGTGTATATGTCTGTGCTGTCAATTTCTCAACAAATAACAATCCGACTTCTATAGTTATTGGAGTCTAGTCCCCATATTTTGTCTTAACATTTCTATGTTCATAGTATACCGGACTGGTGCTTTGGCTATGAACCTGAAAGAGGCATTCTATCTTAACAAAAATACCTATGGAGTATAATTGCAAATTATGAGTGTTTATTTAAACTTTCAACCTTCCTGTTTTGATTCATCTTTGAAACTTAGAAAGATGTCAAATTTCAAGCTCCATTTTGTGTGCCTTCAGAAGTGTACAGCTTTGTGTCAACAACAGTGTCTGTTGTTCTCATTTGAACTCCAATAAAGGGCATTTTCCAGGAGCAACAGTGGAACCAGGTGATCGACATACTGCTAGATTTTTAACTGGATTTATGTTTTATTTTTCCCCCTCTCTTTCTCTTCTTGTGAATGGCCTTTTGACTGTGTTTTCCTTCTATTGGGATACAGTTCCACAGACACTGGGCATTTTATGGTGCAGGTATTTGACTGGGAAACATTGCAGCCATGACAGATACTGTCCTCTGTCCATACATGTCTTCCTGCATTGACTCAAGATAGCATTCAGAAGTGGACCAGTGCTGATTTTTCTCCTACCGGAGCATTGGAGGCGGTAACAAAGCTCTCAGGATGTATGTATAACATAACATTCAGAGAGAAAATATACTTGGGAGAAAAAGTGAAAGAACGTGAAAATAAAAGCAATTCACAATCCTGCTAAATGTCACTGTGCTAAATTCGGCAAAGAAATACTTTAATTGACAGCACTTATTAACTTGTTAGTATCTTCTAGCAACGTCTATGCTAACTTGACAAAATAAAGTTGGTGTGCTTGACAACAAGCTCTGCCTCTGTTAAGCGCTCTGAGACAATACCCTACGTGAAGGGCACCATATAAATGCAAGTTGTTGTTGTCCAGTGTACAGTATATTTAGTTGCCACCCATCTGGAACAGGGTGCTTCTTTGAAGCTAACGTAACATAACATAACATGTAGGAGCAGGTGTAGGCCATTCGGCCCTTCGAGCCTGCCCCGCCATTCAATCATGGCTGATCTTCTAATCTAACTCCAGCTAATAACCTGACCCTGCCTTATCCCATATCCCTTAATCCCTTTTGCAATAAGAAATCTATCTATCTCAGTCTTGAATATGTTCAAGGACTGAGAGTCAACAGCCCTTTGGGGTAGTGAGTTACGTACATTCACCACCCTTTAGAGTGAAGAAGTTCTTCCTCAACTCTGTGCGAAAGGGCTGGCCTCTGATTTTAAGGTTGTGACCCCTGGTTTTAGTTTCTCCAACCAGGGGAAACAATCTCCCACTATCTACTCTATCATGCCCTTTGATGATCTTATAGGTTTCTATAAGAACCCCTCTAATTCTTCTATATTCTAGAGAATATAGGCCCAAATTGGTCAGCCTATCCTCGTAACTCAACCCCTTCATCCCTGGCACTAACCTAGTAAATCTACGCTGCACCCCCTCCAAAGCAAGTACATCTCATAAGGAGACCAAAACTGCACACAGTATTCCAGGTGTGGTCTTACCATGGTGTGTCTCACACATTCCAATCTCTCCCCTTCTAAAAAATAACCCGCTCTACTGTTTTTGCTACCTGGGTGGATGACTTTGCACTTCCGTACACTATACTTCATCTGCCACCTACCTGTCCAATCACCTATGTCTTGCTGCATTTTTTTTATGTCGTCCTCTGTGTTGACACTTCCTCCTAGTTTTGTGTCATCCGCGAATTTAGATATATTAACTTCGATGTCCTCATCTAGATCATTGATCATCTAGCTCTGATATCTAATACTAATGACAATCCTTGCATTTGATATAGTGCCTTATCATGTTGTTGAGACATCTCAAAGCGCTTCACAGTATATATTGAAAAGTGGCTTGACTGTGTATTTTTGGGGCAAAATTTTCTGCATCACAACATTTATAAAGTTTAGAGATGCCTAGTTAGAAAAGTGGAAGATGTACTTGGGAAAAGACTGTTTTTAAAAAACTGTTTTTAGAACGGCACATACATCTTTAATTGTAATCTAGTGAACCCATTTCAATCTTGTCACAAGTCCTAATATTATGCAGCTAGTTTAGCAGCAAATGTATGCTTGGATCATTTCAGGCCTATTGGATTTCACTTACCTATACTTAGAAAAACATGCATAGAAATGTTTGTACCACAGCCCATTTAATCATTCATTCAGTAATTTAAGTTAAACAAAACACAAAATTACACAAATGTGCTTACACGTTTAGAATATACTGTTTCCTCTTCATGAAATGTAATCGTAAATGAAGTGCATTTAACCCTTGCACTGTGAACCATTGAATCATCCATTGAATGGATCCTTTGCATGTAATTTGTTTAAGACGTAAGTTTCATATGATACCTTTACCCCTTTATTTTGCTTTGATGACTGCAAACAGTTTGGGACTCTCCTCTCAGTATCTGATTTTCACTGCACTAAAGTCTGAATGTCTCTTGATGGGTGTCGATCTCAAAGAAAATAATTGAAGTACTCCGATACCTGAGCTGAGTTTAAACTCACCACTATGCTGAAAACAATGGCAAGTTCATATAAGGATGTTGCAGGGCTTCTTCACTCAGAAGTGGCTCCATAATACCCTGACCAACCACTTCAGTAAACTATTTTCCCATTTACACAGCATGAAGTTTACAGAATCATTGGCAACCTAGAAACAACTGAGCCTGGGTCAATTAGCTCACGTGCCTTTATTTCAAAGTTCGGCTTCTCGACTTTCATGTTATAGTTGTGGACTTTCACTTATCTCTGGCGAGCAGGCAGGAGAAAATAGCAACTCAGGCTGCCTGGGGTAGTGGACGAGACATTTGAGCTTGCTGTGTGCAAACTACAGGTAAAAATGTATGATGATATAAGACAAAGAAAGACAATATATAGGCTAAGACAATGGTGTTCCATTTGACTGGTCCTGTCTGACCTCTCCTATTAAATAAGCACTATTGAAAGCAAGGTACAGAAGATTGTAAATCAGGTTAGGCAAAAATATTGAACTGTTACCTTCAATCGCAAGATCAATATTGCAAAACAAATCCATTTTTTAAACTGAAAACTTCCCTCAAGTCAAGGTTTCTGAGGCAACTCAGCATTTTTATAAAAGAGAGAATATAACTCTTAGCTGTTTTGTTTATGGTTAAACACTGGTTAACAAGGATGGAAAATATTTAAGATTGAGCACTCCCATGTCAAGTATAACAGTGGGACTTATGGCTCCACAAGCAGTCATGCTAACTCCTTACTCTTCAAAAACAGTTGGAGGCAGGGTAAAATAATGCAGCTGGCATAAGGTTCTGAAGATAAATATAGTATGAAACCATATAGCGTTGTAGTTAGAAATAGTTAGAAACAGTTTTAACTTAATAGCAATAATTAATTCCAAACCACTCCTATTTTTTAACCATATCGGTGTTTTAGAACATGAAATTGTGGTGTGCCAAAACAATAAAAACAAAGTAAAACAAAGGATTTTTAGCTCATTGTCTTAGCTGACACGTCAATGCAGTGTTGGAGACGAGGTGCATTGTTGGAGGTGCTATCCTTCAGATGAGACATTAAACCAATGTTAAATTAAACCAATCTGTCTGTTCAGGTGGACATTAAAAATCCCCTGGCATTATGTCCTGGCTAACAAAATTATTGATATTATTATTATTCATTGTTTGCCCAGGGAACACCTTTTGGCCATTGCCATGTTGATATTGCTTCATGATTTGTGAATCAAAGGACACAGGAAGTTCGACTCTCATAGGTTTGCTCATGAGCACATCTATCTTAATTAATATACTTTATGTGAAACTTTGTAGCAATATCCTCCATACAATACATACACAGAATCTACATCACCAAAACAGGTCATTCATCTAACTTGTTTGTGCTGGTGTTTATACTCCACATGAGTACTGCATCCATCCTAATTCCCCTCTCTAGCCTCCAGCATATTCTCTCTTCCCTTCTCTCTAATTTATATTCTGATCCATCAAGCCTTGTGATGGCCACACTGTTTTGCAGCTCTGTCTTTGAGAGAGAAATCACAATGCGTAGTCGGCACTGTAACACACTTCTTCCAGTTGGGACTTGAGCTCATTGTCTATGCTGGCATTACAGTGCAGTGCAGGGAGGTAAGCTCGGTCTCCTTGGAGTTGAACTGATTGCAAGACAATGTGTTTGGCAACATAATATCGGAATCAAGTCATCCCTCTAGCGTGGTCTTGGTCCGCAGTGCTCCAGGGCTTTGCTGATGAAAGACCAGGCAGCGTAGCTTGTCAGCAGGACTTGACGAGACAGTCTCGGAACAGAGATTGTTCCCACTCAGCTCCTGTTAATCTTGCATACTAAAGCCCTAATGGATAGGGTGGTCCTAGATGGACAAGCAGTGGGAAGCTTGGCAAACAATTACATGTTATACAGTTTTAACTGGTAACACTCCAGCAGTACTCCAATACACACTCTGGAATCCCTAGTCCTTGCCTTTTGCCAATCTGCACCTAATATTCTAGAATTAGACAAGCAGGATGTGAGAGAAAATGCATATTTGTTTCCAGACAGAGAAATTTCCATGTTTAGATGGCATACATTTGTGAAACTCTCAATCTGGTTTGGATATTCTTAAGCATTGTAATGGGTTTCTGCATGTGACAGACCACCTGACCAGATGCCCCCAAAAAAATAAGATGCAGAATGTTAGAAGTTCCATCTTAAACTGAGGTCCTGCCTGCCTGATCAACAACGAATGGATTGTAAAGATCCTAAGCATTATTCAAAACGAAAAGGGAGTTTTCCTGGCCAACAAGCCTCCAGGTTACAATATATATTACAGCACAGAAGGAGGTTATTTAGTCCATATTAATAATAATAATCCTTTCATTTGATATAGCCTCTTATGATGTTGTTGAGACATCTCAAAGTGCTTCACAGAATATATTGTTAATTGGATTGACTGTGTATTTTGTAGGCAAAATGTGACAGGCAATTACACACAGCAGAGTCCCACAACAATCGTGGATTGAGTGACCACATTTTAAATTACTTTTTTTTCAGTACCCCCGGAAAGCGATCCGCTAATCGACTAACAACCGAGTTCCTACTTACATCTAGGTAAACAGAAAAGTGTGGAGTAAGGAAAGTTGCCTAAGATTTCAACCCGCCAGGGAATTGAACCTGATTCCTCTTGCTTGGGAGGCAATCGCACTTAACCACTATGCTACAGGACTCCACGGGTCCATAGACTCTGTGACGCCTATGCTATTCCAAAGCTAGGTCCTTCAGTGGAGCTAGCTTCTCTAAAGCCACTCCTTGCTCTTTTCCCATATCATTCCATTCTAATGCTTATTCAACCTCACTCTTAAATATTGTTGTAGTCTGAAATACAGTGCAATATGGCAGAGTATTCGGGTTCCAATAACCGTCAAGTGAAAAGGTTTCCCCTCAATATTTCACTGAAAATCCTAAATTTATACTTCCTAGTTACTAATTCACCAAATAGTGGAATAATCTTGCACTATTTGATCGGCTGATGTTGTAAATCACAGAACATGGCTTTTTTTTTAAAAAAAGTTGGCACTTAATTGTTAGCGTTGGCTAAGGTGCCTGTTGTGATCAGAAATTAATAATTAAAATGTGATCAGATCAGGAGTGGATTATTAAAAAAAAATTAGTTACATTAAGTATGGTTATGTTTAGCTAGTGTCGAACTGATGGGCAGAATCACAATTATGTTGTTTTAATTACATGAAGGATGCTTATACTCATAAGCAGGTGTCAAAATGGCTTGCAGAATTGCAATCTTGTTCATAAAATTCGCGACCACATCACTCCCACCCTCACTCGCCTCCACTGGCTTCCCATCCCCCAGAGGATCGAATTCAAGATCCTCATCCTCACCTACAAGGCCATTCACGGCGTTGCTCCCTCCTACCTCTCTGACCTACTATCCCCCTACCTACCTGACTGTACCCTCTGTTCCTCTGGCTCCGGTCTGCTCCACATCCCCCGCCCCAACCGCCCTACCATCGGTGGCCGGGCCTTCAGCCTCTCAGCCCCCAGGCTCTGGAATTCCATCCCCCAGTGCCTTCGCCGCCTCCTCCCTTTCCTCCTTCAAGGCCGGTCTCAAAACCTTTCTCTTTGACCAGGCCTTTAGCTCCCCTCTCAACTCTCTACCCCCTCCTCGCCCCCTCCCTTCCCTGCCCTCACCCTGACCATTTCCCCCCTCCTCGCTCCTTCCCTTCCCTCCCCTCACCCTGACCATTTCCCCCCTGCTCGGGTCCTGACCCAACTGTCCAGTGCCTTGGGACGTCCTCTCGACGTGAAAGGCGCTCTATAAATGGAATCTTGTTGTTGTTGTTGTAAAATGTTGTTTTAATTAAATTCAGCTGAATTGCAGAACTTCTATCTAAAGGTAACATGTGTAATGGGATAGCTAGTATAATGCTGGATAATATGCTTTGAGAAGATGTCAATATGTTGTGTATTGTATTTTGAAGGTATAATTGGCTAAGAAAGAAGAAGTGAATTAGTTATTGTTGTGTTGTGAATTAATTGCTACTGTTTGGAACTTCACTTTGATCAGAGTCAACCCGAGGCTGACATGATTAAAATAATCGGTGAAAACATGTTGACATTCACTGATCACATCCTGAAGTAAAGAACCATGATATAAAGAAGTATAGCTAATCTGCACAGTTGGAGTTGTTGTGAGAGCCAGTGCATTGTTTATTCATCCAGGAAGGCGGAACACCCCCGAGGTTCTGAGATTCAAGACATTTGGCGCATCCAAGATTCAAGTAATTTCAGAAGAAAGAGGAACAGCTGGAAAAGATTCAAGCTTGCTATCATCAGTGTTCTCTAACCAAGAGAATTTTGTCTGCTGCCTATGAACTTTGATATTGTCACCACTGTGACATACTACATGTGAGTATAATAGCATAATAACTATGATAGTATAATCGAAGACGTGATAAGGCAAGGATTATTATTATTAATAATAGCATAATGCTAATGTAATCCTGCTGATTGTAACCCTGCTTATTGAACTAATGCAAAATTATATATTTTTTTGTCTCAGTAATGAAATGAGTTGTTAAGCTTAAACTACAAAAGTGACTTTGGTTCCTCTGTTCTCAGGTTCCCAACTTTATATTTTGGCTAAACAGAATAAGTTGGTTGATTCTGGCCAAGCGAAAGAGAGTGGTTAGTTCCACTGCTGGCTGACTCCCAGGCTAAACAGAGTGGCCACACCTTTGAACTCAACATGCCAAACCACATGTATTCATTCCTGAACAGTTTGCACAAAGCAAAATGGAGATTCACATTCATTCTCATTCAATGAAATGCACTCAGAATAACAAAGCTGCATACCTGAAGGCAAAAGTAAACTATCTTTGCCCATGCACAAGTTTTGTAACTCTTTCAGTCATTTCTATCTCATACCAAGAACACAGACTGAAAATTTATAATTGTCAGTTTATTTGTTGTATCAACCAAGCACTCATTTTGTGAAACACACCAATACAACAACAACAACAAAATTACCTTTATAGAGTGCCTTTCATGTCGGGAGGATATCCCAAGGGGCTGGAATTCTTTCAGTCATTTCTATCTCATACCAATAACACAGTTTTAAGACTCCTAGAAATAGTGCAGATGAAACATCTTCCACACTACTTTTGTGATCTTTTTGGGCAACTTCAACCTCCACTTCACCCCTTCTTGCTCCAACTCTCCTGACTTCTTCACCCTTGCCTCCTCTCTCAACCTCTTCCTCCATTTTAACACCACCACCCACATCCATGATCATCCCCTTGACCTAATGATTATTCGACGCCTCAGCATTTCAGACATCACCACCATAGATAAAGCCATCTCAGACTATTACTTAATCTCTTTTAACTCCTCCAACCCAATCCCTGCCACCCAATCCACTTCCATCTCCTTCCGCCACTGGAAACAATTGCCCCAGTACCTCTCCGCTGTCCTTGACTCATCTGAACTCCCTCCCCTCTGGCCCTTTTCCCACAGTGACCTTACCTTTTCTCTAGAGGCTGTGGCTGGGAGCAACATTGGAAACCACCCCCCCCAACAAATTTCAGATCTATGGACAAGAGCAAATGCCATAAACCGCACGCCAAGCTGCAAACGAGCTGAATGATTATAACTGAGGAAAGTTTGCAAAAGTAGAAGGAAGTGAGAAACACAATGGTCAATCTCCTCAAGTTATTGACTTGATCTTCTTAGTGCTGATGATAAACACACCATTCCATCAGAGTCTGCCTTTGGCAATTCTATTATTGCTTGTCCTTCAGAAGAGGAGTTCCATGCTCAATAGAAATGGCATCAATAGCAAATAAAACAGCGTCTCCTTTGATGACATCTTACAGTTCTTTTTGCTGAAGATGGTGAAGATTATGAACAGTGTAGTGATATGCACATTTCCCTGAGGATAAACATCGCAATACAAAGATGACAGTCATTCTATTGTTAGGCTCACTCTGAGGAAGTTCTATAGCTCAATAATGATTGCATTAGAGGACAGCCTCTCAAGTTACATGTTTTACGCTGCAAAGTATGTGGCTCACATTGTCCAGGGTTGTATATGTTTCCCTTTACCCAAAACAGCACATATTTACAATTGCTTTGGGAGATACACATCTCTTATTACTTATTGCAGCATGTGCTTCATACTGCCACATTGGAGAACGTGCTTTACATTGCCCAGGGGAATACATGTTTCATACAATCCCATGTTTGGCATAGTTCTGGGAATATATCTTGCATATTACAATATTTCATATTATTATGTTTCATATTGCCCTATGAAGATCATGTCTCACTTTGTCCTGGGAAGAACACATTTCCAATTGTGCTGTGGAATACATTTCACTTTGCAGGCATTTCATATTATCTGTGAAATATATATTTCATGTTGCCTAGGTTGGGCACATGCTTCATATTATTCTATAAGGAATTTATTTCATATTGCTCTGAGGAGAGTGTTTTACACTGTCATCAACAACCACAACAACTTGCATTTATATAGTGCCCTTTATGCTGTGTAGCATCTCAAAATGCTGTGGAGCCCTGCAGCATATTGGTTAGAGCACTCACCTCACAAACGAGAGGATCTAGGTTCGATTCCCAAACAGGGCAAAACATTAGGCAAGCTTCCTAATTCCGATTGGGAAGAATTTCTGACCCAGTCTGCCTCTCCATGTACTGACGATGAGCCAGGCTGCCTTGACAGCTGCCCACAAACAGTCGTAGTGAAAAATGACCTTGAACTGCCAAGGTTTCGCCTAGGATGCTCTAACCACTGAACAGACTGGTGCATAACTTGAAAGTGACTTAAAGGTAATTGGGAAATACATAAACCTCAACTATTCATAGTTAATAGCAAAAAAATGGCACACACAAATTCTGATCCCTATCTTTGTATACAATGATTTCCATGAGCAGTACCTAATTCAAGTGTATGGTAATAGACTAGGATCTTGGAGTAATTACAGGATCACAAGATAAGTCTTCATGAAGAAGGTATATGGCCCATTTGATACCCATAATTTTTCAATAGTACCCACCCTACCATCTTCCAATCATAGCATCAAGCTTTATTTTTAAATGAGTCGAGTGTTCTGGCCATATCCACCCTTCCTGACAATCTGATCCAGACATTAAGTGCAACAACAAATCATCTTTATATGGCTCCTTTTATTTTGGGAGGGGGCATCCCAAGGTGCTAGACAGTCAAGGATTTGCACCTGAGCTGGGGTTGGAATCGAGGGGTGGAGGGCATGGGCATGGGGGTGGGAGGATGACCAAAGGCACAGTCAAAGAGGGTGGTCTTCAGACCTTCAACAGCAACAACTTTTGTGTAGAATCATATTTGAAGCCAAGCAGGATGAAGGTAATGGGGGGATGGAGCTTGGTCAAAGATGTAGGTTTAAGGTGGAAATTGATAACAGACAGAGAGGAGGTGAGATGGAGGGGTTGAGGGAGGGAGTTTGAGTAGTTAGGAGCATAGAATTGGAAAGTTCAACCACTGAGAGTAGGCTGGGGGTCACACAGTAAACCCAAGTTAGATGAACAAAGAAGTAGGAAGGAGATCAAAAAGTTAGGAAGGAACTAAGAGTGTGAAAAGATTTGAAGATGAGTGTGAGGAACTCCAAATCGATCTGCTGAGTGACCGGGAGCATGGCAAGGACCAGGGAGATGGAGAAATGAGTTTGTTGCAGGTGAGGATGTGGGCAATTGCGTTTTGGACGAATTGAAGTTTATGGATAATAATCCTTGCATTTGACACAGTGCCTTATCACGTCTTTGAGACATCTCAAGTGCTTCATAGAATATACTGTAATGTGAATTGACTGTATATTTTGTGGGCGAAATGTTAGAGCTAGGGAGACCAGCAAAGTGTGCACTGGAAAAATCCAGCAGGGATGTGACAAAGCTGTGGATAAGGTCCGTCAGCAATTCCCTTTGCAATTCTCAATAAATGTCCTCTTGTTCTACTCTCTTGGTGCATCATGTATTGTTCTGGGTTTACTTTTTAATTTAACAACAACAACAAGATTACATTTGTATAGCGCCTTTCACGTCGGGAGGACGTCCCAAGGCGCTGGACAGAGTATAGCATTTCAGACCCAAGCTGGGGTCGGAGGGGGAGAAGGGAGGGGAGGGGAAGGGGGGTGGCCGATGGCATGATTGAAGAGGAGGGTCTTCAGCTAAGGAGGCTAAGGAGGGGGCGAGGTGGAATGACTGGGGGATGGAATTCCAGAGGTTGGGGGCAGAGTGGCTGAAGGCTCTCCCACCAATGGTGGGGCTAGTGGGTAGGGGGACGTGGAGCAGGCCAGAGCCGGCTGAGCGGAGGGAACGGGCGGGTTGGTGGGGGTTTAGGAGGTCACAGAGGTAGGTTCGGGCGAGGCCATGGAGGGCTTTGTAGGTGAGGACCAGGATCTTGAACTGGATCGTCTGAAGGATAGGGAGTCAATGGAGTCGGGTGAGAGTGGGGGAGATGGGGTCATGGAGTTTGGTGCAGGAGAGGACACGGGCTGCAGAGTTCTGGATTACCTGCAGCCTGTGGAGGGAGGAGTTGGGTTGGCCGACAAGCAGGGCATTTGCATAGTCGAGCCGGGAGGTGATGAAGGCATGAACAAGAGTTTCAGCGGCCTGAGGGCTGAGGTGGTGGCAGAGTCGGGCGATGTTACGGAGGTGAGGGAAGGCAGAGTGGGTCACGGCTTGGATGTGGTTAAGAAAAGACAGTTGAGGGTCGAACAAGATACCTAGGTTCCTGACTGGTTTGGTGAGTTGAAGTGTGCAACCATGGAGGTTGATGCTGCCAGAGCCTAAGGTGCTGAGGCGCTGGCGGGAGCCAATTAGGAGGGCCTCAGTCTTGTTCACATTCAACTGTAGGAAATTTGCCCTCATCCAGGACTTGATGTCAGCAGCAGTGGTCCTGGAGTTGAGGGTGGAGGCAGAAAGATAGAGTTGGGTGTCATCCGCATACATATGGAAGTTGACCCCATGTCTGCGGATGATGTCACCAAGGGGGAGCATGTAGATATTAAAGAGGAGAGGGCCAAGGACTGAGCCCTGGGGGACGCCAGATGTGACAGTGCGGGCAGATCTGTAAAGATTGAGTAAAGTGGAGAGGCAGTGTATGAGGATGGAGTAGTCGACAGTGTTGCAGGCGGCAGAGAGATCGAGGAGGACAAGGAGGCAGAGGGAGCCCTCATCGCAGATGTTCAGAATGTCATTAATGACTTTGACCAGGGCTGTTTCCGTGCTGTGGGCAGCGCGGAAGCCGGATTGGAAGGGTTCAGAGAGAATGGCGAGAAAGAAAGGAGTGGAGCTGGGACGCGACAACTCATTCCAGGACCTTGGAGAGGACTGGGAGGTTAGAGATGGGGCAGTAGCTGGAGAGGAGGGACAGATCCAGGGAAGGTTTTTTCAAGACGGGAGTGATTACGTCTGTTTTTAGAGGGGTGGGAAACTGAACTGGTGGACAAGGAGAGGTTGATGATATTGGACAGGAGAGGGGCCAGAAGGTGGAGTTGGGAGATGAGGAGAGAGGTGGGGATGGAATCAAGGGAGCAGGTGGTGGGTTTGAGTTTGCGGACAGTCGTGGTGAGGGAGGAGGGAGAGATAGGATCGAAGGAGTATAGGCGGGATGGGTGGGGCATGAGGGAGAGGTGATGTGGGGGAGGCTGTGGACAGGGCTGAGGTGGCTGAACGTATCCCCTCAATTTTAGATTCGAGGAAGTCCAGCATCTCCTCACAGTTGGAATTTGAAGAGAGGTTGGGTGAGGCATGGACGGAGGAGATGGTTTGTGGTGGAAAAGAGAAGGGTTTAATCCCATTTAATACGGTACATACCTCTGAGATGTTGGCTTTCAAGACTGAAGAGCCCTAGCTTGTTAACCATTGTTCATAGCTGATTCCTCTAACTCTGGAGATGATCCTCATTGCTCTGCTCTGCACTGCCTGGGCAGCCCACTTGTTGCGACAACCAGAATTCTATACAGTAATCTAGGTGTGGTCTCACCAGTTACTATATCACTTAAGAATGATGATGAAAGGGTTCTTACATTCAACTCTATTCCAATGAACTGGTGCAAATGAAACGTCAGTGACGGCCTCGTGGAAAGAAACATTTCCTTCAATACATTGTGAACTCTCTAGTTTAGTGAATTTGCTCAAAGCTAATTAAACTACACACCAGCTGTTAAAGCAAGGATTAGCAAATCCCTGTGGGGTAAACTTCAAATAGCACAGGATTTCCCTGCAAACCTTGACCACAGTTGTTGTAAATACACTCATGAAGGTTCCTGCATCCAACAATTGGAAAATATATATAAACTAGAGCCAGAGACAACTGTAACAAGGACAGATAACTCATAGATTTGACCTTGATGGTTGAGAGGAACACTTGAAGGAATTGCAATGACGCAGGAAAAATGGTTAAAAATTGTGATGTGACATTGTTGAAAACTGTGGCCAAGGCCAGTTGGTAATTATTGACTGGCCACAGGTGTAAACTTCTGTTTGTGGACCTAGACTACTTCCTTGTAATGGAGTTGCTCTGTACAATCTTGAAGATATCATGCAAAACAACATGCATTCTCTTCAGTGCGTATATAGCAGAATCAGATATTTGAGATTTTGTATTATGTACAGATTTGTTAATACATCAAATATGTGGGTGTGTAATTATGCTCGGACCATCTCGAACTATCACTTCATCTCCCTTAACTCCTCAATCCCTCTTCCCACCACCACCCAACCCACCTCTATCTCTTACCACCCCTGAAAAAAAAATCTCCATCCCCCTCCCACTCCGCTGCCTTGGAGTCATCGCCCTTCATGAACTCTTCCAATTGGGTTTCCGTGCCGCCCACAGCACAGAAACGGCTTTGGTCAAAATGACAAATGACATTTTGTCCATCTGTGACTAGGGCTCCCTCTGCCTCCTCGTCCTCCTTGACCTCTCTGCTGCCTTCGACACAGTTGACCACTCTATCCTCCTCCACCACCTCTCCTTTCACTTCAACCTTCATGGTTCTGTCCTTGAATGGTTCAGATACTACCTCCATAGGCTGCAGATCATCCAGAACTCTACATCCCATGTCCTCTCCCACACCAGGCTCCACGTTTTGTTATTGCTGTATGCACATGAAAAATTAGACAATTGTTGGTGACATTAAGTGCCTGCACAACAACTGAGATGATACTTTCTGTGGAAAATGATGGAGGGCACAAATCTAAATTTAATTCTAATTATAAAACAAAAAAAGTAAATGATTAAGTGTAATCATGATGTGGGCTTTGAGAGGTAGTTTGAATGAGCAGTTAAATTGAGTTCCCATTTGCCACATTAGGGGTATCATGGCACTATTCAAAAAGAGAAGGGAGTTGCTTCTGGTGTCCTGACCAAATATCCCCAAAATCAAATTGGTCATACACTTCATGGCCATTTGTGGGACACTGCTTTGCACAAATTGGCTGCCATAGTTCATTACAAAATACACAGTCTCTACACTTTACAAGTGACTTGCTTTGAGATGTCCTCCCAACATGAAAGGCATTAAATCAAATGTAAATTATGTTAAATAATTTTTTTTAATTCTGAAAAGTGAAAAGATAAGCATAAAATGATGTCTCAAATCAGTGTCTTATGTAATATATACTGAGGTTAGCTGTGGAAAGATATATGAATAATGCTACTCAAAGACAAAACAGATGTTCATCATCCATTCTGCAGAATCATGCTCTAACAATAAAAAAAACCTTTGTGAATAGACTCTTTTGTTAATGCAAACTTTAAACACTATTTTCCTTGAATGGATTCCAGCATTAATGGAAGCAATTATTGACTTTATTTGTCAGCCAACAAAATGCATTTGAAATAACCTGTGCGCTCAGTCTCAAACATGGAAGGCTATTTCCATATTTTAGTCAATTTTCACAACACACTGTTCACTTGCTTTTTGTGGGCAACATTCTTAAGGGAGAGATGAATACCACATTAATAGAAAACTAAAAGGCACAACTGCTGCCAAAACACAAGAACACCATGGAATAATGAAAGGCTATGTGAAAGAAGCAGTTAGTGTTCCACTTCTCTTTGTTTTCTCATCAAATTACTGGGAGACCTATATTTTGGGCAATCATTGCATTCTTCAATGACAAGGTATTTATTGAAGGATAAGCATAGGCTATAGAAATCATAGAAATTTAGAAAAGGAACAAGGAGCCATTCAGCCTGTCCAGACTTTTCTACCATTTTGCGAGGTCACAGCTAATTTTTCAATTCTACTTCCAGTGTTTTTTTTACCACATCCCTTAATTGTGCATATCCCTTATGTGTCAGCCTGGCTCAGTTGGTAGCATTCTAGTCTATGAGTCAAAAGGTTGTGGGTTCACACCCCAAAAAGGGATATTCAGATTGAAGTCTAGGCTGACTCTATTGTTGTAGATGCTGTCCTTTGTTTGAGATGTTAAACCAAGGTCCCGGTCAGCTATTGGTATTGTTTTTTTAAACAATGCTCTGTTTACCAAGCAGTAAGTAACCCGGTTGGCAAATCGTTTCTCTGGGGCTAATAATCGCTTAAAAAATTTGGTCATTCAATCGTGATTACTTTGGGACACTGCTGTGTGCAATTGGCTGCCGGGTTTCGCCCACAAATATGCAGTCAATTCACTTTACCGTATATTCTGTGAAGGACTTTGAGACGCCTCAAAGACATGAAAAGCCGCTATATCAAATGCAAGGATTATTATTATTATCAACTTTCTGAAAATCTGAGCACATAACATTTGTGGCCTGAGTTTGGCACATATTGCTTGCTAGCAATACTTTGTGAAGAAGTAAAACATTAGCTTGGACTGAACACCTAGAGTTGGTTCTTTTGAACATGGGATCCTGCTTACATTCATTGCGGTGGTCCTGTTGCTTAAGGTTGCTGTCCTTGTTTGGCTTTAGATATGGTATTGATGTATGGTTTATGTTACTGTGTTTGCTTCTCCTGCTGGGAGGTGGTCTGGGAGAGCTTGTGCTGAGTGTATTGCTAGGTAAATGACACCGTTAACCTGATATCTCCTCAGTTCCAGGACAGATGCTGAATTTTGATTGACAAATAAATATTTCACTTACATGGTTATTGTGGAGAAGGTTACATTGCAGCATGAAACTGACACATGTTTACACAAGTCAAAAGTATGCTTCACAAATCCATAAAGTACAAAAATAAAACTCCAATAACTTAAACTTCAAACAAAACTGGTTTATTTATTTGGTGGAGATTAACATGAGATTAGACATGAGAAAAACATGAGCTGCAAGAGTGCTTTGATGGAATTTATTGCTCAGATTATCCTCTTTTAGTGAAAACAGTGGTTGTACAAGTTTTGTTTATAAAAAGTATAGGTTACATGATGTAATTGAATTTGCAAAATACTTTGAGAGTTATACAATGGGATTTCTTATGATTTTCAGTACATTAGCTGGCTCTGTTTACAGATGAGGATGGGATCTTCCCCATGGAGGTTCGATGGTGTTTGGCTTTGTGTGTCGTGTTGTCCCTGTGAGTGTTCAGGCTGTTAGTGAAGGACTGAGACCATTCTGTGTAGTGACTTGTCTCAGACTCCTATGGTTGTATGTGTGGCTGGGGTGGGAGGGTGGTGAGGAGGGCTGTTTGCCATAAGAAAAGGGGCCCACACCTCCTGCTGTTATGCGTAGGATTGTTAAAATGGAAAAAGCTGCCACTATTCTGCTGATTCTTTCCAAAATGATTCAGATTCTTTCAATATTACATAAGGCGCCAGTCTAGAGAAGTGCTCAAAAATAGAGCAAGTTGGTGAGAAATAGTATAACTGTTCAGACAGAGAGTGACTGCAATAAAGATGGTTTTCTTGCTGGACCACATAGATGCAATGGACTTTGTGGTACTTTCTCAAACTACCATTAATACAGTAGGTTCTTTATTCAAGTAAATAAATTACAAAGCAATTAAACAGCTACCAACAAATTCTAATATCTGACCACCATAGGCACCAAATCCTATTAGGTTTTCGGTTGTGTTTCACGAATCTGCTTTTACATTCATGGGTCAAAAGTCTGCTGAACCTCACTATCGAGACTCACACACAAGTACCAGGCATTACACACACTGACAAACTTCCCGTTGCTTGTCTACCTAGGACCACCTTACCCATTAGGATTGTGAATTGCAGGGTTAACAGGATCCAAGTGGGACGTATCCATGCACCCAGACACTGGTCTATCCCTCCAATCATCCAGGGTGACTGGTCTGTCATCAACAGTGCTTTGAAGTGCTGGAGCAGATCAATTTGATTCCAAAACTTGCTTTCCAGTCACTTTTCCTTGGAGCTAGCTAGCTCCAAGAAGATTCCACTTATCTCTCCCTGCCCAAAGAGGATTGTATGTTGTTAGACATTTCATAAACTCAAGTCTGAACTCTTACTAGGTGGATTCCAGGTACAAGTCCCCTATTTTAAGCTTCTTGGTGAGTAGCAGAACTCAACAATAACAACAACAAAATTACATTTCTAAAGCGCCTTTCACATCAGGAGGACATCCCAAGGCGCTGGACAATCAGTGTTTCGGACCTGAGCTGGGGGTCGGGTTCAGGGAGGGTAGGGAAGGAGGGTGATCGAAGAGGAGGGTCTCCACAACTCGGATACACATTAAACAGTGGCCCCACAAATTGGAATTGCTTAACTCTGCACACCACTTAATGTGGACCCTAGCCCTGGATAGATAGTAATATTAATCCTTGAACTTTACATTTGATATTGTACTTTTCACATCAGAAGGATGTCTCAAATGCTTAATTGTGGTGGATGGACCTATACAGGGCAACTTGTGAAATATAAGCCATCTTGATGTTCCAGAGATCCAAATCCAATTCCATATATCAGATTTACTCAACACAAACTGCTTAAACGAGATCTGAACTCAATTGATCTGGCAATCCATACCAAGAACTGATTTGCCTTGGCTATTGCTGTTTCACACTGTTTTGACATAGTGAGCAATATGTCAAGCGACATTCGTAGATTTGTAAGATCTCTGCTGCTTCTCTGATTCCACTGATTCCCCCCAACTTGGTGTCATCTACATGTTTAATTACTTTGTGGATGAACATCTGAAACTTTCCACAGCAAGAACACCTGAATCTGAACAAAAACCACAAAGAAGGAAGAAGAAAATATCAGGGAAATGAAAATTAAAACATACACTTGTTATGAGAAAGAACAATGGTTCTATAAGGAATGTCTAAATCTGCATTGCGATGATCACAAATGTCTTTGAAAAAATATCCTGAGACTGCACTATTTTAATCAATATGACAAGATGTCTGTGAGGAATATGCTTACTTTTCAATACATTACACTCAAGTGGAAGCACAACGTTCAGCAACATGTACAAAGGATTTCCTGAAAATTTGGAACAGTGTGAATCGTAAAAATTCCTACTGGATGTTATGTGATGAATATTCTACACATTGCAGTTATTTGGGAATACACAAATGTGAGACGTGCTCTAAAAATTCATTCATTGTGCCCAAAAGGGAGAATAGGAACTCCCACCAATCTGCAGAATACCCTTCCAACGATAACCACGTAGCATTACATTTATTGTTAAATTATCATTTAAAGTGAATTTGTCCTATAGATATGCTCATCTGATAATTAAGGGGTTATTCTGTACAAGTCTAACAAATATTTTTCATTTGATGTTGCAACAACAACTTGTACAGTGTACAATGTTACAATGTACAATTGATGTCTAGTGTTTGTATAGTGAAAAATATTGCTGCTATATGTTTTAAGAACCTGGGGGTTAAAATTCTACCATTTTATTTATGGAGCATTTCATAATGTAGAATCCTTGCATTTGATATGCAAGAAGTGATCCGGGATGCTGCCCCATGTGAAAGGGGCTATATAAATGCAAGTTGTCGTTGTTGATATAGCGCCTTTCAAGTTGGGAAGAGGTCTCACCCACTTCAGAGGATTCGCTGTAAAGTATAATGACTGTGTATTTTATTGGTGACTGTCACAGTCACTTTGCGCAAAGTCCCACAAACAACCATGAAGTGAATGACCAATTTTATCTAGGGATTGTTGGCCAGGACTCTGGAAGAAACTCCCCTCTCTTTTTGAAATGTGCCATGCAATGTTTAACATTCACCTGTTTGGCAGACAGGACCTCATTTAAACGTTGCATTCAAAGGATTGCTCGTCTGACAATCCAATGCTCCCCAGTGACTATTGGAGTGTCAGTCTAGACTATGAGCTGAAAATCCTGATGTAGGGCTTCCACTCCTGAACTCTTTCTTCGACATCCGGTCCCACTCCATATCTCTCACTGTTTCGCTCAGTAGGTGTATAATAACAATATAATAATAATATTTTCATTTGATATAGCACCTTATCACGTCATTGAGATGTCTCAAGACGCTTCACATAATATACTGTAAAGTTGATTGACTGTCTATTTTGTGGACGAAAGGGTCAGCTGATTACGCACAGCAGAGTCCCACAAACAATTGTGGATTTAATTTGTATTAAATGACTGAGCTGTTTGGATCTGTAACCAGATTTCACACTCAGATCAGAGTAAAAACACTATGGTATCTTAATGCTTCAACAATGTAACTGTTTGGCATTGTGCCTGTCACATCAAGTGTTTGCTCCAGGGAATCTCCTGTGCAGCATGTTAGGGTTGAGCAACCAGCTTGGAACAAAGATTGGATCAGAGTTGATGTCTTGTGAGTTTGTGATATAATGGGGATTCTCAAGAGAAAAAGCTGCTTATGTGGTAAATGCTTTTGCCCCAAACGCACAGTGTTTGTTCTCCTAAAGAATATTTTAAACATTAGCTGTTTCCTTTGATTAAATGCATTCAATGCATGGAGTTGAGCCGTCTCACATTTTATGCTCGACCCTAACAAAGTGAACTGGTTGAATCAACCTGCAACAAATACATTTTTCGTTCTTAAAAGTCTTCTCCCTAAAACACAAACACATTATCGATGTCTGGCAACAGCAAAAAGGAATATTAGACTCTGTTTTGCACCACACAGCAACTGCATTGATTAAGTTGAAATACCATTTTTCTAAAGATACATTGTAATGCTTTGTTGAATACATCCTTATCCAGACATATTTGCATTGAGGAAGGAGTGATTTTTGAACATTGCGATTCCTGCTTCTTTGTTTAAGGATTTGACTAAACAGATTTCATATCTGAGGTTTCTGTCAAATAAAACATCGATAGATTACTTTGTAAATAACTCATCATTCAATGTTTTGTTGTATGTATTTATCAACTGGTCTTCTGCTAGATTTTAACAATTTAATTCCCTTTCTAGGGAGCTTTTTAACTGTTAAGAGAATTCAATATATCCATTCACATGTATACAGTAGGGAGAATTTATTTCTACTGGTCATGAGTTGGTAACTAGAGGACATCAATTTAAAATAATTAGCAAAGGGGAGATTGGGAGCATTGACCTGGTAACAGTGGAGGTACCACTTTGAATTAATATTGATTTAATTTCCTTAAAACATACCTGTTTCTTCTTGATCTTCAACCACCTACACCCCACCTTTCCATACGCCACACCTCACCACCCCACCCACGTGTCAGCAAAATGCAAGATATCACCGATTTACTATAGAGTGAAGTGCCTGTGTATCTTGTTGGTGAACATGGGAGCCAATTTGCACACAGGAATGTCCCACAAACAGTCATGAATGAATAACCAATTTTATCTGGAGAACTGTCGGCCAGGATACAGGGGGAAAATCCTTTCTCTTATCGAAGAGTGCCATGAGATTTTGTAATTAACTGAACAGAAGTCAGTTATCAATCTCTGCCATAATCCTAAGGAAAAAGAGATTAAATCTAACACTCCCTCAAACAATGTTCTGCTCAAACTGAAAGTCATAATAGTATTAGACTGGCTGACCTCAGATGACCTGGAAGATGTGCATTATAGCTTGTGTAAGATCAATCCTTTGATCCCACATCATAGTATGAAAAGGTGAAAGTCCTTTTGTTCCTTTAGTTGTCCTAAACTAGCCTTTATACTAAATAATAATAGTAATCACAGCATGACATATAGTGCATATTAAGTCACAACATCTTAAAATGTTTAACATATATTTGGAGTCCTTTAGCTCAGTGGTTAGACCACTCGCCTCGCAAGCCAGAGACCTGGGTTGATTCCAGGCAGGGTGAAATATTGGGCCAGTTCCCTGCCTCCAGATACCTCTGCTTACCTAGCAGAGTAGGAACCTGGTTGTTAGTTGACTGGCAGATCGCTTTTCTGGGGGGAATAATTCCTTAAAAAAAATTGGTCACTCAATCTCTGACGGTTTGTGGGACTGTGCAATTAGCTGCTGCTTTTCGCCCATAAAGTTTACAGTCAATTCACTTTACAGTATATTCTGTGAAGTGCTTTGAAATGTCTCAAAGACGTGATAAGGCGCTATATCAAATGCAAGTATTATTAATATTATTATTATTAATTGCTCCAAGTTGCTGTGACAAAATTTATGACAAAATGTAACATGCAGGAGACAAGGTCACACAGCAAGGTCACAGAAACAGCCATTTGATGGAATGACCAATTTTATCTAGAGGATTGTTGGCTAGGACAACAAGAAAAACTCTCTTCTCTTTTCAAAAAGTGCCATGTGACCGTTAATGTCCATTTGAATAAGCAGACAGGCTCTTAGTTTAACTGCTTATTGGAAAGATGACCCTCTGACAATGCAGCACTTCTCACTGGACTATCAGCCTGGATAATAACCTGAAAGTCTCAACATAGGGCTTGAACTCACAACCTTCTGATCCAGAGGTGAGAGTTCTATCAATTAAACTAAGCTGACACCATTATTGAGATCATCCTATGATGGATTTCTTTGCTTTGGTTCAAACATCAGCTTTGCCCGATTTTATATCACTATCCCCCCCGAAATATCTAGCAGGTCATGGTTCAGAAATTATTTCTGGTTGGTGGTGTTTCAGAAAATTGTATTCTTTTGACAGCTGCCCACGATTTGGCCACGAAAGTCAGTTATTACATCAAAGTTGACTAAAGCACACTAAGGTACCCAAAGATTGAATGTGTGGTGGGTAACGGGAAATCACAATGATACAGTCTATGATGTTCTCAGAAGATTGTGGTTAATGTGTGAATAAAGGTTTAATCTACATTAGGACTGTACTATGCCGACTTAAATGCAAATACTTGATATAAATACTGTATAGAAAAAATTCCATTCTTCTGCACTGAGTTAAATCATCTTAATAAACACAAATAGTTACTTCGAAAGGGGCCGATCAATCTTAGTTTTATGATTTTGTTGTGTCCAAGGTTTAGAGCTGCAATATCAATCCATGCTACCAGTGTTGCCTGGCCTTTACATAACCTTGAATACATATTTTAAAGAGATTCAATGAGTAGATATGAACACTCAATTTCTATGCCACTCTCAGGTGATTTCCCTATTCACACAGTAAAATTTCTAACAAGTATAGAATCTTGATAGATGTGGTAGCAAGTTATTCTAATGTGATCCTTTCCAATGTATTTGAGAAAAGCTCCACAGAAAAGTGGCCATTTTCAGCACATATAGCTCCAGATTATGAAAAAACAATTTAGAACAGGAAACCGAATGGTATTTAAATAAGTAAAAATTGCTGTTAATAGATTAAATTAAATAATAAATTGCTCCTTTGAAAAGCAGTGTTTTTTTAAATATAACTTTAGAGTGTTTAATTCGTTTCCATTTTTTCTCCCCGCTGACAATAGCCTCTGTCCTCCTGGTCTAGCCTCCTCATGCTTGGGTGAGCAACCATGTGGCTATTGTTCTGATGTTCAATGAGCACCTGTTTGCTTCAAGCCACCAACCTACCTGCTTCACAGTCGGGAATTGGGTTTTCAGTGTATCTGCCCCCAATCTCCATCCTGGAGCTCCTTCAACTTGCCCCTTCCCTCACCTCCTTCAGGGTCTGCCTCAAAGCCTTCCTTTTTGACAATACCTTCGGTCAGACAAGCACAGACAGAGTTTCGGACCCGAGCTGGGTCAGGGAGGGTGGAGGGCAGGGGGTGAAGCAGGAAGATCGAAAGCACGGTCAAAGAGGAGGGTCTTGAGATGAGTCTTGAAGGTGGCAAGGAAGGAGGTGAGGCGGAGGGACTGCGGGATGAAGTTCCAGAGGGTGGGGGCAGAGTGGCAGAAGATCTACCCGCCAATAGTGGGGTGAGAGAGGCGGGGGACTTGAAGCAGGCTGGAGCCCACTGAGCAGAGGGAGAGAGCAGGAAGGTAGAGGATTAGGAGGTCGCAGAGGTAGGAGGGAGCAAGGTCATTGGAAGGCTTTGAAGGTGAGGACCTTGAACTGTATCCTCTGTGTGATGGGAAGCCAGTGGAGTCGGGCAAAGATGTGGGTGATTGGGTCATGGAGCCTCGTGTGGGAGAGGACATGGGCTGCAATGTTCTGGATGATCTGCAGCCTGTGGAAGGAGAAGTTTGGGAGGCCAACAAGCAATCAGTTTGCATAGTCAAGCCTCGATGTAATGAAAGTGTGTATGAGGGTTTCGGGGGGCCTGCGGTGTGAGCCAGTGGTGGAGCCGAGTGATGTTGCGGAAGTGGGGGAAGGCAGAGCGGGTCATGGCGGAGATGTGTGTGGGATAGAATGGATAGTTGAGGGTCAAACAAGATGCCAAGACTCTGGACTGGCTTAGTAAGGTGGAGTGTGCAACCATGGATGGTGATGCTGTCAGTGCCTGAGATGAGGAGGCGCTGATGGGAGCCAATCAGGAGAGTTTCGGTCTTGTTGACGTTCAACTAAAGAACAACAACAACAACAAGATTCCATTTATTGAGCGCCTTTCACGTCGGGAAGACGTCCCAAGGCGCTGTACAGTTGGGTCAGGACCCGAGCATTGGGGAAATGGTCAGGGTGAGGGGAGGGAAGGGAGGGAGCGAGGAGGGGGTAGAGAGTCGAGAGGGGAGCTGAAGACACGGTCAAAGAGAAAGGTCTTGAGACCGGCCTTGAAGGAGGAAAGGGAGGAGGCGGCGAAGGCACTGGGGAATAGAGTTCCAGAGCCTCGGAGCTGAGAGGCTGAAGGCCCGGCCACCGATGGTAGGGCGGTTGGGGCGGGGGATGTGGAGCAGACCGGAGCCAGAGGAACGGAGGGTACGGGCAGGTAGGTAGGGGGATAGTAGCTCTCAGCTAGGACTTGACTATGGGAACTCTCTCCTCGCCGGCCTTCCCGGCACCTCCCTCCACAAGCTGCAGGTCATTCAGAACTCTGCAGCTCGTGTACTGTCCCGCACCAGGCTTCGGGAACACATCACTCCCACCCTCGCTCGCCTCCACTGGCTCCCCATCCCCCAGAGGATCGAATTCAAGATCCTCATCCTCACCTACAAGGCCATTCACGGCCTTGCTCCCTCCTACCTCTCTGACCTACTATCCCCCTACCTACCTGCCCGTATCCTCCGTTCCTCTGGCTCTGGTCTGCTCCACATCCCCCGCCCCAACCACCCTACCTCTCAGACCCTAGGTTCTGGAACTCTATCGCCCAGTGCCTTCGCCTTGCTTCCTCCCTTTCCTCCTTCAAGGCCGGTCTCAAGACCTTTCTCTTTGACCGTGCCTTCAGCTCCCCTCTCGACTCTCTACCCACTCCTCGCTCCCTCCCTTCCCTCCCCTCACCCTGATCATTTCCCCCCTCCTCGCTCCCTCCCTTCCCTCCCCTCACCATTTCCCCCCTCCTCGTTCCCTCCCTTCCCTCCCCTCACCCTGATCATTTCCCCCCTCCTCGCTCCCTCCCTTCCCTCCCCTCACCATTTCCCCCCTCCTCGCTCCCTCCCTTCCCTCCCCTCACCATTTCCCCCCTCCTCGTTCCCTCCCTTCCCTCCCCTCACCCTGACCATTTCCCCCCTGCTCGGGTCCTGACCCAACTGTACAGCGCCTTGGGACGTCCTCCCGACGTGAAAGGCGCTCTATAAATGAAATCTTGTTGTTGTTGTTGTTGATGTCTGACAGACATTCTTTCTGAACAGCAGTGGTCCTGGAGTTAAGGATGGAGGCAGAGAGGTAGAGTTGGATGTTATCCGCAAACATGGGAATTTGACTCCATATCTGCGGATGATATCACCAAGAGGGACCATACAGACATTGAAGAAGAGGGGACCAAGGACAGAGCCCTGAGGAACGCCACACGAGACGGTATGGAGGCTAGAGGAGAAGCCGTTTGTGGAGATGAAGTGAAGGCGGTGTAAGAGGTATAGTCTGAACCAATCAAGGGCAGAGCCCTGAAGGTTGAAGTGAGAGGAGAGCTGGTGGATGAGGATAGAGTGGTCGACGGTGTCGAAGGCAGCAGAGAGGTCAAGGAGGATAAGTAGGCAGAGGGAGCCCTGGTCACAGATGGACAGAATGTCATTTGTCACTTTGACCAGGGCTGTATCTGTGCTTTGGGTGGCACGGAAACCCGATTGGAAGGGTTCATGAAGGGAGTGGCGGAGAGGAAGGAGCAGGGCTCAAAAGCAACAACTCGTTCCAGGATCTTGGAGGGGAAAGGGAGGTTGGAGATGGGGCGGTAGTTTGGGAGTAGAGATGGGTCCAGGGAAGGACCCATCTCTACTTTTTTTGTAACTTTAAAAGTTAACATTGCACAAAAATTGTGGAAAATTATTTGATTCAGTCTTAATTCTGGAAGCCATTTTTCCCCTCAGTTCTTTGGAAAGAACTAGTTTAGAAATTAAGACTGATTTCAAGAATTTTCCACAATGCAGTGTGATCTTCAATTTGAAAACAAATTGATCCACAGGCTAAGACTAGATGAAACATTGTGTATCTGCTGAGCAGGCTGTAGGAATGAACCACCTTCCAGAGTTGAAGGGATATTCTGCTCCTAACCATTCGGTAAATACAGTACTGGGCAAACACGGCAGCAAATTCTGCACCTGATGATAAAATCATATTATACAGCACAAACTTTCCCCCACCCCCATAATGTGTTGCAAAACTCCTTTCTATAGCCAGTTATGACATTTGCAATTGATGACACTTGCTGAGTAAGTAAGTTAGTGGGAAGTTTTACTTTCCCCTTGAATATGTTTCTTCTTTCACATCAGCACGCACGTTTTGACAGGCAGGTCAGAACACTGATGTGAAATAATTAAGAAGAAAAATACCCAACTTTCAGGGAAATTAAGCTACCTTCAAACAGCCTATATAATTGTTGTTTATGAAAGTGGTTAAAAAAGTCCATTCAGTATTTTCTTGAGTCGCCTCAGGCAGGTGTTTCTTAAAACGTATAGTTCCTCCCCCCACCTTTGATTTGAATGAACTTAAAAAGAATACAGCAAACACCACAACATTTGTCACAACATTGAATGTTATTCCTCAGAGGCACTGCCAGTGAACAAACCAGCAAGCTTACATAGACTCCTGTCTGACGTCTCACTTGTTATTTATTATGCCTGTTAAATTAAGCAGCTTCCTACTGTTTCCGAGGGGAATTGGCCAAATCACTTTAGAAACAGCACTGTCAACTATGGGCCTGCCATTCCTGTGTTCACTCATTTTAGCAAAAATGTGGATGTGTGTAAATAAGTACATAATGTCAGGATAGAATGATGAATTGTCCAACTGTAGCACTATCATCAATATTCTACCCCTGTTAAAATCTTTAGCTTAAAGGGAGGGATAAGGCTAATTTAGCTCCTCAAGCTTTTTAAAAGCTTAAAGGACATTTTTCAGCATCTGCTTACGTTAAGTTTCGTGGCCTTTTTTTAAAAAAAAGCAGCACTTTGTTTCCACAAATAAGTGTTACTTTTCACAAAAATGGGTTCACCGTTGTAATTGCTGACGTATGTTTATGGGGAAGTGGTTTCCTTTTTGTTTTACGCTTCCTTTGACTGATAGGTTTTGTGCTTTACAAGAATATCCAGTTATGGTTGTTTGTTGCAGAATAATTTAACAAGACAGAATTGATTATTTTCAGTACTTATCCAGCCCAATCTGCAGTGAGATGAGCGGAGGGAATTTATCCACAATTAAATTGAATTCAGTCCTTATCTTTGTTAGAAGATTCTTACAGTATTTTCCACTGTCTGAACGACACTTCACAGTAAGTCATGATCTAAAACCTAACTTTGACAAAGTCTAAGTCATTTTTAACCATCATTCTCATTGATTATAAAGATATAAAGAACCATCCACTTCTATTTAAATCCTTGTGAAATAAACCGTTCCTTTCTTACAGCAGTTCACTATTTTTATATCATGCAAAGAATCTTCAAAATTATATCTTTAGTATATTTACACTGAATTGTGCCTTTCATACAGAAAGCAGGAAACTGTTAGTTTGATAATTTTTTTCATTGTGTTCAAACTTTCATTTTGCTATTAAACTAAGGATATGTATCAGTAGAAAATTCCTGGTGGAATGTGTATTCAGGAACAAGCTTGTACATGCCTCCTTTGGAAATCATCCTGCTAGCTAGAAAGCTTATGCAAATTTGATTTTGTTTTGAGTCCTTCAGTTCCTGAGCTCACTTGTTGGGATTTTCTGAAACTGAGACCTAAATACTGACATTGCCTTGAGTGCAATTTGTGTAGCTTATTTAGGTGCAGACAACTGTACTGTGAGCACTAAGAAAAAAATAGGTGTTTAACTTAAACACCTAATATCCTATACAGTACCTTGCCTTATTACTGAGTCACAGAGCAGTCAGGCAGAACCAAATGTGCACGCATAGATATGTTTCCAAAGTCGAGGTTTATTCACACAGGAAGAAAATTCCAGTGCCCCCAAGTGTGTGCCATGCACTTAACACTTCTAACAGATCCCAGGTTTACAAGGCTTCACCACTCAATGCCTCTCTCTGCCTGCACTTAGCTCAGGCCCACAGTACTCACAGTTCATTCCTTACAGCCAGGACTTCACCCACCCATGTCGAGAGCCACAGGCTTCCTGTGTCCTGTTCCTCAGGGCAGCAGAACTGTGTGGCACAAACCCCTCATACTCTCCAATATAAACCAAAGTGCACTGCCTTAGCATAACTTTTTATTGGGATGCTCTTTACTTGTTAATACATTTTCTAACCTTTGGTGGTCTTCCACACTGCCCATACCCAGAGTCGGTTACATGATTCTGGTGTAACATGCAGGAGCTGCAGGTTGGTGGAGCAGAGCAGCCAGCACTGTCTCCAGAACTTTGCAGCCTATGTCCTCTCCTGTATCAGGCTCTGTGACCCTATCACCCGCATCCTCCCCCAACTCCACTAGCTTCCCATCACACAGAGGATCCAATTCAAGATCCTGATCCTCACCTTCAAAGACCTCCATGGCCTTGTTCCCCCCTACCTCTGTGACTTCCTAACCCCTACCAACCTGTCAGCTCCCTCCGCTCAGCGGGCTCCGGCCTGCTTTGCGTTCCCTGCCTCGCCCAGCCAACCATTGGCAGGTGGGCCTATCTGCCCCCACCCTCTGGAACTCCATCCCCCAATCCCTCCGCCTCAAATTCAATTTGTTGTTGTTGGTGGTGGTCCGTGTGCAAGAAGCATGAGGATTGCATTCCTGCTGTTAGTTTCTAGGGGACAAATGGTGAGATCCAAATAGGCAATTCAGGCCCACAGTCTCAGAATTTTCTGAGGAGTTGGGCAAGAGAGGGAGCTGATGAGCTCAGGCTCCAGCAATAACATGACCTGGAATGCAAAAGCAACACCCTCTCACTATGGTAAAGCCCAAAAAGTCCCCACCTGAAGGACTATTTGAGAGCACAAGGTCAATCCGAATGCAGAAGGCCCATCGGCCAATCTGAACCCCTCCTTCCAGAATACCCACCCTACTATTCTTTCCATCACAACATCAAGCTGCTTTTTAAATGTCCGGTGTCCTGGCCTCAACTATCTTTCCCTGTAACCTGTTCCAATCATTAATTACCCTCTGGATAAAGAAAAAGCATCCTGGTAACTCCCCTCTGAAACTCTAAACCTATGTTCTATTATTTCACTGTCTTGGTACATCAACAAGTATTGTTCTGGGATTACTTTTCAATCCCCTTTAAAATTGTATCCCCCTCTATAAGGTCCCCTCTGAGACATCTAGCTTGATGACTTGTCCCAGTGTAGGCAAGTATAAAGTTGTTTAGTGTGGTGGTGAGGGGAGGCGGAATCTGGAATTTGGATGAGTCCTTACATTATCCCAGTGATGCTCAGAGCACATGATGTGACACATTTTCTTTATTAAAACATCATTGTTCTTTACAAAGGCTGGTTGGGTTTCAGTCTTTCTTTCCCCATAGCCCCAAGACTTCCCCAAATAGTCTGCCACACAGTCTAACAAAATAGATTTTTATTGGGATGTTCTTCACTTGTCAGTAAGTCTTCTAACCTTTAGTGGCAAGTATAATAGGATCCAATTTACAGGATTTCTTACCACAGTTCCTTCATTAAGTATCTGAGTTGTGCTGAGTTGTCACTCTGGCCCATGGGAACTCCACTCCAAAGCTATTAACTTCTGGCACAGAACTCGTATGAGTGGACTGGAATTCTAAAAAGAATCTATAATAAGGAATGTCAGTAAGTACCGCAATTAGGTTTCATAGCAACAGAATAAAACAAAATCAGGTTCAGCTAGATTATCTAATACCTTATTAAGGAATTGTGTTACGAAATCCTGCAAATTAGAACCCATGGATCCCAATACACATTTGGCATCTACATCTTGAAAATATAAAGTCATAAGAACATAAGACTTTGCTAGGGGAAAGAAGACCAAGATCCATATAGTTCGCCTTCCACCATCTTGGCACTCGCTTGACATATTGTGTCCCAAACTATATACTGTATCCCGAGATGTTATTTTCTAGCAGCAATCTTGAAAGGTAAGATGCTATTTTTTTGTCAGTTTTTTCTCCTCCAATTTTCTCCATCCCCTTCCTCTCCTTAAAGCAATCAATTCGCTTTTCATTTCACTGTGGGTGGAGTGTATGACACTTTAAATTAGGTTTTAATTGAAAATTTTTTTGGATGACTTTCATTTTGTTTGTGCTGCCCGAACTACAGATTGAAGCCACGCAGTTATCTTCTCATTATACCTGTGGATACGATTTTCATTTCCCCATTAGCATTTGTCTTCCCACGTATTGCTCAACCAAAATAGACTTTTGGTGATTGATAAAATGTGGAGCAGATGGTTGAGTCACAACCAACTAAAATGCCCAAATTTAAAGATTGAAAGTGAGGAACAAAGTTGTGTAATGTATTGTTGATTTGCAGTGGAATTTGTTTCAGTTCTACAGTCACATCTGTGTGATGAGCCTACGAGGGTGAAGCACTCCACATATGCATTAAACTGACAGCTCTGACCTATGAGCTCATGGAAGTTGCAATCTCTAAATCATAGTATTTCCTTCTGGTGTGATCAGTCATCACTGTGGCCATGTAATGGAGAAATATATATGTGATACACTAGCTCTACCCTTGGCTGGAACAAAGCCAGTCCTGAATTTGGATGCTTTCAACAGTCAATACCTCATGCAGCGCTTTGATAAAATATATTTTGTTACATCTATTTTTAAAAGTCTAAAAGAGATGAACTATTCCCTTTCCAAAAGCTAATACCTATCACCCCCAATGAGCCCAAATAGTACTAAAAAGTGTCTAGAGAAAGTATGAACGATTGACGTACCAGGATGTCCGAGTTCTGCAAAAACTTATGAAGCAGAAGTAAGAGCACATTTAAGGAGCAAAACAGGGAAGCATGTTTTAGTAGCATTTGATCTTTAATAAGGTCTGGAAGGTCAAAAGCATCTCACGAATGTTTCAGGCCTCATTATTATTATTATCCATGAATTATTTTAATGTGAAGTTTAATGTGAAGTTTAATGTGAAGTGCCTTTTTCCAAGGCACTGTTTTTAACTACATAATATTAATTTCATTTCTACATATGGTCTCAAAGTCTGCTGTATTCATAACAAGGGGGTTAAGCACTCAGATAAATAATTCTTCAAACAGAATGTCCATCTCTCTTCCCTCAAACACATCCACCACATAACCCCCTCCCCACCCTCTCAACCTCATCATCTTCCAATGTCTCTCCATCTTCACAATCTCCATCACCGACAAGGCAATCTTTAGGATTTTTTTATGTCTCCTTCACCTCACAAACTCTGCTTCCTTTTTGCCAAACTCTCCACCATCTCCTTCCATCTCCAGAGAAAAACATCCCCTCACTCCCTATCAAACTTCTTTCCCTCAATCAAGCTCCTAAACAGCTTCCTCACTTAAACCTTTAACATCCTTGTCCCCATCAAATCCAAAATGGATTTTCCATTTCAAAGGTATCTTTTGTATAACAGTCAATTCCACTCCCTTGTGTCCATCAGAGTATACGTGGCTCAAATCCGGCCTAATGATCCATCATCAAATTTGTCTGGACTCAATTACAATCTAGCATTTCTGTCTCTTCAATCAAATCTTATGTCTACTGCAGGAACATCCTGAATGACAAGGATAATCTCAGTCTCCTCATTTCCACCATGATTCACCTCTCACAGCCACCTTCCTATGCTTCTTCCATCCTCACCTACAAAGCCAAATTTAAGGAGATCATGTACTTTTTTGGTATTCAAAATAAAATTCCCTCGGGCATGTCCACTTACTCCACCTCACCATGGTGAGGATTGCCTGTATCAACCTCCCTAGTTGCTCACTTCAACTCACCTTACCAGTGTGCAATTTCTGAATTATGTTCAACTATGTTCAATTCTCAGCTCTCCTTTCATCGAATCCTTTACCAAGTTCACTTTCCTTTATCTCCGCCACATTGTTCACCTCTATCATCATCTTATCCCCAAAGCAGCAGAAACTATTATCCACACGTTTGGCGTTTATAGACTTGATTTCTCTAATATACTCTTTGCTGTCCTTCCTTACATCATCTTCCATATATTCCGTACCATCCAGAACTCTGCACACAGTATCTTTTCACATACTAGGCTCCATGAGCCCATCATTCTTTACTCCACTGGCTCTTTATTCCTCTGCAGATTAACTTCAAAATCCTCATTCTTACATTCAAATGCCTCCACACCCTTGCCCCACTCACTGATCTTTGGGCCTCCTACTCTCTCACCTATTCCCTCTGCTCTGCTAACTCAGGCCTGGTTCGTGTCCCTCCACTCTGTCCCTGCTCTCTGGAATTATCTCCCTTTCCCTACCTGAATATTGCAATAAAAGTGCATGTTTTTGTTGTTATTTTACAAAACCACTAACCAAGAATAAACTATTGTATTGTGCAGAGCAATGATATTTGCCAACGATTCAAGCATAAAACATTTTGACATTCAACAGTTCAGAGGAGCGAAATTCTGTGGTTAACCGTAATGTGGGATGTAGTGGAAAACTGGCATCATTCAGAAAGGTTACTGTAAACAGAGAGTCTAATATTCCCCGACATACAAATAGTTTAAAATTAGTGAGCAGCAAATACTGACGATGTGCATATTCCTAAAAATATATTAAATTACAACTAATTAATTCAAGGCCTAGAATTTTGCAGTGACAAAGAAATCTTATATTGTTTACACTATAAAACTTATTGTTAATTTGAGCCAGCACTGAGACAACCAATGCTTTAGCATTATTACAGTTTTGAAGTAATCATTTTTCAAATGTCTCAGCTTTGGCAGAGCGCAGTCTCAGCAACAACAGACCCTCCTCGGCAAAGGCATCGGCAATAGAGCAGCGAGAACAACACTAAGATCAAACCTTGGAAAGAAACTCAAGTTGAGCATGAGAACTGGGTCAGGGTACATATTAACCCAGGTTAAAGACAAGTTGAACAGTGTATGGTCCTAGGAATTTCAGGTAAGAATGAGATTCAGGGATACCATTTGAACCCAGGCTCTGGGTTTGGATTTGGAAAAGGTTGAGAAAACATACATTCTGCTGACATAAATGTGTCCTCTACATTCAAAGAGAATATGGAGGAGCGGGATTCAGTTGCCAGAGCAATGAACCACATCAAATAGTCAATTGATGCTGCACATGGAGACCCATCCTAACATGAAGCAATTTTGAACCAGATGGATTCGCCTAGAGACTAGTAAGGCCAGTCAGAATGAACATCTGTGCTTCTTCTCTGAGGAAGTGGAGTGGGAGATTAGCTTAATATAGTCCAAACCTCTCAAAATCATTGAACAACAATTTACATTCATATAGCGTCTTTTCATGTTGGAAGGATGCCTCAAAGCGTTTCAAGCAATCGACTGAATGCTGAACCTGGGGGTAGGGGGAAGCTGAGGAGGAATGGGAAAGGTGGCCAAAAGAATGGTTAAATAAATACAATAACAACACAATTACATTTCTAAAGCAACTTTCACGCCGTGAGGACCTCCCAAGGTGCTGAACAGTCAGGGATCAGGACCGAGCATGGGAGGACAAAGTTGGGATGAGGGAGGGCAGAGAGCCAGGAGAGCGGCTGAAGGCACAGTCGAAAAGGAGGGTCTTAAGTCATGCCTTGAAGGAGGCAAGAGAGGGAGCAAGGTGAAGGGACTGTGGGATGGAGTTCCAAAGGGTGGGGGCAGAGAGACTGAAAGCCTGGCCGCCGATGGTAGGGCGGGTCAGGCAGGAGACATGGAGAAGGCCGGAGCCTGCTGAACAGAGGGAACGGACAGGTTGATAGGGGGTTAGCAGGTCAGAGAGATAGGAGAGGGCAAGGCCGTGAAGGGCCAAACACCAACTTGCTTCATGTCCTCCCCCACCCCCAATAGGGCCTTGAAAGGGCCTTCTCTTCGACCGTGCCTTTGGTCTCCCTCCTACCTCTCTGCCTTCCCTCACCCCTAAACCACCCCTCCCCCATTCTCGGGCCCCGACATCTAACTGTTCAGCGCTTTGGGACGTCCTCCTAACGTGAAAGGCGCACTATAAATGTAATTTTGTTGTTGTTCTTGTTGTTGAAAGTGAGAACAAGGATTTTGAATTCTATCCTCTGAAGGTTGGGGAGTCAGTGGAGCCGGGCGAGGGTGATGGGGTCACAGAACCTGGTACGGGAGAGGATATGAGCTGCAGAGTTCTGGATGATCTGCAGCTTGTGGAGGGAAGAGTTGGGGAGGCCGATAAGGAGGGAGTTTCCGTAGTCGAGCCTTGAGGTAACGAATGCGTAAATGAGGATTTCGGTGGTCTGAGGGGTGAAGCAATGGCGGAGTCTCGGGCGATGTTGCGGAGATGGGGGAAGGAAGAGCGGATCATGGCACAGATATGGGGGAGAAAGGACAGTTGAGGGTCGAAGAAGATGCCCAGGTTCTTGACTGGCTTGGTGAGGTGGAGTGTGCAACCATTGATGCTATTACTGTCAGTGCCTGAGGTGTGGAGGCGCTGATGTGAGCCAATCAGGAGAGCTCAGTCTTGCTGACATACAGCTGCAGAAAGTTAGCTCTCATCCAAGACTTGATGTCTGACAGACATGTCAGTTGTCAGGACAGCAGTTGTCCTGGAATTGAGGGTGGAGGCAGAGAGCTAGAGTTGGATGTCACCTGCGTACATGTGGAAGTTGACCCCATGTCTGCGGATGATGTCACCAAGAGGGAGCATGTGGAGGTTGAAAAAGAGGGGACCGAGGACAGAGCCCCAAAGAACACCAAACAGGATTAGGTGGGGGCCGGAAGAGAAACCGTTAGCGGAGATAAATTGGAGATGGTGTGTGAGATAAGACCTGAACAATTCAAGGACAGAACCTTGAAGTTTGAGGAGAGAGGAGAGGCGGTGGAGGAGGATGGAGTGGTCCATGGTATCGAAGGTAGCAGACAGGTCGAGGAGGATGAGGAGGAAGAGGGAGCCCTGATCACAGATGGACAGGATGTCGTTTGATGTTGATTGATGGTGTCGGAGAGCAGGTGGAGCTGGGAGGTAAGGAGATGGGTGGGGATGGGGTCAAGGGAGCAGGTGGTGTGTTTCATGCTGGATATGGTGGTGAGGGGAGAGAAGGCCTCCTTCTGTGCCGTAACATTCTATGAATCTAAAAGAAAAGAGGGAGACAGGTTTGAGGATGCGGAGAGAGGGATAGGTAGGGGTCAGAGTGTTGGGGGGAGATGGGGAGGGAGTGGCGGTTGGGAGGCCGGAGACAGCTGAACAGATCCCTTTGATTTTGGACTCAAGGAAATCCAGCATCTCTTCACAGTCAGAGTTTGAGGAGAGAACGACGAGGCTTGGGAGGGTGGACAGAGGAGCTGGTTGGTGGTGGAGAATAGGAGATTATCTTAGAGTAGAAGGATGATTTGGCGGAGGTGAGGGGGGAGCAGTACGTTTTGATATGGTCCAGCCAGATCTGCCGGTATGGGTAGGTTAAGATAAGTCTTAAGGTGGGTTTTAATGCCGAAGTTGGAGAGTGCAAGGAGGACGGACTTTGGGATAGAGTTCCAGAGAAGAGGGTTAGAGTGGGTCACCTACCGATGATGGGGAAAAAAAACAGGTTGTAATTTAAACAGCATGGAAGTTTCCTCCGATATTTTTGGGTGAAGCTGCGAATATTCCAAAAACCTCCACTTATTCTAAGCAATCCATAAGCAAACTGCAAAGATGTTTCATTTCCTTTGCACAGCTAGGACTTGCCAAGTCACATCAGCTTATAATTGCAACAGTCAAGGACAACTAGCAATATGTATGGCAATAGAATCACCAGCCTGTTGAGCAAACAAGTAACCATGTAAAAGTGGATGTAAAATTAACTGCATGTGAACCACACCTTTGCTTCACCAAAATATAACTAAACCTGAGTTTCAGTTTCAGGCAATATTTCTTCATAATGCATAATGTGATTCCGTTAGAATGTAATAAAAATGGCTAGATCTTTCTGCTGTCTGAATGATTTTATTTGAAGCTCTCAAGGCAATTACATATTTGTCAATTCACACACAGGTTTATTGTAAGAGGTTTTGATCGCTCATTTGGTGCATGAATATTGTTTTTACAGAATATGTCTCGCTTTACATCATCTAGAAGTAACATATGAATGCTTGTGCCCTAAGCACTGAAAAAAAATATTCTTCTTTGCATATTAACACATGAAAATCTTTTTCCAAATCTGGCTCTGCCTAAGGCAAGTTACAAGTAGAAGGTCTGCATTGTGTTGTCAGTGGATCATGCTTTAATTTTAGCTGTCCAAATAGTGTACACCTATTGTTCTTTAACATAAACAGATGGATTTCTTGCCTGGAGTGTAAATTTGAAATATTTGAAATATGGAAGTCATAAATAAGGTGCTTGATGTGTAGCATCTGCAGCCTATTGTGACCTATTGAACTGCAAGTGTCCATGATTATAGGTTTGTTCAAGCTCACGCCAGATGCCTCCTACGCATATCCTCTGCCTGTCAGTTTTCTCCAGATATACGAGGAAGGTGGTATGATCTTTGCCTTATAAATGGGGACATACCCAACCATAATCAGACGTTTTATCGGAAGTAAACGGTTACATTTATTTTTGAATCCTTTGCCATCTAAAGGAATATTTGGAGAGGTATATAGCATTTGAGAATGAGGCATTAAGGCACTCACGGTAGAATGCATCATATCCTTGTCGTCCAGCTGTGAATGCTGAGTATCCTGATATGTGTCATTTTAACCTACGGCCGACAGAATGTTAAAAAAAACATCGCACAGCTGCAGTGGTCAGAAGTGAAGAACCTAAAAAGCAGGAAATGAGGCACTTGACCCCCATATGTCACTGTGTGGGGTTTATGCCACTGAAGCTGTTTGGAAAATGGCAATTACTGTATGTCACAAAGAAGCAGGAAGCTCAGATTGGCAGAGCGTGAGTTCTGAGAGTGCTGGAGGTCATGGAAAAGGTCTGTAAAGTTTGGGACTCATTCCCCAAACTCACAAAGCAGTGGCATTAAACAGTTCCCACCATATACAAAAAATAATTACATTTTGCCTCCTCTGGAGCTTTTAAAGGCCAATTATCCCACACAGTTTGTATCCAATCTATGCAATTGTTAGACCAATGCAAATTATCCTATACTCCCCAAGCTTGAATACCAAGGTTAAAGAGTTATATGAAGATAGATATGTCAGTCCAAACAACGTATACTTTGCTCTCTCTCAAATCCAATCTCCTACAAAATAGACCATTTAGATGACAGGATTGCTGATAAAATACAACGTACTATAACCATGGGTGAAAATGCAATATTCAATGTGATAATTATCACTAGCAATAATCACCATATACACCACAAAAAATTATAAATGTCTTGAACTAGAGGCAGTGGAGAGCAATAAGGATGAACTCCAATGTTAGAAGATTGAGCTACAAACAACAATTAGATGAGCTAAAGCTCAAAAGAGGGCCACATGCTGAGGAATATACGATTTTATATGTATAGCTTCTAAATTAAAACTATATTTAAAAATCATCCACAATTCTACGTGATAACATTTTAAGATAAAATAATCTTTCAGGATAAACCAAGGTGGAATTTCAGTCTCCATATTGGGTCCCTGCATAGATCAATCACAGACAACCGTGACTCAGTTATTAAGGTGTGCAAAAGAATCATGTGGAAAAATGTACATTTTTTATACAAAATAATTTTCTAAAACCTCAAATTACAACACATGTTCAGGAAGTGAACTGTAAGGAAACATTTATTGTCACATGGTTTAGTTGGATGTTGAGGGCATGTTTTATACAATTGTGGTGATTTCACAATACACAAGTTAATACATTTTCATTTACATTTAGGGGACATCATTATGAACATTATCATTTCAGTAAACAGCAAAAAAGGACAGTTTGTCACTTTAACACAAGTGCGTGTTTGATCCGCTGAACTTTCCAAATTGCATGTTTGTGCACAATGTTTGCCAACGACAAGGCACTGCCCTCTGGGCAGATTGTTAGAGCTCCTCAACTTCCATTCCACACATTCACTTCTCATCAATCTCCCTGAAAGTTACCACCTCTCATTAGTACCCAGTTATGCAAGGCTTTGCACACTTTCTCTGTTTGATGTAATAAGGCACAATCAAATCTATCCAGAAAACTCATGGTCAAACTATGTTCTACAATTGATCAAGTACCCTTATGGACTTAATTGCAGAACAGCCTCTTAAAGTTGTCAGCCTGGCTCCGTTAGTAGCACTCTTGCATCTGAGTTATAAAGTTGTGGGTTCAAGCCCCATTTTGGGACTTTGAACTCACATAAACTAGGCTGACACTCCAATGAGGTGCTGGTGGTGTGATGCATTGTCAAGAGTTACTGTCCTTCGGATGAGACATTAAACTGAGGACATTGGCACTACTCTAAAAGAGAAGGAATTTCTCCCAGTGTTCTAGCAAACAATCCTCCAGATAAACTTGGCCATTGGCTTCATGGCTGTTTGTAAGACATGGCTGTATCCAAATTCAATGTCACGTTCACCTACAAATAACCAGTCACTATCCAGTCATAATTCTAGTGAAGCAGATGTACTCCCAACATGAAAGGCGCTTTTTAAATAATAAGATTACAATTATAATTTCTCCTCCGTGATGTGCTAATCATCACCAATGTGATAATTATCACAATATGGATGTTGGAGATTCCAGTCCAGGAGATGTCACAGTTGATAACTCCTGAGCTTTGTACAAAATGGGTTCAGTAAGTCCACTGTCGACCCTTACACAGATCGTGTAATAATCCCTCCAAAACCAAAAACAATAATAAAATTGGCATTTTCAATCTACGACTGTTTGTGGGACGTTGCTGTGCGCAATTGGCTGCCGCGTTCGCCCACAAATTTACAGTCAATTCACTTTACAGTGTGTTCTGTGAAGCGCTTTGGGACGTCCTTCCGACGTGAAAAGCGCTATATCAAATGCAAGGATTATTATTATTATTATTATTATTATTATTATTATTATTATCGTGGAGCTGGAATACACATTCCGGATAAAATCCAAGATTTTATCACTGAGCTAATTCCTCTGGAAAGGGGGGTAAGGCAAGGCTGCCCATTGCCATCCACCTGTTCAAAAGCCACTATCAGTACCTGAATACAATAACATAATGTACTCCATGTAAAATGTAATATCCTGCAGAAGGATCCTGTGACAAACCAATTTAAGGTTATCTTTCTCTATCTTTCACTGCCACGGCTAAAGCAATGAGATTGACAGGAACAGAGTTCAGATTTGGAGTTATGAATTCACAGATCTCTATCTCACAATGATCTTCTTGCTCAAAATAAACCTTCAGACACACTGCTCTTCAGAGAGTCAAACATAATTCATTCCTACACTGTAAGGCTCTTGATTAGATTGCTTCTGACCCCAATAAGGAGCAAATTGAGAGATTTCACTGTATTAAAAGCTTTTTCCACTCAAATAAACATAAGATCGTTGATTCAGATAGGCAAATAATTCCCCAAACTTCATATTTTTGTACAACATCCATTTTGCATTTGATTAGCAGCCAGGGAAAGGTTTACAATCACCTGGAAGATAAACCCTATTCAACATATAATATATGTGAGTGGGAGCAGAATCGCTGAAAGCCCACCTGCTGATGATGGACTGAGATTTAGATCAAGATAGGGAGAAGGGAAGAAAGGATTAGGGAGATAATATTAGGAGGGATTGAGTACCACAAAATATCCAGTCAATTCACTTTACAGTATATTCTATGAAGCGCTTTGAGACGTCTCGAAGACGTGATAAGGCGCTATATCAAATGCAAGGATTATAATTTTATTATTATTATAGCATAAGCATTGACGAGGACAAGTTGGGCCACATGTTTCAATGCTGTACAGTCTATGTGATTCAACGTATTTCTCGCCTTATATTTGTCAAATGTTTTGATATATTGTTTTACATGAAAGGCATTGCATAAATATAATTGTTTAATTTCATAGAAAATAATTTGACTCAACCCTGCAACAATATAATAGTTTTTTTTGAAAATTACATTATTCCCACCTTTCAGTAGCTATTTTGAGAATATTTACTCTCTCTAACAGTTTGGCTGTACCCTCCCATTTAATTGTTCTTCAATTTCCTTTTTATATTTTTTTAATATTTTTGCACGAAATATGCCATTGTGGTCAAGAGTCTTGCGTGAGTAGCAATTCAAGCAATACAAAGATTACTCGGAGTGTAATACTTACATATAAGTTTGCAAACTCTTATTTTGTATCTTGGAAAGAATAAAATGCGTAATTACAACTCATTACTATTTAATCCAGATATCAAAGACTAGAAAGTGTTTCATAACTGGCTTAGCAAGGTGCAGTGTGCCAAGATACATTTTACTTCATACTTCAAGATACATTTTACTTCATAATGTTGTGATGTTTGTGTACAAATATTATCTTTTAATCCTGCTCTTTTTGATATATGTAAATGATTTGCACTTGGATATAGAGAGCAAATTTTTAAAGTTTGCAGATGACACAACACTTGGGAGCATAATAAACAGTGAGGAGGATGATGGCACACTGCAGGAGGACATAGACAGACTGTTGAAATGGGCAGACACATGGCAGTTGAAGTTTAATGCAGAGAAGTATGACATGATGCATTTTGAGAGGAAGAATGTGGAGAGCAATATACACTAAATTGTAGTTTTAAATGAGATACAGGAACAGAGAGACCTGGGGGTTCACATACACAGGTCTTTGAAGGTGGCAGGACAGGTTGATAAAGCTGTTAAAAATTTATAAATAGAGACATAGAGTACAAAAGCAAGGAAATTCTGCTAAACCTTTATAAGTCACTGGTTAGGCCTCAGCTGGAGTATTGTGTCCAATTCTGAGCAACACATATAGGAAGGATATCAAGACCTTAGATTGAGTGCAGAGCAGATTTACCAGAATGTTACCAGAATGAAAGGGGTTGAGGGACTTTAGTTATGTGGAGAGATAAGAGAAGCTGGGATTGTTCTCCTTAGAGCAGAGAAGGTTAAGGGGACATTTAATAGAAGTGTTCAAAATTATGAGGGGTTTTGATAGAGTAGATAGGGATAAATAGTTTCCAATGGCAGGTGGATCGGTAATCAGGGGACATTGATTTAAGATAACTGGCAAAAGAACCAGAGGGGAGATGCGGAGAAATTTTTTACACAGAGAGTTGTTACGGTCTGGAATGCACTGCCTGAAAGGGTGGTGGAGACAGATTCAATAACAACTGTCAAAAAGCAATTGGAACAAGTACTTGAAAGGGAAAAAATTGCGAAGATATGGGGAAATAGCAGGGGAGTGGGATTGATTGGGTAGCTCTTCCAAAGAGCCAGCACAGGTACGATGGGCTGAATGGCATTCTTCTCTGCTGGATTATTTTATGATTCTATGATGATCGAGATTAATGTCCCATTCTCAATTTGTTAAACACACTCAATAGATAGGATGCCTAGTGCAGTCATTAATTAGTTAGCATTTTTATGTTTGACCGATTTTAGACGCTTTTTTATGCAGGTCGCTTTTGATATAATTATTTAACAAATAGAATTATTTCTAGTAAGGTAGTCAATGAGAATTGTGATATAGAGCACATATAACCACATGGATGCAATTTTTTTTTGGCTTAAACCATTGGTATACAGTATCTCCTAAGTTATAGATGCAGGCATGCAGCCTTTTCCTCTGCTTCCTTTTATTCCTCAAAAAATACAATCTTTCTGCAGATTTTGTCTAGTAATTGTTTTGGTCACAAGGTTGAGGTGTGTCATTCATGTCACCAGCAATACACTTAAAAGAGCCTGGCATATAAATGGAAGCATATAAATGGAGTGTCTGGGTTGCCTTCAGAGCGAATAGAAGCTCTGTAATTGCTGCAGTCTTGCTTTTCAGCAACGCAGCCCTGCTGAGCCAGATCCCCTCAGGCATTACCCCTCTGGTATGTACACAAAGGAGAGTTTCTCCCTGTACAGCATCTCCATCATATGCCTTGCCCTACACTGCCAGAAGGCTGTCAATGAAGCCTTCTGGCTATCTTCTGCTTTGTTGCTCCATTGAAGAAATACACTCGCAAACCAACTGTTTCTCCAATAGGATTCTTAGCAATACCAGATCAAGTCTGGCTGTATATATTGCACAATATATTGTATTGAGAGCAGCTTCACATGAACAAAACATGTGTATGTTAACAAGCCCTGAGATTTATAGAATATTTTATGAAGCGTTTGGGGACATCTTCTCAATGTGAAAAGTGCTATACCAAATGTAAGGATTATTATTAATAAAATAGCATGATGCTATTTCTGATTTAACTGCTAATAAAAATTAATGTCATACAAAATGATGCAATGGCAATGGCATGCACTTATACATTTAAGGGTTTAATAAGTGCAATTGGGACTGAATGGATTGTTCTTTCAAAGAGTTAACAAAGAAACAATTGGCCAAATAGCCTTCTTCTGTGTTGTGCATTTCTATGGTTCTAAGAAGCAGTGTAAAAATAGACTTGGGAGGTTTTGTAACTACAAGAATGTGACTTGTGGGTAATGCAGTGATATTTTCTCATTATCAGACAATATTGAAATACTGTAAACTGTTCATTTAGAAGTTTTTTAAAACTTTTAAACCAAAGTTAAGATTCCTCTCACAAAAGGAAAAGTTCAGAGAGATGCAAAGGACTTGTTTTTAATTTATCCAAGCATGTCTGGAAACATGCTTATTCAATTAAGTGAAATGTTTAGATAAATGTCTTATGCACTGTACTGTATTACTTCAACACAAGTCAATATTACAGTACAAAATAATTTGCTTCAAAATGTACAAAATGTTAATGATTTATTGTCATCCTGTACAATGCAAACAATCATGTGGACTTTTTCAAAATAAACTCTATAATTTCAAGTGTGCAATGCTATATAATTTCTATTGTATAAACTTTGCTTTAAACTTCTCCATAGAAACCAAGCATTTTGACTTTACAATCCTTACAAAGTTAGCCTAGAAAATAAGTTCAATATTTCCTGAAGTCTTTTACATAGCAAAATAGTAATAATCGAAGGCAGGAGTAGACTATCAGTTGGTGCACCTAATCTACATGTCCAGTTTCCCGCAAGATTACTTTGATGTATTTATCTCTAAATTTAACAATCGTGAATCCACTGCTGATGACAGCTCCTCTTTTCATACCACATTTCTATTCAGTACATTCCAGTTCCTATTTTCTTACTCTACATACATGAAGGAGAGGCAATAGAGGATAATGGGTGGAATTTTAAAATGGGGGAATTAGAATGGATGAAGGCTAATGTGTAGTACAAACACTGGCACAGATTAGTTGGGCTGAACGGCCTGTAGATTATACATTTGCAATTAGATGTAAATCGATTCCACCTGAAACATATCTTAAAGCTAAATTTATTTTGCATCTTAAAAAAATTCTAACTTCTATTGCCTATTCTTTTTCCTTTTAATAATACCTACTCTTTTAATGAATTCAGACATCCCTTCATATTCAACTTGGTTAAATTTAAGCTTCTTTACAAGCTTCCTTCTGTTTTCCACGCTTTTTACTCCTCTGTCAGTAACAAGGATCTTTTCATTTCCAGCTTGTCTATATAACGGTATTTTCCATTATGGTGAAATAGTGAGAAGATCACTATTTTTAGCAAATGACACACAATGTAGTTACTTGGAAAAAGTAACATATTTGATGTTTAATATTTTTTAAAATACGCTTTGAATGTATGATCAAAGCATTTTACTCCCTCCTTCCCTTTTTGCATCTTCAATGGATGCCATTTCAAGTGATTCATTGAGCTTTATTTCCATAATAGACTTCAGAAATTAAGCCAAGAATTGAATGAACATTTCCAGCAAAACCACAAAAAACAAAATAATTTTCTACATTCCTTTGTGGTTTAGGTAAGCTAGAGAGAATTGATGTTTTAATCATTTAAAAATTTTACAGCGCTATTTAAAACATATTTGTTCTTATTCAAAATATATTTTTTAAAAGATTCTAAAGTAACGCTATTTGCAAATGTGTCAGCCAAATATTAGATGAAATAATTTTTTTCATATTCTTTTAGGTAAACTGGAAATAATTTATGTTTTACTCATTTAAAGTTTTACAGCGCTGTTTAAAACTGTTTGGATTAGATATTTTTTCTTATTCAAAATATGCTTTAAAAAAAGTTCTAAAACAATGCCTTTTGCAACTGCATGTGCCAAAGCTCAGATGAAATGATTTTTTTTCAGATTCTTTTAATGCATCAAATGTGGGGGGAAAAAAGTGGTCTGTTTTGAAACACTGCTTTATTATTCACTGTAATTTAATCTTGTATACACAGAGGAAATTCACAACCATTACTTATGTTTTCAATTCTCTCTCTGTCTTCAAAAGTTGCAGTGTATGAGTCATGGGAAAATTGCTCATTATTTGGTGCATATGAGTTGCCTCCTAGTCCTTACAATTGTTCATTTTGAAACTGTTTCCTGCTACTCCAGTTAAACCAGTTATTAAACATATTAAGTCTGTAGCAGGATTTTTGAAAGCGGAAAAACATTTCATTGTAGGCTACCTGCAGACAGGATTATTATTTTACTTGTGTAATTATATAACATAACTTGTGTTGGCCTGGAAAACATGTGCTAATGAAATCACATAACAACTTGTTAGCATTCACTGATGCTTACTGCAGCTCATTGCATATTTATAACCCTTGGATCAGGAAAGATTGGACAAGTTGCATCTTTTCCCTCCAGAGTTGAGACGATTGAGAGTCTCCTCTTTGTCACTTTGTCACTCCACTGACTTCTCCTCTCTCCTTTACTCTCACAACCGCTCCGTCCACATCCACTCCGCCACCCACGTTTATGGTCACCCACTTGACCTGGTGATTACCAGGTGCCTCAGCGTCTCGGACATCACCATCACATTAAGTTAGCTCTCACGCAGGACATCAGGTCCTGGCTGAGAGCTAACTTTCTATATTGAACAGCAACAAGACCGAGGCTCTCCTCATTGGCTCCCGTCAGTGCCTCCACACCTCAGGCACTGATAGCATCACCATCCAAGGATGCACACTCCATAACCTTGGCCAGAGGCCAACCTTGGGACCTCCTCCCAACGTGAAAACCGTTTTACAAATGTAATTTGGTTGTTATTGTTATTTTTGGCATCTTGTTTGACCCTCAAATAAACTTTCTACCCCACATCTGTGCCATGACCCACTCTAGTTTTTTCCCACCTTTGCAACATCGCCTGGCTCTGCCACTGTCTCACACCGCAGGCCGCCGAGACCCTCATACACGCATTCATAACATCCAGGCTTAACTATGCAAACTCCCTGCTTGTCGGCCTCCCCAACTCCTCCCTCCATAGGCTGCAGATCTCATCCAGAACTCTGCAGCCTGTGTCCTCTCCTGCACCAGGCTCTGTGACCCTATCACCCCATGCATGCCTGACTCCACTGGCTTCCCATCACACATAGGATACAATTCAAAATCCTGGTCCTCACCTTCAAATCTCTCCATGGCCTCACCCCTCCGTACTTCTGTGACCCCTAAACTCCTACCAACCTGCCTGCTCCCTCCGCTCAGCGGGCTCCAGCCTGCTTCACGTCCCCTCCTCGCCCACCCGACCATTGGCGTGCAGAACTTCAGCCACTCTGCTCCCACCCTCTGGAACCCCAACCCGCAGTCCCTCCGCCTCACCCCCTCACTTGCCTTCTTCGAGACCCATCTTAAGACCCTCCTCTTCAACTATGACTTTGGACACCCTCCTTCCCCCCGCTGCCCTCCACCCTCCCTGATCCCCAGCTTGGGTCCAAAGCATTGTTTGTCCAGCGCCTTGGGACATCTGTCCGACATGAAAGGTGCTACACAAATGTAGTTTTGTTGTTGGTGTTAAGAGAAGACATGATAGGGGGCATAAATATAAGATCTAATAGGAAGTTTAAGAGGAACTCGTGCAAATATGGAGCTCACTGCCAGAAACTATGGTTAAAGCAAAAAGCACAATATATTTAAGGGGAACCTGGAAGCATACACGAGGTAGAAAGGAACAGATGGAAATAGGAGGGATGAAGGCTCATGTGGAGTATAAATACAGGTACAGAGTAGTTTTCATGCCATATCACTCTATCTAATTTGCTTTGCAGACCTGTATTTTAAATGCTGAAAAACATTTTCCGTACGCAGTTGATTAAAATCATAAAATTGAATTGAAATTCAAAATTTTCCACATCAGGTTGGCTCAGACAATAACAGCTTCATCTCTGAAAGGATGTGGATATGTACTTGAGGTCATCAGTCTAGGCTGACAATCTATGTAGTAACAAGGTAACTGCATTGGTGGAGGTGCACTCTTTGGGATGAGACTTTAAACTGAGCTCCTGTTTATCTATTCTTCAGGTGGATTTTAATGTTCCCATGGCGTGGTTTGAAAAGGCAAAGGAGTTTTTCATTGAGCTGTCCAGAAAAATGGGACATCCACCTCATGGCTTTCTGTGAGACCTCTCTGGTGCAAATGCTGGATTATAATTGCACTGGACAGATAAATATTTCTGTATGATTTTGTTTGAGATGCTTTGGCCTATAAAATTCCAAGTGCTGTAAAAAAACACCCCCTCCCCCTTGCTAAGCATCCGACCCCATGTCTAGAAAACACTACGAAACGTTATAATAATAATAACAATCCTTTAGAAACGCTAGCTTGCTATATTGTTGCTATATATAGCTTGCACATTGTTGTTGTTGTATTTGGTACAGCACTTTTCACATCGGGGGATGTCCCAATGCACTTCATAGGATATACTGTAAAGTGGTGTTTGTTTTATGGTGAACAAAGCAGCCAATTTATACACACAGTCTTCAAAAAATAGCCATTGAGTGAATGATCAATTTTATTTGGGGGAATGTTGTCCAAGATACCGGCTGAAAGTCCATTCCCTTCTCGAATTGTACCATGGGAACAGTCAGACAGAGTCTCAGTTTAACATGTCATCTGAAGGACAGCACCTCCAACAATGCGACATCCCCCCACTCCCCCAGCTCAAAGGCATTATATAAATACAGGCTGTTGTTATTTTGTCTGTCTGTTGTATTTTAAAATGTTTGGCTATCCAATGGTGGGGGTGGGGGGGTGGGGGGGTGCCTCCTTAGAACTGAAATTTCATGTGTAGGTGGAATACATACAGTACAAATGTAGATTGGGGGTGGGGGTAGGTATCGGGGGGGTGAGAGGGTGGCTAAAGGCGTGGCCAAAGAGGAAGGTCTTGAGGCGTGCCTTGAACAGTGCCTCAAAGCAGCCATTATCACCACCATCCTGAAGAAACCTTCCCTTGACCTATCACAGCTATCTAGCTACCGGCGTATCTCAAATCTTTCTTTCCTATCCAAGGGCCTTGAGAGAGCCGTTGCCTCCCAGCTTCGCTCTTTTCTCTCCTCTCACTCCCTCCATGAGTCCCTCCAATCGGGTTGACCTGCTCTGGTCAAGGTCACAAATGACATCCTGACCATGTGTGACCAGGGCTCCCTCTGCCTCCTCGTCCTTCTTGACCTCTCCGCCTCCTTTGACACCATGGATCACTCAATCCTCCTCTACTGTCTCTCCTCCCACCTCAACCTTCAAGGTTCTGTCCTTGACTGGTTCAGATCCTACCTTTCACACCGCCTCCACTTCATCGCAGCAAACGGCTTCTCCTCCAGCCCCCGCACTGTCTTGTGAGGTGTTCCTCAAGGCTCTGTCCTCGGTCCCCTCCGCTTCACCCTCTACATGCTCCCCTTTGGTGATATCATCCTCAGACATGGGGTAAATTTCCATATATATGCGGATGACACCCAACTCTATCTCTCTGCCTCTACCCTCAACTCCAGGACTATTGGCGTCCTGACCGACTGCCTGTCTGACATCAAGTCCTGGACGAGGGACAACTTTCTCCAACTCAACGTCAACAAGACCTAGGCCCTCCTGATTGGCTCGCGCCAGTGCCTCCATTCTCATGCTGGCAGCATCAGCCTCCACGACTGCACACTCAATCTCACTAAGCCAGTCAGGAACCTGGGTAACTTGTTTGACCCTGAACTTCCTTTCTCCCCACATCCGCGCCATGACTGGCACTGCCTACCACCTCCTCCACAACATTGCCTCACCCCCTCAGGCTGCCAAAACCCTCACCCATGCATTCGTCACATCAAGGCTCGATTACATTAACTCCCTCCTCATCGGCCTTCCCAACTCTTCCCTTCACAAGCTGCAGATCATCCAAAACTCTGCAGCTCATGCACTCTCACGCATCAGGCTTCGTGACCCCGTCACTCCCACCCTCGCCCGACTCCACTGGCTCCCCATCCTCCAGAGGATCGAGTTCAAGATCATCATTCTCACCATGTAAGGCCATTCATGGTCTTGCCCCCTCCTACCTCTCTGATTCTCTTCCAACCTGCCTGTTCTCTCCGTTCATCGGGCTCCGGCCTACCCCATGTCTCCCGCCTGACCTGCCCTACCATCGGTAGCCGACTTTCCAGCCTCTCTGCCCCGATACTCTGGAACTCCATCCCACGGTCCCTTCACCTCGCTTCCTCCTATGCCTCCTTCAAGGCCGGTCTCAAGACCCTTCTCTTCGATCGTGCCTTTGGTCTCCCTCCCACCTCTCTGCCTTCCCTCACCCCTACACCACCCTTCCCCATGCTCGGGCCCCGACACCTGACTGTTCAGCGCTTTGGGACGTCCTCCCGATGTGAAAGGTGCTCTATAAATGTAATTTTGTTGATGTTATTGTTGTTGTTGAAGGAGGCAAGGGAGAGTGTGTTCCAAAGGGTTGGGGCAGACAGGCTGAATGCCCGACCGCCGATGGGCAGTGGATTTGGAGCAGGCTGCAGCCTGCTGAGCAGAGGGAGTGGACAGGTTGATTTGGGATAGCAGGTGACAGAAAGGAGCAACACCATGGAGGGCCTTGAAGGCGAGGATGAGGATATAAAACTCTATCCACTGGGGGATGGAGAACCAGTAGAGCCGAGCGAGGGTGGGTTGGTGGGGTCACTGTTGTTGTGGGAGAGGACACGAGCTGCAGAATTCTGCATGATCTGAATGATCTGTAGCTTATGGAGGGAAGAGTTGGGAAGACCGACAAGCAGGGAGTTGGCATAGTTGAGCCTAGATGTAATAAATACTTGGATGAGGGTCTCGGTGGCCTGAGGGGAGAAACAGTGGCGGAGCCGGGTGATGTTGCGGAGGTGGGGAAGGCAGAGCGGGTCATGGCACGGATGTGGCTCAGTGAGGTGGAGTGTGCATCCATGGATGGTGATGTTGTAAGTGCTTGAGATGTGGATGCGCTGATGGGAGCCAGTCAGGAGAGCCTTGGTCTTGTTCAGGTTCAATTGGAGAAAGTTAGCTCTCATCCAGGACCAACATATGTGGAACACTCACATTAGTTTGGATACTTTTAAGCATAGCGATGGTTTCCACATGTGTCGACTCACAACAGACCAAAACAAATGCTTTAATATGTGTGGATGTCTTTCAGAAATTAATCAATTTCCTGTTGCTATTCTCAGCCACTGAAACAAAGTTAAGTAATCTATTCTGACAAGGTATTTCTAATGCAGTTGAGTACCAAGGACAAATTTGCCGGTGATAAAACACTGGTGAAGAAAATACAGCAAAGGAACAGAGAACTAAGACATACATAGAATTACACAGAGCACTGATACAGACCATTTGGCCCACTAGTCTGTGCCTATGTTATACTTCACATGAGACTTCAACTCCCTGAGTCTCCCCCGTACCCCTCTATTACTCTTTCCCTCATGTGTGCACCAGGTTTCCTCTTAAATGCATTGATGGTTTCTGCAATCGTGTAGATTCTGAGAAACTAAACTCATTATAATCAAAAGGTTCACTGGGTGAATTGTACTTAATCTTATTGCTATCTAATTTACATTGAAACCTTTGCTTCTCTTGATAATGCACCACTGTAACGCCTTTCTTCCCAGTTGACCTTACCTGCACTCTATTTTTTCACCGTTAGATACTTTAAAAGGAAAACACACACACGCATAAACATAAAAATTAATGGCAGTATTTTGCAAATGGATTTACTGGAAATGAGAGAGGAATTCACAGAGCTGTTTTGGCAGAAAAATAAAACATATTTACATGCTGAGTCAGACAGCTAGAATAAAGTTTCAGCTCTGCAATTCAATGTCGACAAATAAAATTGGAAAGGAATGGTAGATTTAATTCCTTCCAGTGGCCAAATTCCAAATTTAAAGAAAACTCTTTGCCCTTTATCAAACCGTGGAGCTAAAATCTCATCAAAACCGTATCTTAAATCCTTGACTCAGTTTTGTATTGTTTTGTTTTGAAGAAGATGGTCCCATTAAAATGTAATCATTTGTTTTGGTGAAGAAAATAATAAGAATAAAATTTCTAATATTAATAATAATCCTTGCATTTTGTATAGTATCTTTCATGTCAAGAGGATGTTCCATAGCGCTTCATGGGATTTACTATGAAGTGGAATGAATATGTATTTGTAGGCAAATACACCTACAATAATTACAATTCACTTAGATAATTATTTGGGGAGAACAAGTTTGCAGGGTTATGGGGGAGAGAGTGGGGAAATGGGATTGATTTGGATAGCTCTTTTCAAAGAGCTGGCACAGACATGATGGGCCGCATGGCCTCCTTCTGTGTTGTATAATTCTATAATTCTATGAATCTATGAACTGTTCAATGTGGTGGATCATCACCTCTGAGGTTAGCTCAGGATATTAATAGAATATTAATCCTATTCCCCCCATTCCCATTTTTATTTGTCTTAATTTTAAGTAGTTTGAAAAATTAGAGATATAAAGAAGAGTTCAATTGTCCATGAAATTCCAGTATCAAATAAATGATTGGCACTTTCCATATTCCTGTAGGATTTGTAGGATATCCCTTTAAGAATTAAAGAACAATTAAGAAAAAGCCATTGAGATAAACACAGGAAGGACACAGAGAATAAAACAAATTGGTGTAGTAATAGTTAGTGGATTGGAGTTATTTGAGTTTATAATAAAGAAACATGTTAATGTACCTGTGCTTTGGATTGAAATTCATTCCAGGATTGCATATAATAATAATCCTTACATTTGGTAAAGCGCCTTTCACATCAGGAAGACATCCTAAAGTGCTTCACAGAATATATTGTGAAATGGAGTGACTGTGTGTTTTGTGGTGAAGTTGCTTATTGTACATTGCTTACTATACATCTGAAAAATGAACAGTTCGGGTTTTGTACTATTTGTTGTCAAGCAGTTTCCACTGCTTCCTATTCCAATATATTAGGGTTTATCCACATTAGGAGAAGTTGGGGAGGCCGACAAGCAGGGAGTTTGCGTAGTCAAGCCTGGATGTCATAAATCCACACGCCTAATAATAATCCCTCCAAAACAAAACAATAATAAATTGGCAATTTTCAATCCACGACTCTTTGTGGGACACTGCTGCGCGCAATTGGCTGCCGCGTTTCGCCCACAAATATACGGTCAATTCACTTTACAGTATATTCTGTGAAGCGCTTTGAGACGTTGATAAGACGTGAAAAGCCCTACATCAAATGCAAGGATTATTATTATTATAATGATCATAATGCATGTATGAGGGTTTTGGTGGCTTGTGGTGTGAGACAGTGGCGGAGCCGGGCGATGCTGTGAGGGTGGGTGAAGGCAGAGCAGGTCATGGCATGGATGTGGGGTAGAAAAGACAGTTGAGGGTCAAACGAGATGCCAAGGTTCTGGACTGGCTTAGTAAGTTGGAGTGTGCAACCATGGATGGTGATGCTGTCAGCGCCTGAGGGTGGAGGTGCTGACGGAAGCCAATCAGGAGAGCCTCGGTCTTGTTGACATTCAACTGTAGAAAGTTAGCTCTCATCCAGGACTTGATGTCTTGACAGACATTCTTTCAGGACAGCAGTGGTCCTGGAGTCAAGGGTGGAGCCAGACAGATACAGTTGGGTGTCATCCGCATACATGTGGAAGTTGACCTCATGTCTGTGAATGATGTCACCAAGAAGGAACATATATATATTGAAGAAGAGGGGCCCAAGGACAGAGCGCTGAGGAATGCTGTATGAGATGGTCCTGGGGCTCGAGGAGAAACCGTTTGTGGAGATGAAGATGAATACTGTACTGATAAATAATAATAATCTTTGCAATTAATATAGCACCTTTCACCTCAAAGGACTTCTCAAAGCATTTCACAGGATATTCTGCAATGTGTAGTGGCTGTGTATTTTGTTGGTGAACACGGCAGCCATTTTGAACACAACAATGACCCACAAATACCCAAGTACTGAATGACCATTCTCTTTAACAATCCTATAATTAATAAACAATCCTTCCATCTTTCCATTAAATCATCAAGCTGTTTCTTAAATCAGTCCAGTGTCCTGAATCAACGTCCATGCTAAATAACCCATTCCAGCTATTAAGTTATCTTCAGTATAGAGAATACTACCAGTTATCTATTCTAAAATTTCCCTTTTCAACATGTGTTCTCTTGACCTGCCAACTTGTGTGTCTGAAAGATTTGTTCTGGGGTTATTATTTCTACCGTATTAAGCATTGTGACCTTTTGCCCACAAATACACAGTCAAATACACTTCACAATATATACTATGAATTGCTTTGGAACGTCCTCCCAAAGTGATAGGTGCCTTACCAAATGCAAGGATTATTATTATTACCTTATATGGACCAGTCTCAGTCCACACCATTTAAGGCTGAAGAGCCAGAGCTTTTCAACGTATTCCTTGTATCTTACTGCTGCACCACTGATTATCAGTCTTGTTCTTTTCCTCTTTTCTATTTTTAGGATCTTCTGGTAAGCTACCTTATTTCACAGTGACCAGAACTGTATGCAGCACTCCACCAGATATGGTATGACAGATAGATGACCACTATACAGATATAATTACATTTATGTAGTGCCTTTTACACCAGAAGGACATCCCAAGCGCTTGATACTTCTGCCTGGGCAGCTGAGCTGGGAGTAGGATCTGAGGCGGTGGGGAGGGGAAAGATAACTGAAAACACGGTCAAAGAATACATTTTGGGACCTTGAATGAGATGAGGGAGGGAGGGAGCCAGAGGGATTCTGGAATGGAGTTCCAGAAAATTGTGTTTAACTTCTGAAGATTTAAACTCAACTGATTTGGCAAGGTAGCCTCTTATTCATACTCACTTGAAAAGGGCATGGGCCTCTGAAATATACTTCCTATCAGTACTTTCCCATGATAAACTGTTTATTGTTGATACTCCAAAAAAGGCTGAAAAATAACAGATCCAATCTCTGCCTGCAAGACACTGACCTCACACTTACAACTATTAAGTGTACCTTACCTAATTAACATGTGCAAATCCTCTGATCCTAGATCCAGACCATTGAGCCTTTAATCCTAAACTCGATGTTGCAAGCTTCTGCCTCTGGATCTAATGCTGCACATGTTTAAGTCTAATAAATTGCCACATGCCTCTGACCCTGGACTCACCCAATGACCCAAGCTTCTGATTCTAAATCACACCACCAAACATAACCTTAGCTGCCCTGTATCATTTAGTTTATATTTACTATGAATTTTATGCATACTAAGATAAGAAATATATTTCTGACAAATTCAACTATTTTGCACTTTTTGTTCATAGAAAAATCATATAAAGGGGACAATTGTATTGCTTGGACTTTAAAAAGATATAATGAACATTGCAGTATAAAAATAATAACCATTGCATTTGATATAATGTCTTTCACGTCAGGAGAACATCTCAAAACATTTCACAAGGTTTACTGTAAAGTCAGTGATTGTATTTGTAGTAAATATGTGCAGTATTCTCTTGGGAAACTCATATCTTACTGACTCAATGTGATTATTTTTGAAAGAAAATATTTGTGGGATAAATGGGTTTATCGCCAGGCTGCACAAGTTCCCTATCCACCAGTGGATCAACTTTAACATTTTTGTCCTCAACCTATCTCTGGGACATTCTGTGATCCTATTTCTTTGGTCACTCTCCACGCTGCCAGCTCCAGGCTGCTTAATGCCCCCATTGGTAGGTGAGCTTTCAGCCACTTTGTCCCTTCCCTCTGAAATATATTTTTCCCCCCCAAATCCCTCTGCCTCACTCCTTCCTTCTCTATTTTCAAATTCCATCTGAAGAATGACTTTTTTGGCTGTGTATTTCAGCCTCTTCTCCCTCTGCCATTCACCCAGCTTGTGATTCTGCTCAGTCTTTGCAAAACACTTTGAGATATTCTCCCAACGTGAAGGATGATATATAAATTAAATTGTTGTTGCAGTCTCTCACTATATTATGAAGTAATTAGAATAGTTGGTAGTGGAGAATTTGATTTTAGCTTGAATCTGGATGCCCTTGGAACTACACGGTATACAGCATCTTTGATAAAGTGAGGTCTTGGATTGTTCTAAGATTTGCGTTATTCACTGCATTATCACCCCATCAAATATAGGTTGGTAATTCCGCTTCAAATAATAAATTTGAGTCTAATTCCTATCTAATTCCCATCATTTCTCTGTCAAATGTGTTTGTATTATTTGTGGATGTTGCAGAGTAAAGAAAACAATGCAAGGTACAAGACAAAGCCAATCTCAGCACCAAGTGTTCACCAGCAGTCTGAACCACTATCATTGGGTGAAGAGTGCTATATATGTATTATATAGTGCAACTTGTTGTTTATGTTCACTTTTGCGCAGTGGTTTGTCTTGTTTTCTTCTCCACATTTGGAACACTATTGTTAAAAATAACCATCTTTCCCAGAATTGAGTCCTACCAAATGAGCCAAGCCGACTATTCATAGATTCATAGAATTATATAGCATAGGAGGAGGCCATTCGGCCCATCTTGTCTGTGCCAGCTCTTTGAAAAGAGCTACCCAATTCAATCCCACTCCATTCCAGATCCGAACAACTTGCTGCGTGAAAACATTTCTCCTCACCTCCCCTCTGTTTCTTTTAACAATTATTTTAAATCGGTGCCCTCGGTTTACCGACCCATCCACCAGTGGAAATAGTTTCTCCTTGTTCACCCTATCGAATCCCCTCATAATTTTGAAAACTTCTATTAAGTCTCCTCTTAACCTCCTCTGCTCCAATGAGAATAATCCTAGCTTCTCTACCTCTCCTGATAACTGAAGTCCCTCATTGCTGGTTCCCTCCTGGTAATCTCCTTTGCACCCTCTCCAATGCCTTGACATCCTTCCTAAAGTGTGGTGCCCAGAACTGAACACAGTACTCTCGCTGAGACCTAACCAGTGTTTTATAAAGGTTCATCATAACTTCCTGACTTTTGTATTCTATGCTCTTATTTATAAATAAAAGTATCCCATATGCTTTTTTACAGCTTCACCTACCGATCCCGCCACCTTCAAAGATTTACTTATATGAACCCTCAGGTCTCTCTGTTCTTTCACCCCCTTTAAGATTCTGCCATCTACGGCCTCGCCTCATTCTTCCTCCCAAAATGCATCACTTCACATTTCTCGACATTAAACTTCATCTGCCACGTGTCCGCCCTTTATACCAGTCTGTCTATGTCCATTTGCAGTCTTTTTCTATCCTTCTCACTGTTTACTACTTTTCCTAGCTTAGTATCATGTGCAATCTTGGAAATTGTACTCCCTATACCCAAGTCCAGGTGATTTACATAGATCAAATACAGCAGTGGTCCCAATACTGACCCCTGGGGGACACCTCTGCACACTTCCCTCCAGTCAGAAAAACTAACGTTCACCATCATGCTCTGCTTTCTGTCTCCCAGCCAGTTCTGTATCTATGCTGCCACTGTCCCTTTAATACCGTGGGTTTCTATTTTGCTTACAAGCCTCTTATGTGACACTTTATCAAACGCCTTTTGAAAATCCATATAAACTACATCAACTGCACTACCTTCATCCATCCTCTCCGTTACTTCATCAAAAAAGTATCAGGTTTGTTAGACATGATTTGCCTTTAACAAATCTGTGTTGGCTGCCCTTTATTAACTCATATTTTTCTAAGTGAAAATGTACTTTGTCCCGGATTATAGTCTCTAGATGTTTCCCACTACTGACATTAGGCTGACTGGCCTATACTTCCTGGGTTTATCCTTCTGCCCCTTTTTGTACAGGGGAGTAACATTTGCAACCCTCCAGTCCTCTGGCACCACCCCGGTGTCCAAGGAGGATTGAAAAATTGTTGCCACAGCCTCCGTTATTTCCACCCTTACTTCCCTCAGTAACCAAGGATGCATCCCGTCCGGACCGGGTGACCTATCTACCTTGAGCACTATCAACCTTTTCAGTGCCTCCTTTCGATTTATTCTGATCTTATCCAATTTCTCTACCCTCTCCTCGGATACTGTGGCATTGGCTGCATCCTCTTCTTTTGTGAAGACAGATGCAAAGTACTCATTACCCTCTGCCTCCACCAGATTTCCTCCTTGGTCCCTAATTGGACCCACCCTACCTTTGACTAACCTTTTATTCTTTATATGCTTATAAAATACCTTAGCGTTCCTTTTTATGTTACTCGCTAATCTTTTCTCATGCAATCTCTTTGCCCCTCTTATTTCCTTTATCTACTGAAGGAGATATTTCCACAAGCTTTTCACTGTCAAAGAAAAAAAATACTGAACTAATCACCTCTTTTTTTAAAAAAAGAAATGTGTTGTGATTCTGCAATGGTCTTGCAATCTACTGCCCTGTCTCCCTTCCAAACAACAGATCCGGTGATTAAAAAAACACAGGTAGTTTTATCCTTAAGTTTTTGTTTACATTTTGTGGAAAATTGTTTCAGCAAGGGTTGGACTGCTGATAACGTGGAGGTGTGAGATTTGCATCAAATTTGCTATAACAGCAGCTAATTTGAAGTATCTGGCAATTTATTAATCCACAATTCGCAGAAAAAAAATTCCATTCAAGTTCCTCGGAGTTCATCGTCATCCCTATAAGTGAAGCCACTTAGCAATGCTGGATATCTGGACATCATTATGGCCTCCTGGTACCCCTCTTCCTCCCCCCCAAAAAAAATTTTTTTGCATTGCCACATTCTCGCTCCTAAAACAAATCTGCCTTGAATCAACATCTTTAAACCCCCTTTACTTCTTTGCTGGGTATCAACCTGCCAGGCACCGTCGAGATGTCCTTTTGCAGTGAAGGGCAATGCAAATAATGATGACTGCAACGAAAGCACTGGGGAATGCAAGTGACCTGGTCTCAACTTCTTGAACGTGTGAAACCATCAAATTTTAAGTTCGCGTAAGGATAGATCTAAAGATCTCTCTCTCTCTCTCTTTCTCTCTGTGTGTGTCTCTGTCACTCTCTTTGGAAATTCGCCCTATGCATCGAGCAAAAAAAAAAGCAGCGACTGCAGCCCGACTGATGTGACCTTGTCAGAGGGGCTGTGGCAGGAAGGAAAGGGCATGTGATGTGATGTGTGTGGAGGGCGTCCTCGGGCGGCGGCGGCTGCTGCTGCGGCGGTTGAGTGCAACGACAAGAGAGAGAGACACACACTACACTACACACACACACACACACACACAGAGGGAGGGAGGGAGAGGGGGAGAGGGGGAGAGGAGAGACCCGGGTTCCTGCTTCTACACCCGAAGGAAGGAGAGCGAGAGAGGTCTCTGCATCTGCACAGAGAGTCGCAGAGGAAAGCGCCGGCGCCTGGCGGTGGAGAGTGGCGTTTTCTTCCGCGTTGTAGCAGAGCGGCGGCGGCGGCGGCGGCGGGAGAGAGAGAGAGAGAGGGAGAGACGGGGACCGACAGCGCTCGGCTCAGAGCGGAGAGGAGAGGAGAGGCAACAGCGCAACACAACACAGCACAACACACGGGCGGCACTGGAGGGAAGGCACCCGAACAAGGCACCAGAGCCCGGCACCGGCACCGGCACCGGCACCGGCCGCCCCCCTCAGCAAGAAGTCAAGAGCAAAGCAGAGGATCCACCTTCTCCACTCCCCCCACTCCCCCCCTCACACACACCACACACACACAGGAGCCCGTGGAGGAGGAAGGAGGTGACTGACTGACTGACTGACTGATGGCCGCCGACTTGCGTTGAAGAGGAAGTTTCAGCAGCTGAAGAGAGAGAGAGAGAGAGAGAGAAGAAAGAGAAGGAGAAGAGAGAGAGAGAGAGAGAGGAGGAGAGAAGAAAGAGAAAGAGGAGAAGAGAAGAAAGCGAAAGAGGAGGAAGAGAGAGAGAGAAAGAGAGAAAAGAAGAAAGAGAAAGAGGAGAAAGAGAGAGAGAGAGAGAAAGAGAGAAAAGGAGAAAGAGAAGGAGAGAGAGAGAGAGGAGAGAGCAGAGCTGTGCGAGAAGCCGCTGAAGCCAAACCCTGGCGAGGAGGGACCCCCCGCACCGCACCGCACGGCCCTGACCCGCTCCCCGGCTGCCGGGAGCTGACCCTCTGAGAGCCTCTGGTGCTGTACCGAGCGGCCGCGGGTGCGGGTGCGGTGCTGTGCTGTGCGGTGCTGTGCTGTGCGGTGCGGTGCCCTCAGCCTGCAATGTGGTGAGGAGGAGGCGGCGGCTCTCCCTCTCTCACTCACTCCCTCTCTCACTCTCTCACTCACTCACTCACTCCCTCTCTCACTCACTCTCTCTCTCACTCCCGCAATACCCCCTCTCTCTCAGCAGCGGATTATATTCGCAGCCAATTATTATTATTTATTTTTTGCGTTGACGCTCCAGGACGGTCCGTCCGGATTTGTTTTGCAGGGCCGCTCTCCCGAGCTGCGTGTGTGTGTGTGCGGTGCGGGGCGGTGCGGGGCGCAGTGCGGTGGCGTTTCCCGACAAGAAATCGTCCTCTCTGCCCACATACCGTCGTGTGGTTTAGATATTGGATATTATCTCTCTATACCCCTCTACGAGGAGGACGCGGCGCCGTTGATCGGGGCGGAGGGTCGGGATGAGCAGCAGCAGCAGCATTTACGCGAGTCGCAAGAGGCGAAAGCCAGTCCAGAAGAGGTGAGCGGATCGCGTCAATGTGTCTGTCGCCCCTCATGTCTCCAGCTCCGCACCCGCACCCGCACCCGCACTGCCCACCAGCCCACCACCCCCTCACACTGCACCCACTGCCCCTCACACTGCACCCACCACCCCCTCACACTGCACCCACTGCCCCCTCACACTGCACCCACCAGCCCCTCACACTGCACCCACTGCCCCCTCACACTGCACCCACTGCACCCACTGCCCCCTCACACTGCACCCACTGCACCCACCACCCCCCTCACACTGCACCCACCAGCCCCCTCACACTGCACCCACTGCCCCCTCACACTGCACCCACTGCACCCACCACCCCCCTCACACTGCACCCACCAGCCCCCTCACACCGCACCCACCACCCCCTCACACTGCACCCACTGCCCCCTCACACTGCACCCACCAGCCCCTCACACTGCACCCACTGCCCCTCACACTGCACCCACCACCCCCTCACACTGCACCCACCACCCCCCTCACACTGCACCCACTGCCCCCTCACACTGCACCCACTGCCCCCTCACACTGCACCCACTGCCCCCTCACACTGCACCCACCACCCCCTCACACTGCACCCACTGCACCCTCACACCGCACCCACCACCCCCCTCACACCGCACCCACTGCACCCTCACACTGCACCCACCACCCCCTCACACCGCACCCACCAGCCCCCTCACACTGCACCCACCGCCCCCTCACACTGCACCCACTGCCCCCTCACACTGCACCCACTGCACCCACCACCCCCCTCACACTGCACCCACTGCCCCCTCACACTGCACCCACTGCCCCCTCACACTGCACCCACTGCACCCTCACACCGCACCCACCACCCCCTCACACTGCACCCACTGCACCCACCAGCCCCCTCACACTGCACCCACTGCACCCACCAGCCCCCTCACACTGCACCCACTGCACCCACCAGCCCCCTCACACCGCACCCACTGCACCCACCAGCCCCTCACACTGCACCCACCACCCCCTCACACTGCACCCACCACCCCCTCACACTGCACCCACCACCCCCTTACACTGCACCCACCACCCCCTCACACTGCACCCACCACCCCCTCACACTGCACCCACCACCCCCTACACTGCACCCACCACCCCCTCACACTGCACCCACCACCCCCTCACACTGCACCCACCACCCCCTCACACTGCACCCACTGCACCCACCACCCCCTCACACTGCACCCACCAGCCCCCTCACACTGCACCCACCACCCCCTCACACTGCACCCACCAGCCCCTCACACTGCACCCACCAGCCCCCTCACACCGCACCCACTGCACCCACCAGCCCCCTCACACTGCACCCACTGCACCCACCAGCCCCCTCACACTGCACCCACTGCACCCACCAGCCCCTCACACCGCACCCACTGCACCCACCAGCCCCTCACACTGCACCCACCACCCCCTCACACTGCACCCACCACCCCCTCACACTGCACCCACCACCCCCTCACACTGCACCCACCACCCCCTCACACTGCATCCACCACCCCCTCACACTGCACCCACCAGCCCCCTCACACCGCACCCACTGCACCCACCACCCCCTCACACTGCACCCACCACCCCCTCACACTGCACCCACCAGCCCCCTCACACCGCACCCACTGCACCCACCACCCCCTCACACTGCACCCACTGCACCCACCACCCCCTCACACTGCACCCACCAGCCCCCTCACACCGCACCCACTGCACCCTCCAGCCCCCTCCCACTGCACCCACCAGCCCCTCACACTGCACCCAGTGCACCCACCAGCCCCCTCACACTGCACCCAGTGCACCCACCAGCCCCCTCACACTGCACCCAGTGCACCCACCAGCCCCTCACACTGCACCCACCAGCCCCTCACACCGCACCCACCAGCCCCCTCACACTGCACCCACCAGCCCCCTCACACTGCATCCACCAGCCCCCTCACACCGCACCCACCAGCCCACCAGCCCCCTCACACCGCACCCACTGCGCCCACCAGCCCCCTCACACCGCACCCACCAGCCCCCTCACACCGCACCCACCAGCCCCTCACACTGCACCCACCAGCCTCTCACACTGCGCCCACCAGCCCCGCACACTGCACCCACTGAGCCCACCAGCCCCTCACACTGCACCCACTGAGCCCACCAGCCCCTCACACTGCGCCCACCAGCCCCCTCACACTGCGCCCACCAGCCCACCAGCCCCTCACACTGCACCCACTGCACCCACCAGCCCCTCACACTGCACCCACCAGCCTCTCACACTGCACCCACTGAGCCCACCAGCCCCTCACACTGCACCCACTGCACCCACCAGCCCCTCACACTGCGCCCACCAGCCCCTCACACTGCACCCACTGAGCCCACCAGCCCCTCACACTGCACCCACCAGCCTCTCACACTGCACCCACTGCGCCCACCAGCCTCTCACACTGCACCCACTGCGCCCACCAGCCCCTCACACTGCACCAACTGAGCCCACCAGCCCCTCATACTGCACACACTGCACCCACCAGCCCCTCACACTGCACCCACCAGCACCTCACACCACACCCACCAGCCCCTCACACCGCACCCACCAGCCCCTCACACTGCACCCACCAGCCCCTCACACTGCACCCACCAGCCCACCAGCCCCCTCACACTGCACCCACCGCCCCCTCACACTGCACCCACCAGCCCCTCACACCACACCCACCAGCCCCTCACACCACACCCACCAGCCCCTCACACTGCACCTACCAGCCTCTCACACTGCACCCACTGAGCCCAGCCCCAGCCCCTCACACTGCAACCACTGCACCCACCAGCCCCTCACACTGCACCCACTGAGCCCAGACCCACCCACTGCACCCACCAGCTGCTCACAACACGGCTTGATCTTATCTGCCTGTGTGTGTTTCTGTCTGTGTGGGTGGTTTTGTTTTATTTAGGGACCATGTATTTGCTCGCTTGTGACCCCGCCGCCTCCTTGACCCTCGCAATCCGCTCCCCAGGACGTTATTGTTTGCGCTTTTCGTTTCGGTGTCTTTTCAGAGCTTGTGTCTCACATTGCCAACCAGCCACAGTGCAAGTGACTGCTTTTTTTTGAAGAGCCCAAATGGCTTAGACTGTGATATGGGGATGATGATGATGATGATGATAATAGTAGTAATCCTTGCATTTGATAAAGCACCTTTTATAGGGGGCGCATCTCAGGCCGCTTCACAGAATTCACTGTAAAGTGTAGTGGTTGTGTGTTTTGCAGCCTTCTTACTTAGTTGTTACTGATCAGAAGTACCGACTTCAATACGGCTCAATATGCAGCACTTTGCATTGTGCATTATACACATTTTGTTGTTCTGGCCTCTGTTTTAGTATTGGATAGTGGTTTTGAGACTGGTTAATTTTTTTGTTGACATTCTCAGCTTTACAAGTGTGTTGAACTATTGTATTTAAGTACATTCTTCAAAAAACAGCCCTGAAAATCTAACTGTTCAACCCAATAAACAAAACCTACCATTCACCCTAAACCATAGATCTTATCTAAATCCACAAACTTACCAGAGGCTTGAACAGAAGCACCTTTGACATATATTCCTACAACCAAACCCCAAAACCATACCCCTAAATAATAACCCATAGTGAGTATAATGAGAAAATGAATTTGAGTTTTTTTTGTATAATGAAGAATGATGTAACTGGATGACCCCACTAACTAGTAATCGCTGCTAAAACCATACATGACATTCAGCAGTGCCATTTATCAGCAGCGAAAGTGTTGTGCACTCCTTTTAAAATGAATGTGAATGTTGAATGTTTATTATTTCACTGTGAAACTATATTGAGAGTTTAGAGAATAAAGCAGGTTTCATTAACAAATCATTTCCTCATCTGCATGTGCAGCCCTCGTGTGTCTAGTTTGCCCTTACAGTTCTAAGTTTTTTTAGCTTTATAGCTATCTTTGCTTTTTTGAGGAGACGGGAAGTGAAGATAATCATGTTTGTGACATGTAGGCTTGATACTTTAATGTTTTTCTTATTTAATGGATGTGATCAAAGTGGGGGGAGGGGGTAGAGAGCGGAGTGCTCAACTTTGTGCTCATTTGATATGAAACTATTTTAAATCTATCAATTTGAGTACTTTTCTGATGCGTAAATGAATAAATACGTGGCTGCATATGTGGAGCATTGACTAACTTGTGAATTTATAGGCAAGTTTCTGGTGTTGATTGAATTTCTCTATATTAATAACATAATAATAATCTTTGCATTCAATATAGCACTTTATCACAGCTTCGACATCTCAATATATATCATAATAATAATTCTTGCCACTTGATATAGCATTTTGTCATGTTGCTGATATGTCTCAAAACGCTTTACATGATTTTTACTGTGAAGTGTAGTTGCTGTGTATTTTGTAGGCAAACTCTGAGTTGTACTTGAAGATTTTCTTCAAGAATCATTGGCAAAACCTTTTTCTCCTACACATGTTTGAGACATGCTGCTTCTTTCCATAGAAGCCTTTTTAAAAGTATTTTTATATTGAGATGTTTCACCTGCCGTTTTGGGTTAATTCCTGACTTGCTCATAAGAGTCACTAAATCTGTGAGCGGGTAGTGAAAATTGTAAGCATGTCACCCCACAAAATCATATATAAGTGGCAGGATGTTGTTTTGTATCAAGGCTGAGACAGCTTATTTGTCTTACAACTTTTCCAGATTTTTTTTAACTATGTTAAAGGCCTGTTTTTTTAAACATGTAACTCTTAGCTTCTAACTAATTTCTTCCAACTTGCAAAATACTTTGATCCCAAGGACACTTTTATAATGAGGGTGCAGTATTTGTAAAATGTGTAACAGTGCAAAACCATTGAAACTTCTTATTTCATGGTATTTATGTCATTAACTGGAAATATGGCAGGACTGAAACTAAATTGAGTTCTGTGGTAAGGCAAAATAGATCACTGGTAGCAAAATGCCCTTAACCCGTAAAGGAAACACCAGAATGTTAAATGGAAAAAAGTTTATTTTACCTCTATTTAATTTTCTCCCCTTCTGTCCTGAATACCCTGATCCACATGATGACAATCGTTTTCTATTACCTTGCTCAAGTGACTATTTAAATGCAAGTTATTGTTGTTGATTTATCAATTTACAGGAATGTTATGGAGTCCTGTAGCTCAGTGGTTAGAGCACTCACCTCGAGAAACCTGGGTTCGATTCCCGGCAGGGTGAAATGTTTCCTTATTCCACATACCTCTATTTACCTAGCAGTAAGTAGCAACCCGGTAGTTAGATGATTGATGGATTGCTTTTTCGGGGGTAATAATTTCTGAAAAAAATAATAAATTGGTCACTCAATCCACGACTGTTTGTGGGACACTGCTGTGCGCAATTGGCTGTCGCTTTTCACCCACAAAATATACAGTCAAATCACTATTCACAATAGTACATTTTGTGAAGTGCTTTGAGACGTCTCAAAAACATGATAAGGCTCTATAGCAAATGCAAGTATTATTACGGGTGAACCCAGCCAGTGAGTGTTTTGGAGGAGTCTCTGACTATGGAAGGAAAGCACCACACTGAACCCAAGCCTACCCTCACTTCCACTTCATAGCAGGGGTCAACAAAAAGTTATCAGGAGTGTGAACCCTGGCTGTTTTTTTCCCTTTCCATTAGCCCAGTGGCATAAAGCTAATTGTAATGCCACTCTGGCTAAAATGAGCTAATTCATCACAGACTAGAGATCAAATCTAGGGCATTCCAAGTTTGTACGGCTCAACTTTCGTATTCGGCTTTTGTGAAGCGTGCCTGACTGCTTTTTGCTATGGGTGGAGATGGGGGATATTAGTGGCATGGCTATCATCATGTGGATCAGCACTTGCTCTTAGATAATGGATTTGTTCTGTGGAAGAATCTGCATCCTGACAAAGTCTCATCTTCCGAGCTGCTGGAAGAAATGTGGCAGTAAAAAGATCAGCAGGGGAGGAGGAAAGAGAGAGAAAATTAAAAGGTCTCTTTGATTTTCTTTAAGGATATGTATTGTGCAGAACTCAATCGGAACAGCAAGTGTGTTCTGTGGGAGCCCTTTACCAAAAGAGCAAAACTACCTTTTATGAAATGCTGGATATGAACCTTTGGGGTTGGGAATGGGAAAGGAAAATCCAGCGAGGGACACAGGGAACTCAAACAATAAGTTAATAATAATAAAACAATTAATAATAATAATCATCAAACAATCACAATAATAACTATTGAATTGCCACAATGCCAAAAGGAGATTCCTGTGGATGCCTCTCTGTCCCTTGTCTTGCGTATGTGATATGCTTTAAAATTCGGCAGGAGATGTTCTGGAAGCAGATTATTATGTGGAATTCTGTCTTCACCTACAGTCTCAGGTTCTCCTCCAGTGACTGGGATAGTCCTGATGGCTCCCTGTTCTCATTCAGTAATTTCTCCCCTTTATCCCCTGACTTGTTGGAAGTTCAAAAGTGTTTAGTTCTCCTTGGTAAAACTATTTTTTAAAAAATCGTTCAGCTCACATTGATACTGTTACACAAGGAATTGATTTATTAATATAACCCAGTACAACAATATTAAATGATTCCCACATTAANTTTTTTTCTGCTGTGGTTCTTATTCTATTCCTTATTTCAAAGGTTTCAAAGTTTTGCCTCGCCACGACTTACTGGAATTGAACCAAAACTGATCTGCATTTATTGCTCTGTTAATCATCCTTGAGCTGGGAAACAACCACATAATCTAAATTTAAACCCTGATTTGCTGGGAAACCAATTTGAATTGAGTATTCAAATTAGAATTAGTTTTGCTGTTGCAAATCTCAGATTTGATGCTTTTTTTTCCAGTGAAAAATTGAGCATTCCATGCACTTGAGGTAATTGATGAGTTGCATAGGGGTTAGAAATTGTGAAATATTATCTCATCAGCTATGCCCCGTGGGTTAAATCTTTTAAGGTCATGTCACTGCAATAATCATTATATTTGATTTAGTATCTGTAACATCAAGAACCTCACTGTATTTCTGTGAAGTGTAACTATTTGCAGATACCAATGTCCACAGATAGCCATCAAATGATTGATGAATTCTATCTGGGGGGATGCTGGCCAGGATACCGGGAGAAACTCTTCCCTTTATAAATAGTGTCATGGGATCTTTAATGGAAAGACATAGGGGCGGTAAACAGTAAGTTCTGTTTACTGTTTATCATCCCTATATCCCTCCATTAAAGATGCCCGCTTGAATAGGCAGACAAGATCTATTTGTTTTTCTTTTAATTCTGCCATTTTGAACACAAAACTAGAAATTGAGTATTTCTGATTGTACCAAATTTTCAAACTTGCTCTGTTTTCCATCCACAAGACTACTTTCGTTAGAAATGTGTACGGAGTCCTTTTCTAATACCTTTGCTGCTTTTCCTGAGGCTATTGGTGCATATCTCTACAGAAAAAAAATCCGGAGCATTTTGTTCATGACTCTTGGGCTGATACGCCAATACACTGCTGCTGGAGCATTGCATTATCAGAGGTGCCATCTTTTGGAAGAGATGCTAAGCCAAGGTCCCGTTTCCCTGTTCAGCGGGATATTGAAGATAATAATAATATAATAATCCTTGCATTTGATATAGCGCTTTTCACATCTTCTAGACATCTCAAAGTGCTTCACAGAATAGACTGTAAAGTGCATTGTCTGTATATTTGTGGGAAAATCAGCAGCCAATTGCGCACAGCAGTGTCCCACAAGCAGTCGTGGATTGAAGTGACCAATTTTTATTAGCGTTTGTTTTTCTTGAGGGATTATTATCAGGCATGTGGAGTAAGGAAACTTACCCAGGATTTTGTCCTGCTGGGAATCGAACCCAGGTCTCTCGCTTGCGAGGTGAGTGCTCTAACCACTGAGCTACAGCACTCCATGGCATTATTCAAAAAGAGAAGAGAATTTCTCCCAGTGGCTAAATAAAATTGATTATTTATTTCACGATAGTTTATTGATCATTAATCTACATAAAATTGGTTGCTGTATTCATCTACAAATACCAGGCCACTAAACTTTACAAAAAAATCATATGAAGCGATTTGAGATGTTTTGACAATGCAATACTAAATACAAATATCATAAATGTTTGAAGTATCAAATCACCAAGACACCTAAATCTGTACCATGGCACTGTATCTCTTTAAATTTTGTCCTCAAATGCGTTTAACCTAGAACACATATATAATGAGTTTACTGCGATTTGCACCCAATGTCTGGAATTAAATACTCCCAGGTTTCAGTTAGCACAAGTTTGCTGTAGGATATAGTTTCCTTATACTGTCCCTCCCAAATAACATTGTCTCAATGCCGGTGCCAAAGAGAATCCCCTAAGGTATGAAGGTAATAATTACAATTTGCACACTAGCCATCTCTGTGGCCAATTGTGAATGAGACTGCTAGGTTTGTGCCAAAGCCAAATTATTGTGCTGTGGATTTGCACCCACAAGGCTGAATTGTTCAGACTTAAAATTAATTTCATTAAGAAACTGAAATGTATCCAAGGGGCAGCTTCCAGCCCGTCAGTCTGCACTGGATTTAATCCTAGATCAGACCTGAAATGTGCTTCTTCTAACTCTCTGCTGCTATATGCATTGTTGATCACTGCAGCTTGTACATGTGAATGAATCATTTTACTTTAGGCCTAAATTAAAGTCTGAGAAAAAGGAAGAAAAAATGTTCACTGATTTTAACTTTTGATGGCGATCAGTTAGATACAGAATTTGTTGTTAAGAACCTAGATGACCCTATTGGTCTGTTTTTAACATGAAGATGTGAAACATGGATCAGTGTGTGTCAATGGTGTAGTGGAGAGACCTGCAAGGACAAGGAGCTTGCTGATTCCAATCCTGGTCTGTGATGGGCTTTCTGGTCCCACGATGCATGTGAAGGCTAAATTTGTCCCAGCTTTCCCAAGTTTTGTGAGGAGGAAATAAACAGTCAGGGTTCCTGCTTTGTGTCCCTCTAATGGTTGCGCAGGTATGGGCAGCCGGGTAAAGAGGTCAAAATCGGCTGTGACACATTCTACATTGAGTGGCTTACCAACACTCATTGCCAAGGCTCAGACCTGAACAATGGCCACTTGGGCGAGCTACAGGAGAGGCCTGTGGAACTGCCTCCCAGCAAGAGGAAGCCAGACTGGGAATGGTGGCGTGATAGAGGCGTGTGCCAGTGGGAAGAAATTCAGAAAAGAAATTGGAGACACTAAATTGAACAAAAAAACTGGCAAACGTGGATAAACAAAACTGCAACTACCCAGTTTTATTCTTAATAGCCTCTCTTGGTTATGTTTGCGCATGTGTTACATTAAAATGCCTGCCTTTCTGCAGCTGAGCCCAATCTTATCCTCACTCGACATCCACACACACAACCTCCTACAGGCAGTCACTGGGTAGCAGTCAGATGTGGCAACACAGATTATTTTTTCCTTCCTGATGTTGCTCGTGCTAAGACTAGGGGCAACATCAGTATAGACTAAGGATCAGACCTGGAGTCCTATAGACCTGGAGTCCAGACAAAGGAGTCCTGTAACGTATTGGTTAGAGCACTCGCCTCGCAAGCAAGAGGACCAGGGTTGTCTTCCTGGGACAGGGCGAAACCTTAGGCAAGTTTTCTTATTCCACACACACCTCTGTTTACCTAGGAAGTAGGAACCCGGTTGTTAGCCGATTGGCGGATCGATTTCCGGGGGTAATAATCGCTTCAACAAAAAGTAATAATTTGGTCACTCAGTCCACGATTGTTTGTGTGACACTGCTGTGTGCAATTGGCTGCCATGTTTCGCCCACAAAATACACAGTCGCTACACTTTACAGTATATCCTATGAAGCTCATCGAAATGTCTGAAAGACGTGATAAGGCATTATATCAAATGCAAGGATTATTACTATTGTTCAGCTATTGAGTTGTCAGTGGAGCTGCCTTTAATTTGTTTAATGTTAATGAACAGCTGATAATCAGGTAACCGTGTCTTTGCTAACGTTGTGATTTTTTTTATAAAATTGGAATTTGGGTGGTGGTGGCTGAAAGAGTAACCACATGTGCAGTGATGCACTGCGGTTAAGGAGAGCATTTTGTGGAATTGGCGGAGGTTAAAATGCAGCCTGCGTGAAATTTCCATAGGTTTGAAGCAGTGCCTGTGGTATAACTGCACATTAAACGCCCCCATGCTTAGTAATTGAACTGGGTTTGAACTCGTTCTGGTGATTCACATGGTTATCAAAGAGCCCATAGCACTAATGCTGAAAAAGAGTGGGGAGTTCTTCTGGGGTCCTGGCCAATGTTCTTCCCCCTCATCTAAATTCACTAACAATCAGATTAAATTTATTTTGTTGCTGTTTCAATACATTATTAGCTGACAAGTACTGCATTTTGAAATAACACTTTGTTTTGTGAAACACTGAAACATTTCAGCATGAAATAGTACTGTGTCAAATTAAAATAATAACACTGAAATCCTATTTATTTTCAATTAATGGTTTGTAAAAGCCAAGTGAAATGGCCCTTCACAATTGTATGTAGTAATACACTGCCTTTGATGTAGTGAAATGATTCAAAGCACTTCAGGTTTTTAGTTACTGTAAGCAAACCTGGCAGCCAATTTAAGCACAGCTATGTCCCACAGACATTCATGAAGTAAATAATCAATTTTTTTTTATCTGGGGAATTATTGGCCTGGAGAAACTCCCTTTTTCTTCTAATAGTGTCATGGGATCCTTCATGTTTACCTAAAAATGCAGACATTGGCTTAGCGTTTCATCTGAAGGACAGCACCTCTGACAATGCAGCACTCCTCCAGCATTGTATTGGAGCATCAGCCTGGACTGTGAGCTCAACGTCTTGACATGGGGCTTAAACTCATAGCCTTCTGCCTCAGATGGTGAGAGTGTTGCCAACTGGGTTGCCAGGCTGAAACCTTTTCTGAAGAAAACAGAAACCCCCTCTCCTTAACATGTATTAGAGGATGAACCTGTTTCCTGAGATTGACCAAATCTAAATCTGATTTCTGCCTCTGCTTTGTGAATCCAGTCATGTTTGCAGAACTTTCCACACTCTCAAACTGCACGTGCCATTGTGGTTTGTACGTATATGTGTTTCTTTTACAAAGAATTAAGAGATTACATGACAGTTGCCCCACCAGCTAGAGATGATACTTATTTGCCATGATCTTTACTTCATGACTCACTTAGACTTTGAAACGATTTCATGAAATTGTGGTTTCAATCATTTAGAATTCGCATTGTGAATTCATTATTCACATTGTGTTATTACAAGTTATTACTTTCAATTGGAAACTTTTATTTTTTAAGCCAAACCTGAATATTTACTTAAGTTCTGAAAGGGAAACAATAAGTGGCTGTACAAGATACTCTCATGTAGATTACAATAATATTAATACTAATCCTTACTTATGTAACACCTTTCAGGTCAGGAGGATATCTTAAAACAATTTACAAGATATACTGTAAAGTGTAGTGACTGTATTTGTAAGGCTTAAACCCACAACCTTGTAGCTCAGATGAAAGAGTGTTACCGACTGAGCCAGGCTGACCCAATACTAAACTTTTTAAATTATTACAATAGTACTTGAAGGACATCACCTGACTCTGCCACCACCACCTCACTCCCAACGCAGACAAAATCCTTATCCACTCCTTTGTCACTTCCAGACTTACGTTTTTCAATGCCCTGCTTCCTAGCCTCCCCAATGTTCATTATCCTCCGCAAACTCCAGACCATTTAAAATTCTGCAGCCTGTATCCTCTGCTGTGCTAGATACCAAGAACCAATCCTCACCCAGCTCCGCTAGCTCCTTCTCCCCCAACAGAACATTAATATCTTCGTCCTTAACTTTAAAGCCTTCACAACCTTACACCACCCAATCTATGTGACATCCAGTGACCCTACACCCTTGCCACTCACCTCACTCTGCCAACTCTGCCTGCTTCCTGCTCTTCCCGTTCTTCTCCACCAGCTGTCAGCCTGTTTGTCCCCACCCTCTGCAACTCTTTCAAAATCCTACGACCTCGCCACTTCCCTTTCTGCTTTCAAAACCCATGTAAAAAACAACTACTTCTTTGACTGTGCCTTCAGTCACTTTCCCGCTCCCAGCTCGGGCTCCCATTAAGTCTTTGTAAAGTGCTTTGAGACGGGTTCTGTACATGAAAGGTGCTAATAGAGCTAATATTGTTAGGTATTCCCTTCCATTTTGGGCCAACAATGGCCTTTTTTAAGTTGAGGACCTGCTGGAACCTCAGTATTTTACAGTGATAGGTCCCACACTGTAAGTTGATGTTGAAATAATTCAGTGCAGTAGTGCAGCGTTGTGGTTTGACATGCTGCACTCATACACGGAAGATGTTGCTAGGCCATTGACGCAGGGGAACTAGAGGCAGAAATGGAGAGTTTATACTTCCTGATTAAAAGTGTAAGCATCAGTTAATGAACCAAGCAAAATGTGCTTCACAGCAAAAATATATCTCGAGCTGTTGGAAAGAATTAGACCGATTGTTCACAGTATTGTTTGAGCTCCAAGACTCAAATCATAAGTGAATCTGCAGATCTAGATAAGCTCAAGGAGTAAAACAAATCACCTGGGACAGATGATTTGTACCTCAGGGTAATTAAGGACAAGAGGCAGTAGGCAGACATCATGAGGGAATCAATCATTGCTGGTGAAGTTCCAACAACGCAGGAAGCAAACAAATGTTGTTCCCATATTCTAGAAAGGTCACCCGGCAAGTATAGACACATTAGCCTGAACTCACTAATTGGAAAATAGAATCAATTGTCCCAAAGCAATTGGAAGATTACTTGTATAAAATAATCTAATATTTATCTAACATAAGTTCAAACGGAGTAGGTCTTTTCTGCCAAACAGCATAGATTGTTTTGATGAGGTTATAACCCTGTGGGAAGCCATTCGACTTAATAAATTTAGACTTCCAAAGGGTATTTAATATTTGAAATGTGAAAACCACCTTTACAAACAGGTCACTTGGTACCAAGGACAAGTGACTTGGATTCAGAATGGGCTGAAGGGAAGGAAGCAGACGCCAGGATGCTGGAATCATTTTAAAAAACGGCTTCATGTTGTGCTGGGATGACAGTAGGGTGGGTATTGTGCAAGGATGAGATCAATGGGCCAAAGGGCCTTCTTCATCTCATCCGATATTGTAATCTATTAGTACTTGTTTTATCGCAGGTTGATTTGTACTTGTTTTATAACCCATTTTAATTGTTGGTCAGGACAACGGGAGAAACTCCTTTCACTAAAAGTTAATTCAGGGTTTGAATGAGTTAAGTATATTCACCTACAAAATACACAGTTACTACACAGGATAGTGAATACTGTGCAGCTCTTTCAGGCATTCTCCCCACGTAAAAGTTGCTGTGTCAAATGCAATATTATTTTATTATTTTTAGTGGCATTTCTTATATTTTTATGTTGCGATTAAATGAACCAACGTACAAATTCAGAATTGTACTGAAACTTTTATTTTTTACTTTTAAGTGGAAAAGGCCTAGTCACAGAAGGAGCAAAGTCCAATCCATCAAAAAGGCATCGGGATCGATTGAATGCTGAGCTGGAACGCCTCGCCAGTCTGCTGCCTTTCCCACAGGATGTTGTAGCCAAATTGGACAAACTTTCTGTCCTTCGCCTCAGTGTCAGCTATCTGAGAGCTAAAAGTTTCTTCAATGGTAAGTGCCAATGAAATGAAAAAATGTATTCATGCTATTAGCCAAAAGGAAAATACTCTTGTGAATAACAGGATATGAAAATGGTGGAGTGTGATTCCTGAGGAAAATGAAATTTAACTGTTATCATATGATCTTACATTTTGCTAGCCAGAAAGGGAAACCTTGTTCTTGCTGTGCAAATAGATTTATCTTTTTATGAATACAGGTGCTTTACTCCTTTCAGAATCTTACAGAGCATCAAAATTTGATTTGCATATGTTTTACACAAAAAAAGGTTTTCTTTGACCCCTTGCAAGCAAATCATATAAATGGGACTTATTTTTTCTGAACCTATTTAAGTGCTTATTAAGCAAAATAGGACTTTTGAAATTGTTATATATAATGCATGAATAGGCTGAGTTTTAAGAGAGGACAAACTAATTATCAAACAATATTGATGAAAAGTTTGTTTATTGTAAACATAAATAGATTTGATGACAGGAATGATATGGAGTGTCTTCTGGTATGAGTGTCAACTCGAGAGTGAAATGTTGGAATATACTCCTAGATATTTCCCCCAAAACCATTGTTGAAGCAAAGTTCTTTAATAATTATAAAGAGGAATTAGATTTGTGCTTGAAAAACTGAACATTAAATGGGGAGTGAGTAGCAGAGTGGGATTAGACTAGTTACTTCATTGTGGAAAAAAACACCAGCAAAGACTAACTGGGCTAAATGGGCTGTTTATAATAATAATAATAATAATCCTTGCATTTGATATAGCGCCTTATCACGTCTTTGTGATGTTGCAAAGCGCTTCACAGAATATACTGTAAAGTGAATTGACTGCATTTTGTGAGTGAATTGTGGGCAGCCAGTTGCACACAGCAGTGTCCCACAAACAGTTGTGGAATGAGTGACCAATTTATTATTTTATGTGGTGTACAATTATATCAGTCTAAGTTTAGCTGGTTTGTGGCTTGTTCTGATAATAATAATATTAATACTTAAATTTGTAACATTACTAGTTAGGCACCTATTCGGGATGCATGGAGAAAATGGGAAGAGATTTACAGTACTTCATTCTGGAAGTTGCTGCAGATTAATGTTGGCTGTGAAAACGCCTTGTCTGAAGGCACAATTGAGGCTACAAAATGGGATCAAAAATTGGGTCAAAATTATATCTCTATTATTATTTATTTAAAAAGCAGGGTTTTTCTCCTGTCCTGCCATTATTTGCAGCTGTTTCCTGTGAAAATGGACATGCTTCATTGTGACTTTAAAAAAAGAGTACAAGCAGAGATATAAAAATAGATATGTGGTACTTTTACTTTATCAAATTTAAATGACTTTTCCAGATTGCGGCAAAGTTTTTTGGGATTTGCTTTTTGAAGCTGTTTATAATTCCAAATTTCCTGGCAGATCCATTAGAGGTCTTCGGCACTTTTAACTATGGGCTTGAAGAAATGCTCATGGGGGAAAATGATTGCAAATGATTAGTGCTTGACATTAGAAAGAAGAAAGCCTTGGGGTATAAAGTTCTCTGGAGGAACTCCATAAATTTCATGCTGACTTGTGAGAACTTGTCACTGCTCTTGAGATCTTCTCTGGTCACTAAATGTACTCAAGCACTTATTCCAGCATGAGACGCTGTTTATTTTGCCACTTTCCCATTGAATACTTTTTTTTCAACACATCTTTGCCTTTTAAAGAGAGTGTGATTGATTGATCTGTGAGCTAAGAAACACATTGGCATCCTCTGGAATATTTAAGTTTTCAAAAATATTGGTATACACAGAACCAGCCTATGTTATAAAATCAAAACCTTAACAAAAGCTAGAGTGGCTTTCTATGAGTTAAATACACACATACATACAAATACACAGGCTACATTGATGCACCCATTTGAAAGAAGTGTAATAGGAGCAGGACATTTTTGAAAAAATATTACCTTGTTGCAGGTAAATAAAAAGCTTTGAAATATTGCCATACTAGCCAATGTTTCCACTCCACCTTTTGTTAGATTTTGATTTTATAACATAGGCTGGTGTTTACTTGTCATTTATTATTACCCTGTTAGATTTGTGACTGGCTTTACTTGGGGGATGGAAGGAATTTGAACTGATTTAGAAAGTAAACCTAGAACAATACTATCAAATGCATTGAGAGAACACAACAAGAGGGCACAGGTTTAGAGTTGCAAAAGGCCATTTCAGGACAGACAGCAGGAAGTAATTCTTTACCCAGAGAGTTGGAACTGGAACAAGTTACCAGTAAAGGTAATTAAGGCCATCATACTGGATTAATTTTTTAAAAAATAGCTTGATGATGGGATGGGATGACAATGGGGTGCGTATTCTGGAAGCATGATATCAAATGGTCCAAAAGGCCTTTATTATGTGAATCCCTCTTGTGATATTATACAGTAATGCAAATTTACATTTATACAGTGCCTTTCTTGTTGGGAGGACATCCCATAATACAAGCATCTTGCGTGAGGTACGCTATATAAATGGAAGTTGTTGCTGATACTGTAAAGGGTTTCATGGTTATGAATTTTTTATAGTCTTTATTTTCTATCTATTCATGAGAACAGCAGAAAAAACGGATACTTTGATAATTCAATGGTAGGATTTGAGCGAGAGTGTGCTTTGGGGTACTGCTGGAGTCTAACTAGAATTACATAGAGAGTACAGCACTGAAACAGGCCATTCATACCAAGTAGTCCATGTCACGAGCACATACTCAACTTAACTCCCTCCTTCCTAATCAGTCTTCCTAATCTCCTCTCCCTATCCCCCTCCATTCCTTTCTCCCTCATGCCACTGGTATAGCGCTTGTAACATTGAAGCATCTCAAAGCACTTTTTCTTTAAAGTGTAATCACTGGGTATTTGCAGGCAAACGTGGCAGCCAATTTGCGCACAGAAATGTTCCGCAAACAGCTATTCCTTGCCAAACAAAATAAGCATAACCATGTTTGATGATAATTGCTGTAGAAGGAAGTAAAATGATAATGATGTATATACAAATACCAGAACTGTGAACCTTCTACAGATTGACAGATATTAGCAATGATGTGATGACTTTGACCTACCTTTCTAAGCCGTTCATGTTGTTTGGAAACAAAAGACAGATTGTCATTGTCAGAAGTTGATGGCTCATAAGTGGGGTGACATGCATCTTTTAATAAAGTGACTTGTGCACAAAGATGGAATGTATTTCTGCTCATAACCAGGTCATTACTCTACTTTCACTTTGCTTTATTTGTGTTTTGGGGATCTTTATGTGAATTTTTTTCCATGCTAAAATGAATTGCTTGGGGCTTGTGAAAAAAATTGTGAAAGCAAAGAGAAATTAAAAGAGTAACTGGCAAAATGACTGATTTAAAGAAAAAATGGGTGGAGAAAAAAAATCCATCACATAAAAATAATGGAAGCTTGAAAATACTTTTGCTGGTTTTAAGTCCGGAATTTTCACTATCACTGGTTAAGTGTTATTTAAAAAAATGAAAGCTCCTTTCAACTAGGATTTGAAATATGCTTGTCACATTTTCTGTTTAATCCTATTTCCTTCTTTTTTGATCAGTTAATTCTTTAACTTGTGTTAACAGTAGCAGTGAAACAGTCTGCTCCTCAGAAAGGAAATGCTCTTATGCTCTTTTAGCAACCCCACTCGTAACCTCTGGAACTGGCTCCCTCTACCCTTCCCTTCTCGACGACTCTCTATTTGTCTTTAAATCCTGTCTAAAATGTGTCAATTAGAATCATTTAAAATCGATTCTGAGAGAGAAAGGGGAAGGCTGCTAAGAAAGGTGAAGAGTGCCTTTTATTATGGGCATCAGGGAAGTTAAACAGGCATCACAGGAAAAAAACATGGCTATTAAAGGGCTATTTAGGTTTTGTTGTGGATGATGGGCCAAAATAGAACAACCGATCACTTTATGATTCATATTAGAAGCATGAATGAGAAGAGAAGGTGGTACTAATAGTAGGTCTTCAAACAGTGCAACATAAATTGGGAATAAACAAAGGGAAAAGAATCCGAGCTTCTCAATCGAGTGCATGACTGCTTCCTGACTCAGTGTGTCAGGGAGCCCACAAGGGAATCTCTTTCTTAGATTTGGTTCATATGAATGACTTGAACTGTTATTCAAAAAATAGAAGCAACTGAACTGCTGCATATTAGTGACCAGAGCCTGATAACATTCAATCTGACTTTTGAAACGGTGCAACACGTAAACAAACCCTAATTTACAAGTTTAGATGGGGAAACTTTAGGGGTATTGGCCTTAATTGGATGACCTTAACATAGACTACCAGATCTAAGTCGAGGATAAATAGAATCAGGATATAAAGGGGTATTTTTTTTAATTATGTGGAGCATGCAAGGCAAGTACATACCTGAAGTGTAGTAGAAACAGATTCGGCAAAAATGCGCTGAAATGGATCAGCAGCAAAATAAAAAGGGAGATTAAGGACGAAAAAACAAGATTTACCAGATTGCGGGGAGAATGGAAAGAGCATCCATTGTTGGGGCCGAAGATAACATAGAAGCAAGGCAACACATAGATAAGGACTATCAAAGTCAGTGTTTATACACAAAATAAAAACCTGTGTCAGTATTTGTGTCAAATGGGAAAATATTGAGGGAGGGAAATATTGAATGCCAAGACAGTGGGCAAATTCAGTGATTAATGGCAAAATCCAGAACTCTGCAGCCTGTGTCCTAGGGAGTTGCAAGATCGACTAGCATACCATCCTGATCCTCGCTTAGCTCCCCATCTCTCCATCTTATCAAGTTCAAGATCCTTGTTCTCACCTTTAAATCCCTCCATGGTCTTTCCCCACCCTTCTGCTGCGACCTTCTTAACCCCTACCGACTTGGACACTGACTTCACTGAGTGAGTGCTGGCCTGCTTCATGTCCCCAGCTCTAACTGTTCCACTATTGGCAGGCGGGCTTTCAGATGTTCTGCCCATGCTCTTTGGAACTCCACCCTGGAGGCCTGCCGACTTGCTCCCTCCCTCACTTCTTTCAAAGTACATCTCAAAACCTCTCAGAGAAAAGATACTTTTGGACATCTTTTCTCTCCCCACCTCTCAGCTCCCACTCCCAGCTCGGGTGCCCAGTCAACACCCGAGCTGGGAGTGGTTTGGGACGTCCCCCTGCGTAAAAGGTAAATGTAAATTGTACTGTATGGTAAAATAAAATGCAATTGATATGCTTTTTTCTAGTCATGGTAAAGATAGAACAGTGCAGTGTGTTGCACACCAAAACTCTGAACAGCTCTATCAAGTTCACATTCATTTGCCAACCACAAATGTGAGAGATTTTGGCATCAATCAATGTATTTGGGCATCCAACACATCCTGAAGGATGTTCCGTATGTTCTAACCCTGCACTGAGGCCATCTGTGCACTGTCTCAGTGTCCAGAGGTCATGTATGAGGGAATGTTTGTGTGCAAGTTATCAGGGCTGCGTTGTGTGCCCACCTCAGAAGCCAAAGCCAAAAGCCCCCAAAAATCTCAGAATTTAAATTTTGCAGAGAAATTTTTTTTGTTGATTGATATTTCACAAAATATTTGGGTATTTTACAGTGGAAAATTGCTTAAAGTCTGACTTTAAAAGTCCCTAAAAATAAATTAGGGGAACAGCATCACTGAATTGCAGAGAGACGTGTAGAAGTTGAAGCTGTAAATGTATTGCAAATGAATAAGTGCAATATTGTATTAAAAAGGTCTGGTTTTAGTGTCCTGCTAAACCGTTGTCTGCAATATACTTCACTTTGTTCCTTTTATTTTATTTGCCAGCCTGCTTAAACCCATTGAAATCCAATCTGTTCCGCTTTCCTATGTTTTTCTAGGTCAGTTGAGTTGTAGTAAAGTGAGAGGGGAAGTTTCCTTACTCCACACGCCTAATAATAATCCCTCCAAAACCAAAAACAATAAATAATTGGTCATTTTCAATCTACGACTGTTTGTGGGACATTGCTGTGCGCAATTGGCTGCCGTGTTCGCCCACAAATATACAGTCAATTCACTTTACAGTGTGTTCTGTGAAGCGCTTTGGGACATCCTCCCGACGTGAAAAGCGCTATATCAAATGCAAGGATTATTATTATTATTAGGGGGCAAAAAATATCCCTCCACCAAAACAAATTAGTCAGTGTCGTCTGACTGTTGGCTGACGGTGAGTTAAAAGAGCTGTTCTGCCAAAATGGAATTGTTTCTGGTGAGACGTGTTTTCCCTTCCCTAGACTAGAAATGCCTGAAGATATGACCTTTAAAGAATGTAGTTGAGCATTTCAGTGCATGGCCCATGGGAAATCCACAGGGCTGGGCATCTCCATTGCAGACCTTGTCTATGTTGAAACCATTTAACTTTGTCTGAGAGATGGTTACTGCTCCAGAAATAATAATCCAGCTCTTTTCAAACATTTTCCCTTTTTAAGGCTAACTTTTTTTTATGTTTGTGAATTTTTTAAAATTGTGTTTGTGTTTTGATTAGTCACCTCGACTCAATTGGTGACACATTTGCCTCCGAATCAGAAGGTTGTGGGCTTAGCCCCACATCAGGACTTTGAGCGCGTGTGTGTTGCATTGTTAGAGGCACTGTGCTTTAGATGAAACATTAAACCAAGCTCCAACCTTCCTGTTCAAGTGGACGTTAAAGATTCCTTGGAACTTTCAAAAATAGAAGGTAGTTTCTCCTGGTGCCCTGGGCAACAATCCCCCAAATAAAATTGGTTATTCACTTCATGACTATTTGTGGGACACTGCTTTGTGCAAATTGGCTTTTGCTTTTGCCTACAAAATACAGTCACTGCACTTTACAGTATATCCTGTGAAGCACTTTGTGATATCTTCCTGACATCAAAGACCCTATATTGTAAGGTTTATTATTAGTTATCAAGACCCTGGGGAACAACCTAGGGGAAGGTACATCTCTCAGGAAAAATGAAACGGACAGGTTATTCATTTTATTTGCACATTCAAATTTTTCTTCCTTCAAAAATTAAACTTCACAGTATAAAACTTGAGACAGAATACATTGGGAGACTTCTTTTAATAAATTGTGGCTTGAGGTACTGACATGTATTGCAATGTATATTTGTAGCTCTTGCTTGTAAACTTAGCTTAGCATTGTGAAACAAAACGCCTTTAGCTAAGTGTATACTGTCTGTGAGTTAAGTGTTATTTTGTATCGCAGTGCACTTAATGTGCATGGCTTTGAATCTTCACCTGTGCTAAGTTAGCTGAACTGAGCAATTGGTTTCAGAGCGCTTGGAGTTTGGGAAGATTAAACATTGTTATTCATAGACCTTCCCCTCCTGCAAGATGCTTGGGTGTGGATGTCGGATGTATTGGTATCAGCGATGATTTTTCTCTTCAGGCCGCACACAGTCCAGTAGCCTATTCATTCACTGTCAAGGTGCTCAGTCACATAATGGTTATTGGGTGAGGTACTCAGTGATGACCAGTATCAAAACACTTTATGAGTCCGATGCAGCAGAAAGAGAGTAAGTTGCGAATAAGGATATCTGTATGGAGTAGAAAGCCTCTAGCATCATGGGCAGCAAGTGGAAAGTGTATATTGCAATATAGTTTTTTTTGTGGCTGAATGTCTTTTTGGCAGTTAGGCGTCAAATTTCATAATCATTAGTAAGATTGATTGTGGCTTCTTGTCTGTATTTCATTGTCAAGTGTCAGACAAGGTGGTTTTCCTCCTCAGACGCTGGGCTTCCTGTAGGTTGATTTTGGTGCAGTGTCAGGCTGTGGAGTCAGGGTGATTCAGGGGTAAGGGGAAATAACAGCAACAACTTGAATATAGCACTCTTCACACGTCTCAGAGCGCTTAAGGATAGGTTAATGGGATTGAAAGGATTGGACTTGAGGGAGTTGGCATAGACACGATGGGCTGAATGGCTGCCTTCTGTGCCGTAAACTTCTATGGTACTACAGTTTTTCTCTGGGCGTATGCTCCTGTGGAAACAATCTGATAGCTGAGAGTGGTTTGAGCTGACAGTTAGGTGTGTGTTTCTGAGGGGATTTCTGAGATCTGTGGGGATGGCAATGAGGGTGAGGGCTGAGGGCAAGAATGGTGGCAAAAGAGAGATCATAGGAAAAAGTGCAGGCATTGCCATTAAAGGGACAAACTATGTTTAATATTTGTTTTGTTTTAAAAATGCTGCAGAACATGAGATGGTTCACAGAAATGAATCTGTGGTTCCGAACAGATTAAAAATGCAAGGCGTGGGATGGGGGGCGGGGAGGTCAGAGGAATGTGTGGCAAATGGCTTTCAATAGTTTAATCAGCTGTGCCTAGAGGTTTCATGGCACTGCTACAGTTATTTCTTACCCAGTGACAGTTGGCAACTTAGCCTTATATCTTTGTTATGCAGTTCTGCACCAGGTTTGCATCAGATTGAAGCTTAATGTTTTTTTTGCTGTTCAGCCGGGTGTCTTAACACATGTCTTAACCCATCACCAAGAATATCCAAACCATACGTACAGTTCCACATTCTCCGCCACCTACACTTGGTAATTTTCATATGTCTGAAAGAGAATTGCATCTCTCCCAAGAGGGATGCATCCTGCTTAACCAATTCCAGAGTGTATTAGGCATATACTGGCAAGAGCAGAGCTTGGGGATCCCAGAGTGTATGTTGGGCTACTGCTGGAGTTTAACCAGCTAAAACCTCATAGCTTGTCATTGAGAGCACTGTCTGGCAATCTTGTCTAACTAGGACTGTGCTATCCATTATGGCTTTGGCTTGCAGGGTTATTAGGAGCTGAGTGCAAAGAGTCCCTATCTCCAGTGACTGGTCTGGCCTTCCAAGTCCTGCCGATGAGCCTGGCTGGCTATGCTGTCAGCAGTAGTGCCCTGGAATACTGTGGACCCACCTGGTTCAGGAACCGGATTACTGAGACCTCCACAGAGTGCTGGCTCAATCCCAACATTCTGTTACCAAGCATGTCACCTTGGAGTCAGTTCAGCTCCAAGGAGACACCGATTGCTCCCCGCCCCCCAAAGAAAGATGGTCATTTGTTGGGCATTTAACAATCTTAAGATTTAGATTCGTCACCTCAAGGCTTGATTATGGGAACTCCCTCTTCATCAGCCTTCCGAACTCTTCCCTTCACAAGCTGCAGATTATCCCAACCTCTGCAGTTCATGTACTCTCACCCACCAGGCTCTGCGACCCCATCACTCCCACCCTCGCCCGACTCCACTGGCTCCCCATCCCCCAGAGGATCGAGTTCAAGGTCCTCGTCCTCGCCTTTAAGGCCATCAATGGCCTTGCCCCCTCCTACCTCTCTGACCTGCTGACTCCCTACCAACCTGCCCGCTCCATCGGCTCATCGGGCTCTGGCCTGCTCCAGGCCCCCACCCCCCGACCAGCCCTACAATTGGTGGCCAGGCTTTCAGCCTCTCTGCCCCCACACTCTGGAACTCTAATAATCCCTCAAGAAATGTTTTATATAAAAAAATAATTTTGGTCACTCAATCCACGACTGTTTGTGGGACACTGCTGTGCTGAATTGACTGCTGTGTTTTGCCGACAAATATACAGTCAATTCACTTACAATTTACTGTGAAGCCCTTTGAGATGTCTAGAAGACGGAAAACGTACTATATCAAATGCAAGGATTATTATTATTAATCCCATGCCCTCTCATTCTTGTTGCATTCTAAACTATTGATCTGGGTTTACTTTTTCAATTCCATTTAAAATTTTATAAACTTTATGAGGTCCCCTCTGAGTCATCTTCTGCAGGATAGAAAAGGTTACATGACGTTATTTTGATTTGGGAGAAAAGGTTGAGCAAGGTGACAGCTGTTTATGGGTGGGAGAGTCAGGGGGTTATGGCAATAAAGTCTTCATTAATCTTAGAGTTGGATGAGCAATGAGTAGATCGACTGAGCACGAGAAACCACAGTTATTCAGCTGGCCACGAAAAACTATATTAAAGCTTTTCAGAATCCAGTCACAGCCTCTTGGTGCATTTAACTATATTTGAATTTATTCCTCTTGTGCTCTTTCTTAACTCGCTCTCTCTGTCCTATACTTGAGTTTCCTCTTGTGAAACGTTAACCTATTTTTCTCTCTCAGGTGACAGTTGGCCTCTGAGTTTTTCCCGCCTTTCTGTTTGTTCTTTAAGATTTACACGTTAGAGGTTTTTTTTTTAATTTTGAAAGCCCCCCTCTCCACCCCTCCCCACAAGTCCAATTTAAAAGTTTGACTTCAAACAGAGCGCGGGAGCTGTGGTTAAAAAGTGTTTGCAGCTCTGCCTCAAGAGCCATCTTTTTATCTGGATTGCAAGAATAACACCAGCATCTAAGAGGAGGAAATGTTGGGGATAGGGGACCGAGAGCGCCATAGAGAAATGTGATTTTTTTAATATAACAAAATGTTAAAGATTACCATTTTGTGTAGTAGAATTCATTATGGTGTCTGCACCTTTTTAAGATATGTGTCTATTTAGTGGCCTTGATGATGATAATAATAATATTTCTTGCATTTGATATAGCGCCTTATGTCTTCCAAGACATCTCAAAGCGCTTCACAGAATATACTGTAAAGTATATTTTGTAAGTGAAATGCAACGGCTGATTGCACACTGCAGTGGCCCACAAAACAGTGGATTGAGTGACCAATTTATTTATTTTTATTGTTATTTAATAATTGATGACCTTTTTTTAAAGGTTATTTGATGACCTTTTTTTAAAAAGAAATATTCATAGCTACTATAAAAGTACCAGATTACATCAATGAGGTTCTATTTGTGATGAGAAGTAGGTAATCTGCTGCACTCGTTCCATTTTATATGCAACAGAAAAGATTACTGTTTGCCGTAAGCTACAGACCTGTTTTACCAGTGACATTTAATGCACAACATGACACCATGTAAGAGATGATTATGCACTACAAATAACATGTCATGATTATTTGTAACTAAGCCTTAAAACTGAAGTTGAATTAATGTGGAAAAATGTCTTCAATTGGATTGCAATTTGTATTGCATTCCTTCAGTGCTTTTGCATTTAACTTCTCCCAAGAGAGAGAGAGGAGAGCAAAAAAAAGAGAGCGAGGGAGTGGGAAAGAAGGAGGGAGGAAGAGAGAAATGAGAGGGGGAGAGAGGGAGAGAGAAAAAGAGGGAGGGAGGCAGGGGGGGAGAGAGAAAAAGAGGGAGGGAGAGAGAAAAAGAGGGAAGGAATGGGAAAGAAGGAGGGAGGAAAAGAGAAAATGAGAGCAGGGAGAGAGAATAAGAGAGAGGACAGGAGAGAAAAAGAATGGGATTTGGAGCGGGAGAGAAGAAAAGAGAAAAGAGAGAGAGATCTAGAAGTTGTTTTGACTATTTACTAACAAATCTTTGTTGCGTTTATCATTTGGCGCATGTTTACAATGTGCATTTTTGTTGAATGGAAGCTGAATTTACATATAGTATAGACAGGATGTTAAGTGTGTTTTGTGGGATTTTTTGATTTTTTTACAAATACATTTGGTTTCAGTGAACGGCGCTGGTGACATTGTTGGCCTATTTTTGCTGTACCTGAAAGGCTGAGGGAGCCAAACAGATGTAGGCCATTTTTGAAGCAATGGGTTAATGGAATTGTGCACTGTGGTCTCTCTCACACTGTCAGTCACAGTAACTACTCTTAAGTCAATTATCCTGCCCTGGAGTAATTTGAACTTGCTGCACAAATACATTACTGCCTGTTGTCCAGTCGTCAAAAATGTTTCCTTGTGCTGTTCTGCGATTGTCTGATTGATGTATTCAGAAACGTTTAAAATGAAAATTGACATTGAATTAGATTGCTTACTTGCATCTGAGCTGAAAACTGCAATGATATTGTTTTGTAGGATGTCTTGTTTCCGGAAACGAGCAGCTTATTATCAACAGGCTGAGTTGTATAGAGAGCAGTATTTACATGAGACAGGAAGTTGCTTCATACACGCCAGAAGTCAGTGAGCCATTGTCCTTTGACTCGCTTTACTGTTTATATAAGGCTGGAAACTGAATTGACTGAACTCCCTTTAAGCCTACAGTTTGCAAAGGAAACTTTTGGATAATGTGATTCTCTCGTTAGGCTGTTGCTGCGTAATATAAAGTATCATCGTTTTTAACTGGAATATTAAAAATTCAAATTTCACATTCCCAGTTTGCTTCAACGCTGGATTAGACTTTGTTTTTCATCTTAGCTAAGCACGGTTGAGGTTTAGCTTCAGTTTAGTTTGTTGCAGCGTGTCTTATCTGGGCTCAGTTAAAGAGGAAGACTCCTCCCTCTCCCGGCTTCCTCAAGGGCCCCCTTCAGCTATCAAGAGTCCCTGCCTCGATATAGCCAGCTCCATCAGAACATCCCGGCAGGACCTTTGACCTCAGTACACACTAAGGTAGTATTTATGTTGCCTGAGACAGGAGAGCTTTTAGGCTGCATATGAGTCATCGGAGGTAGACAACTGTTTTGCTGAGATTCAGCACATGTTCCTAATCTCCTACAATACTGATGGGGAAGATGATAAGTGCATGGGGTTTGTGTTTTTTCCCCATCTAGGATATTTTTTCAAGCCTTGGCAGGAGATCTGGGACCTAATAACACGGTTTGTTTGTAGGAGTCGAATAGATGGATTGGGAAAAACTACAGGAAATATTTTCAAAAACAACAACTTGCATTTAGGTACTGCTCATCACGTAGAGCAGTGTCTTCGAGCGTTTAGCTCCAGCATTAGAAGATTATGATGGCAGTGTCTATTCTTACTCTTAGTTTTATTGTGGTCCCTGCCTACCAATGGCATTCACAAGCAAGTGACTATCTTGAAAATGTGGTGGGTGTTTCAGCAAGGGCAATCGCTTTGGTTTGCAAAATGTACTTGGAAAGTGCAACCCTTTATGCTCCATGTCACAAACGTAGTCCTTGCCATACAAACTAGTTTCACTTGACTTAAGGCTTCCATTACCAGATGCTTTTGGACAGTATTAATGTCTTCATAGTTTCATAGTGCTTTTAAAAGTAATTGCAATTAATTCAGAAGCAGCTCTGGTTACTAACGACAAATATTGTTTTTTAATTATCCGGTGATTTAATAAAACAACAATAAATAGTACAAAGTTACATTCTTTCCAAATGTTATCATTCCCATTTGCCCATAGTAGGGAGTTGAAACTAGTCGTGATCAAATATATGTGAACCCTTTGAACTCCAGGGCTCCAGTGAACTGAATGTCCATCCTCCTTAAATGCTTTTCCCTGATCTCACCATGGACTGCTTATGCTGATGATGGATCCACCCCCAGCAAGTCTGGAATGCAGAGCTGTTGCCAAATACCATCCTTTCTTCCCAAGATTGTTTTTGAGTTTCTCTTGTCTCAGGAAATGATGGTGACAAACGTTTTACCCACCGTATCATATTTCTCTTACTGAGAGGAAATATCAGTTGGCTGCCGTACACAGACTTTTAACACGGATGGGAGGTTCAAAGGTAGTTTTGCCAGCCTGGGCAGTTGTTCACTTCCTTTGGGAATGAAGCTCTGGGCAAATCCACCACGTTATAAACTGAGGTTAATAAATGGGATAGTGGATTTCATATTGTGCTGCTCCCTGACAGGGTGGAATTAGGTCTTGTAAAGGGTTTTGGCACACTACACAAAGAATTTCTGTAGCGGTCCATCTGCAAACAGGAACAGCACCATGTTTCTTCACTTGACAAGTATTTCAGCCCAGCTGTACTGGCCTGAATGTAATTCCTCAGAAAACATACCTCCAATCTTTGCTGTGCTTGAGCATGTTATTATTTAAGTGAATGAAGAACTGAAGGCAGGTAATTCATACGACTTGTTTAGTTGCTATGGTTACCTGGCCTCGCTCAGTGAGGAGGTGTGTTTAATAATGTCAATCTGTGCACCTTCATTGCATGCAAGCGTGAGGATAAAGGGAGGCAGGGGGAGCAGTTTTCTTTGAAAAACCGTTGCTATGCGTGAACGACAATGCAAGACCCGTGTCACGAACCACATGTTCTTTAGTTACAGAGGAAATGGTTTGCAGTGAGTACAGCCTAGCCAAACGTGCGTTAAATCTACCTGCTGTTTCGAGTCTTAGCAGCCCAACCAAGGGTGTCAGTGTTTTCTTAGGAATACAGAGTGTCAATGTGAGTGCAAAGGGAAGAGATGCACAGGCTGTGTCACACACCATGTGTGCAGAGGTTCTTTTCAGTTTCAGAATGTTAAGTGTGTGTTTGTGCAGATGTACCATTGCGCAGTCCATATCTACCTACTGTCTCAAGTCTGGTGCCCTAAGCAGCTAAGCATAGGTCAGTTTTAGCACATGCTTACCAGATTTTACAAAGCTTTTACGCCCACCCTCTAGACTGAAGCCAGCAGAGTTCTGATCCACTGCCAAACCGCACAATGTTGATTGATCTGACAGAAGTGTAGATTCCTTCATTTTTACAAGCCTGTCTTCGAATTCAGCTCACGTTTTCTTTGCAGAAATATTTCCTATTTATCTTCTTTATGCTCACAAAGCAAAGCTTTTGTGCTCATCAAGATCAGTGTGGTTAGTGCTGGGAAATGGGACCTGGGTCGAGTACATTATTATTTGATGAAGAGTCCAGCTCCCTGTGCTGGGCCGATTATTTGTGCCTCAACCTCCCAAGAGCCTCACTCATTGCACCAACAGGACATTTGCACATCACTCATCCTGTAGCCTTTTCAAGTGAGATTGATGAATTATGGAGTGAGCCCTTATCTACCTAGGAAATGGATTGAGGATAGTTTAAACTTGTACCTTCAAATTTTCTCTCTTTTTCACTATGCTCAGTGAAAGTTTTTGTGACATTTCTGCTAAGTTGGAGGTGCTATAAAGCAGCAAGCTGTTGCGTCTTTAACAGCGCTAACTAAACACTAGGCTCTATGAGCCTATCACCCCCATCCTCGCATAGTTTCATTGACTCACCATCCCCCAGAAGATTGAATTCAAGATCTTTGTCATAACCTTCAAATGCCTCCATGGTTTTGCTCCACCTGTAACCTCCCCAAACCCTACCAACCTGCCCGCTCCCTCTGCTCAGGGGTCATCGACCCGCCTCACTCATCCCACAATGAGCAGTCAGGCTTTCAATGTATTTCCCCCCTCTCTCTGAAACTCCATCCCCAAACTCCCTTCAAATGACCTCTTCCCTTGCCTCCTTCACGTCCTGCCTCAAAACCTTCTTTGACCATGCTTTCGGCCATCTTTTCCTCCTCGGTACCCACCTCCTCAATCACTACCCTCAGTTCGGGTGCAAATATTGGACTGTCCAACGACTTGGGATGACCTCCCACTGTGAAAGGTGCTATATAAATGTTAATTTGTATTGTGTTCAGTGTTGACACTAACTTAAACCCATGTCTAATCTCCTTACGGTTTGGGGGCTTACATTTGTGGGTATTTTAGAAGGTATCATTTTACAACAGTTCTGAATGCACATTGCAGCTGAATTGTCTTTAAGGGATTACACTAAAACAGGTTCCCTTTCTACATGCATTATTCAAATTTGTAGAATCATCTTTCAAAGCATGTAGTATTTTAATTGATCCAGACTGAGCTCTTGACTACATGTCATCACAAAATATAGACCCCTAATTACGCTTAAGTTACGTTTAGCTCCCAAGACAAGACAACAACAACTTGCGTTTATATAGTATGTGGAGTACTTTACAAAAAATAATGTCTCAGAAAACCGGGTTGAATGCCAAGATGAGAGGGGTAAAGGGGGTGGTGACCAGTCAAAGATGTAGCTTTTAAGGTGGGACTTAAAGACAGCTAGGGAGGGGATGAGGTGGAGGATGGAGGGAGTTCCAGAGTTTGGGTGTGTAGAATGTGAAATCAGTGGTGGGGACTGTGCAGCAAGCCCTGGAGGAGTAGAGACGTGGGGTAGGAGAAAATCAGAGACATAAGGAGGTGCTAGGGCATAAAGGGATTAATAGGTGATGATTGGGACCTGAAGAGACGTTGGGATCTGCAGACTTGTTTTACCCAGTTGTAAAAATGTTCTTCATGGGAGATCTTAATTTACAAAGTGATCTTCCTTGTCTCTTTCATTATATTCAGTCCATTATAATGGACAGTTTATCAAATACATGTGTAGGAAATTTCAAAAAAAATACTAGAAAGGTGGAATTTGGGACATTGGAAATGTTGTTAATTGTGACGTTTTGGGTTGAGGCATAATCTCAAATCAACAAAGGCTGGCAAACAAAATGCTGCCATGAAATAATAACGCTCGCAATTGATCTATTGGCTTATCATGTACACACGATTCACGATTTTTACTGTAAAGTGAAATACTGTGAAGAAACTGAGTATTTGCAAGTGAACATGGCGACCAATTTGCACACAAACATCCATGAATGACAAATTTTATCTGGGGCACAGTTGTCCAAGACATCAGGAGAAACTCCCTTCTTGTTTCGAATAGTATCATGTGATCTGTAGCGTAAAGTCTACCTGTTGTTCTGCTCTTCCACCCTTTTCAGACCATGTCAACTCATGATTTGTGATTCACTGTTTTGCAGTTCTTGCAATCTGATATGTGCAAGCCAGAAATTGTAATTAATCACTTAGGTATTGGAATCTGAAGCCCATTGAATACTTCATATCAGCCTTTACTGAGGAACGGGATGATGATAAATTAAAAATGATAGAGCTAAAATGCAGAACGGATCAGTCAGCTTGTAGTTGGTTAATGTTCCAGGTACGACCAGCCCTTCCTCTAGTGTTTGATTTACCAAATCTGATTTCCAGGAACGCAGAGCTTGTCAATATGTGCAGAATGACGGATGTGGTTACACAAACTGTGTGGAAGTTCTTAAAGTACCATGTCTGCTCCAGTCAATTTGCTATCAGAAGTCTTCAAGAAAATGAGGACCGAAATTTAGTGTAGTGTTATTGGAGATATTTGTATGTTGCATAAATTCAGGTGATACATCCAAAGCAGGAACTCTTAATTTTTGATCTGAAAGTAACTTAACTCCATTTTTAAAAAAAACAAGAATAATACGTGGAATCCATAAATCAAGATCAATTTTGTTCTTCTGGGTTACCTTTCGTTTGTTTAACCTTAACAAAAGAAAGTTAACACAAAACAATAATTGTCTTTAGTGTATTAGAACTTAGTAAATGTCCTTTATGCTCCAGTGGTGCAAATCCCAGTGCTGGTGAAACCACCGCTAGCTACAAAGTGTTTTTCGACAGTGGACATCTGCGTAACTTACTTAGGTATTGGCCTGGAAATTGCTTGCTGTTTTTGCCTACAAAATGCACACTTTATAGTAAATCCTGTGAAGTGGTTTGAGCTGTCCTCCCCATGTGAAAGGTGCTACATCAAATGCGAAGGTTATTATCAGGGCCAAATTAATCAATAAAACAACTAAGCCATGATTTACTGCCCTGCAATCTGATGGGCCCCGGATATGGAAATCGTTTTGAAAAATTAGCCAGGCATATTATTAGATTACCTAAAATTAATGACAACATAATTTGTAAAACAGTAGTAAAACAGTCAGCCCAGGCCTGAGTCAGACATCCATGCGCATTCGCGTATGTCATCGGAACCAATGAGCTGAAAACGATTATTGCAATCGGAAGAAGCATATAGAGCTGGTGTTTTTGTGACATTTTGGCTTGGAAAACAGTTTTATCCACTTTTATCGTCATTTGCAATTTAATGTGCTTTTAAAATGCCTTATGTTTGTTTGTAAGTAGTTTTAAATATATGAAAATAAAATCTCATATTAAATATACATGTGTCATCCATAAAAAGGTAACATTGCATATTTTGTGTGCATAGTACGTAGGTCCCTCAAATGTGATCTAGTTTAGAGCCCCAGATTATTGTTATAACATTTAATATGATTTACGTGAAGTCCGAGTTTGAGGCAAATTTATGTAACTCATATAAAATCCAATTTAATCCTAATCTACACTGCACATGCGTAATTCAATGCAGCTGGTAAATTTGCGTGTGGTAATTTGTCACTGCAGCGGGTAAATTTGCATGCAGTTCAAGATGGGTCAAGACAATGTTTCTCACGATTCAGTGCGTTGCGACACCACATGTGCACTTACCGGCAAGCATTGGAATTGCAATGAATCATGGGCAATGAAATTCTTTGCTGCACATGCATAAAAGAGGAAGTGATATGAGAAGTGATCTAGTGATCTGGAAGTTGGCTGTTTCAGACAGAAACAACAGGTGACTGACTACCAGATCATCAATTTGGTAGAATGTCACTTCCCATTTTGGACATGTGCAGAAAACAACTTGACATTACAGTGACCTGATGAAGCCGACTTTTTTTTTGCCATTACAGTGGAAATTGGTTGTTGCCAGTTGGGTACATATCAGTTAAGAACACGTGCAGTCAAAACATCTTATCGTGCCTCGCTACAATATAGGATGGAATTTTATGGATCCCAAGCACTACGTTATAACGAGGCTGCACTGTAGTTATTAGTAGTAGTTAGTAGTTATTAAATCTGCCAAGGAGCAGATGTTCAAAGTGAATACAATGAGATCATATGAATCTTATATGAATGTGGCTGAGTCATAAACCAGGTTTTCCAGGAACTGTTCTATTCCTGTTCCCTCAGCCTATGCCCTCTTAAAAGCTCTTAAACAGGGAGGCTTCCGTACACAACTGCAAAATAAATGTTCATACATTAAATAATGATGGACATTTTCTTACCTTATCTACTTTGTAGTCTTTGAAACCTGGAAAAGACTAAAACACAGATTTGGTTGGCTGAATTTAGAGCGATGCAAAAAGGTCTGTCTTGGTTGGAGTAAATACATCCATGACTGAGCACTGTACTTTACGTGTGAATCCAAAAATTCCAAATGCTCTTTTAATGCCCCTTTGATCCATTGTCAGCATTTCCCGAAAGTTTGCATGGAATGGAAACAAAATGGCAGTGATTTAACACAGCTAATGTTGCCAGGTATTTCTAAATCTTGGGAGGATTTTGGAGTCTTAAGAAATGTAGTGGAATGCTGGCTGGTGTGGCGTTCCAAATTATTTTCTGGCTGCAAGTTTCTCGTGCGAGGAAAAAAAAATCCACAACATAATGATAAATTGATAGTTGCTAATGGCCTGTAAAATGCTGTGGAAGGAAGCAACTCCAGAATAGAAGGAAATTAAACATAATCACTGGTACCTGACTCAGGCAGGCGAGGCACTGTCGCGAGTACTATCAGCTCAACTTGCTCAGAGATGCATTTTATAAGTCAAAATATTTAAGCTGGAAGAACGGATGGCCGCCTTCAGATTGTTCCCTCCTTTTGTTCTCTTGCCATTCTGCTGCTTGAATATTCCCCCAAAAGCAAATTACAATGAGACTCATTTCACATGCAGTTATTACTAAAGCATCTGCAATGGAATGTAAGCTTGGAGTGCCAGCAATTCCAAGAAATTCTGTTCTCCCAGATCTGGCTCAGAGTAAAGTTTCATCTCATCCACTTGCGAGTCTGCGAACCGTCCAAATCTTATAGTAATAATACTACTGAGGTGTCGGGAATAGGGTTATTAAACATAGGCAGCGGATGAAAATATTCTTGGGTTGGGGGCTGAGTAAAACTCAGTTAAAGGTTGGCCCCCTTTAAGACAGGCTTGGCTTGCAGGACCAAGGAGAGGAAGCTCATGACGAGCAGGCTGTCAAGTGTGAGTGGGGTAAGAGGGGGCTTCTTGAAGGACTGGCTATAAGTTTCCCATTAAAGAGGAGAGCTGTAGATAAATTTGGGAGGTGCTGAGCCCCCTCTAGCCCTAGCCACCAGCTATCTATGTCATTGCACCAAATGTACAATAAACTGTAGTTCAATGTTAGCAAGAGAACTTGATTGAGGAATTTATAATAATGAAAAGAACTGACAGGTTAGGTCAGGGATGGCCACCGTGCTGCATTCAACATGCTTAGAGTAGTCATGTGGGCCACACCTTGGCCATCCCTGAATTAGTTAGTGGACATGCTTCCTGTTGGAAGTGAACATGTGTCACTGAAATGACTGCAGCCTGCATTTTATTGAATGAATCAGCAACGAACCAGTTAAGCTCAGGTGGTGGTGACGACTCCTCTGTTTGTTTCTTGTGTTTAGTTTTTTCCCCCAAAATGGGCGATGTAAAGCCCATTTTGGGGGATCAGACTTCCTGTGATTTCAATCAGTACAGTCTGTTTCTGTCTTGCTGTATGTTTAGAGGGAAATAGCCTGCCGCCTAGATACTGCAACTTCACCTTTATCAATATGTGTGTAGCTTGCGCAAGTGAAAGTTAGNAAAAAACACTTGTTTTAAAAATATTGATGACTGCCCTGTTTAAGCAGTTAGGTGGTGGTGGTCCTATTTATTGCAGGGTTTATCCTGCCGGGAGTGAAGCAGTGATGAGAAGCAGGAAGTCCGACATGTATTTTCTGCTCCAAATTGGGGCTGAGAAAGCACCTTGAAAATGTGCGGAACCCCAAAATCTGGAGTATATTTTCTAATGTCCATTAAATGTGATGCTCATCTCTTTCATACATTAAAAACAGTTCTTGAAAACTTCTCGGAGCATCTGTTGCTTGAATGAAGTTTGGTTAGTGAACCTGGATCAGAATGGTCCCTCTACATTTAAACTACTATTATTCGCAATGTTCTTGAAACTGCTGCCTCATGATTTCAGGAGCAAAGCTACGCGCTTAATCTATCTTAAACTATCATGCTTAAGTTGTGCATCTTGTGACAAATGACAGTGAACGTGCAGTACAAGATAGCTCTTCTACTGTTCCTTCTATTGTGTATGTGCCATTGATGGATTAAGTTACAATCGTTACGTTTGTTTTAAACTGGTATTAAATGTTATGGAGAACATGAGATTTTCTTGTGGCCGTTTTAAATTAGGCATCCTATTTTATTTAGACATAGACCACCTTAGAGCTCTTCTAGTATGTAATTGGTTTTAAACATCTAGGTTACAGATATAAACACTTTGTTGAACTAGTACCAGCATCCAAAAGCAGCTGTTGGGAAATACTAAATATTTATCCCAGTCTGAGATGCATGAAGCCCATTGCTGACAGTGATAGAGAATGACGAAGGGTGTTACACTTAATAATCCTAAAGTGTAGCTGCTACATTCAAAACATGATTGAGGTTAATATTTTAACCTGCTTAACAATAATGTGATAAACTTGTGTCGTAAAATTCCAAATCGAGGAGAAAGTGATGTGCGTAGACTCACGGCTCATGGAAGCGTGACCCAAAAATGTCCTTGAGGCATTTGAGCTGTAGACATCCCCAAGGACTACAAGAGAATGGGAGAGTTAGGAATAACCTTTGGATGAAACAATTGCTTGTAAGAATTTGGTTTAAACTAATTCTGCATCAAGTGATTTCAAAGCTTTTAGAAAATCTTGGGTTATATATAAATATTAACTTGGCTACATTTGCTATCACATGCAATATTGTACTTAATTTTAAAACGTGTACACTCTTTAGTTGTAGATTTTTATACAGCTTAATAGTTCCCAACAAAAAAATGTTGTGGAAAAATAAAATGTGATTCTAGTTGGTTTGTGGCATGGCCTAAAGTACACAATAGATCTCACTGTCCTTGAAGAAAACCACTTTTGTTTCTAATTTCCCATTCTGGAAGTTGGCAAACAGTCAGCGGTTACAGACTGAAATTGTTCTAACTCCATATTTGGAATTACATTGGTGTTGCCAGCAGCTCCCATAATAGATCCAGTTGAAGAAGAAAACCTATAACTGAACCCTTCAATGTGGCAACAAGTGCCCAGACAAAAATCAAAAAAAGCTGTTCAATAGATGTGACCATTAAATGAGGTATTAAAGGCATCACTGGATTGATGAGCATTATCCAAAGCTGCTTAGTTTAATGTTTTTTATATCTCGCTATTATTGTAAATTTAGCTTTTAAAGCCTACAATTCTGCTTCTAAAAATACTGCCATGACTAAAGTTGCATTTGAAGTACGTTTATCAACAGTCCTTTGCTGTTGCTGTGTTAATTATGAACTGGCTGCTTAAGTCAATTTTCATTTAACATACAATATTTACATTGTGTTAAAAGTGGAATATATTTCAGCAAGACTGACATTACTATGGTAAACATCATTACAGTTGGGTCTTTCATAGCTGCTGTGGAACTTTCTGTTGCAGCGGCTTGATGAATACAAGCCTCGGATTTAATTTAAAGAAACACATCTGGTTGCAAGAGATCCGCTCATGGCAAACTTTAAACTCTTAATGAAAAGGTTAGGTATCTCTGTTTTTCTCTACAAGAAATAGCTGCACAATTTTTATTGCGATAATCGTATCTTATTTATTCTTTATATAAAAATAACTAACACCAGATAATTCACCTGAAATGTCAATGGAGTTGGAGAAAATATCGGTCAAGCAAAATGGCATCGCAAATGGTGCCTTGATAATAATAATAATAATCCTTGCATTTGATAGACCATGTCATGTCTTCGAGGCATCTTAAATCGCTTCACAGAATATATTGTAAAGAAAATTCCCTGTATTTTTGTGGGTGAAATGTGCTGGAAAGCAACCCTTCAGTTTGTACCTCACACCACCCCTGAGAACTCAGCTCCACCCTATATAGTTCATGTTGGTAGTCAATGTGATGTACATGAAGTATCCTCTAGCAGATGGACTTTACATCCTGAAGTGCCTTTTCCAGTATCAAGTTGCCATTTACATGACTGTGTTCCTGATGAATGCTCTTTCAACCTACTGATTTTAAACTTGATCAGCAAATGTGTACTCTGCACACCAGCCCAAGTTAGTAATTCCATGTTATAACAGTGGAAGATTTGGTAGTGGAAGTTAATTTCATAGCACATTGAGGCTTTTTCATATTCCTGGCAACCTAACCTTTTTACCCTAAAACTGCTGTTCTTACATTGGAGCAGCACTGTATTAAAATGTCAGTATGCTGTAAAAATCATTATCTACACCTCAGTTGTTTCACTCTGTGGAAACAATTGCGATCAGTTACTCTATATTCTAATTGAATGTGCTTCTGTCCAAATGGTCCCATTTTGGAAGAAATTCCAGATGGTTGAAAGAAAGCCAAAGAAATTACTGTTTAACTGATTCTGAAACTTTCTTTTAAACGTGGCCTGAAAGTTTGGGAACATATGGGTACATCTTCCCCTTAAATGTTTTAAGAAACAAATTTAAAAAAATGAATTTTCCAAAACTTTTCAAGGTTAAAATTCACCCCATCACTGAATGGATGGCCTAGTAAGTGAACTATGTAGCAAAGAATCACAAAACACACTGCACTGTATAGTATATCCTGTGAGGCGCTTTGGGATGTCCTAACCACTGGCATACAAACCTGCCCGTTCCTTCGGCTTGGCAGGCACTGGCCTGCTCCACGTCCCCTGCCCGGCCCATACTACTGCCGGTTGTTGGGTCTTCAGCCTTTCTGCCCCCACTCTCTGGTGAAGACTACTGTTTCCTGAAAGAAATGCAGCTTTCCTCTGTCGTTTATGCCAACAGGACATCTACATTTTCGTAAGACCAAAAGATCACTATATATAGTCTCAGCATATTTTATGTTAGTACACTTTTGTAATGAATCTTTTCAATAATTCATCAAATACCCAAGTGTTTGCAAATTACAAAACTATTAGTTTTGTCTGTATTTTCTTTTTGAAATGTAATTGCCAATCTGAGGAAGGAGTGTGCTACAATATGATGCTGGTGAAGAGTTGAACAGATCTGAAATAATTAACATGAATATGAGCTTTTGGCTTGTTTCAAACTGTATCTACCTCTACCTTCGGTTCATTGTTCAATATTAAGGCAAAGTTTGAAGAAGCTGAATGCTGCTTTTAATAAAAACTGGAGAATTGATTCCATATCTGTTTGCTCTTTCACCTCTCCAATCAATTGATTTTGGCTGGCTTGAATAGGCTTACTCCTCATGTATTTCTACCCAACAGCATCTAGACTCCCGTCTCCCATAGCATTATGTGCTATGGGAAATATTGTTCAATTTTGCCCACAAAATATAGTCAATTCACTTTACAGTATATTCTCTGAAGTACTTTGAGACGTCTCAAAGACGTGATCAGGCGCTATATCAAATGCAAGGATTGTTATTGTTGTTAAACGGATACTGTATTGGAATGTAGGAATGACCAGGACTGGACTTGTTTCATCAAGCTTGATTCAAATTATGTTATTTCTTTAAAACGATTGGAATAGTTTCCTAATTAAAGGACTTTCTGTTCTTGTTTTTGATGTGGGAACAGTGATATCACATATTTTAACTCTCCGGTCAGGTTTGGAGTACAGGCTCATTGCAAATTCATTTGACTGTATTCTTTAGGGATTGGGCCCAGATAGAACTTAATACCAAAAGATATTCTCCAAATATGTTGGAACAAATTAAGTGGTTTTAGTTTAGCATTGTGTGTTGTGGAGTCCTGTCGCTCAGTGGTTGGAGCACTCGCCTAGCAAGCCAGAGGATCTGGATTTGATTACTGGGCAGGGGCGAAATGTTGGGCAAGTTTCCTTACTTCACAAGCCTCTGTTTACCTAGCAGTAAGCAGGAATCTAGTTGTTAGTTGATCGGCGAATCACTTTTCCGGAGATAGTAATCCCTCAATAGAAATAAAATTATTTGGGCACTCAATCCACGACTGTTTGTCAGATGCTGCTGTGCACAATTGACTGCCGCATTTTGCCAATAAAGTATACAGTCAATTCACTTTACAGTATATTCTGTGAAGCGCTTTGAGATGTCTTAAAGATGTGATAAGGCCCTATTATCAAACGTAAGGATTATTATTATGTTGCAGTAGGTAGGGTTGTGCTTTTCATTTCCATTTGTGATGCTCGGGTGTTAGCTGCTAAACATTAATGAGACTATTTTTCTGCAAACAGGAATGTTTTTCTTTCTGCTGGTGTTCCTGGGGTCATCTAACATTTCATACTTCGCGAATCTACCCTGTAATCCCTGACCACAAAATGTTTTAATCCTTTACATGCTGTGATAGCATTTCACAAGACAAAAAGCAATGTATATATATTTTTTAAAACTTACAGTGTTGTGTGAATACTGTAAGTCAAATCTTAAAAATATAGTACTTCAAAATGTGAACGAAATCTGCGTCACATATGCTGGAAAAAGAGTGGTGTGTGTTTCGAAAGCTTAGAAGGGTTCGCTGTTTTGTAGTAATACAAGTGGAAATGTAATTGTAATCAGAGTTCCAGATGTTGAGCTTCAGTGATCCGACCGACAACACTAAACAAGAGTTTGGATCGGCCAAGAAAGTGGGTATTAATGAATGATGAAAGTCTGAATTTTTAATAGGAGCTTAGATGTCCAAACGTGGTCTTGAGTTCTTAAACTCTTGCAGCTGTCTTGCTCTTTTTTTTATCCTGCTTACCGAAGAATACAAAAGTACTGAGTACATTTTGTGCAGGAACGTGGTGCCTTTAATTCTTAGACTTGTGTATCTGACTGACCAGTTCTGTGCAATCTCAGGTCATTTTACTATCATGCTGAAAAAAATACTAATATTATTGTTAAATTGACTCAGATTTATTACTGTAATATTAACCCTAGGTAAACAGAGGCATGTGGATGAAACTTGCCTAAGGTTTCTTGTGCTTTCATCAACATGGTATCCACCTGCTAAGGTGAGGGATGGGGAGATCTGCAGGGCAGTCAGCCAAAATGTATATGAAAACTAATTGATACCCTGAAGTTTTGCCTTGATTACTTTGGAGGATCAGGGAGTATTTATGCAAAAATTTCCTCCAGACAATTGAATGAGGCGGAGACGTAAATGGTACATGGTCTATGGAAGAAGCAGGCCAGACAGGTGTGTGATATATGCAGAAACCCATGGTCACATTTAAGAATACAGTGATGAGTTTCAGCATGTGCCAACCACCCAGCTGACCAAAAAAAAAGTAAACTTAATGTGAGCACTATCGTTCAGCCCTCAAGTCTGCCACTTTATAGACCCTATACTGGTAATTAATTTCAAGCTTATGCTCTTAACTTGCAAATAATGCAATTATATACGTAAGGTAGCACTTTTTAAGTGAAGTTCTAACTCCCTCCCGAAAAAAATGGAGTATAAATGCTGAAGAAACAAGATGCAGGATCATTTCAAGTAGCTGCAGCACAAAGATACCTTGAGGGAAATGCTGCTGTGGAATCTGCTCTATTTATGTTACAGGGGTGTGTGGGGGGAGGGTGTGTTCTACAGTACCAGAGGCCTATAGAATCAACCTCCTGCTCATGTGGTCTGAGTGCTTATCCTGCCAGCGGCCAGAGTGAAGTGCTCTGTTTAATGTTTATACCTAGCTAGCAATCTCACAGATAAAATTGGTCATTCACTACATGGCTGTTGTGGGATTTTGCTGAGCGCAAATTGTCTACCGCCTTTGCCTACAGAACATTAAAAACAATTTAAAAATGTATAGAAAGCTGGCCACTCCATTGCTTCAAATTATGAACAGGTGGAACACACCCATGCAGTCGGCTGGCTTTCTGAGCAAATGGTGGACAGGCATAGTGGTAATGCATTGCGGAAGCACTGACCTGTGATTGTGCCCTTTTATGAGGCTGGTTGGAATATAGGAACATCGGAACAAGAGTAGGCCATTCAGCCCCTCGAGCCTGTTCCTCCATTCTGTTAAATCATGGCTGATCTGTACCTCAACTCCAATTTAGGGTTTGTTTGAACCTTTCGACTATTGCATTATAATGGAGACAAGACAATAATCAGAGCTTAACAAATCCACTTGAGGGATTCGTCTTTAGACCAAAAAGGAAGTTCTTTCCACACCATTTATGGAAAAGAACATCATGTACTGCAAAAAAACTATTACCTCTTTTATCCGGAAATTAATTGTGGTGTTTCACTGTAACTCCTTAAGTGTCTTTAGGTCTTTTTTTATTTAAAAATATATGTTTGCAAAGTCTGAGTGTCTGCAAATGAAATCCACCCATGTGGCAACATTGGATGACAATAAAGGTCAAAATAGAGCCTGGTACAGGGTGGGCCATAAACTTCACCACTGGATTTCACCATAGACTCTCTGCAAAGTGCCATAACATTAACAACAACAAACAAATTACATTTGTAGAGCACCTTTCATGTCGGGAGAATGCCCCAAGGTGCTGCACATTCATGGAATTGGATCCGAGCTGAGGGTTGGGATCAGGGAGGATGGAGAAGCAGGGAGGGTAGGGTTTGGAGGGTAACCGAAGGAGCAGTTGAAGAGCAGGGTCTTGAGATAGGCCTTGAAGGAGGCAAGGGAGAGATTGAGGTGAAGGGACTGTGGGATGGAGTTCCAAGGGGTGGGGTCAAAAAGGCTGAAGGCCTGACTGCCAATGGTGGGGTGGGCCTGGTGGGAGACGTGCAGCAGGCCAGAGCCCGCTGAGTGGAGGGAGAGGACAGGTTGATATGGGGTTAGCAAGTCACTGAGGTAGGAAGGAGCAAGGCCATGGACAGCTTTAAAGCAATGATGAGGATTTTGAACTCTATCCTCTGGGGAATGGGGAGCCAGTGGAGCTGGGCGAGGGTGGGGGTGATAGGGTCGTGGAGCCAGATGCGGGAGAGAACACGAGCTGCAAAGTTCTGGATAATGTGGAGGGAAGAGTTGGGAAGACCGACAAGCAGGGATTTAGCATATATGATCCTTCTCATGTGCCCGTCATCATGCTAGCAGCAAAGTCCAACTTTTTTACGGACTGTTTTCCAATGTGCTGTAGCAAATATTTGTTTTAAAAAAATCACACGGTCAAATTGTCCTGTGCATTGTTTGGCAGATTTGCAAGGAAAAACACTTTCCTGTAATGTGGTATGTGTGTGACCAAGCTTTGCAGCTCACTGAGACTATCCCATTGTCCGACAATAACCACGAAGGGTGTGGCTCTGGCTCTTGACTGTCTGTGGCCTACTTGTTTATGCGACTTTAGTCTGTGACTCACAGGACTGATAAAACAGAACTAATACTTAAACTTTAATGTGCTGGTCAATAATTGTGGCTTGCTTTTCAGACTTGCAGATGGTGTCTGACTTGTGGATAGGTTTGGATTTGTATTTGTGTTTCTTGTTTTGAACTGAAGTGCACAGCTAAAATTAAGCTGTGTCCTTGCACTGTAAGGGGATCCAGAAAGAATTGCCTGTTGGAGCTATGCAAAATAATAGATATCTGGGAAGTCTTACGAGGCAGTAATCTAATCAAAGGGCTCAGATGACTTCCTAAACCACAAGAGAGAAGCTTGAGCGTTTTTAAGCCATCTGAAGCAAGAGGTTTGATTACTGCCTTGAAATCATTCCAAGGTGTTGGCTTTTTGAAAGAAAAGCTGTTTACATTTCGCTTTATTGAGCAGGTTTTGTTTTTATGCTGTGTGTAGGCACAATACCCAACAGATGAGGGGTAGTCGCACAACTGAAGGTTACTTTGTGCTCATTGCACAGCAATATACAGAATACTGGCTTGTGCCCCAAGAGTGTTTTACCAACCAGTAATCTATGTATTGCTGTGCAAAAATTAGCTGCTGCTTTCTCCTACATAAATAGTCATTGTACGATGCAGTAAATCATGTGAAGCACTTTGAGATACTTTGACAAATCAATAAATTGAAGATCTATATCAAACACAAGGATTGTTATTTGTAGACATCCTAAACCATACCAGAAAGGGTTTCTTTCAAACCGTTGAACTTAAAGCAAGTTGGTACACTTGGCAACACTCCCAGGTTTAAAACAATATTGACACACAAGTTGGGCATATTTTATTGCATGTTTGGGTTTCATTTCCCTTTAATCAATTTTGCTCAACATTTGATCACTATATAGTGATCATTATATTTTGTTCAGTATTAAAAGAAATGTGCTTCAGATGATTTGTTAAACCAACGGTACCTTCTGCTGTTCAGGTACACTTTCAAGATCCCGTGGCATTAGTCGAAAAGAGAAACGAGTTTCTTCTCGTCTCCTGCCCCAAATCACCAAATAAAATTGGTCATTCACCTCATGGTAGTTTGTGGGATAATATAATAATAATAATCCTTGCATTTGATAGAGCGCTTTTCACGTCGGGAGGACGTCCCAAAGCGCTTCACAGAACACACTGTAAAGTGAATTGACTGTATATTTGTGGGCGAACGCGGCAGCCAATTGCGCACAGCAATGTCCCACAAACAGTCGTAGATTGAAAATGACTAATTTATTATTGTTTTGTTTTGGAGGGATTATTATTAGGCGTGTGGAGTAAGGAAACTTGCCCAAGGTTTCGCCCTGCCTGGAATTGAACTCGGGTCTCTTGCATGCAAAGCGAGTGCTCTAACCACTAAGCTACAGGACTCCACGATAATGCTGTGCGCAAATTGTTTGCCTACAAATACACAGTCACTACACTTCATAGTAAAATCCTGTGAAGTACTTTGAGATGTTTCTTGACGGCGCTATATCAAATGCAAGTATTATTGTAAACTGTAAATCTGTCCTTCAGATATCGTGGAGCAATGATACTTCACCTGTACAGTGAATATATAAACAGGATTATTTCTGTTTGAATGAGTTAACAGATGTCAGCTAGGGTTATTGCACCAAAGTGTATTTTCTCCAAATTTGTCTTGAATGATGCTTTCTAATTTTGTAGCAACAGGACTCATTTTATCAGTTAATGAATGTGTGAAAGTTTATGTCGATAACACTACTTATTTCCCTCCTTGTTATTTTTGCTGTTAAACTGGCAAAACTATTCATGTTGCATGGATTAGGAGCAGAAAGGGGGAAGTATGAAATATTCAATGCCGTGGTGTACTGCATGTTGAATAATAAATGGTACAAATTTTGATAAATCCTAGACTCTATCTGAGAATTGTACTGTATAATTCAAGCGGAGTCATTAGGCTTCCTTTGCCAGATTCTTTCTCTGCATTTTGATTGATATCAGGGCACTTTTGAAGCTGTTTCAGCAAAAGACTTCCAAGCTAGTGTGTACATTTGTTGTAGTCCCTTGTGTGTACTGATTTTGAAAGGGCATGGAACAGGCTTCCTTCTGCCAAAAATAGTCCATTTCATTTTGAATGTCATTAATTGCAACCATGTAGTTTGGGTTAGTATCCACAAATATATAGCAGTATATCATGATCATATCTTTTTGTTCCTTTCTCTCCTCTTCCCACCCCCCTCCTTCTACTCACACCCACCACCACCCCGAACTTTAATGGTGTTAAATTTCTTGATTATCTACTTTATCGCTGGCAGCGTTATACAAGACATCTGAATAGAGCTCTTTGTTCCTCCCAGCATGTGTCTTTTAAAATAAGGGTTACTGGAAAAGCGTGCTGTACTTTTACCATGTCAGATAAAACTCTTTGGGATCTTGTTTTTTTCTGTGTGTAACCAACAACTATTGATCCGTCAACTGTCAAGTATCTTTACATAGTGTTTTTCACATCCTCCTGATGTGGAAGACACTATGTAAATGCAATTTGTTGTTGGTTGTTATTGTTCTTGTTGACTAAATATTTTGTGTGGTACGAATGCATAGATGGAAACAATTGCAGCTCATTGATTATTTAACAGTGGTGCACTTTCACTTAGCAGTTATGTTTTGGGGATGGACATTTTCTGCGAGAGGATAGGGCGGGAGGCCACAGCGAGACCCTCCAATAGAGAAGAGGCCAATGCGGTGCATCTCAGCGATCAGCCTCCACTTAGGGCAGGACCAGTCACAGCGCCCCTTGTGGCCCGGGAGGACCTATGCCTAGCAAGCACTCCAGATAACTAGTTGCTGAGCCCTTTTTCCTTGGAGTGACGATTTATCAGGTGTTTTCCTTAATTAAAATGAGAACTAAGAAGCTGTAAAGTTAGAAGTGAGATGAGGAAACAACGTCAACAACAAAATTACATTTCTAAACATTTCTTCAGGCAGAGGGTTGTGAGATGTGGAGAGCACCGCCCCTGAAGGCTCTGGAGATGGAACCAATCGGGGAGGTGCAGGAGAACCCCACTCTAACATTCCTCATTAGAACGCAGATTCACTGCAGTATGGACACTGATATCTTCTTACCTAAAAAATCCCGAATCCTGACTCCACACTTCAAATCAGGCTTCAAATCCTATTGTCACCGATTCAAGTAAGGTCACAGCACCTGATGAGATTTGAATGAGATCCCACCTGAATTACGACATGAAGTGTGATGTGGCCAATGGCATGGGGCACACAGCAAGAACTGGCATTCAGAGCCCATGTGCAGTGACATGACCGTTCATGTGCTTATTGACGTCATTGTGCGAAAGCGCTGATGGTGGCTAATCTTGACTGTGCACCGTTATACGACAGCAATTTTATGAACAGCTCAACTACCACTTAAGAGTGGAGCGAAGAGGAAGGAAGGCTATCCATGGATAGATATTTTGGAAGTACAATTATAAAGGAGTACAGGGACAGGTGGGGAAATGTGATGGGAAAATAGGCTTGATGGGGATTTTTTTTGTCAGCCGGGTGTCTTTGACACATGCGGAAACCCATCACCATGCTTAAGCGTATCGCAGCCAAACTGAGAAGTCCATGCCTCCCACCCACACATGGAAATCCCAGAGGTAGATTGTTGGAATGGAATGCGCACTCTCTCCCTGGAAGGATACATCCTGCTCACCTAATTCCGGTAAGTATTAGGCGCAGTTTGCCGAGAGCCAAGGTTTGGGGTCCAGAGTGTACATTGGGGTACTGCTGGAGTCTAACCAGCTAAAACTGGATAGCTTGCCACTTGATGTTTCCTGCTGCTTATCCAGATAGATTCACCGTACACCCGAGGGCTTTGGCTCGCAGGGTTAACAAGAGCTAAGTCGGATGACTTCCTGCCCCACTGACTGGTCTGCCCTTCCAGGTCCGGCTGAAGAGCCAGGCTGGCTGTGCTGTCATCAGCAATGCCCTTGAATACTGCGGACCCGCTTGGCCGGGGAGCTGGACTACCCGAGACTGCCACAGAGGGTTGGCTTGATTCCGACATTCCATTGCCAGGCATTGTTCTGCTGTGTAAACGTTTCCAGTGTTCACAACATGTACGATCCTGCAACACCTGTTTGGCTTTCCTTCATTATAGAAGGTTCAAAAACATACCTGATCAAAATTTGAATGCATTCAGTCACTTAAGATCATGGGATCATAGAATGTTGCCGCACAGAAATGGATCATTTGGCACATCGAATCTACACTGGTGGTTTTCTCTATGTGAGAAGAATGCTATAACCCCACTCTCCCGCTCACACCCTAAAATATTAATCTCCTAACATTCCTTTTTTCAAACGTTCCCTTTTTGAAAAATTTGCGGACTCTGCCTCCAATAGTGGTTTGTGGCAGAGAAGTCTACATTCCAGCTACTCTATGTGTAATGATTTGTTTTTTTTTGCGTAATTCTTTTTGTTATTTTGTTAACTGTATGCTCTCATCTCACTTGTATTCTGATGCAAAATGATGTTCACAGTAAAGCTATCAAAATATCGTGAATTTGCACAAAACATTTGTGTTGTTGTAACATTAATGAGTTTATAAAGTGCTTTTTTAGATAGCCACTATAACGCACTAATTTTTTTGATAGCCATTATAACGCTCTTCATGATGGCGTGAATTTGATTGTAATGCGGTTGCACTGTGGGTTCTATTCACTGAGAATGCATACAACCAGCTTACCTGCTTGTCCAGCTGCCTTATTGCTGATGTGTTAGAATCGTTCCATATCATTAAGTCACCAATTAAGTCACGGATTGGAAGTTTATGGATCCCTGGAACTGCCTTATAATGAGGCTCCAGTGTAGTAGTCATAATCCTTGCTTTGATACAGCGCCTTGGCATGTTAACTTCTCAAAGTACTTTGCAGAGTTTTCCTGTAAAGTGTATTTATAAGCAAATAAATGTAACCAGAAGAGTGAAACATATATGTTTTTGCAGTTACATCAAATTGCAGATAGTTGTATCTCTCTGTTTCTCGGCATCATTAAGATGCTGGAGCAATAGTTGTGATAGATGGAGAATCTTTTCTGTCTGTGCATATAAGCAATATTATCTTGGCAGTGACCTAACAAAACTATGAAAGTTGCATGCCTTTATCTTTCTCTTTTCGGCTGGTGATGCTTCCAGCTGCATGAAGGACTGTGTGTTTAAGTATGTTTTAATAGCTTTTGGGGTTCTGTGTTTCAATCTTTGTCATCATCCCCTTAGCAGATGAGCGGGATATCTGCCTGTGAGGTCTGTCACTGGTAGTTTCAGTGGTGGTCTTGAGGAAAGAAGGAAATGATTGACAACTTTTTGACCAGTGGTCCAGAACAGCTTGTTCAGAACATATGGTCACCTTACATTTAGCTTTCAGAGACTTCAAGGGTGGGGAGGTGAAATTCCACTATCCCATTGTGAGTGCTCATTGTCAATAAATTTACCAGCTAGTAGAAGTGTACATCCTAAGTATAGATTTGGATCAACCAAGTTTCTGTTCCATCATGAATGGAGATGCATATCATATAATGTTATGTCTGGATATTACACATCACTAGCACTGATTAGAGGAAAACATTTTATAGTATTATTTCCAAATAATATTTTAGGCTTCATAGATCATTTTGTAAGATGTAAGCATCATTATTTAGTTTGGGTTAGCCAGGTGTCTTGACACATGTGAAAACCATGTTTAAGAATATCCAAACTAGACTCAGAGATAATAATAATAATAATAATAATAGTAATAATCCTTGCATTTGATATAGCACCTAATCAAAGTGCTTCACAAGATATATGTAAAGTGAATTGACTGTATATCTTGTGAGCGAAATCCACATATGTGTAGGACCAGATGGAAATTTCCCTGTGTCTCTAATGGAGTGCACTTTCGGAGAGACGCATATTGTTCACCTAATCTCAGACAATATTAGGCCTAAATTAGCGAAAGCTAAGGCTTGGGGAATTCAGTGTGTGTCAGGGTTCTGCAGGTAGTTAACCAGCTAAAACAACATCAACTACCATTGTAAGCACTCCATGTGAGGTTGGTATGAGATGATATGGGTGAGACTGAAGGGAACAGTTTGTACACTGGCTGTTGAGCCCCACCACCCCCTCCTCAAGCTCGGGTGCCAACTCTGGACTGGTCAGCACTTTAGGATATCATCCTGACATGAAAAGCCTGTATAACTGTAGACTTGTATCATATTGTTCATTCAATAAAGATTGAGCTGAACAATTGATGCACTAAGTTGGAAGTTCCCAAAAGATGTCTGGAACTGAACTGAAATCCAATCAAACCAAGTGCATTCCGAAAGACAGCATTACCTCTTCTACACTATGGTAAGATGAATGAATGAGACAACAACAACAGGATTCCATTTATAGAGCGCTTTTCACGTCGGGAGGACATCCCAAGGCGCTGGACAGTTGGATCAGGACCCGAGCAGGGGGGAAATAGTCAGGGTGAGGAGAGGGAAGGGAGGGAGCGAGGAGGGGGTAGAGAGTCGAGAGGGGAGCTGAAGGCTCGGTCAAAGAGAAAGGTTTTGAGACCGGCCTTGAAGGAGGAAAGGGAGGAGGCGGCGAAGGCACTGGGGGATAGAGTTCCAGAGCCTTGGGGCTGAGAGGCTGAAGCCCCGGCCACCGATGGTAGGGCGGTTGGGGCGGGGCATGTGGAGCAGACCGGAGCCAGAGGAACGGAGGGTACGGGCAGGTAGGTAGGAGGATAGTAGGTCAGAGAGGTAGGAGGGAGCAAGGCCGTGAATGGCCTTGTAGGTGAGGATGAGGATCTTGAATTCGATCCTCTGGGGGATGGGGAGCCAGTGGAGGCGAGTGAAGGTGGGAGTGATGTGGTCCCGAAGCCTGGTGCGGGACAGTACACGAGCTGCAGAGTTCTGAATGACCTGCAGCTTGTGGAGGGAGGTGGCGGGAAGGCCGGCGAGGAGAGAGTTCTCATAGTCCAGCCTTGAGGTGATAAAGGCGTGGACCAGAGTTTCAGCAGCGTGAGGGGTGAGGTAGTGCCGTAGTCTGGCGATGTTAAGGGGGTGATGGAAGGCGGTGCCAGTTGTGGCGCGGATATGAGGAAGAAAGGACAGCTCAGGGTCGAACAGGTTCCTGACCGGCTTTGAGAGGTGGAGAGTGCAGCCTTGGATGCTGATGCTGTCAGCGCCTGAGGTGCGGAGGCGCTGACGCGAGCCAATCAGGAAGGCCTCAGTTTTGCGCACGTTGAGCTGAAGAAAGCTGAACCTCAACCAATTACAATTGGAACCCCTGGTTTAAATGGTCAAAGTCTAAGGTAATCTGAATCACATCCCTATGCATAACGCTGGTTTTGCTAACAGTACTCGTTTATTTAGTGGCCTGGGGTTAAAAGCAATCTGATAACCAAGACCAAATTTATTAGATTTATGTGGTATGTTGTTTTTAAAAAAAATACTGCTATAAAAAGAATAACAACAACAAACATTAATGGTAATTTAAGTAACAAAGATAAATTTGCATACGACTCAGTCATTCTGGGAATAATCTGAGAATTTAAACTCCTTGTCAAGATTAAAGTGCGCACAATGAGTTACAAACAATAATGTGCTTTGGGGGTTGGCATCAATTATCAAACTCCCAGGAGGAGGGACTCGGTTGCGTGAGTAATCTAGAACAGACTTGTTGAACTCTTCACTCTACTAAAGGGGTTATGAAAGAGTTTGATAGTTGTTGGCTCAAACTACAAACTTTAACCTGTTTGGCTGAATTCTGAGTATTTTGTCAAAAATTGATATAAGCCAGTGAGTGCTTGGGAAACACATTTGGGCCACGTTTTGGGATTGCATGCGAGCTGTAGCTCGACGAGGCTGAGATACTATCTTAATGCTTCGCTAGCACAGAATGTTAAGGTTATATGAAGTGTTTATTCAAGGGTCTAAGATAAACAGCAGCATCAAGAACCAGACCAGGATTTACAAGCCGTTAAGATTGGTGGTTTCAACCAAAGACAAATCTTTTTTAGTGGTGAATCTGTTTAGTAATGAGACATTCTTTTAAAAAAATGTGTATTGACTAGACAAATGAGAGTGCCTTTATCTCCAAATGGTGCATGCTAGAAATGTGAGGATAAAGTTACAAAACCCGCCTCAAGCCTTTACCTCTTTAACGGTGCCTCAGTCATCTTTCTCTCCTCTCTATCCTCCCTGCTGACTTCAGCCCTCCCCGTTTCTGGTCCACAGTGTAAAGTGCTTTGAGACTTCTTACCAAAGGTGCTATATAAATGTAAATTGTATTGTGAGCTTGGCTGGGGTTTGGCAATGCAATTTTTTGGGTCACAATTTTAAAGCAAATTTGTTTGCCAAATCCACAATTCACAGAAGTCACATTTAATACAGTGCCTTGCAGTTTGGGAATCCTGCCTTCCCAGAGTATGCCTTGGGGGTACTACTGGAATCCAACCAGCTAAACATCCAGATTTCTTGAGACTGCTTGAAAGATTTCTGGATGCCAGACCAGACGATATGGTAAACTAGTGTTATTGTGGGGATGTGCCAATGGCATGAGGATTTTTTTTTGGTCAGCCAGGTGTCTGACACATGTTGAAACCCATCGCCATGCTTAAGAATATCCAAACCAACCGGAGAATTCTATGCATCCCGCTTACACATGAAAATTCCAGAGATAGATATTTGGAATAGAATGTGCTCTCTCTCCCTGGATGGATGCATCCCGCTTCCCTAATTCCGGAAAATATTAGGCGCAGGTTCTCCCTCCCCCCCTTTGGAACAGAATGAAAGGGGATCGTCTTCATTGTTCTTGGAATCACAAAATCTTGTTACTATCAGTTTCCAACAAAGTATATGTAGCAACCTGATCAGAAGAAACTTACATTACCTTTGGTCCCAGAGCAGTTCTGTACCTTTGCAGAGCTGGCTTCACGACACGAAACACAATCCAATCTGACACAGAACTTCACATCACAATAAGAGCAGCACAAGAAAGAGATAAAATGAAGTTAGCCTGTTTAAATACCATGGAAGTAATTGTACTCGGATATGAATGGCTTTATTTTTGTAATATTGATCCTAAGCAAGTAACGTTTAAAAATTCACTTTAAATAAAAGTTGTCACATATTCGCTCAGTCTGATTGTTGCAAGTTCGTAAGGGTTCATAAGAAATCTGTCATTCGGTTCAGCCATACAAGATTTCTTTTTTTTAACTGATTTCCTGTTTCTTCTCCTACGCTTGAAGGATTGAGCACCAGTTGAGCATTAAAAAAAACCTCAATGACAAATGTGGACAGTTTGCACACTATAAGTCTTCAATTGTTCAGAAACACGAGATTAATTCGAAATGAATGATGTCTTGTGTGAAGTTGTGCTTGAAAAGATTGAAGCACTTTGTTTCAAAGTTTAAAATGCGAATAGCCTGATTGTTTTGAGTGATGGCACTTGTCAAGCAGCGCTTTATCATACTGTGGTTACAAATTCAAGGTCGGAGTTTAACACTTGACAGAATTTATTCAACATCGGTGGAAAGATTTTTCCCAGGTGCAATGGTGATTTGTTTCCATTATTTGTAAGCCCTCAATTGTTAAATATTAGAAATCAAAGCCGAAGGGAGAAACTGAACAAGTCTTTTGGTTTGTTACTCTAAACATGTTTTCAAACAGACCTGGCTTCTTCATTGCTAGCATTCTCATTTCCGAGTTCAGTTTGATGTTAAAGATCCAAAGACATTATTCGAAAAGAGAAGTGAGTTTGTCGCGGTGTCCTGGCCAACAATCCCCCAAATAAAAAGAGATTGGTCAAATACTTCATAGCGATTGTGGGGCATTGCTCTGATGAATTGGCTGCTGCATTTGCCACTACAATTTACAGTAAATTGTTTACTGACGTGAAGGGTGCTATATCAATTGCAGGGATTATTTACAATCTATGAATGTCACCTCCCCCTCCACCCAGCTCGGAGTTGTGCACCGCCACGCTACCCTGCGTTAAGGGGGCTATATAAATGCGAGTTGTTGTTTTAACCGGCGCTATTTGGCCTACCTTCATATTTTCTAGTATCTTCGTTCTGAATTGCATATTGAATTATTGTTCTCTTATTCCTCTCCCCCCCAAAAAATGTATGATCCTCCTGGTATTTGGTATTGTTTTCTTCCTAGCTTCCCTCATGTTATATGTACAGTTGCATAAGAATGCACATCTTTAGATCAAATTTACTCCAGTACATAGTATGGTTANTTTTTGAATATTATCCAGCAACATGGAGAAAAGTGTCCAACAATAAATTGCTTTCATATTATAATAAGAAGATTAAATGTTCTATTTTATGGCTCAGCCAAACTAATGGTAGCATATGTGAATGTGCAACTTTAAAGATGAAGCATTTCTCTGAAATATGAACAAGAATGTTTAGATCAGTAAAGATCAGCACACTATATAGAAAAGATGTTATAATAATAATCCTTGCATTTGATATAGCGCCTTATCTTGTCTTCAGGACGTCTCAAGCGCTTCACAGAATATGGTCTAAAGTAAATTGATTGTATATTTTGTGGGCGAAACGTGGCGGCCAATTGTGCACAGCAGTGTCCCACAAACAGTCATGGATTGAGTGACCAAATTGTTATTTTTTTTTGAAGGGATTATTACCCCCGGAAAAGCAATCTGCCAATCAACTAACAACCGGGTTCCTACTTACTGCTAGGTAAACTGAAACATGTGGAGTAAGGAAACTTGCCGAACGTTTCGCCCTGCCGGGAATCGAACCCAGATCTTGTCGCTTGCAAGGCAAGTGCCTTCCACTAGCCCCCTGAAAAAAAGCAGCATCCACACTGAAAATAAATGGTTTCCTTTTTCTCGTTTTGCCACTTATTTTAACATGGTGCCTTTACAGTGCTGTATATTTAACTTTGAAGGGGAACTGAAGTACAGCATACATCAGGGGAGAGAGGGGAGTGCTTTTCCCTTGTGAGATTTAAGAAGATCCGGGTAAAATGCAATTAAAATAAATTGAGGGTTGAAGCAACATCTGTAGATTTTTTGTAGTTCAATGTAAAAAATAAAAATGCACATCTTATATTTGGGCACAAATATCTTCCATATGCCTATAGATTCGGTGTAACTGTTTCAATCCATTAGCATGTCCTATCCCAGGGCACAGTGAATGTGGAAGAAAAATATTTTGTACTTTTGTTGTGATTATTTATAACGCTGCACAATTGACCGAAATGTTGAATAGTTTCACCAGTGGATGGACTGAACTTAACTGAGCAAATATTTTGTTGTCTGGCCTGTTTGCCCTGAAGATGTTTCTTTTCTTTCCCTACTCTCCACCCCAAAAGCTTATTTTCAGTATATTCTTAAACCCGGTACAGCAATGCTTCTTTGGTCTTTTGAGGAGTAGTTAATCCATGATCATCTTATTTTAAAACTTGTATGGATATTCAAGTATAAATTGTACAAGAATTCTGTTGCATAGTAAGTGGAGTTGTGACAGATTGTTTTCAGAGATGTGTATGTCAGACTGATTTAATGATTGTCGGAATACAGAAGGAGTTGGAGAATTCTGTTTGTCAACTCTTTCTATGTTCCTACAATCATCATCAAATCAGTCTAACAAGACATGTGTCTGAAAGCAACCTATCACTACGCCACTTACAATGCAACAGAATCCTTGTACAATCTATACTTTAATATCCATACAAGTTATATGTTCTATTGAATTCAAATACAATACAAAGCAAAATTACATTTGTAAAGTGCTTTTCATGTCGGGAGGACGTCCTGAGGTGCTGAACATTTAGGGATTAGGACCCGGGGCGTGGGGGGATAAGGGAGAGCAGAGAAGGTAGGAGGATAATAATAATAATAAGGATGGCTGAAGGCATGGTCGACGAGGAGGGTCTTGAGACGTGCCTTGAAGGACGCAAGGGAGGGAGCGAGGCGGAGGGAATGTGAGATGGAGTTCCAGAGGGTGGAGGCCAGACTACCAATGGTGGCCGGGCCGGGTGGAGAACATGGAGCAAGCTGGAGCCTGCTGAGCAGAGGGAGTGGACAGGTTGATAAGGGGTTAGCAGGTTGGAGAGGCAGGAGGGGACAAGGCCATGGAGGGCCTTGAAGGTCAGGACGAGGGTTTTGAACTCGATCCTCTGAGGGATGGGGAGCCAGTGGAGCCGGATGAGGGTGGGGGTGATGGGGTCACAGACTCTAATACAGACTCCAAATGGGACTCCAATAAAGACTTCTTGTAATGTTATACCTGCTTCAACAAGTGATTGTTAGCTCTGCATTTGAACAGTTCAATAAGGCTGGGTTCCAAGATTTGGAAGATGGTTTTAGAGATTGGAGAAGAGATATGTGAGACTTTGTCCAAGTGACCATTCTTCATGTGAACATTGATGCTGAAGATGGTCTAATTTGTTTGTTTTAACTGATATCTGCAGATTTGCATTTTTCAGTATTTACCACTGAATTGTGGTCCCTCCTTCCCTTATAATCAATGTAACTGTTTCCTCCCATAATCTATTTGCCTTTCTTCTTCTTGCCTTCAAATTACTATCCATGTGACCATACATTTGGGCAGCACCTTAAATTCTCCCTGCTTTGATATTCGCGATTGCCTCAGTCAAAGGCTTTGACAGGTTCATTGTAAGTGCAAGGCATTACATAAATGCAAATTGTTTGGTCTTTTGAGGAATAGCTAATGCATGATCAGCTTTTTTTAAAAACTTGTATAGATATTAAAGTATAGAAAGTACTGTACTGAACAATTAGTAGAATGTGAATACTGAACTATTAAAATAGTTGTGGTTGTTTCCTTTGTTTTATTAAAAATACATGGTTTGCAAATGAGCAGTTGTTGAGACTTTCTGACAATTTCGAGCTATATGCATTATATTCCTGGATTACTGTCCAATTACCTGTGAATATTTCTACCTCATTTACAAAGTACTTTATGGCCAACGTCCTTGATAATGGGTTCAGCCTTTGTTATTGCGTTCAGTTAGACATGACTCACTGCTGGGTGTTGACTTTCAGATAACAGACTGTAATAATGAAACTAATTTAATTTCACTTACTGAAACTACTTTTTAGACCATGGATTATTAACAGAAGTATGTAGAAATAATGCAGTGTCCCAGGTGTGTGTTGCAAAATTCCTGATCGGGTCGTTTTCCAAATCAGTTTTGCGACCTAACTGTCACATGGTCAAGCTGAAGACTGAATTCAACGTAAGATTGACTCTAGTGACAGATTTCCAGGGCAGACACTGATCTTTTCTTCTTTGTAATCAGACGTCTTTTCGAAAGCAAAGTTTTTTTTGCATGAAATGATCTAGTATCTGTGTTCTTTCAAATTAGTACAGTATGACATTTCTAAATTATCTGCTGAATGTTATCTGGTTCTGTGCACAATAGAATGCAATTAAAGGGCATAGAAATGCAGCAGTGGTTAACAATTAACTTTATATGGGGGTGGGGTGGGGGGAAGGAGTCAGAATATGATAAGCATAGGAACAGATAGGAACAGGAGGAGGCTATTCAGGCTTTCGACCCTGTTCCACCATTTAATTAGATCATGGGTGATCCGTACCTCAACTAATCCTTTCAATTCCAATTTCTCGCTTTCTCCCCATATCCCTGATACCCTGACCTACCAACAGTCTATCAACTTTACTCTTGAAGGTGTGGATGATCCAGCATCCGCAGCCTTTTGGGGGAGAGAATTCCAGATTTCTACCACCCTTTGAGTGAAAAAATGCTTCCTGATTTCACTCTTAATTGACCTGGTTCTTTAAGACTATGTCCCCTTGTTTTAAATTCCCCCACCAGAGGAAATAGCTTCTCTGTATCTACCCTATTGAATCACTTTATCATCTTCAATACCTCAATCAAATCACCCCTCAATCTTCTAAACTCAAGGGAATACAATCCCAAATTTATGCAGCCTTTCCTCGTAACTTAACCCTTTTAGGCCTGGTAACATTCTGGTGAACCTGCACCCCCTCCATGGCCAATATATCTTTCCTGAGGTGTGGTGTCCAAAACTGAATGCAGTATTCCAGTATTGAATGCAGTACTCCTGAATGCAGCTGAAGCATCATTTCTTTCCCTTTGTATTCCAGTCTCCTTGAGATAAGGGCCAACATTCCATTCACCTTTTTGATTACTCTATTTGCCTTTATGATTTATGATTACTTTGTACACTAAGCTATTGTACAGATATTTTGTTTATTAATGTTGGCAATCAATAATTATGCTTGTAATATTCTTATCATTCGTGGAACTTTTGTTTCTCAGGGGAGGGGGGGTGGGGGGAGCAACACTTACTTGGCTCTTTGCAATATGTGACAGATCATTGATTTATGAACATCAAAATATTATGGTTATATACCCACAGTCTCCTCTGTGGGTTGATATTTGCGTGCTGCACCACTACTTGCTTGCTGCCAGTTTAGCCCTTTCAGTGTGAGCAACATAGGTGACTGACAAACTTCAGATCTTTGTACAACTTCAAATAATAATATGGTGCAAGCCCATTATAATGAATGTAGTCCAATATGTCAGGCCCCACGTTGTAAACAAGTGCAGAAAAATTGGCCTCCTTCCAGGTTGTTGAGTTGCCACTAGAGTCACCTCCACAGACTGTGTATAAGTCGTCCTACCTGTATGCTATCCAATTTATTCAACCTCCTGTGGGAGCTTTTCTCCCCATGATTCCCAAAGGATCTGAGTAAGACTGCAAACTATCTATGCAACCTTAAATTGTTTATCTTGGACAAACTTTTTTTCATGGCATGACATTTGCATGACATAATGGCACCTGAGCCCCAACAACGGAGGTGCCATTATGTACCATAAACAGATTTGATTATTTCTATCTCTACAAACTAATAGAAGCTCTAATTCCATCTCTTTTCAGCTGTTCAATGCACACTACATTTGCTTACATATGGTGCGAGGAGGAGGTTTAATATTAATTCTATTGTGTAGTTTTCATGAACAGTAGAATCCAGGGAGGATGTTCCTTGCCTGTAGCAATAATTATCTTTCCCCAAGTGTGTACGACTCGCTGACAAGTGGTGAATGATGCGTGCATGCTCCCTGCCACACACTGCAAGCTGAGAATAATCCTTGTAGATGTCATTTTGAATATTTAGCACAGCTCAAATATCTAGGAATGCATTTACTGTTTCTGTAAAATTGCAGAAAGTGGCTATTTGAACTTAAAGATGCAATCTTGAATCTTGGTTCCAATTTTTATGGCTTACATTATAAAATGGACAAAAACAAGCTGGTCATTGATCAACATTGATCAGATGGATACCTTAAGAAGAGTCAGCTGTAGGAATATGGGGACTGGGACTGAAAGGATTGCTTGGGACGCAATGGTCCGAATGGCCTTCTTCTGTGCTGTAAATTTCTATGGTTCTAAGGACCTTCTTGTGAATGTGTACTCCCTTAAAATCTGTGTTTTTCTTATAGCGGTTTAGTTGTGGATCCCAATATTTACTTACCCATAAAATCCAAAATGCTTGCATTGGCTCCATCAGAGCTTCAAAAATCCAGCCGGAATGTTGAAAGCCCAATATGGTAGATTTCCAGGTTATCAGGTCGCCTTGTACATCACTTCCTGTGTGGTGCAAGCTTGGCGGGAACCTGTTGACCTGGAAGACTGCCAATGTGACTTCCCACACTTCAGCTGACCATTTTAAGCACTAATGGAGCCATTAGTCTTTCGGTCTTTCCGCGCACATGTGCATTGAATACAGAATCTCTGATCAGTGATCGTGACCCATTATGGTGATGGTTGGGATGTTATGGACTCCCATCTACCATGTTATAACAGGGCTCTAATAAATGAGCTGCTTACCTGAAACTGGGATTTGTGAGACTCACTATATACAAACAGCAACCTGTGATTGGCTTGTATAATGAGAATATGTGCATCATTTCAATGCTGTGCCTTATATCATTAAACAGTGCACTTATGGTTAAATTCTAAAGTCTGTGTGTGATAAAATCAACCATTTCTGCAACAATCGTTCATTTTAATAAGTGTTTATTTTTCATTTTTGTTAAATACAGTACAGAAGTTTCATTAGAATTGCCCACACAAAAAAAAGGAGAGGTTCTGAACTTTATATTTGATGTCTTTTTATGTTACGTAATTGGTGACACAGTTGTTTGCCACGCTGTTGCAAGGTGGATCTTCTTGGTGTCTCTGACGGCATCTCAGCACCCTGGATAACAAGGCAAACACTGCTCCCCTTACTGCTGGATGTGCTAGTGGCCATGTTGTTTTGGCCCGAGATACATTTTGGTCAGCAACTTTTTTTTTTGCATTGCTGGCTTGTGCTATTTCCTCAAATAACATTGTCTGCAGTTGGCATGCAGCCAGAAGAAGGACAAGCACAGACTACATACAAAGACAAGGTCCAGGGTACTTTCAATTTTGTCACTGGTGCTCTTGCATTCCAAGTTATGTGGCTAATGGAAACAGAACAGAAACCTTGTACTTGCAGCCTTAGGCTTCTTCAGAAACAGTTTATATACAGTTAGCTCTAAAGTAATCTGCAGTCTAAATGTAACATTTGCCGCAGGCTTGAGTCCATGTATTTTTTTGACTTTGAGTTAACTTTCAGTCATCAAATTGATGAAAACACTTAACTGTGCCAATTACTTTCCTACCTCTTATCATTTGGTAAAGTCTTCAAAATTCTATCTATTGGGACACATCCAAAAACATAGAATCATAGATATAGCTCAAAAGGAGGCCATTCAGCCCATTGTTACTGTGCTGGCTTTCTGAAAGAGCTATCCATTATACCCATTTTCCTGATTTTTTTTCCCCCATACCCTTTTCTATTTCTCACTGCCAAATTCTCCCTTAAAACCCAATATAGATTCTTTTTCAACTGCAGTTCCAGGTGGGGCGTTCCAAGTCCTAACAGTCTTGTGTTGAAAAATAACTCCTTACCTCTCCCATTGTTCTTTTGATAATTACCTTGAAATTTGTGCCCTCCAGTTACTGACTCACCCACAGGTGGAAGTACATTCTACAAGTTTTCGTTCCAATAATTTGAAAAAAAAGTCTACTTTCAACCTTCTCTATTCTAGGAGGAAAGCATTTGATCAGCCGGATGTCTGACACGTGCAGAAATCCATCACTATGCTTAAGAGTATCCAAACGAAACAGAGTTCTAAGTAATGCTATCCACACGTGGAAATTTCCGTTTCTAGAATGGAATGAGTAGTCTCTCCCCGGAGGGATGCACCTGCTTACCTAATCTCAGAGAGTATTGGGGGCAGGTGGCAAGCGGCAATGTTTGGAGATTGCAGAGTAGGCATTGGGGTACTCCTGGACTTTAACTAGCTAAAACTGTATCATTTGCCCTGCAAGTACAGTTTGGCAAGTATCCTGCTGCTTGTCCAGACAGGACCACCGTCAGTGCTTTTGCGTGCTATGTTCATGGGAGTTGAGTGGTCAGAAGTCCTGCTCTTAGTGGCTGCTTTTCCATGTCCTGCTAATTGGACATTCTGACTGGTCTGTCATCAGCAGTGCCCTGGAGTACAGACAGCAGGGCCCTGGAGTACAGACAGCAGGGCCCTGGAGTACAGACAGCAGGGCCCTGGAGTACAGACAGCAGGGCCCTGGAGTACAGACAGCAGGGCCCTGGAGTACAGACAGCAGGGCCCTGGAGTACAGACAGCAGGGCCCTGGAGTACAGACAGCAGGGCCCTGGAGTACAGACAGCAGGGCCCTGGAGTACAGACAGCAGTGCCCTGGAGTACAGACAGCAGGGCCCTGGAGTACAGACAGCAGTGTCCTGTAGTACAGACAGCAGTGCCCTGGAATAACACCACATAAGCTTGATTCTGGCATTCCATTGCCAAGCATGTCACCTTGGAGCCAATTCAGAAGACTCTGCTTACTTCCCTCCCAAGGAGGATAGTCCATTTATTACTAGATACTCACGAGCTTGAGTCTAAAGTGGTAAAAGTTTAACAATAGCTTATATACACGCTTAGAATTTAAAATGGCAAGAATAAGTATTTTTAAAGACACTATTCTGCAGGGGATCATAGGTTTCCATGCCTTTTAAACACTCTTCATTTCATTCTGAAAACGATATAGATATCTCTGCAAGGTAGATGGTCAGCTGATAACTGGGTTACTTTTGCATCACAAATGGAGATGCATAGCAAGCTGGATATTACACATCTCTAAAACTGGTATATAGAATAATTTCCAAGTAATATTTTATATCTGATAGATCCCTTTATTAGTGGTAAACATCATTATTTTGTTTGGTCAGCCGGATGTCTGACACATGCTTAAGAGTATTCAAACCAGACTCAGAGTTTCACATATGTATGACACTTACCTACACATGGATATTTTCCTGTAGGAAATGGAATTAAGAGTGAAGAATTCCTGCCCCCAGTGACCAGATCTGTTCTTCCAAGTCCTGCCGATGAGCCAGGCTGGCTGATCTGTCATCAGCAGTTCCTTGAAGTCCCACGGATTCATATAGCTCAGGAACCATACTACCGAGATGCCACAGAGGATTGACTCGATTGCAACATTGTGTTGCAAGCACATCACCTTGGACACAACTCAGCTCCAAGGAGAATCCACTTACCTCTCTTCTTCCCTCCCACCCCAGAATATTTACTAGTTGGTCAGTATATTAAGTCAAGACCCCCACTACAGTAATGGTTGTGATTAAAAAGTTGTAACTACTGAAATGGATGATTGGAAATGGAAATGAAATTGGAAATGGTTGCTGAGCAGAAAGCTTATGGAAGCAGAAATACATAACGTGTGAAGTTCCAAGTTTCAAAGTTTTTAATACTTGAGTAATGGTAATGAACTGGGCCAATAGAAAAGTGTGGAAATTTTTGCCAAACATTGCAGGGAGATTTGAAGATTTTGCGGGGAAATGTTTGACAAATTTTGCNAAAAAATGGAGGGGAGTTGATTGGTGCTATTGAGGTACATTTCACTGCCAACCTACATTTTTTCACTTTATTGATAAAAACGAACATGAGGGAATAAACATATTAGATTGTTCCAAAAAAAATTAATTGTTGCTTTAACAAAAACTGGATGGCTTTTTTGGGGTAGGGGAACACCAGACCCAGAGAGAGAGAGAGACACACACACACAGAGAGAGACATACACGCTCACAGGCAAAGAGAGAGAGGGATACACACACTCACAAACACATAGTGCTGTAAACAATTATCCTTCAGATGAGACTTTAAACCGAGGCCCTGTCTGCCTGTTCAGGTAACTGTTAAAGATCACATGGCACGGTTTAAAAATATTCACTGACCAACAAGCCTCCAGATAAAATTCAGCATTCACTTCATGGCTGTTCATGGGACATTGCTGTGTAGAAATTGGCTGCTGCGTTTAGCCCACAAAATATACAGTCAATTCACTATAGTATATTCTATGAAGCGCTTTGAGACATCTCAAAGGCGTGATAAAGCACTGTATCAAATGCAGATTATTATTATCCTGATTATCCCAATGATGCTATATCAAATTAAGAATTAATATTTATCTTTATTATAATTAGAGTGGTTATTAATAAAAAATAAATAATAATCCTTGTATTTGATATACATCATTGCATCAAGCTGTCTCATTGCTAAGAATCTAGCTACTCTCTTGGGGTTAGGCAAGGACATTGATATAAATATCTCAAATGTTTACATTAGGTCATGCTTTGGTGCCTTTTCATATAATTGTTAACTTTTGAACACTGTTTGTATTTAATACTGTTGGTTTGATTACGGTTGCTGGAAAACAAAATGTGAAACAAAATAGATAGGTACAACTAGACAAATAGCAACAATATCTTACGTTAAATAATCATTCTACAGTTCCCAAGAGTAAATTTCTTTTGACAGCCTCCATTTTCTACATTTTCAGGTGGAGGAGAGGAGCTAGTAATGGAACATGGGTGTTCTCCAGGTCCCTGTCAGACCTGTACCTGAACTCTCTTAACTGGAGTGTTTGCTTTTACCATGTAAACTGAGGGGGAGTGATCCAGTCAAGTCCTCGCCCAGCAGATAAGCTTAATTAAAATAATTTAGGTTTGACTCCGGTTGTTAGTTGAGGTCTAATGGAGATGATGTGGATGCAGAGATTTCATTCAGTTGGCCTCTCATTTTCACTTCTTCAACAAACCCCCACACCTCCCCCAATCTCCCAATGCACATTGACTGTGTAACATTCTAAAACCAGCGACCCTTTAAGATTCAAAAGAAGCACTAAATCCAGTTTTCCTTGTCATTCTTTGCACTGTAGCAGATTTTCAAGATGTACATTATAGCTCACAGTCTGGATGTTGGTAAAAACAATGTTGGCATAAAAAGAAAAGTGTGGTTAATATTATACAATCCAGACAAAAGAACTCGAGTAAGAAAAATCGTGCTTTCATTTCTAAAGTCCCTGAAACGTGGCAAAGCACTTTACAGTAATTTCTGCCAACTATTGTGTAGGTAAAAACTACATACATTTTGTGCACAGAAAAGCCCCAGTAAAAGGCTTGAGGTGAATGACCAATTAATATTGAGAATTGTTGGCCAGGATACCAGGAGAAACTCCTTTCACTATAAAGCTCTGTTATGTGATCTGATATTGACATTTATTTTTCTGTGAGGTAACACTCCCAAGTCCTGTGTAGCTTCTTGTTTTTAAATTTCAAAAGCAAACTAATGTTATTTAGTTAGGCCTGGTAATGATGGTTAATCTATAATTGTATGCCTCTGTGTTGGTCAAATGACATTTGGTGCAACAATTCTGTCTCTGCACCTCGATAATTCTTTGCAGATAGAGGAGAAATAGCTGAGTCTAGAAACAGAGTTCAGAATGTGTAGAGTGGAATGAGACAGAGTGATCTGATTGTAAAGGGAGGTATGGAGCTGGGGTTGTTTCAGGGTGTAATGTTGGTGGGCTGAGAAACATGATGAACGGAGAGGGATTGTACACAATTGTGCAGAGACACACGAGCTAAACCATGATGTTGTAAACACTGATAATAAATGCAGACGATATAAACACTACCTAGTCCATGGTGCTTCTGTACATTAAGTTTGAGTTAACAGCACTGAACAATAACAACTTGAATTTCATATAGTACACTTCACATAGGATAATGTGTTGGAGCACTTGACAGTAGTGCGGTCAGATGCTAAGCAAAGGGGAAGGGAAGATAACCATATGTGATTGAAGAGGTAGGTTTAAAGAGAGGTAATGTTTTGATTTTGATGAAAGATCATACCCAAAACATTCCCCTCCTGGAATAGTAGAACATAATTGGTTATTTTGAAATAATGGAACCTATTTGCATTGCAAATCAGAGTTGTGCAAATTTTTGCATGAGAATTGAATGCTAGGAATACAATGCAAACCTCTTTATTTCTGATGTTCAGCATTTGCAGTTCTCCTCTCTTGAAGTTTTGACATCACTTGGAGAGAGTGCAGAGGAGATTTACCAGAATGGTACCAGGGATGAGGGACTTTAGATATGTGGAAAGACGAGAGAACCTGGGATTGTTCTCCTTGGAGCAGAGAAGGTTAAGGGAAGATTTAATAGAGGTGTTCAAAATTATGAGGGGTTTTGATAGAGTAGACAGGGAGAAACTGCTTCTACTGGCAGTTGGGTAACCAGAGCACGTAGATTTAAGATAATTGACAAAAGAGTTGCTATGGTCTAGAATGCACTGCCTGAGAGGGTGGTGGAAATAGATTTAATAACAACTTTCAAGAGGGAATTAGATAGGTACTTGAAGAGGAAAAAATTGTAAGGATATGGGGAAATACTGGGGATTGGGACTGATTGGGTAGTTCTTCCAAAGAGCCGGCACAGGCACAATGGGCTGAATGGCCTCCTTCTGTGCTGTAAGATTCTATGATTCTCTGATATGAATCTTGCCAGGTGTGGCCAAGTCACGATCATCCAAAACTCTGCAGCTCGTGTACTCTCGTGCACCAGGCTGCACGACCCCATCACTCCCACCCTCGCTCGACTCCACACTGGCTCCCCATCCCTCAGAGGATCGAGTTCAAGATCCTCGACCTCACTTTCAAGGCCATCCATGGCCTTGCCCCCTTCTACCTCTCTGACCTGCTGACTCCCTACCAATCTGTCCGCTCCCTACGTTCAGCGGGCTCCGGTCTGCTCCATGTCTCCCGCTCGACCCGCCCTACCATCGGTGGACGGGTTTCAGCCTCTCTGCCCCCATACTCTGGAACTCCATCCCACGGTCCCTTCGCCTCACCTCATTCCTTGCCTCCTTCAAGGCCGGTCTCAAGACTCTTCGATCGTGCCTTTGGTCGCCCTCCCACCTCTCTGCCTTCCCTCACCTCTGCACCACCCCTCCCCCATGTCCGGGCCCCGACACTTGACTGTTCAGCGCTTGGGACGTCCTCCCGACTTGAAAGGCGCTCTATAAATGTAATTTTGTTATTTGTTGTTGTTATCCCAAAGGCCTCTTTTATCTTTAAAATGTCATTTTAACTTATGAATCTTAAATATGGCAACAGATTTCAATGGTGCCTACAAACTACTATTTATTATTGTGCTGTCAACTCAGACACTTTATTTGGGAGGACAATGTAAGTCTGTTTTGTGCCACATGTGAAAATGCCTGACAATACGCAGTTGGTTGAGGATCCTATTAACTGGGTGAAATAGAAGGCATTTAAATTCAATCAATAGTTTATATAGGTTTAATTCAACTTAGTAGCGAATTGACACTCAATGTAGATTTACTTACTGTTTTAGTTCAAACAGGACATCAATGTATTTCATATACCAGTAATCTATTCCCAGACGCTAACACCCAGGCATTACTTTTATCCCTGGATTATACCCAAGATTTACCACAGTGTTTTTATATGTTCTATTTATACGTAGCTCAACTACTTGAGAGATTTCAAACATCCTGCAATATGGCCATGCCCTAGTTCCCTTTCTGTGCAACATGATAGCCAGGCAGGGTCATTCATGTTGTGAAACTTTGGAAGCCTGAGGAAAAGTTTTTTTTAAAAGAATAATAACTGTTTTTAGGTGCATTGATCAGAATTAAAAAATATTGAAAACCATGAAGAAGGTCCTTAGCTTTTCTGGCAGCTTTGACTCACGGTAATTGTTTTCCCTCTGTGCCTTGATAGCGGAATCATTTCTGTCAGGTGCATTTTAACAGTTCTTTCCATTGTTACATTTCTAACTCAAGCAAGTCACTCTATAATTTCTGCATTTGTAATTCAGAAATAGGGGCTGGGGTCGGAATGCTTTGGGATTTTCAGGTATTTTGGTGTTAGTCTGGCTCAGTTGGTAGCACTGTTACTTCTGAGGTTCAAGCCTCATGTCAGGACAGTCCAGTGTACTAATGGGAGGGTGCCTTCCTTCAGATGAGAAGTTTGCCCACAAAATATACAGTCAATTCACTTTACAGTATAAGCGCCTTAAGACATCTCGAAGACTTGATAAGGCGCTATATCAAATGCAAGGATTATTATTATTAAATTGAGATCTCACCTGCATGTTCAGATATTCATTAAAAATCATTATTCAAAAAGAAACCCAAGTTTCTCCCGGATTCTTGGCCAACAATCCTGCAATTTATGGGATCTTGATATGCAGAAAATGTCTGATGCAGATTCCTGCAAATCACTGTCCTTGACTGCAATTGCCTGTGAATGGTTTTGAAACATTTGGACAGTACAGAGATTATATCAAATGCAGAGATTAATATAAATGCCTCAGCATCATGTTGGCTGATAGTGCTAAGCTATCACTTAGTGCAGAGCACAGAATGACTCTTATCTGGTTAACAATCTTATATGAGCAGCATTGATCAATTAGTCTAAGGCAAAATTTATTCCTACAGAAAGTTGCTTTGATGATACAACAGCCCTCCGCTTGTGCAAATCCTACCTCTTTGAATGAGCCTATGCTCCCACCTTCCCCCCCGAAAAAAACCCTCTGTATCCAACGCTGTGAAGCCTTCTGAGAAATTACCCTACCAGAGGTCGCTATATAAATGCAAGTTGTTGTTGCTGTTGTAAATCTAAAATCCTGAATTTGATCATGATTGACAACAAGATTTGTTCAGGTATTTTTGTGATAAGCAAACGTTTCTTCACTGATGGCTGTATAAACTGGAGTTAGGACCATGAAAGTATCATTTGTGGAAGGCAGTGAGTTGGGATAGATATAACAAAAATAATGTTTGCATTTGATATAGTGCCTTATCACTTTGTCTCAATGACTCAAAGTGCTAAGGCATGCTGAACAGATTGAATATCTTTATAGCGAGTATAGCAAGTAAATATATCACAGGATATATTTCAAATAGTGCCATGGAATCTATAGCATCCATCTTACAGGCAGAAGGAATCTCAGGTTAATGTCTCATCGGTAGGACGGCACCACAAACAATGTAGCGCTCCTTTAGCACTGTCCTGGAGTGTCAGCCTGAACTCTGAGTTCAGAGTCTTCAGGTAGGCCTTGAACCCACAACTTTCTGACTGAGTTGAGACTGTTACCAACTAAGCCAGACTGACACCCAAACATGCACTTCATGAACTGATAGACCTGGAGTAAGGGAATTGTATAAGTTTAAGTGCATTTACATAAGTGCACTTGTCAATTGTTTGTTCAAATAAACTTGCTCTGTGCACTTTGCAAAGAGAAAATAAAGGATATGATTTTATTATGCTAACACTAATGCTAAAAAGTTATTCCAGTCACCTCCAACCCCAAGCTTTTTAGAACCGATTGCTTTTTTCACAGGTTTCAGTTCATCTATACTATTTAGGACATTCAGTATTTCAGTTGTATATTTTTTAGCCTCATTTTCTCCATTGTGAACATTTTGCCGCCTCCTTATAACTCCTGTGTTGACTTCCAGCTACCTGTTCAGTTGTCCTTCTCTGTACCTTCTCTCACGCTAAGATGCCCGTATTGTAATAGGTTGTTCAGAACTATTCCAGTAATTCAGGTCAGGTTGGACTAGTGCTCTGTACAAGTTCACTATCACTTCCTATAACTTGGGCTTCATCCCTTTATGGATGCAAGCCAAGATCCAGTCTGCTCCAAAAATGGCTTCCTCACCAATGTTCTCATAGTCTCTGAGGAAATGGGCCAGAGTCCAGGCAAGGAAGTTAGAGATGTTTGGGACATGCTGAACAGATTGAATATCTTTATAGCAATTTCATGTATCCCAATCTTTGTTTAGCAGGGGTGGGGGGGAGGGGGAGAATTTATTTTTTAAACTAACAGCTAGGAGCACTACAAGACCTTCAAAAAGCATATGATCTATTCTAAAGGGTAATATATACCCACCAGAAAAATCCTTTCAAAACACAACACATTAAACCAAGCCTGAAGCAATGTTACAGTTAATAAAATAGGTTGATTGCTCAACATACGATGGAACTGATTTTAGTTCTCTCCAGTCCTGAATTAAACTTAACACACAAAGGTTATAGTACAGAATGAGATGAGGGAATTCAAACGATCATGGACTTTCCTTCCCTAGGCAACAAGCTCTACTTAACTTATTTGATTGCCAGAAGGAGATGAATAATGTACAAATAAGCTTCTAAGAAGGAAAAGCTCCATGCAATCGATCTCCAACTCTTGAAGGCAATTATACAAAACTCTGAGGTATCAAATATTACTAATCTGTATTGTTCATGGCTGTTCAAGTGGATGTTAAAAATCCCACAGCATGACTCAAAAAGAGAAGGGAGATTCTCACGGTGTCCTGTCTGATAATCCCCCAAATAAAATTGGTCATTTACTTCATGGCTGTTTTGGGACATTACTGTGTGTAAATTGGCTGCCAGCAGTGTTCATCTACAAAGTAGTCACTATACTTTATAGTAAGGCCTGTGAGGTGCTTTGAGACATCCTCCTGATATGTCGAATGTAAGGATCATGATTATGTTATTAAGTGCTTGGCTTTCCAACCATTTTGTTCAGCTTTGGCAGAAATGGTGACATGAAGCAAGCACCTCACTTTCTGCCACCCATAGCCATCTACGATTTCCTTGTCTCTTTACTGGTGAGAGAACAGAGGTATCACAGTGTGTACCCAATGGGAATACCCAGAGAAAACTGCTATCTTCGAAATTGTGTGAGATAGTTGCTTAGTAGTTGTGCAGTTAGTGTAATTTTGCTTTCTGACCTTTTACCATTGTTGTTTATTAGGGTTTCTGATTACAGATTATCTTTCACAGAAACACGACTGTCATTAAGGAAGGTTTAGTTTATTTTATATTTAGCATAAGTGATGTATTGGACATGGCTGCCCTTCCCCCCTCCATCCCATTCTCAACAAATGTGGAGCCAAGGTCATCCACTGATTCTTACAAAATAGCAGGAAAACACTAATGAATTTTCCCAACAGCTGCCATAGAAAGCCTGCGATAGCAGGAACCGGGAATTCATATCTGTTGGAGCTCTGGTAAGCACCACATTAAGGTGTAGATAGAGAAGCAGAACTAATGGCTTTCCTACTTCCTGCCTTGCTGCTTCAGTCCAGAGAGGAACAATGGTCGGATCTATTACCATTAAGGACTGCTGAATGATTCTGATGCACAGGTCTTGCAGACATAGGTCACTCTTTACTCCATAGTAAAGCCTCATATGTGGATGTATTTAGATTCAAGCTGAATGTATTCCTACCTCATTTATAGTCCCAGGTTTGCATCAGCTTCTGGGCAAGGTTAACAACCAGATCTAGATTCACATTGTCCTGCTGCAGATTTATAACTTATTAAAAAAATGTATTTCCTCCTGTTGATTAGGATTGTTTTTTTTCATAGATTCATAGAATGTTACGGCACAGAAGGAGGCCATTCGGCCCATCGAGTCTGTGCCGGCTCTTTGACAGAGCAAGTCACTTTCACTAACCCCAATCACCAGCTTTCTCCCCATAACCCTGCAAACCCGTCTTCCCCAGAGACCTGTCCAGTTCTCTCTTAAAAGCTGTTATCGAATCGGACTTCACTACCCTTTCAGGCAGATCATTCCAAATTCGAACAACTCGCTGAGTGAAAAAAATTCTTCTAACCTCCCCTCTGCTTCTTTTGGTAGATATCTTAAGACTGTGACTGTGACCATGACCATGGGTCACAGACACAACGACCAGCGAAGACAGCTTTTCCTTATCTAGCCTGTCGAAACCTTTCATTATCTTGAAGACCTCTATCAGGATTCTTATTCTGGATTAATATAAAAATCATAATTGCATTTGACATCATGTTGTCTAGACATCTCAAAGCGCTTCACAGAACACACTGTAAAGTGAATTGACGGTATATTTTTTGTGGGTGAAATGCAGCAGCTAATTGCACGCAGCAGTGTCCCACAAACAGCTGTCGATTGAGTGGTCAAATTCTTATTATTTATTATTATTTTCCTTGAAGGGTTATAACCCCTGGAAAGCAATCCACCAATCAACTAACAATCGAGTTTCTACTTTCTGCTAGGTAAATAGAGGCATGTGGAGTAAGGAAACTTGCCGAAGGTTTGTGAGGCAAGTGCTCTAGCCAATATGGTGCAGGACTGAAATGCTTGGGAGTCCATATGTTTGAAAACCTGGACATGCTTTTGAATATTTGGACCCCCTTTCTGCTTGTGAATCTGTAAAAGCAGATAGATAGGGTGACTCCCATTATAACATGTTGTTTTGGTCCATTAGATTAGGCACCGTGTTATATTTAGTTCACAAAATAGATGGCCCCCACTTTTGTTTCCGAGTAATCAGGTCGCTACTGAGGTTCCCAGTGCGGTTTGGCCAAATTCCCGCGGATGCACAATACACAGGACACCAGCCAGTCCATGCTGGAAGTGTACTGCACTTCGAGTAACCGCGGATCAACAGGGCACCTGTGTTATAAGCATATTCACGAGGCGTACTCAAACTTGGTTGCCCTGAAGTATATTTGCAGTTACAGCCAAGTTTCAGCACACGTGCGTAGCAGCCATTCTCTAATTTTAACCTGGGTCTGTTGCTCAGATTGTAATGATAATTGCACATTGATTTTTTTTTTCTTTTGAAATCTGTGGTGTGCAATATAACCCAGGTGATCAGCAGAGGCAGAAGTACATTTTAACAGTAGGACGCTAAAGGCTGTTACTCTAACATATTGCTCTACACAAGCTGCACATTTTTAGTAAGTACATTTTTTGTGAGTATTAATATATTACTGATGTCAGGGTGGTAGTTTGCTTGCTGCAATATATTGGAGATTATTTTACCATTCTGGTGTCAGTTTGTCTCATTTAGAAGTACTCTTGCCTCTGAGTCAGAAGACTATGGTTTTGAGTCCCAAGTTGGGTGTCGTTTGAATTTACATGGTGTATAGACTGGATACTCTGGTTGGGAATTCCAGAACAAGGGGCATAATCTTAAAATTAGAGCTAGGCAATTTGTTGTGAAATCAGGAAGTACTTTTTCACGCAAAGTGTAATGGAAATTTGGAACTCTCCCCCAAAAGGCTGTGAAGACTAGATAGATTTTTGTAAGGTAAGGGTATCAAGGGATATGGAGCAAAAGCAGGTAAATGGAGTTCAGGTACAGCTCAGATCAGCCATGATCTAATTGAATGGCGGGACAAGCTTGATGGGCTGAATTGCTTACTCCTGTTCCTACCTTCCATTTTAGTGCCAGAGGTGAACTGCATTGTCAGATGTGCTGTCCTTTGAGATGAGATATTATCCTGAAGTCCTGTCTGCTTTTTCAGGTAGATGTTAAACATCTGGTGGTACAACTTGAAAAGAGAAGGTAGTTTCTCCTGGTGTTCTGACCAACAGTATCCCACATAAAATTCATTCAGTTCATGACTGATCATGTGTGAAATTGACAGCAGTCACTACACATTAAATTGAATCCTGTAAAGTGCTTTGAGATACCCTCTTGACATGAAAGGTGCTGTATCAAATGTAAATGCAAGTCATAGCATTAAACTAATTATTAATTCAGTGATATCGATGAAGTTGTATATTTCACCTTTCCAGTACAGTTCAATTCTGAAGATTTAAATTGAAAGTTCGTGGTAAAATATTAATCTCAATTTAGCCCAAGGATAAGTAGAGCAGAAAATATGTTGGAAAATCAGACATTTTATAATGTCTGGAAGATGGACAGAAGGGTAGGTAAATAATCTGAGATGTAGGCAAACCAATTGTGTAATATTCACTGCATTGTTTATCAGAGGTGGGTTTGTTTCCTGATTTTTTTAAAAAAATGAGCAACACATCGCTCAGACTGCACAGACTCTCTATTCATCAGCAAATCAACTGTTAAGATCTCATAACTTTCAAATGCCTTTGCCACACCCTATCTCTGCAGTCTCCTTTGTTCCTATTTCCCACACCCACACACTCCACTCTGTTACTTTGGCCCTGCTCCATGTCCTCTGACCCTCCATTGGTGGGTGAGCTTTCAGCCTCTTTGCCACACTCTCTGGATCCTTTCCAAATCAAATTACTTTTTTTGAATAAGACTTCAGACACCTCCATCCCTTTATGTCCAACACTGCTCCCACTCCACGTCTGTAAAGCACTTTGAGACCTTTCCTTAAATGAAAAGTGCTGTATAAGTGCAAGTTGTTGTTGTTATACTGGAGAGTTCTTTCATGTAGGATATATATTTGTACTGTTGGAGAAACAAATGCAGTTGAATATAAATAACGTTTCTAAGTATTGACCGGCCTCAGTGGAGTCATAGCTTAAGTGGTTAGAGCACTTGCCTCGTAAGCGGGAGGACGTGGGTTTGATTCCTGGGCAGGGCGAAACCTTGGGCAAGTTTCCTTACTTCACATGCCTCTGTTTACCTAGCAATTAGTAGGAACCCGGTTGTTGGTCGATTGGCTTTTCCAGAGGTAATAATCCCTTCAAAAAAATGTCAAAATAATAATAAATTCACGACTGTTTATGGGACACTGCTGTCCGCAATTGGCTACCGCGTTTTGCCCACAAAATATACAGTAAATTAATTTCACAGTATATTCAGTGAAGTGCTTTGAGATGTCTCGAAGACATGATAAGGCACTATATCAAATGCAAGGATTATTATTAATAACTTGAATTTCCACTAGAATGTTAATTTCAGTTAGTTGGACAGGTCTGTTAGTTTGTGAACTGGATCTAAACTGAAGTTTAAAGATTCAAAGAACTGTGAATTTGGAAGTGAGGTTAAATTTTCTTATATTTTTAAAATGGTCTTAATTTGTAATAAAAACTACTTGTCTGATCAAATCTCCTGAAGTGCCCCTTAGTTCTATTGCATATTTGGCAATTCTGCAGTGAGATGTTCTGCACTCCAGTGATTTCAAGCACACTGTGTAATGCTGCTAATTTCAGAAGAAATGGATGGTAGTGAGACTACCTGCAGCTATTCCATTAGTTCTGTACAATTAGAAATTTCACTGGTGGTATGAAGCTCGTCGGTAGAGAGTTTAATGCATTGTAACTGCAGCATTACTTATATTTTAGACCCATCTACAACTGCTGTAGGTGATGCAATAAAATGATTCAAATTAGGAATCAGCATCTTATATTTCCTACGGGCTTTGGATGAAATTTTAACCAAATTCCAGTTTGCCTGTTCAGATGGATGTTGAAGAACCCAGAATACTATTTGAAAAGAGAAGGGAGTTTCTCTCGGTGACCTGTCCAGCAAACTCATGGATAACATTGGCCATTCACTTCATGGCTGTTTGTGGGTTATTGTGTTCAAATTGCCTAAGTTGTTTGTGTATAAAATCCAATCATTAAATTTCACAGTAAAATCCAGTGAAGCTCTTTCAGATGTCTCAGTAACGTGATAAAGTGCTATAAAAGTTCAAGAGTGATGCTGCACTAAACTAAGCTCTTGTCACTTCGGCTGAGATTAGCTAACTCAGCACAGACTGAGATTAAACATGGGTTTGTATGGCTCAGTTTCACTAGGCAATGATTTTATTAGTTGAGCCATAGGGGAGCTAGGATTTTGAAACTAAATTTGACGACATTGAATTGCAGAGCTCTGGCAGTCGAGTGAATTGATTCAGTGTGATTTTGTAGCTCAGCAGACGTATTTTTTCCCTGACTATAATTATATAAATTCCCTGATTGCAAGGTGTCATTTCTGCAACCAGTTCTTATCAATCAATGTCCCTATTATAAAAGAAACATTTATGTTTTGGACTGAAATGTCTTCAAGAATCTCATGCTACAGAGATATGTCTCATTAAAGCCTAGCTGACTGTCGTAAAGATTGCTTTGACAAATGCTGTCATCTTATATAAATTGCATTGAATTTGTGTTCACAAGACTTGGCGGTGAAGTAGGCTGCAATGTTTACAGTAAATTGTTATAGAATTGCTAACCTCCCATCTAAACTGAGAGCTGAGTATTATTGTTTAACAGTGCATTGGTGCCCCTGCTGCTACACAATGTCTTTCAATGCCTCAAGGCACTGATTTTCTTCCTATTCAGTGGCAGTGTCATTTTCACTCCAGTGAACAAATGCTGTTGGATTGTTTCAATCTATTCACATTATAGATACATAGACATCTTCCGAGGAGATGTGTAGGAAATATAAAATGCCGATTCCTAATTTGAATCCTAATTTGAACTCTTACCTTGTTTGGAAGTGCAAAGTCTGAATTCAAAGGGCTAAAATGTTGTGCCCCAACTATTGCTATGTGCTATACCATGAATTACCATACATTAGTTTCATTCAGTTGTCACGGCAAAGATGCTAACTAAACCCTAATGGCTCCTAAAGTGCTGTACAAATAGTGCTTCCACTCATACTAATAGTGCTTTCACAGTCTGCTGCAAATGGGTGTACAAAATAGGAGGCAGAATGGGATATGATATTTAACTTAAAGCAAAACGTGGGACAAATGCAATTTTTGTTGTGATGGATATTTCATAAAATTTTATCCCAAGACTTCCTTACTCTAACTGACTGATTGCTCAGCTGAATGGAGCGCATCGGAAATCCTGCAGTTACATTGTTAGACATTTACAGTAGTATGGTTCAATGAACAACAAAGTGCTTTGCTCATAATTTACAAACGCAACTGGTAGGACGGAATGCCAGAGTTACTGCTAACCTTTCAGAGACCAAAGTGAGAGAGAAGGGGAGAATATGAATGCGCTCTTCCAAAGTCTGTTTCTTGTAGGAATGCTTTGATCTGAGAAATAATATTGGGTAGGAGAAGAGGGGAAGAAACAGAGGATTCTTTTACAAGTGTAGCATTCTCATGCAAGAAGAAACTATGGCCTTCCATGGAGTATTTTCATCAGCTCTATTTAAACTTCTTTTCCAGCCATTCTGCCCCCACTCTCTGGATCAACATGCCAGAATCCCTCCAATTTGCTTTCTCCGTCACCATGTTCAAGGTCCATCTCAGATGCTCAAATGAGGAAATTCTGCATGGTTGGGAGGCTAATCATTAGAATGAGGATGTGTTAGATTTACAAAAGTAATATTAGTTTACCATGCAGCTACATAAATGTTAAATGTTACTGGGGGAGAGGGTCTTGCTGTGAGCAATAGTCCACTGTTAGTTATTCCAGCAAAGTGTTTATTAAATTCTGATGGTGGGACATATTTTGCTTTTAGTCCTCCCCCTGATATCTTGTAGAGACTTGATATTTGGTGGTTGAAAGTCGCTGTCGAGCGACTCAGCTGACAACAGCCTTGGACTGACTCGGTGGGTGAGTCAGCAGGCATCGGCCACTTTAATCCTAAATGCGAGTCTGGAGCCGAGCAGACAGTCGTTGCTGAATTTCAGAGTGGCTGACAACTCCGATTGGCGTCCAGAACTGAAGAGGCTGTCGTTGGTTCCCCTCTCCTCTTTCCCTGCTGATTCAGTCGAGCTGCCTGCTGACGAAGCCTGTGGCTGTTGTCAACTGATTTTCAGCCCCCAAACTGAAACTTTCCGAGTGCTTGTCAGTGCAGCAGTCTCTCCCCTTTCATGTGGTTTCACTAGATATTTGAGAGCTGGTTCCAATAGATTACAGCACTCTATTTATTCTGCAGGACAGAGTAGATTCGCAAATCACTGGCAGCAAAATTCAAGCATTTGCACAATTAAATACTGTAGTAATTAATGCTTGAGTTTGATATAGAGCCTTATTGTGTCAATGTCTCAAAGCACTTTGCACATAATTGAGATTTTCAAGTGCAGTGACTTATTATCTAAGCAAACACAGTACATAATCTGCACCAGCAACATCACACAAATAGCTGTGAGATGGTATTTTCGGTCAAACATTTTTCAACATCTATTTGGGTGGATCTATTTCAATCTGTAGCAAAATCTTGTACACTCCAGCAGCTCCAAAAGCACATTGGAGGGTGGATTGATAGCTTAGTTTGTCCCCAACCTGAACATCAATAACAACTTACATTTATAACAACAACAGCTTGCATTTATATAGCACCCTCCACGCCGAACGGCATCTCAGAGCGCTATATGCGTGGGTACGATTGCGGAGTGCTGAAAGAGCACAGCTTCCGGGACACGAGAGACAGCATAGGAGAGGGAATGGAGTAAAGCTTTTACTGTACTGTCAGGCTTTGTTGCTACCAAAGGTGAGATGAAAACTCAACTGGGGAGGGAGCAGTGTTATGCACTTTCATAGGCAGCATTGTGCTTTGTTTTCATTGCAGATTCCTGGTCAGCAGTGACACTGCAGTATAAATGCAGCATTATGAAGAGACCAAAATAGGATCTTGTGTATTTATTTTGGCTCTTTGGATTTTGAATGCTGTGGGTTTTTTTTTATTGAAGGTTGCTTTATATGAGAATTGATCTTGAATAATAAGTCCAACCTTGTTAATCATAGTAAAGTAAAATAGTGTTATTAAAGATTTACTGAAATCACATAAGCAAATTGTGAATTAAGCAATTATTGCAACAAGTAGGAAACTCACAGTTGTAACAACCTGGTGTGTTGGAGTATTGGAACAAAAACAGGATCTGTTTGGATTTAGATATCTCGGTATAAGGTTTAAAAGGGCTGAATCCTTGTACCAACTGGTGAATGCCTTGAGTTTGAGGTATGTTCACAGCTAAGATTAAAAAGACTCTTTCATTATTGTCAACTTTTATACAGATTTGTCTTTAGCAGCTCTTTCAAGGAGTTTTAAGGAATGCATACTTGAGGGAGTAGAGTGGAGAAGAGATTGGGAGAGATGGAGATTTATGTAGAGTATAAAATCTGGCATGGATCGCTGGGACTGAGTAGGATGTTTTGGTGCTGTACAGGCTTTGTAATTCTACAATTTGTTTTTTGTGGCAGGATCAATTTATGGGCAATCCCGTAAATTGAAAACTCAGCTCCAGATTGCATGCATGCGCTGGGGTAGAGGGTTCAAATGGTGTCCAACTTCTGTGAGTTTTTGCCTCTTTTATTTAATTGAAACTTGATTCAGAGAAGCTTGGTGAACAATAGACATCCAATAAATCTGCTAGGATGTCCAGTTGAAAAATTCTAACACTTATGATGTATTGAGATAATGAAAGAGGGATTTGTACTGCGCTCAGGAATTATTGTTTAAAACCATACTTTTGTGTTCCTTATTCTGAAACATTTGAATCGTTTTTGTGGCAATAAACATTGTTCCTACTTTTGTGTTTCCACAGTCTCGATAAAATCAAACAAGAGACCAGATGGGAACGGTATCCACGAAAACTGCCGAGCGCCAAGACCCTCTGAAGATTTTATGGAGGGAGAGCTCCTGTTACAGGTAAAATGGGTTCTGAATAAAGACAAGACAAAGATGGGGATCAAAATTCTGCACTGATAAGTCATTTCAACAAGACTGAAATACTGAGCTATTGAGGACACAATAGAGTTGTCTGTGGGAATTCTATTTCACCTTTAAAAGTATTGTACTAGGGAAAGGCAACATATCTATTAGTGCCTTTCTATATTGTGTGCATGTTGTTAAAGTTGAGAGAAAGTCATGGGGCATTAGTCCTCTTCTAGCTATAGAAGGAACGGTGGGATGAAATTTGTGATATTGTACATGATGGTTAGGGCATTGAATGACTTCCATTGCAGTGTTGGGGGATCGCTGCACTGTTGGAGTTACCTTATTTTTATTTTCAAAAAATTATTTTTATTTAAAAAAATGCAGGCATCTGGTTTTTGGAATCTCTTTTGATTTGATTTTTAAATCTTGGAGGTAGTGTTTGAGCGCTAGTTCTCAGGATACTGACTGAATTTGCTCAATGTCTTTTAAACGCCTACTTCCGTGATGGGGAGTACTGTCAGATTTTTGGAGGCAATAATTTTGCAGAGGCCACCGGGGAGGTGGAGTGGTAGGAAAGAGGGAAATCATTCCTCCCCACCCCTCCTCCCATCGCTTCCTTCCCGCGCCCCCCCCTCCCCCCACTGCTCCATACCCTCCACAGCAACTGAAGGGACTGTGTAATGATCAAGTAAATGTTGCAATATGCATTTATTCCATAGCTAAAGGGAATGGTTCAACAGAAAATCCTCCCTCTCATCCCCCCACCCCACCCCCCTCCCTTAGACTTTCCTGCCACTTTAAAGCTGGTGATATTTAAAGCGCAGCTTCTTTTGGCCAAAATGCATAATTTAATGGGCTGCAGCCTGTGGTTAGTTTTGTGTTCTCTCTTTCTCTACCCCCCAACCCCACCCCCACTAGAAGGAAATTGGGCTAGTGACCAGAACCTATTATTTGGAATATTGTCTCGAGTGGAGCAGGACGCCAGCTGTGTATGCAGACTTATAAAAATAGATCCCCCCCGCTTCATGAGCAGAAATGTTCTCCTGCAGCAGACCGTGAAAACGATGGCCACAGGACAGAAGTCATTTGTAGACTTAAATGTACCCTTAAGGGCAGTGAGAGGAAAATATGTCTTATGGCCAGCAGTGGTTAACCAGGTCTCATTAACTCAATACCTACTGTGCTAATACTGCTTAGCTAAAATGGTTAGGCTGTGGGGAGGGAGTAACAGTGCTCACAGCCTTTGACTCCCATGATGATGAATGGCTATAAATGTTGTAATATATCACAGGTACTCTTTTGAGCACTAAAACAATCCACATATAACAATGGTCTTTAGGGTCCAGGGTAGTGTCAAAACATACAGCTGCTGAAACTTCACTTATTTTATTGTTCCACAGTATCCAATTTGCTCCTTTTTCAACTTGCTCCTGTTCTCTCTGCCTTCAAAACCACTCAAAATCTCTTTGACCATGTTGATGCCCTTAAATTCTCCTTCCTCTCCTCTCTCCTCTCCTTCCCTGCTTAGTGCTTTCTGTAGTCTCAGCGAATTACTTTGAGACGTTCATTCATATGTGAAAGGCTTTATGAGTGTATTATGCTGCTGCTGTTGTTCAGAACCCTAACTCTCAAGGTCCGTTGTAGCAGTTGAAAGTTATAGATTCACTTTGAACAGACGAAGACTTAATAACTGATGCAATAACAACAATATACATTTATAGAGCGCCTTTCATATCGGGAGGATGCCGCAAGGTGCGGGACAGTCAGGGATCAGGACCCAAGCATGGGGGAGGGGTGGGGTAGGGGTGAGGGATGGCAGAGAGGTGGGAGGGTGACTGAAGGAACGATCGAAGAGGAGGATCTTGAGACCCACCTTGTAGGAGGCAAAGGAGGAAGCGAGGCAAAGGGACTGTGGGATGGACTTCCAGAGTGTGGGGGCAGAGAAGCTGAAAGCCCGGCCACCGATGGTAGAGACATGGAGCGGACCGGAGCCTGCTGAACGTAGGGAGCGGGCAGGTTGGTAGGTAGTCAGCAGGTCAGAGAGGTAGAAGGGGGCAAGGCCATGGGTGACCTTGAAATTGAGGACGAGGATCTTGAATTCGATCCTCTGAGGGATGGGGAGCCAGTGAAGTCGGGCGAGGGTGGGAGTGATGGGGTCAAGGAGCCTGGTGCGCGAGAATACACAAGCTGCAGAGATTTGGATGATTTGCAGCTTGTGAAGGGAAGAGTTGGGAAGGCCGATGAGGAAGGAGTTTCCATAATCGAGCCTTGATGTGACGAGTGTGTGGGTGAAGGTCTCGGCAGCCTGAGGGGTGAGGCAGTGGCGGAGGCTGGCAATGTTGCAGAATGTAGAATACAATGTGCCTTGGGACATCCTCCTGACGTGAAATGTAATTTATAATGTATACAAATGTAATTTGTTGTTGTGTTTGTTGATCACCCACACCAAACTTTGCAAGCTTAACACCCTGCCCTCGCCAGACTCCACTGTTTCACTATCTCCCAATAAATAAATTTTAAAGATTTCACCCTCGCCTATATATCCCTTTATGCCCTGGCATGCCCCTATATTCTAGTGGGATTCTATACAAGGATCAAGAGGGGCTGAGACAGAGGGGTAGAAGGAGTGTGTTCCAGAGATTGGGGGTGTAGTTGCTGAATGTTCGGCTATTGATGGTGGACGGAGGGGGGCACGGACAAGCAGCAAAATACACAGTCATTACAGTTTACAGTAAATCCTGTAAACATCCTTCTGATGTGAAACACGCAATATAAAACACAAGGATTATTATAGTCTCTGTGATCTTCTCCGCCACCACTCTCCTGCTTGCAAGTATATCTTGTAAGGTATTGTTTCAGATTACAAGTAATTAGTAATCTTATGCTTTCTTGGGGAGTGCTTTTATAACCCCACTGTTGAAGTCAATTATAGGTCAATTGGCTGTCAAAAACCTTAGCATGGAAAGAAGGTTTCAGCCTCGAATTTCACAATTAACATTTTCAGTCTTGCTGTAGTTTCTTTATCTGGGTAGTACGCATTATTCTTGCCTGATGTTATATCGTACAGTTTCAATCCAATGTTTAAGTGAATTGTGAAACATATCTATTGTTGGTCCTATTGAGGTTTATTAAAGCCATCAAGACGAGTGTAATTTATAAAGGGGATTGACAACATTGCAGAAATATAGCTGGATTTTAGTTCCCAACAAGATTTGGACCTTGAGTCATCAAAACCAGTCATTCGTGGGGAAGTAAGAGAACTGCTTCCTCTGCACTTCAGCATTCTGCACTGGGTCAAATGTTACATAGAATGATGGTGACACAGTTTTCTATACTGTTTTTTATTCCTGTGCAACCTGCATGAAAGCCTTTATCTGGTAATTCAACACAAAATTTACTTTTTTTTAAATAGTTCGTTGAATCATGTATTAGACAAAGTATCATCCTTACATGTGATATAGCGCCTTTCACATCCGGAGGACTTCTCAAAGTGTGTTGTTGACAGTTGCATGAAACCAGTGTAGCCAACAGTAAGATTTTGCATAGGACAATGGATGATAGCATGGTCGAAGTGATAGAGTTTAGAAGAATTTGGAAGCAGAGAGGAATTGTGAAAGGCAGAGGGATTTTTCTTGAGAGTTCCAGAAGGAGGGGGGCATAGTGGCTTTGCCTCACCTCCTCAGCTCTGTGAGGAGGTGAGACAAAGGTGTCCGAAGGTATACCCTGTCAATGTGGGAAGCAAAGGCAATTACTGGAGTAAGCAACTTTGAAGCCCAACCTTGGCCTTCTGCCAACTCTGACCCAAAGGCTTTTAATGCTAAATCCATCAATTTGGTAATTCTGTTTCAATGTAAAACTACAGATTTATCTCGAGTGTAAATGGAGTTTTGAGGTAGCATTGTGTTGGGATTTCCGATCCCTAGAATTCGAAATATGACCCGACAATCCAAGATGGTGCAATAATTATTGTAAGACAGTGAGTTTAATAGTATGTAAAGAAGAGCAAAGTACCGGTTAATCCACGTAGAACAAAAGTGGAAGAAAAATTTCTTGGCTGTCGTCACGCGCTAGTTTCCTGGTGTAATTCCCTCGCTCCCCTCCTGCCAACTGGGACTAACTAACTTCTCTCTCTCTTCGCTAATTATACCCTTTTCTGGACTCTTGCCAGATACCTTCTTCCCTCTCACAACTTGTCCTGCGCGTACTCATCCTAATCAATCATTGGCCTGGCGCCAGCCTGACCGGTGTTGATAAGGTGAGTCTCCATTGTCTTTTCTATAATGATGTTATTCGGGACTGGCCTATTGGGAAGTCTACGCCTTATCTTCCTAGGCCTAGCACATGATGTTTTGCAGACCCTTTTCTCTCCATTTCTAGCTGGTACCCAAGGTTACAATAACACTTAGCAATGTGCATCTGGAGAGAGGAGAGCTAACAGGTACCATGGTTCCAGCCTGTGCCACATTCCGTTAGTAAGAAAGCTAATTTGGCAGCCATTTTGGCCTGTTAATACAATTAATTAAACATATCTTAAAAGAATAGATGTTAAAAATCTTGTTCTATTCTAAATGATTATAGGGGAATCCCTATATCCCAACAACTATACCCAGAATATTCATCCCTTCTAGTACCTGAGCAACAACAACAAGGTTACATTTGTATAGCGCCTTTCACGTCGGGAGGACGTCTCAAGTCGCTGGACAGTGTACAGCATTTCAGACCCGAGCTGGGGTCATGGAGGGAGAAGGGAGGGGAAGGGAAGGAGGGTGACCGATGGCATGGTCGAAGGGGAGGGTTTTGAGGTGGGACTTGAAGGAGGCTAAGGAGGGGGTGAGGCGGAGTGACTGGGGAATGGAATTCCAGAGTTTGGGGGCAGAGTGGCTGAAGGCTCTCCCGCCAATGGTGGGACGGGAGGGATGGGGGATGTGGAGCAGCCCGGAGCCGGCTGAGCGGCGGGAGCGGGCGGGTTGGTAGGGGGTTAGGAGGTCGCAGAGGTAGGGTGGGGCGAGGCCATGAAGGGCTTTGTAGGTGAGGACCAGGATCTTGAACTGGATCCTCTGAAGGTTAGGGAGCCAATGGAGTCGGGCGAGAATGGGGGAGATGGGGTCACGAAGTTTGGTGCGGGAGAGGACACGGGCTGCAGAGTTCTGGATTATCTGCAGCCTGTGGAGGGAGGAGTTGGGAAGGCCGACAAGCAGGGCATTTGCATAGTCGAGCCTGAAGGTGATGAAGGCGTGAACAAGAGTTTCTTGCCTGGATCGAATCCTATCTCTCTCACCGTCTCCACTTCGATGCCTCTAACGGTTCCTCTCCAGTCCCCGCAGTGTCACGTCTGGCATCCCCCAGGGCTCTGTCCTTGGCCCTCTCCTCTTTAATATCTACATTCTCCCCCTCGGTGACATCATCCGCAGACATGGGGTCAACTTCCATATGTATGCGGATGATATCCAACTCTATCTTTCTGCCTCCACCCTCAACTCCAGGACCACTGCTGTCCTGACAGACTGTCTGTCGGACATCAAGTCCTGGATGAGGGCAAATTTCCTACAGTTGAATGTGAACAAGACTGAGGCCCTCCTGATTGGCTCACACCAGCGCCTCAGCACCTCAGGCTCTGGCAGCATCAACCTCCATGGTTGCACACTTCAACTCACCAAACCAGTCAGGAACCCAGGTGCCTTGTCTGACCCTCAACTGTCTTTTCTTCCCCACATCCAAGCCATGATCTGCTTTGCCTTGGCTCACCTCCGTAACATCGCCCGACTCCGCCACTACCTCACCCTTGTTAGTTTTAAAATCCACAGCGTTTCGCGCGCTGAAAACATTTTCTGCTTTTGAGCATCTAGTCTGCCATTTTTGACAGAATTTGTGATTTTACCATTAATGCTTTGCTAGTCCAAATTACTGTAGAAATGTGTTGTTATAATCCTTGCATATGATTTAGCGGTTTCACATATCATCAACATCTCAAAGTGCTTCACAATGTTTACTGTAAGGTGTAGTGACTGTGCATTTGTAGGTAAGTGTGACAGCTAATTTTTGCACAGCAATACTCCACAACAGTCATTGACCAATATTTGGGAGTGTATTGTTGGTCAGGACATCAGAAGAAGCTCCCTTCCCTTTTTGAATAGTGCCACAGAATCATTGACGTCTGTCTGACTAGGTAGATGAGACCTCGATTTAATATCTCAATTGAAGGACCACTGTTTTCCAGTTCCAGTATAATTGAATTGCAATACTTTTACATGGACTTTTATCGAGCCAATCCCCTGTGGCAGTCTCGGTAGTCTAGTTCTTGAGCCAGGTTGGCATGCAGTGTTCCTGGGCACTGCTGATGACTTTTTTTTAAAGAAAATATATCCATGTATTTGTTGATATATATTTATGCTTGTCTCAGACAGTATTAAACCTGAAACAGAAAAGAAGATGCAACATATTACTATCCCGTTACAGAATGCACCACCTTTGTGGTGGGGGTGGGGGGTGGCCTCTGGGCACTCCACTTTGGTGAAGGAACCAAGGCTTCCTTGCCTCAGGGTTCTGATGCCCTTTGCAGGGCGCAGTTACAAATAGGGTCTTATACCTCTCTAACCCTCTCCCTAACCCTCCCCTCTTAGTTGTGAGTGTGGACAGGTTCACAGCACACAGGTTGTGCACACATTTTTGGGGGACGCTCCCTTTAAGACAATCGGGAATCGACCCTGTGTGCACTATATCCATGTGCGCGCCTACACACACACCCTCGCGCCTGATGTGCACCGTACACTCACATATTTACCCAAACACACCCAGAAACCTCGCAAACACAAACTCCTACACTATATACCCAATCAGTCCCGCACTGTCCCTGCTGGGGTTCTGTTAACCTTTTTTACATGGAGCAGTTACACGGGTGGGCAAGTGCTGGCTCTGCTGTCATTTTACAGGACTATTCCCACTCAGCTCCTGTTAATAAACAACAACAACAACAACTTGGATTTATATCGTGCCCTCCACGCCGGATGGCCCTGTAAGACAAAGCCCTAACTAGTAGGGTAGTCATGGCTGGACAAGGAATGCTAGCCAGACAGTGATATCAATGGCAAGCTATGTGGTTTTAACTGGTTAGACACCCAACAGTACCCCAATGCACACTCTGGGGTCCCCAGGCCTTGGCTCTTACCAACCTGCAGCTAAATACTCTCCGGAATTAGGTAAGTGAGATGCGTCCTTCAAGGGAGAGAACGTGCATTCCATTTCAATAAATATCTAAATAATTTCCTTGTGTAGATGGGATACATGGAACTCTCAGTTTAGTTTAGATATTCTTAAACATGGTGATGGGTTTGTGCATGTGTCATCGAAAACAATCAGGGCCTGGTGAATTGTGTAGACAGACAAGTACAATGAACTTTCTGTTTTGTGGGTGGCTGGATTAAAAATAGTGAATCTTGCAGTGTGATATCACACTCAACAAATGGCTAACTTTAGCTTGTTTTTGGTTGTATGCGTTTACTGCCTGAGACATTTGAAAGGAGTGTGATATCCACATGAGCTGCACTGTGGCAGTGCCTCGGTGTATGCTTAAGGTAATGAACACAATGCACTTTAATTGCTGCATAGCCGTTCCATTGTTCACTTGGAGTCCTCCTGAGTAGGTGCATTGTTAGCTGAAAAGAAATGAACCATGGGGGGGTGCAGTTTAAAATCATTGTGAATCTGAGCATATGTTTGCAGTTGTAGTTAGTTGGAGAACAGTTTCATCACGGGCTACTTTTAGACATTAATCACTTTATTTTATTCATGGATTTTTTTTTTGTACGTACCATGTTCTCGCATTAAACAGGCACTGGTAATTACTGGAGATGAGAACCCTTGAAGTGTTCAAACCAATCTTTAAACATTTTTGCTGTGTAAGTTAACCAAGGCAAAAAAATCTGTATGAAAACTGTGCAACAAGAAAATATTGCAATACGCTGCTGAGAGGGAAACCAAAGTGTTTGTCTTTATTAATGGAGGTTTTCTGTAAGCCACATATGCCACCTACTAGCCCACAAGCATGTGTGATTGAAATGTGACCCATGTAACATTGCTTTCATTTTTGAACTCTATTCAGTATAAAGTAGCATGCAAACTTATTATTATTATTAGTCATCATTTTTACTTTTACTGCTGTTCCTCCCCAATGTTATCTCTAGTGCCTGACTGCAGTGTTATTTTTACAATACAATACAGTTTACATTTATAAAGCGCCTTTCACATCAAGGGGATGTTTCAAAGCATTTGAATGCTGACTGGGCACTTATTATAATAATAACAACAATAATAATAAACCCGGAAAAGCCAACCGCCAATCGACATAACAGTTCCTACTTACTGCTAGGTAAACAGTTTGGAGTAAGTTATCTTGCCTAACGTTTCATCCTGCCTGGGAATCGAACTGGGGTCCAAGCGCTCTGAGGCGCTACCCTGCGTGGAGGATGCTATATAAGTGCAAGTTGTTGTGGTTGTTGTCCACTCGCTTGCGAGGCGAGGGCTCCAACCAATTCACTACAGGACTCCACTTGAGTTGGGGGTACCCAATCCCAGTGTTAGTTTCAGTGCTTGTCCCCAGTGTTATTTTACTGCCTGTTCCATGTGTTGTTTTTAGTGCCCATTCTCAGTATTATTTTTAGTACCCATCTCCAGCTATCTTGTTGATTTCTGACATGTCTTTACTTCATTCTTCAATTCCGTTTCTCTCTGTTTGGTAGGTCTTGCCTTCTTCGCTCCTTAAATACTGATTTCCCCCTCTCATAGTTTTAAGAGCTCTTCCAAAAAGAAAAGAAGATTATTAGCGGCAAAGTTGTGTGGTATTTGCATAAGTGTTTTAAGAGCTTCAAAAAATACTTCAAAATATGTGGAACCTGAAGAACTGAACCCTCAAACATATAAAATGAAAACTGAGGAAAAGTGCAGCAAATATGATCTGTAGATTTAAAATAATGGAGATAATGGGAACAATGGTATTACAGGTATATCTTGTGTAAAGTAGAAATCCAGAGGATATGACTGTAATTGAAATAGGCAACAAACAAAACTAATGTGGTACAAGGTATGAGGTACTTGGAGCGGAGTGGGGGGGAGGGGGTTAGTTGAGGGAGTGCTTCACCCCAAATCCATGGAATGAGAGAGCTCCAGCCAGCAGCAAGAGATCACCATACCATGAACATCCCAATTCTTCTCAATTTGAGATCTTTGGTGGGTGTAAAGTAGCCCTTCCACATCCATTCAATCTGAAAGACTGGAACTGGAGAATTATTCCATTCTTAAAAATAAAGGAAATCAATAATGGAAAGAGGTGAATTGGGACCAAATTCAACTCAAGAGTTTAGCACCTATTGAGTTTAATTTGCGTATCAGAATTAGAATCTGGGATTAGGAAGGATGCTCTCAGCACTGGTGAACCTGATGGCAGATGACTGGATCTGGAGCTGTCGATTTCATTATCTAAATGTCTTCTCTGGCCGGGAAACAATTGGCTGCTCTCCACTAGGTTGTGTTTTTACTTGGAAATCAGAGACTGTCTTCAACAACAACAAACAACAAAAATTATATTTGCATAGCGCCTTTCACCTCAGTAGGATGTCCCAAGGCACTGGATAATCAGTGTTTCTCCTTAAGGTAAATCCTTTGCAATTTTTTAATGTATAATTTCCCCCCTCGCCACCCCCCAGGAAATAGTAAGGTGCTTTGTGCTGATCTACTCTTTAAGGACTGAAATGGCTTGATGTTGCTTTGAGAAAATAATTTGATGGACATTCTGGAAGGATGAGATCAAATGAACCGAACGGCCTTCATCTGAACCTTCTTTGAAATCTTTTTCCTCACCTGTAGTTGTTAACTGACAGAATAGAGTGCCATCTAGTGCAATGAATGCAAACACCACTGAGGTATTCACAATGGATTGAGTTAGATTCATCAATTCTTGGTTCAGTGGAGATTAGAGGAGAGGATTCAATGTTTTGCGTGAGAAAGAGACTGAGCTGGAGAATGGTCAGGTTAGATCTTGGATTCAGACCTGGGTGATTAAGATGGGATTGAGTGTCTTTATCTTGATCTATGTTTGAGGGCCGGGTTTGATGGCTGAATGCCCTTTTCTCATTCTATGCTTGCTCGTCTTCCCACTGTGGTAATTGGCATGGGATTACATTGGAATCCACTTTTCCCGGATGGCGGTTACCCCCGGATGTCAGGTAAATCAAACAAAATGCCCTGCCCCGGTTCATGTGTATTCTTACCTGTTTTAAATATGTTTGTTAATTCGGATGAAAATCTGGTTGATCCGGGCAAAATACCACGCAGGTTGCCGCTGATTGTACTCACTCGGGCCTTCAGTGTGTCCATTCGCTACAAGGAGCTCCTGGATGTAGATGAGGGGAATTGAATAGAGATTGACAGCGGACTCCAGCCATTCAGAAGTGGCTGGAGTCAGGCTGTCAATCAGTGAGTGGGCGGAGGAACGGGAAAGAACAGGGCAGGGAAATCGCGATTGATTGACAGCGGAGCTGCTTGGGTGGAGCCCATCCATTCACAAGTGACTGCAGGCTGTCAATCAACTCAACACTAATTTTTCCCCTTCCCGTTCAATGGGAAGGCAATGGGAGGGAGGAGGCAGTGCTGTTGTTCCTCTGCCGGGCGGGAAAGTACCGTATTTTGTAGCCAAACAGGTTTAAATTTATTCCCCAGGCATGCACTGGAGGTTTATTTACATCTATTATCTTCCAGTTAGATCAGATCAACCTGGTTGCCGTCAGAGGTAAAAGTTCATGGTTGAGGGAGGGAGGCTAGAAATCCAAAACAACAACAAAATAATTTAACTGACGCATCAAAGAGAAAGCTAAGTTAATGTTTCGAGTCTGACCCTCTCTCAGAACTGCCTGATGCAGCTGTTCTGATAAAGACAGTTCCTGAAGATTTAACTAGTCACTCTCTTCCTGAAGCTGATTAACACGCAGCTCATTTCTATTGTTCTTTTAGATTTTTTAAAAAATGTTATTGACTTGAATCAATTCCAAAACATTCCAACATGACAAATTGCTCCCAAACTCACATCCTGATTCCACACTTGGACGTAGTCATTTGTTTGAGGAAATGTCTCAGATTGATGCATGCAGGATTTGTTCACTTTTAACCGTTTTATCTGGAGTCAGTAATAAAGTGGTGGTTTCTCTCAGTTTGAGCTCAATAACATTTTTCCAGTGTTTTAATGGTCAATCACTTAATGCTGTCTTATGGATTATTGCTATACACATATGGCCACTACCCATATGGGCTGCATGTGGGTTTATCTAAAAAATAGTCACCACACTTTACAGTTATTCCTGTGAAGCCCTTTGAGACTTTTCGGTGACATGATAAGGCGCTATATTATTAATGGACACCCACAACTGGAATTACTGCTTAGCCAAACAACTTTAAAACGTAATGTTTGATTAGTATTAATGAAACAGAGACTGTCAAGAGGATACAGTACTGGATCAGATATGTACTTGTACTTTGAAGGTTCTCAGTAGATAAGATTGTGTATACAATGTGAGTGTAACTGGCTTGTTTAGGAGGTTATGAAGCTAGTTTATCACTTGTTCAATCAGTGCCTGACCTTCAATAAAGCTGATTGACGCAGCAAGCTGTTTTTGCTCAATTTTCGTAGCTAAAGTTATAATCGTCTTTCTAAGTAAATTAGGTGTGTTTTTTACTATTGCAGTTTCAGTATCACACTGCAGTTTCAATCTAGCATTTGCTTTTTGAAATGGTTTTCATTTACAGTCTTAATCAAACATTAACTTTTAAATGGAGATAAAAAGAAGAAAATATAGAATGGTGGACTGTCAGACTAACAATCATATACACTTACTTATCTGGCACCACATGTATTCAGCTTCATCTCTGTGTTCTTATGACCTTCCCTGAAGTAATGCCCAATAAAACCTGTTCACTTTTCACATAAACAACAGAGAGCCTAATATCTGTACTGATTGGGATGTGCCTCATTGTGCAAAACTATTCTGTGACTTGTTTGTGTACATGTGTCTCTTTCCCTCATTCATGGCCTGAAATTCCAACTCACCTTAGCCTGCAAGTTCATTTAGTCTTCAAATCTCAGATCACATAGAGTTATGTAAAATGCTCAAATTATTTTCAAGAATTGCGTCAAAACAATTTCCAAATTAAGATGGAATACAAAATAATTCCACAATTCTGCATGATCTTAAATTTTAAGAGAAGATGGCTTGGTCTTACAGCCAAAGACTACGTGGAATTTCAGGCCTTACGTATCTCTGTCAGTGTTTCTCAGCTGTTGTTTGTCTCTCAAAAACTGTGTCTGTGTGGGTGCCTGTCTGCGTGTGTCTGTGTGCTTCTGTCTCTTAATTGCATTTCTCGTTAACCAACTCGGTTTTAATGCTGACTATAAGCATCACTTAATTTTTGCAATGAGACCTGAATAAGTGAAAGTTTTGATACACAGCATTCCAGTGCACAGCTTACATAGGACCTAAAAATGAAGTTAAACCATTTGAGAACAGATTTGCCTAACTCCAGAAAAAATCTCCACCATTTTAACTAAAATCAAAGATACAGTTTAGTGATGTCTGTAGCTATATTTCTCTTTGATTGTGCAGTTTAAAATGGAATATTGATTCAAAAAACTGTTTGGTTGGAACAACATGAAGTGTTGAATGGAAGGGACAGCATTAATTTATTCGGATTGCCAGACTTTTTAAGTACCAATTTTTTGTTTTATAGATGAGTTTTTTGAAAGTGTAACCACCCCACCCCTCGCCCGATTTTCATCACATTTCAGATGTGGGGGTTGATGAGTTGCTCCCAGACAATGACAGACTGACTCTCTTTTCTCATTGAGGGGCGCTATATGAATGCAAATTGTTGTTGATTTCAGGGGGAAATTTTTCAACCATTTCAGTTGAATCATTTAACTTTTACATCATTTTTCTGCATTGATACCTGCACCAGCGCTCTGTGCTCCTTGTACATGGTTGGACTCGCGCCCTGTTTTACTACGTTATAGTGCGACTGCTTACAGTCCCTCCGGTCAAGCTCTGGAATTGCTACACCAAAAGCGTGGTGCATTTCTAGCTTCCAAGATGGCTTCCTGTATATAGTGTATGGGTGCAGAAAACTATCCAGCAGTGTCCTGGCAACCACTGAAATGCTCACGGGAGCTCATGGGAGCAGGTGCTGGCTTCTTGTGCACATACATGGCACACAGGAAGTACTGGCCTGTTTATATACTCACATTCTAACAGGGTATAACCGTATATAATACTACTGTGCAATAATAGGGTATAAATCCTTGACCGTCCAGCGCTTTTGGGACATCCTCCTGACATGCAAGGCGCTATACAAATGTCATTTTTTGTTATTGTGCTGTATTATAAAAGGGTATAACATTGTAACAGTAGCACACCCTGAAAAAGTTGTTCAATCTGAGTGAACAAATCAATTAAATCTTGTGACTTTTCAGCACAATATTCGTTTCAACCTTATATCATTTGCAATAAATGTAGGTTTATTCATGTAAGGTTTTGAAGTGATGGTCTGAATACAAACTGGTTTCATCATCTGTTTGCAGCCAAACGTAACTTTATTTGGTGTTGTGCAACTACCTCTAATTTGAGCTGCTAAAACATTTCAGCAGCAGCGACTTAGAAAAAAGTTTCAAATTGTTTCCAGACAGAATACAATGGAATAAATAGCAATGTTTTAATAAGTTTTGGCTCCTTTGGCTTCCCATCCCCCAGTGGATCAAGCTCAATTTCCTTTTGACATTCAAATCCTACGTGGCCTTGGCCCATTCTACCTCTGCAACCACCTCAAACTTTACTGACCCAGCCGCTCCCTTCACTCGGCCTGTTTCATGTCCTCCGTCCTACACATTGCACCATCAGCATTTAAGCTTTAAGCATTTCAACCACAACTTGCATTTATAGAGCGCCCTTCATGTGGGGTGACATCCCAGAGAGCTTCACATTGGAGGAGTTTGACAGCGAGCCATGGTGAGAGAGAGACGGAGGTGACTGTAAACGCAATCAAAAAAAAAAGGTCATTAGGCAGAATTTGAAGGTGTGGGGAGGGAGGAGGCGAGGCGGAGGGATTGAGGGAGTGAGTTCCAGAGTTTCGGGGCGTAGTGGCTGAAGGCACATGGTGGAACGAAGAGCACAAGGGACAAACAGGAGGCCGGAGCCAGCTGAGCAGAGGCAGCGGCTGGTGGAGTGGGGGGAAGCAGGTTGGATATGTAGAGAGGTGTAAAGGCATGAAGGGATTTGAAAATGAGTGAGAGGATCTTGAAATCGATCCATTCGGTGATTGGGAGCCAGTGGAACCTGGCAAGGCCGTGGATTTCTGCCCCCAGTCTCTGGTACTCCATCATGGAATCCCTACAGCTCACTTCCTCCCTCATCTTGTTCAAGATCCATCTCAAGACCTACCTTTTTGACCAGTCATCTTTCCCCCCGCCACCCCTCTCAGCTCCCACCCCAGCTCAGGTGACCAGCTAGTAATGTTTATCAATGTCCTCCTGATGTGAAAGGCACTAAATAAATAGAAATTTGTAATGCATTGTAAGAGGCATTCCTGATGTATACTTTGAAAGTTTTTTGCTTTTCACGCACCAGCCTTAAGCAGAACCTTGGAGTCTGGGAGCTGTGGAATTTAATCCAAGCCAATTAGACAGGCTGCCAAGTTTTTAATGTTCTATTTGCTATCACAACAATCACCATGAACTGTATTGATCGTGAGTGCAGATAAATGCCCCTTGCGTGACTTATCATGTAGGAGTTGCTTTGCCTAGTAGTTTTTAAAGGGGAAATTGTGTCTAAACATTGTTTGATTGTGACTTCTTTGCAAGTGTTGGGGGTTTGAAGCTAAATTACTACTTCTGATTTTGTTTTGTTTTCAAGCCACAATATGCTACATTGCGTTTAGCGTCTCAATTGCGTGAGACTTCAGAAGACATTAAGATTCCGCCTGTTTACCTTGGTGTTAGTGCAATCTAAGTACAACTGCCAAGTGGCACAGTTTACATTAAAATTGCTCTGCTACACAGCATTAACAAATTGATGCAAAGTTAAAAAGATTTTCATTGAAAATTGAATAGGAGGAACCATTCACTTGAAAAAAATTGTTTTATTTTGAGAATATCCAGAAGTATCCTACTTGCAGTAACATAGCACCCTTCATGTGAGGTAGCATTTCAGAGTGCTTCCAAATGTGGATTTTTATTTACTGTGGTTGTATTTCCTGTCACCCCTCTCTTCCCCTCCCCCACCAGCCTAAAAATGATTATAGAATTGAATCAGAGAAATTTACAACTCACAGAAAGAGGCCATTCGGCCCAGTGATCCAAACTGTCAATTCAATCTCACTGTGCAACCCCCTTCCTGTTCAGATGGATTTTAAAGATCCCCTAATGCTATTCAAAAAGATAACGGAGTTTCTCCTGGTGACCCGGTCAATAATCCCCCAGATAAAATTGGTTATTCATTTCATGGCTGTTTGTGGGACATTGCTATATGGAGTGACTGCATGTTTTGTGGACATATAATAGCAATATAACTGCGCCTTTGGTCACCTTCCTCCCTCTCCCCCTGGCTCGGCCCCAGGATCCGTTACTGTGAAGCCCTCTGTGACGCCGTCCGGCGTGGAGGGCGCTATATAAATCCAAGTTGTTGTTGTATAAGGCAATGCTCCTTTGTTCACCAGTTCTCAACCGGCATTTTGTACCTAACATTTTGCAAGGAATGCAATTACATTTTAGTAGCTGGAAAAGATATTCAGTGTATAGAGGGTTAATAAAACTCAAGATCTGAGTTCAATATTAACTCAAGGTTAATATTGAAATAATAATGCACCTTCCTCCTCCTCAACTACTATGGAAATTACTTTCTTGACTGCTTCCAAATGTTGTTCAATTCCCATGTTGTGAGAACGAAAATTGTACTGAGACCTGTGTAAACGGGTCACTTGCATAAAGGGTTCTGTGCTATCCTTATTCCCGCTTCCAAACTATAAATCTGGAAACAGATTGCTGCACTGTCGCTTCCTGTTCATAAAGAACTTCATTGCCAGTTATGTGCTTAATATTAATGTTGGGGCTGGAGGAAGGAGGGGGAGAACTGAGCTGTTCCAGACATCAGAATTATTGTCTGAGATTGTAAATGCTGCAGGAGCTGAGCTAACTGTATGCAAAAAAATCTAAAAGTCACCAATGTTTTGAGATGAATCGTTTTTGATTTATTTTAATTTTGTACCTAACATTTTTATTGGAGCAGGACATGTTACACTTATTGAAAGAGATTTGCAGAAGTGACTATAAATTTACAAGATACAGTATAACCAAATTGCCTAATTGGTTGCCTACAAAAACTGCCCCTACATTTGATGGAGTTTGCCGATGAATCTCTTTGAGTTATTTGATGTGATAATGCACTATAAAAAGTAAGTTCTTACTTTCATTCAATAATCAATCCTTACTTCAAGTGCAATTTAAAAATATATATCTTTACATTTCAGAGTCTACACTTCAATGAATGCCATTTAATTTTAACTTTTATAACTGAAAAATACAACACAATTACAGCAATTTACTTGGACAGCAGAAGCTTAATGTCTTTCAAAGAAGCAGTATATTAGCCTTACAGAATACAGTGTCACACCACTTTACAGTACTCTTAAACCCCAGCTAACCCGACTAATGGGCCGGGAGGTGGGGTGGATCTGGTCCAGCGAGTTGGACTTTCCAGCACAGTGTAATTACAATGACATTATTAACATCAACTCAGCCCAATCAGCAGCTTGGGCTGAGAGTTGAACCACTTTCCTCTGCTGTTGTTAGAAGTGAGAAGGAACCCCATCTTTGTTGCAGTTTAATATCTTTCCCCTGCGTGCCCCTAATAAATGCACTATGTTGCAAGGTGTGAAAAGAGCCTTTTATCTTGAGGTTTGCAGGAAGTTAGAAGGTTTGTGCTGGTTATCGTATCTTTTTCTCCTATCTTGGGAGAAATTTGAAGACGACTCAATGTCCTTTTTCTCCACCGCCCACCACGCCAAATACTGTAAATCACTCCTTAATGTTTCTGCACTTCACATTTTCCTCACTGGAATATCTGATCATTTCTTCCTTAAGTTGTTTCAGTTTCTCTTTCATATTCAGATTCTGGATCTCAAGAGAAGTTCACTGAAGGAGGCCACTTAGACTCATTTGAGCTCAATTCGACAAAATATTGTTCCCACTGTCTTCCCATTGCAACCTCACTCTATTTCTTAAATTTGTCCAGCATCCTGAGCTCTGCAGCCATCCAAGTGTCATGTTCTAGCTGTTATTTACCCTCTGTGTAACGATCCTAAAATTGTCCTTCGCAAACCTGAACCTGTATCCTCTTGTCTTGCAGCCTTGGCACATATAAACCATGGTGAAAAAACTGACCTCAGAACTAGTTGACCAATTCCAGCAACATTAAAGTCCAAAGTGAATTGTTGGGAGTTCATTGTACTGGCAAAAATAAATTGGGCACACACAGCTTTTCTTTATGTGCAATCTTTGATTTTATTTCTGGCAAACAACAGAAACATCTGCCTTTTAAAAGGCACTTGTTGGTGCATTTGCCCTAAGCCATTCGAGGAGCCCTAAATATATTTTTATTGAAGCCAATGTTATCTACTCCACTTCTGAAAGTGCCAAGTCTTGCTGAAGTGTTGTATCACAAGCCCTGCAAATATATCATTTAAGTGGCTGTTTTCCATATGTCAACCTGGACAGTAAATATTATCAGGCAATGAAGGATATTAAATTTAACTGATGTAGTCCGAATGGAACATCGCAACTGAACATGTGTTTTCCCAGCATGGATAATTGGAAGTTAGTCTGAGTCTCCGGACGTGAAAGGCACTCTATAAATGTAACTTTGTTGTTGTTGTTGTTGAATGTGGTGTGATTTCCCTTCCGTATCCCACGGCATTAATGTCAATTGTAGCTACTGCACCAGTTGAGATTTGCTAACTCAATGCCGAGACTTGCATCTTCTGATTGGCATACTCACCAGGGAACGGGGAAACTCCCCCAAATTATATTTGTGGAGTCCTGTAGCACAGTGGTTCGAGCACTCGCTTTGCAAGCGAGAGACCTGAGTTCATTTCCAGGCAGGGCGAAACCTTGGGCAAGTTTCCTTACTCCACACGCCTAATAATAATCCCTCCAAAACCAAAAACAATAATAAATTGGTCATTTTCAATCCATGACTGTTTGTGGGACATTGCTGTGCGCAATTGGCTGCTGCGTTTCGCCCACAAATATACAGTCAATTCACTTTACAGTATATTCTGTGAAGCACTTTGGGACGTCCTCCCGACGTGAAAAGCGCTATATCAAATGCAAGGATTATTATTACTATTATTATTATTTCTGAACAAAATCTGTCCTGGATCTATGATGCCCTGTAAACACAGTGGTATTAATATTAATATTAATAATAATAATAATCATTGCATTTGGTATAGCGCCTTTCAGGTCAGGAGGCCATTCCTCACAGATATTACTGTAAAGTGTAATGATTGTGTATTTTGTGGACGAACATAGCAGCCAATTTTGTCCAAAGCAATGTCCCAAGATAACCATGAAGTGAATCACCAAATTTAAATGGTGATTGTTGACCAGGACACTGAGAGAAATTCCCTTCTCTTTTCAAATAGTGCCATGGGATCTTTAATGTTAACAAAAGGACCTTGGTTTAACGTCTCAACTGAAGGATAGGTTATGCAGCACGTGCAAACCCATGCGTCCTGAGAGAATTTCAGGTGGCCTTAGATCAAAACTCAATGAGAAAGGGATTTTTAGTTATGTAAAACATTCTTTGCACTGATTGTTAATTATATAATGAAAGATACCTGCATGTTTCTCTGTACACTTAGTTTACACAAAATGCGTGATACAAATGTTTACATATGCTGTTTCACAAACTCTTATATCTACCATCAATATCTGCCAAACGTGTTCAGTTACCAATGGGATTGAAGGTGAGAACATTGTCTGCAGCTTTAAATGGCAATTTGAGTATAATTATGCCACTGTCTACTGTGTTTGCTTATTGAACCGCAGCTATAACATTAAACTGCACTATAGGATATTTTTGATCTCAGACACCCATTTTTGCACTTGAAGGGAAAAGATTATTGCAGAATTGAACTGCAATCTTTATGAAAAGATGCTGAAATTACTTTTGATAACCGGCATTCGACTGCTTTCCCAGAGGAATAAATAATAATAATAATCCTTTAATTTGATACAGCGGAAAAGCAATCTGCCAATCGACTAACAACTGGGTTCCTACTTACTGCTAGGTAAACAGAAGTGTATGGAGTAAGGAAACTTGCCCAACATTTCACCCTGCTGGGAATCGACCCCAGGTCTCTATCTTGTGAAGTGAGTGCTCTAACCACTGAGCTACAGGACTCCACAAATCCTGTTTACTTAATCCCAGAGAATACAGGCAAAAGTTGAGGGGGCCAAACCTTGGGGATCCCAGCATGTTCACTGAGACTGCCAGTTTAACTAACGGAAACCACACAACTTACCATTGTGTACCAATAGGTATGGTTGGCCCTAACTGGACAAGCAGTGGGAAGTTTGCCAAACAGTGCTCTCAATGCAACATCATGCAGGCAAAACGCAACATTTGTGGGCAAAACACGGCAGCCAATTGCACACAGCAGTGTCCCACAAACATTCGTGGATTGAGTGACCAAATTATTATTGTTTTTTTTGGGTGGATTGGGTAATCTCCCAATGGCAGGTATATCGCCTAAGAGCCAGCTCAGCCCATATAGACCCTGTGTACCTCTCTCTTTCTCTCGCTTCCCATTCCCCCACCCCCACAAGAGAGTAGTCACATCAAGTACAATGGTAGGGCAAATAAAAACCTTAATTAAAATAATAATTTTAGTCTACAGCAAATAGCTGATAGTTAATTACAAGGCTACAACTCAATCCGTGGGCTCTATTGACATTGATAAACTGTTTGACTTGGGGTTTACAATAGCATCAGAATGCCTGTATTGAATTACAGCCTGCAACTTGGGTGCCAGCTATCTGTTATCCTATAGTTTATGGGATGGTAATTGCATTGCTCACATCGAGAAGATGTCTTGTTCTTTCTTTGCTAATTCTGAACCTCATTCCCGATTGTAGTTTATCCTCTTTTCGCTTGATTATTTCAAGCCTAGGTAGCCCATACAAAAAATGTGTGTTGGTAACTGTGTAGTGTTTTAATATACTGAGTAAAGGAGCACCATATTGTTTGTGTTCAGTGACCCAGGTAAAATTGGTTTAACATTATGTACTGATGATGAGTTATGAATTAGATCAGTTCTGTGCAATTAAATAATAAAAATCCTTGCATTTGATATAGTGCTTTTCGCATCTTTTAGACCTCCCAAAACGCTTCACAGAATGTACTGTAAAGTTTCAAATGAATGTAAAGTTAATATTCCATGTTATGCTTTCCAAAAAAAAGGGAGAGAAGATTTTGGAGGTTCTGCTTAAGGCAGACACTAAGACTTGCTGGCAATTACAATGATCCTAATGAATGATCAACTTTGTATGGTTTACAGTATGTGTGAAAGTTTCTGGTTTGCCTCATTTTGAATAACAATAATCCTTGCATTTAGCATAAAGTCAGGAATGTCTTAAAACTCTTGGCAAAGCTTCTGTAAACTGTGATGACTTCAGCAGAGAATGGCCAATTGTTGATGAAAACTGCATAATGTGCAATTGATTGATCTAAATTTAGATGACTAATGTCCTCTCCCTGTCACATATTACCAGTTCTCATCATCTGAAGTGTACACCAAAAACCAAGAGTTTCATTCTGTAATGTTAAAAGTGGTTCTTGTCCTTAATCATCCAATATCTGTGCAAAGACATTTATCTTGAAGTTTTCAACCAAAACCTTTTTTCCTGCTACACCCATAAAAATTAAAATAATAACTTGTTTTTAAGACAGTTAAGGTTTAGATTGGTAATGTAATTTATCAGCTGTTAAATTTACACTGAGAAAAATTTACGATCATGAAACAATATACTTCAAATTTACATTTATATGGCGTCATTCATGGTTGGAGGACATCCCAAAGTGCTTATCAGTATTGGCTCGACTTCCAAGAGAGTGATAGGCTTGCGGAGCCTGGCGCAGAAAAGGATGGGCTGCAGAGGTCTAGATAGTCTGCCATTTTTTTAGGGAAGATTCTTAAAGTTTTCCCTGAATCTGAAATAAAATCTGTGACTGCAAGATGAAGAAGGCAACATGAACCAGGGGTATTGTCCTGTCTGGGGATTACTTGACCGTATTGAATCAAATATTAAAATATGAGTTGAATTTGTTTTCAAACTGAACTTATTTTAGCCTTCTAATCATGGATCCAAAACATATTGGTGTAACATTCTTGTGCTCACTTTGTTTACTGTTAGAAATGTATCAAGAGCCATTCTCACCTCTGCCTTATCACATTGCAACATATCAAAGTGTTTATTGTAAAATGTAGTAATATATTGTATTTGTAGCTGAAAGTAGCAGATGAATTCCATCCAGAAACATTCCTCAAACGGTCATGAAGTGAATGACCATTTTTTTTTAAATTAGAGGATTGTTGGCCACGACACTGGGAGAAACTCTCTTCTCTTTTCAAATAGTGCTATGGGATCTTAAACATCATCCTGAACAGACAGACGGGATTTTAGCTTAATATGCCGTTCGAAGGACAGCACTTCTCATGATGCAGTGCTTCCTAAAATACCTTACTACCTTAACAGGTTTACATTGAATAGGCCTACTGTGAGAATAGTCATGTCTATCTAATTTTGGCACTCACCGATTTCATACTGATTCAAGTAATTGGTTACTGTAGTTGTATTCTTAAAATGATTTCCCTTGGCACAACTAACTCAACAACAACAACAACAACAAGATTCCATTTATAGAGCGCCTTTCACGTCAGGAGGACGTCCCAAGGCGCTGCACAGTTGGGTCATGACCCGAGCAGGGGGGAAATGGTCAGGGTGAGGGGAGGGAAGGGAGGGAGCGAAGAGGAGGAAGAGAGTCGAGAGGGGAGCTGAAGGCACGGTCAAAGAGAAAGGTTTTGAGACCGGCCTTGAAGGAGGAAAGGGAGGAAGCAAGGCGAAGGCACTGGGGGATGGAGTTCCAGAGCCTGGGGGCTGAGAGGCTGAAGGCCCGACCACCGATGGTAGGGCGGTTGGGGCGGGGGACGTGGAGCAGACCGGAGCCAGAGGAACGGAGGGTACGGGCAGGTAGGTAGGGGGATAGTAGGTTGGAGAGGTAGGAGGGAGCAAGGCCGTGAATGGCCTTGTAGGTGAGGATGAGGATCTTGAAATCAATCCTCTGGGGGATGGGGACGGGGATTTTCTCTAAACTCAGACCGCTTAAGGCATGATTTACATTTTGGATCTTTTCTTCCCTCTGATTTTCTCCCAAATTCTTCCTCTCCTGAAACCATAGAATCATAGAAATTCACAGCACAGAAAGAGGCAATTTGGCCCATTAAATCTGCAAGCTGTCTATTCAATCCTACTAACTCACCCAATTCTCATATCCCTTCAAGCCTTTAACCATTATATATTTCTCTTTTTCCCTCTTGAAACCCACAAAGAACTCTGCTTTTACTGCCTTGGCAGGGCATTCCATATCCCAACATCTCCCATATTAAAAAAATCACTAAAATGGAATACCATTCGTTAGGCAGTATCCTCAATACCTTATCCTAGTGTCCATTTTCTTGTGTGTGAGTTGAAGAGTGAGTTTTGGCATGTAATAGTCAATTGTAGTCAACTAACTCATGGAGCTATCAGTCAATCTTGTCTTCCCCCAATGTCTAAATCCCCTGCCCCCTAACTAGAATACTATTTTGGGAAGCAAGGTACAGTTGATTAATTTACTTCTATCATAAGCCAATATCAATCATTATTTTAGGTAAATTGGGAAAGAAAAACTAGAAAATGTTCCATACATCAAAGATGATGTTTCTCAGTTCGTAGTTTAAGTTTCTTTCGTTTTAAGATCAAGTCTTTTTGTGTTTAACGTTTTTAACTTTCAGTATTTCACAAATTGATTACAGATTGATGCAAATTTTCAGCAAAGCGATTTTTATTCATTTGCTTAATGTTGCTTAATTAATTTTTATTAATTTGCTTATTAATTAATGTCTGAAAGTCCTCCTGCTAATTGTGGGGCCGATAGGGTGGGGGACATGAAGCAGCTTGGTGCTTAATGAGTGAAGGCTAGCTTGGTATGGTTGTGACAAGGCTGTGATGGAATTTAGTGGTGAGAATGGGGATCTTGAACTCGATCCTCTGGGAGATGGGGAGCCAATGGAGCTGAGCAAGTATGTGAGTGATTAGCTCACAGAGCCTGGTGCCGGAGAGGACTTGGACTGCAGAGGTCTGGATAATCTGCATCTTGTGTAGGGAACAACTGGGGAGTCCAGGGAGCAGAGTATTGGTGTAGTCAGGCCTGGATGTGATAAAGGCTTGTGTAATTTTTGTCATCATTTTGTCTTAACTATATACTGGTTTATTCCTTCTGTAAGATGTCCAATTTAATCCTGCGGTGAAGTAAAGACTGACACAAATCTTGTACAATTAATCAAGGTTTATTAATTCAAATTAGTAACGGTCAATGTGTAAGGCACTTGTGTAAATTTATGAAAAGACAAAGACATATTCAATAGTGGTTAGTGCAAGTTTTCCCTGATGGAAATGGACATATCTGTTTCACGAAGATATGATATCCTCCCCCATTAGTCTCTTTTTAGGTGTATGTTTATATCTTTCACTCCAAATCTGTTCCTACTGTTACAGTAAGTATTTGCTTGATGGTAAGAAATAATTGTTTTGAAGCAAGGAAGGACATTTTTAAAACATTTTAAAACCGATCACATTGTGCACAAAAAAATAAGCAAATTGAATCCAGATGTTTAAAACATTGATGTTTAAAATTCTTAAAACAATCTGAGTTTACAATTCTGCTCCGCTCCCTCAATTAGTTGTCCATTTCACTCACGTATGGCGACTGTTTATTTTGTAAGATATTTTCTTCCTCTTGTGAGCAATCATAATAATAATAATCCCTGCATTTGATATAATGCCTTATCGTATCGTTCAGACGTCTCAAAGCACTTCACAGAATATATTGTAAAGTGGATTGACTGTGTATTTTGTGAGTGAATAATTCTTGTGAGCAATAATGGGTTTGGTGTTACCATGTTTTCTTTTTTGTTCCCCAGGCTCTGAATGGATTTGTGTTGGTGATTACTGCTGAAGGCTTAGTATTTTACACATCTTCCACCATCCAGGACTACCTAGGATTTCATCAAGTAAGTCTATTCATTTAGTTATTTCCAATCAAGTGAACCCTCAAAATTATTCGTATTGCTTTGTTTTCCAGTGTTTTAATAATCTTACACCTGCGCCTGAAATTCAAGCCAACTTTAAGTCCTGCTCAAATTGGTGTTTCCTTCACCTTTCACTTTCAATCTACAAAAGAGTCTATCGTCTGTATTACGGCTAAATTTAAATCAATAGCATTTGTAGCAAAATGGTACCGTTACTAATAACTCATTTTCATAGGTGTACATTTTTAATATGGAAAACCAAGCTGGAAGTATTTATAATTTAAAATGTAGATGCCTGCTGTGATACCTCTACCAGTTGGTATTTCCACATTTAAACTTGGGAGCAGATCTCATGAGTTCAAAAACAATTTGTCCAGTTCCTACATTTCACCTATCTGTTATCACTGATCTGTAATTATTCTTGAGGTCCTCAAATTGGTAATGATACAGCAAGGTGTCCTCTCACTGTGATCCTTCATGCTGGTTCTTCCTCTGTGCCTGATGTCGATTTCACTGTTTGTTGAATGTCCTGAATCATAAACTGAAATATATGTGCTGAACGAGTATTTTACAGCACAAAGTACATGTTAGAATAATCCAAAGTCACACTGACCTGAACCTGGGACATTTAGTCTCCCGATGTGAAATGCACTATACAAATGTAGTTTGTTGCTGATGGTAGTCCACCAGTTGCTTTCAAATTAACTGAATTTGAATTTGGAAACTTTTATATTGCATTTTTTTTGGTTATTGGTTAATATAGGAAAATAATGCACATTACTGTTCTGCCCTTGATCATTGTAATTGCTCACTAACCCTTTGCCGCAACACCCTTTGGGACATTTTGGTGCAAATGGTGGACTCTGATGATTCCTGGGATCATTTAATGTTTCAGTGTCATTCTTCTCTAGACGCTGATTTAAAATTGCCAGTCTGCAAATACCCAAGTGGCAAGTGAGCCATACTGCATGTTCTTCTGACCCCACAGTATTTAAAGGCTGGCTGCTTTGGATTAACTTCCTTCTCATTTCTCGATACCTTTTCTGGCAAAGACATTCACATGACTGCATCTGTGGCTGACATTAGCTAAGTCCAATGGTCTGCAATATACTTAAAATGCATTGTTCCTATAATGTTATGGCAAAGTGTTGTTGACATTATTCCTAATACAACAACAACGACAAAATTAAATTTGTAGAGCACCTTCCACGTCGGAAGGACGTCCCAAAGCGCTGAAATATGTAGGATAATAATTGTGAAGGATGAAGTGCTTGATTTTGCACTGTAGAATTCTTCCCCTTAAATAACTACAGAACGTATGTGCAGGATGGTGACATATACCCTATTTATACAACACCTTTCTTGTATAAAACATTGACCGTGGATCCAATTGTGTTTTGGTCAACTGTGGAATAGATATAAAACAAGGTTAGCTCTATATTAAAATATTATTATAAGGTAAGCTCTATATTATTATATTATTAGAAGGTAAGATCTTCAGATGAGGTTGTATTATTGATGTATTACTTTTGTGATGATTTTATAACCATTGAAAAATGAAAATCTGCTGAGTGTCTATTTATTTCTCTTGTTTGTTGCCCAGCAAGTTTAACTGGAACTCAGCAGTTAGGTTATGTGTGCCATGACTAGAGTTACAAAGGTGTTTAAAGCCTACAAACCGACTGAAATTTGTAAGAGTTATCCAGAATTCGAAGTGGATTTCCAAGATTTACTGTGTCTTCTCTTAAAATATTTTTTGGGGCATAACAGCTTTCCTTCTCACCCGTGCATGTGGTTCTGTTTTTGTTTCTATTTCTGTGCTTAACAATAAGCCCGTCTTGCTAGTCAGCAGAAAATGCATCTGCCAAAGTATTGTACTGAATTGATGGTCAGTGTATGTTTCCAAAAATATGCCTCATTTAGTACTAGGAAGCACGGGAGTGCTTTAGTTATAAATGATCCAGCATTGTTACAACTATTCATTCAGGAAGTCTCATTAAATGATGCAAATAGTTGAAATTTTGAAATAGAGTGTGGAATCAGACTTTGTAAATATAGTTCCTCTGATTATAATCTGAATAATAATCATTGCATTTGATATAGCGCTTTTAACACATCATCGATGTCTCAAAACACTTCACAGGATTTTAAACGGCAAACGACGACAACTTGCATTTTTATAGCGCTCTTCATGTGGAATGGCTTTTCGGAGGGTGTAAAGTGTAGTGCCTATATTCATAGAAGAAACTACAAAAAATGGTAGACAATTTGTGTGCTGCAAATGTCAAGAAATATCACACAAACAGCCAGGAAGTGAATAGCCATTGCTATCTGGTGATTATAAGCGCTATGGGATCTTTAACGTCCACCTGAACAGGCAGAAAGGACCTCAGACATCCAGGACACCCCTAGCACTATAATGGAGTGTCAGCCTACACAAGAAGTTCAGAATCCCAATGTGGGGGTGTGAACCCACAATCTTCCGAGCCAGAGGTGAGAGTGCTAAAATCTGAGCCTAGCTGACACCTTATTACTGCCTTCAAAACTGGAATTCTTTCAACCTTTTTTTAATCTTTGAGGGGTCTGTTCATCTGCAGGCAAATCTTTTGACTGGACTGATGAGCCTAGATTAAAAATAACACCTCCCATACTACAACAAATCATCCCTTCAAACTTCCCAAGGGTGGGGTGACCGAGGCCAAATGACCATGACTCTTCATTCCTTGGGGGTCTCCTCCCCTGCTCTCAGGCTATAGAGTGAACTCCCACTTGGAGGTTTTCCTCTCTATGTCTGGAGCAGCTGATGAAATATTTAAGGAAGACGATGGAGAGATATAGAGAATATGTCAGAATGCTGGAAATCACTTGCAATGGTGTTTGTCCACAAAGCACACACAGTCACTACACTTTACAGTATATCCCCTGAACCTGTGAAATGTTTTGAACATTTTCCTGACATGAAATGTATGCCAAATATAAAGGTGATTATTATTAATCTGAAATAATAGAAAAGGCTGGAAATGCCAGTGGATGGATCAACATCTGGAAGAGAAAGAAAGATTAGTAGTGTGGATAGGGCCCTTCGTCACAAATAAGGACTGTCTGACTTTGCAATGGACCCAAGCTCATGAGGAGAAACTGATAAGATTGTCCCAGCTCATTTTGTGTAATATGTTTACATCCAGCATAGAGAGGAGAATTTTATGCCATTAACATAGCCTTGAATTGAACCCAGACCACAGCTAAAAGGACAGTGTGCTTACACTTGCTCAGTCACGAGTTATTACTTTACTGTTTTAAACAAATAGAATGAGAGCAGTCTTAATTTTTGCAGTGCTGCTTTGATTTACCAATGGGGAAAATCCGAGTAAAACATTCATTAAGCGAGTGTGTGTAAAGAGAAGGAATTCAATGCGATATTCTTCAACTCTGTTTCTCAGTTTAGATTTTGGAGAGTATAATTGTTTTAAATGTATGACAGGAAATTTTCCCTTCCTGTTCTCTCCCCTTCATCTACTCAACAACAACAAATTGCATTTATATAACACGACTCATGCAGCCTAGCGTCCCAGAGCACACAATGGTGAGCAGTGGGGAGGGGGAGGTGACCGTAGGCACGATCGAAGAGGTTGATCTTCAGGCATGATTTGAAGGAAGGAGCAAGGCAGAGTGATAAAGGAAGAGTGTTCCAGAATTTCGGGGCGTAGTGGCTGAAAGCGAGGCAACCAATGGTGGAACAGAGGGCATGGGCAACATGCAGGAGGCTGGAGCCAGTAAAGTGGAGGCAGTAAACTCCACCAATAAACATGTGATGTGGATATTCATTAGGATGTGCAGATGAACTGAGAACATCCACAAATTCAGTCAATGAGCCTCTGCGGGATTTTTTAAGGACAAGCTTTTGGTGGTAGTTTCTTCTATCTCCTGATCAGCACCTAAGTGGGTAATGAAGGTCCAGATGGGACTCCACTTCTTAGAATCACATTATACTCAGTTTCTATCACAATGCAAAAGCCTTTCATCAGAATTTTGGTTTAAGTATTTGAACCCAACTGCTCAAATTACTTGTACATGATGTCAATCTGGCTTTCTTCCAAATCTAAGGAAATATACAGAGGTATAAAACATGCTCCATGGGTTGGAGGAACTAAAGCCAAAACAATTATTTCTGTTTCACCTGTGCAATATGACAGATTCAGGTCTGGGAAAGCCAACTTCAAGACACAACAGGAAGTATATCTTTACACAGAGGGTAATTATCAGGAAGAGCTGCACAACAACATCTTACATTTATATAGAGCACTTCATGTTGGATATAATCTTGGAATGTTGTAGCAATGACAAGGTTGGATGCTGAGCAAGGGAAAGTGGGAGTGATCATAGGCACTGCTGCAGAGACCAGGACACTGGGTTTCATTTTAGAAACCATTTGGTGCTTGAGTTGGAAGATAATAATAATAATAATCCTTGCATTTGATACAGTACCTTATCACATCTTCGAGACATTTCAAAGCGTTTCACAGAGTATACTGTAAAGAGAATTGACTGTATATTTTGTGGGCAAAACACGGCAGCCAATTGCACACAGCAGTGTTCCACAAACAGTCGTGGATTGAGAGAACAAATTATTATTATTTTTGAAGAGATTATTACCTCCAGAAAAGTGATCTACCAATTGACTATCAACTGGGTTCCTACTTACAAAGGCGTGTGGAGTAAGGAAACTTGTCCAACATTTTGTCCTGTCCGGGAATCAAATCCACCAAGTCCTCTTCCTTGCGAGGCGAGTGCTCCAACCACTGAGCTACAGGACTCCACACAGATGATAAGGTAGATATAGGGCAAACCTATCATAAGGCGTATTGGTTTATCATAAGGTCACTTATAGTGTGGGTCTACTATTAGTGAGACCACAGTAGATCCGTGTGATTCCAGAAATGCACTGCACTTGCTCCCAGCATTCACTACCCTACCAGTTGTCATTCCTTTTTATCTCTTCTTCAATCCACTGTCCCATTCCATCTTCGGGTCTCTTTGTCTGTCTCCCTTGACCTACTTCCTCCTTTCCTCTATACGTGTCCCTCATGAAGCCACAGCTCTCCTCCTGCTTTATTACCCACCAAACAATTCTGTTCTTAGTTAGCTGGAGGCTGTGGTCGAACCACTTCTTCCTTGTGTCTGATTCACAGTTTTAGTCATAGCCTCTGAAATCAAATGGAGCTTGGCCTGGGGAATGAAGCAACAGACGTTATGTAAACCAGGTGGGGGCTGTGCTCTTAGCTTGCCCAATCATTTTTTGCTGTGCTTTATAATTTCAACGATTTGATAATCTATGGCTTACCATTTCTTTCCAGCCTTCCTTCATTCTCTTTAAAATACTACTGATCTCCCTTGAAGACAACAGACAGAGCATGTCAGCCCAGAAATTCAGGCCAACCATACTATAATGTAGTCATCTGGATCCAATATCTCAGGCCGTATAACCAAAGCACGCAAAAATATCCTACCGCTTTATCACCAAATCGCCCCTAATGTCACTTAATGGGTATTACGCACTATGAGCAGGAAATACCGCTAAGATATAAACAAGAATAGGTTATTCAGCCCTCGAGCCTGTTCTGCCATTTTTTAAGTTCATGGCTGATCTGTACCTCAAGTCCAGTTACCCGACCATGCCCCCTATCCCTTAATACCCTGAACTTTGTGAAGGAACATCAATTTCTTCATAAAGTGACCACAAATGTTTTTCTTGCACACAACACGCCCATGAGGCTCAAGAAAGTGATGTCAGCGGTGCTTCCTGCATGTAGCATGCCAGTAGCGATATCGACATTCCCTGTGAATATCTTATGTGCACATAACGCATAGGTATGCAATGTCAGTGACGACCTAACTACTTGGAATTTGGCCATTGTTAGTGCAGTAAGCCGACTTGTGAGGACCAATAAGTGCAGATCCACAGTATACCTGACCCTAAGTGCAGCCGTGCTCAACCAGGGGAAGTTCTAACAAGGTTGCCCTGTAGTAGCTGCCACAGTGATTTTAATTCAAAGAGGTTGAAGCAGGAATGCAAGGCTAGTAAAAGAAATGGTTTTGTACCAATGTTTGGAGTTGCTCATTTTTTCTGGTGTAAAAAGCATTAAGTGAATTAAAGCAGGACCAGACCTGGTGGTTGAAATCTCTAAAATCTCAACCCACTACAACAAAGCCAATAGCTGCTGTCACCGCACATGCGTTCGTCTGGCTGGCTCGCTGTGCACTGACTGAGTCCCGTGTGAAAAGAAAAATGGCCAACATCTGAGTCATCAGGTCAGCGCTAATCTAGCTTCCTGTTTCCTGCTCATGCATGAAATCCATCTAGTGCACGGGATCGAGTGGGCGCAGTGTAGGGGATTCACACCATGTAACCTGGGCCAACAGAAAAGTGCGGGCGCAATTTTTCCGCGGAATCCACTATAAGCAACGGCCTCTGCTGTAAACCCGCTAGGAATGTAGTTTCTGGCCCCAGGCCTCTGTGTCCACACAGTGAGCTGGTGGGGGGGGGGTCTCTCGCGCTGTTTACCTGACGTCACTGTGGGCAGGACAGCTCCGGGCGCACACGTGCAGTGTGGCACAAGCGGCAAATGGGCTTCGTTCCACTCTGAGGCCCCGCTGTTGTGTTTGACTGCGTCTCTCTCCATGTGTTTGTGAGTGTCTATGTGTGTCTGTCTCTCTCTGTGTCTGTCTGTGTGTGTGTCGCTCTATGTCTGTGTGTGGGTATGTGTCTCTCTCAGTGTCTGTGTGTGGGTGTGTGTCTCTCTGTGTGGGTGTGTGTCTCTCTATGTCTGTGTGGGTGTGTGTCTGTGTGTCTCTCTGTGTCTGTGTGTGGGTGTGTCTCTCTGTATCTGTGTGTCTCTCTGTGTCTGTGTGTGGCTCTCTGTGTCTGTGTCTCTCTGTATCTGTGTGTCTCTCTGTGTCTGTGTGTGGGTATGTGTCTGTCTCAGTGTCTGTGTGTGGGTGTGTGTCTCTCTGTGTGGGTGTGTGTCTCTCTATGTCTGTGTGGGTGTGTGTGTCTGTGTGTCTCTCTGTGTCTGTGTGTGGGTGTGTCTCTCTGTGTCTGTGTGTGGGTGTGTCTCTCTGTGTCTGTGTGTGGGTGTGTCTCTCTCTCCGTGTCTGTGTGTGGGTCTCTCTGTGTCTGTGTGTGTGACTCTCTGTGTCTGTGTGTGGGTGTGTCTCTCTTTCTGTGTCTGTGTGTTTGTGTGTCTCTCTCTCCGTGTCTGAATGTGGGTCTCTCTGTGTCTGTGTCTCTCTGTATCTGTGTGTGGGTGTGTGTTTGTCTGTGTCTGTGTGTGGGTGTGTCTCTCTGTGTCTGTGTGTCTCTCTGTCTGTGTGTGGGTGTGTCTCTCTGTGTCTGTGTGTGGGTGTGTCTCTCTGTGTCTGTGTGTGGGTGTGTCTCTCTGTGTCTGTGTGTCTCTCTGTCTGTGTCTGTGTGTGCGTGTGTGTCTGTGTGTGAGTGTGCCTTTCTGTGTCTGTGTGTGAGTGTGTATCTCTCTGTGTCTGTGTGTGGGTGTGTCTCTCTGTGTCTGTGTGTCTCTCTGTCTGTGTCTGTGTGTGCGTGTGTGTCTGTGTGTGAGTGTGCCTTTCTGTGTCTGTGTGTGAGTGTGTATCTCTCTGTGTCTGTGTGTGGGTGTGTCTCTCTGTGTCTGTGTGTCTCTCTGTCTGTGTCTGTGTGTGCGTGTGTGTCTGTGTGTGAGTGTGCCTTTCTGTGTCTGTGTGTGAGTGTGTATCTCTCTGTGTCTGTGTGCGAGTGTGTATCTCTCTGTGTCTGTGTGTGAGTGTGTGTCTCTCTGTGTCTGTGTCGGAGTGTGTCTCTCTGTGTCTGTGTGTGGGTGTGTCTGTCTGTGTGTGGGTCTCTCTGTGTTTGTGTGTGTCTCTCTGTGTGTGTGTCTCTGTGTCTGTGTGTGTGTCTCTGTGTGTGGTGTGTGTCTCTGTGTCTGTGTGTGAGTGTGTGTCCCTCTGTGTGTTGGTGTGTCTCTCTGTGTGTGGGTGTGTCTCTCTGTGTCTGTGTGTGGGTATGTCTCTCTGTGTCTGTGTGTCTCTCTGTCTGTGTGTGGGTGTGTGTCTGTGTGTGGGTGTGTGAGTGTGCCTTTCTGTGTCTGTGTGTGAGTGTGTATCTCTCTGTGTCTGTGTGTGAGTGTGCCTTTCTGTGTCTGTGTGTGAGTGTGCCTTTCTGTGTCTGTGTGTGAGTGTGTATCTCTCTGTGTCTGTGTGTGTGTGTGAGTGTGTATCTCTCTGTGTCTGTGTGCGAGTGTGCCTTTCTGTGTCTGTGTGTGAGTGTGTATCTCTCAGTGTCTGTGTGTCTCTCTGTCTGTGTGTGGGTGTGTGTCTGTGTGTGGGTGTGTGAGTGTGCCTTTCTGTGTCTGTGTGTGAGTGTGTATCTCTCAGTGTCTGTGTGCGAGTGTGTATCTCTCTGTGTCTGTGTGCGAGTGTGTATCTCTCTGTGTCTGTGTGTGAGTGTGTATCTCTCTGTGTCTGTGTGTGGGTGTGTGTCTCTCTGTGTCTGTGTGTGGGTGTGTGTCTCTCTGTGCCTGTGTCGGAGTGTGTCTCTCTGTGTCTGTGTCGGAGTGTGTCTCTCTGTGTCTGTGTGTGGGTGTGTCTCTGTGTGGTGGTGTGTTCTCTCTGTGTCTGTGTGTGGTGTGTGTCTCTGTGTCTGTCTGTGTCTCTCTGTGTCTGTGTGTGGGTGTGTCTCTGTGTGTGGGTGTGTGTCTCTCTGTGTCTGTGTGTGAGTGTGTGTCTCTCTGTGTCTGTGTCGGAGTGTGTCTCTCTGTGTCTGTGTGTGGGTGTGTGTCTGTGTGTGGGTGTGTGTCTCTCTGTGTCTGTGTGTGGGTGTGTGTCTGTGTGTGGGTGTGTGTCTCTCTGTGTCTGTGTGTGAGTGTGTGTCTCTGTGTCTGTGTGTGCGTGTGTGTGTCTGTGTGTGGGGGGGGTGCCGGGCCCTGAGAGTCAGGGGTGGTGAATTCCTGTAAACCCGCAGTTAGGACACTGGTCTTGAGTTTTTTTTGTTGGGTCTCCAAGCCCTTTGGCCCTGCATGGTGTCTCCTCTCCCCCACCCTCCCCCGCCCCCATGAGCCACCCAGTGTTTCTTGAAGAGATTTAATAATTTTAATTTGCAGCAATCTAATATGTGTTATTTCCTCATGTTTAGTTTTTATCAATGAAGTGAAAAAATGTAGGCTGGCAGTAAAATGTCCCTCAATAGCACCAATCAAGCCCCTGCAATCTTGTCAAATTTCCCCACAATTTTGGGCAAGTATTTCCGCACTTTTCTATCGGCTCACCTTAAAACCGAATTCACACAATAAAGTACATTGCAAGAACGCCTCACTGTGATTATTGTGCTTTTCCTTGTCAAAAAATGTGTATGCCATGGACTACATGTGTGGCCTTTAGTAGATATACAGATAATGATCACTCATTTGTGTCCTAGAATGACACAGCAGATAACAAAGAATGTGAACCGCTTAGTTGTAATAAACAGTTCAGGTTAACCCTAAATATTCTGTTTTCTAATTTTAGAGTCGGTCTATTTATGAGCATGACTAATGGCGAGGTACACAGCAGTCAATATTTGTATAACAGAAATGTATTGTGCTTACTGTAAAACTCCATTTACAAACATTTACTTTCAGTTTGGGAACCAGCCTGGAAATGAGCAAATGGCATTTATAAAACTTTTAATTGGCTTACAAATAGTGCAAATGTATTGTAGAATCATGTTTTCCTTTCAAGTGGCATCCAGATGTACATTATTATTGAGTAAGATATTACTGAGTAAGAGTAAGATACAAAATAGGGCCCTTATGAAAGCAGAAAGATAAAAAGATCACTTCTCCTTTACTGTCCCAAATAGTTTTCAAAATTCCTGTAGACTGAGAAATTTTATCAGATCACAAGGCTAATCTCTCACAGTTATGTGCTGTAGTGTAACTATTTTGTTTCTTTGCCAGAAGCTTCGGCAATTTCTAAAGAACCATTTCTTTGCACCCACCTGTGGCATTTGAAGTGGAACAATATAAACGGGAAAGGGCAGAGATAGTGAATAGGGTGGTTGGCTTCAGTAATTAGAGCTAACACAAGCATAGGCTTGATAGCTAGAATGGCCTCTGATACCTCTTTACCCTTTATATATTGCCTGATAAGAAGCCACCCATGCTACAAGTGGATCTGCACTAAACTAAACATCTTGGTTCCTTATGTATTGCTTAGATATTAAAACAATGTAAAACTGTTGGGCAAACTTTCAGTTGATGTAGATTCAATACCATTCAGTGCTAATTTGCATAATCCAAACCGAATGATGTAATTTCAGATGATGAAGTAACTGCAAACTCCGTTGTGTAAAGGGATTGTTCTTGTTTTGACATCTGCAGGAATATATTGAAAATTATCCGCATTGTGCTGAAGCACTGGTACCAATGTAACAGAAAACAAATATTAGACATGACCAATTATCAAGTAGTCAGAAAGTCGTCTCTCCTATTTGTATTGTGTGACTTGGTCACGTGGTGATAGCTTTATCAGATGAGGTACAATTCAGTACAATTTAATTTACATTTATATAGCACCTTTCGCATTCAGGAGGATGTCTCAAAGTGCTTTATAGTAAACAAAGCTATTAAAAAAACTTCTAGACCCAGGTGACTTAGACTCACTTTCTCCTGCTATTCTCCCAGTTGGCATAGAGAAATTGTATGTGGTGGCCAACAGTAACTTGCAATTATTTTATTTTACATTTGAACAAAATCCCACTGCACAATCAGTAATGAAAATGGTGACAGAGGCATTGATTTTTTTTCACTGCATCAAACTCTATTATCGAAGATGTGATCAAGTGCTATTATCAAATGCAAGGATTATTATTATTGTGGGAGCTTATTGTTTCTCCAAAAGCTTTAAAAAGGACAAATCATAACTTGAAAGAAAGTCAAATGGCATTTAAAAATTGAAAAATAATTTGTCAGGGATTCCCACTCAAAACACAGTTGAAGCATATTTCATTTAAGCTATAATCTAGTCCTGAACCAGTTTTCAATGTTACTGGACACAGTTAGTTCTTTATTTTAACATTCATACTCAAAATGTGTACCTTCGTTGTTGCACCGTTGTCTTGCCAAGTAACATTAAAAGTTCAGTATAAATCTGAGACTGTTTCAGGAATCTGTGCACTGCATCAGCAGCAGCATAAATCCCGATTGTAGCTCATTTAAAAACGTAAAATTTAGTACAAGTTTATTTTATAAAAATATATGTGACCAGCTGGTTAGTAACATTAAGAACTTAGCCAACAATCTCTGCTGGTTTAACAGCTCTGTACATGGACACAGTTGCAGATGCATAGAGCTCTCCTCAACCTTCTCCGTTTTCTCCCCCTCCCCCAAAGTTAATGCAATTATGGAGTGGGAAATACTGATGCCTTTTTTCCTGCTTCAAAATGCTTTGCTGCAACTACAATTTATGCAGCATCTCTCAAGTTCAGAGAATGTCTCAAAGCGCTTTACTAAGACTGAGCAGGAACCTGAGCTGAGGGAGAGTGAGCGGTTTGAGGTGGTCAGATGAAAGCACAGTTAAAGATTTAGGTCTTCAGGAAGGATTTGAAAGCAAGGAAGGAGGGGCTTTATTGTTGGAAGCGGTAGTAAATTAATCTAGCACAGCATTGCAAGATTGCTATATTAGTAAATTGGTTTGTGCAGTTACACTTTTTAAAAAAAAATCTGGGTGCAAACAAATCCAGTATGATCCTTTTTATTCCTTTGTTAGTTTAGTACCAACGTCAAATGAAGTATTTCAAATGTGTTTGACGTGTTTCATTCTCATTATGTTTGTGCATTATTAATTTTCATCATTTGTCAATTTAAATGAAATTGTCATGAAGAGGGAGCTGAATATAAGTAATATTTTTCAGGAAACATTACTTTTAACCTGAGAGAAAATGTTTTTCAGTATGTATGTTCAGAGAGACGGTAACGCAAGGTAAAAGTGATGAATCATCAGTTGATGATTCATGCATATTGTGCAATATTTTCAAGGATTCTATTTTTGTGTTAGTATTGACTGTGATTTATGTACTTGTTCCCTCCCTGGGAAAAAATAATCCAATGTGGCATACAGTAAATATTTATGCGCCAAAAATTCACAATCTCCTTAGTGAGTCTCCAAAAAGCATGACATTTGGCCTGATTTGATGTTTTTAATCGTTCCTATAAAACTTATTTTACTCAAACATATAAACTACTCATTAATACACATTGAACAAGTCTGCTGTGACACTAATAGTTTGGTGACAGATTTTAAACACTGGCAAATGGGAGGGAGGCAGGGTAAATATACAATAAACAATAGAAAATCATCAATGTAATGCTGCAGAAGTATTATGACAATTACATATTTCATTGAATCCTTTGAATATCGGAACTGTTAACATAGGCAAAATTTTGCCACCTGGACCAAAGAGTTTCTCAGACATTTTCAGCAATGCTTACAATACAGGAAGAATCCATACCAGTGACACCACTGAACATTTTTATAGTTTATCCAAATCATATTGCAGATTATTCCTTAATCCCCGCATTCCACAAGGTCTGTCTGTGTTGCCATTACTGAACAATGACAGCATTGAAAGGAAGTAAAAAAAAATCAACTTTCCCTTAGCAGCATGAATTTCGCATTCTCATTGAAGCTCTTGTTTTCAGTCCAGCTGATGACTTGATCTCACTGGTTGTTAAATGGCAATGATTGGGTATGTTTGGAAATTTAGCCAACCTAACTTTAAGCTCTCCCAGATCAGGTAACCAGGGTTTGTCCCTCCGGGGAGAGAGTGCACACTCCATACCAGTCAAGCAGAGACTTGTGCATATGTAGACCTCTCAATCTAGTTGGGGATTTTTAAACATGGTGATGGGTTTCCACGGGTGTCAAAGCACCTGACCCCCCCAAATCGGCTGTCAAGTTTACACTGGGTTCAGTGTGCTGCAGAATCCACCATCTCAAAGGGGCGGTGGGATTCAGCTTCATTCAGTAATAATTTACTCTCAGATCAGACTGCTCAATTCCAATTTATGCTGTGAATTTTTTTTGCCACAAGTCATTGTTTCTGTTGTGGTGAATCACTAGAGGTTTAAGGCATTTCTGTACAATAAACCTTCTCTAGCCCTCCCACCTCTCTGTCTTCCCTCACCCCAACCCACCCCTCCGCCATGCTCGGGCCCCAGCACCTGACTGTTCAGCGCTTTGGGACATCCTCCTGACGTGAAAGGCGCTCTATAAATGTAATTTTGTTGTCTAGAGACAAAGTCCAAACATATTCTTATTTAAAACTACAGGAGTAAAAGACTGCTGCCCCATTTAGCTACTACTAGAAATAGGTAATATTAAGGAATTATAATTTTAAAAATTTGCATTTGATATAGCGCCTTTCACTTTGGGAGAATGGCCCAAGCACTTCACAGGATATTGTGTAAACTGGAGTGACTGTTTTGCTGGCAAACACAGCAGGCAAGTGGTGCATAGCAATGTCCCACAATCAGCTATAAAGTGACTGACAATTATTTTGGGGGGATTGTTGACCAGGGCACCAGGAGAAACTCCCTTCTCTTTCGAATAGTGCCATGGGATCTTCATCGTCCACCTGAACAGCCAGAAGTTTAAAGTTTAAAATCTCATCTGTAGGACTGCTCCAACAATGCTGCACACCCCCAGCACTTCACTGAAGTGTCAGCCAACACGATACAAGTCATGACGTGGAGCTTGAACCCACAACCTTCTGACTGAGCCAAACTAACACAATAATATGTGCAACAAAAAAAAATTGCATTTTGTTTCAGGCCCATGCGAGAAACTGTGATTGAAGCAAGTAGGTGCAATCAATTGTATTTAAGAGAAGTCGTGATGTGTAAATGAGGGACAGGGAAATATGAAGATTGGGTGGGGGTCATGTGAAGTATAAACGCCGGCACGGACTAGTTAGGTCGAACGGCCTGTTTTCATGCCGTGTTATTGTGTAACTATGTATGTATGAAATTCCAGTTCTGCAATACTGTGGAGGGATTTATTTTAAAATACGTTACTGTAGCTTCACATTGACAAACATAAGTGGTAGTGCCTGAATGAGCTGCCTGTTTGTAATAATTCAGTCAGAACACTAATATTTTAAACCTCTTTCTAGGCAGTCGAAAGAATTCAGTCTGTGATGTTGCGCAAATAGGGAATGCAGCAGCATGTTTCTGGCAGCTCAGAAAGATTACTGAACTTCACCGGGAAACAGTACAGTCAAGAAAAAGACTGAGGCTTAGTGAAGAACGTTTTACATTTGCCGGTGGCTTCTGTTTGTGTTATCCATCCTGCGTGACAGTGTGATGTATAATACTTGGGCAATATTCCCGATTGAAGTCTACAAACTACTTTTGTTTGCTGTCAGAAAGATTTCATTCTCAATTGGTGATGCGTTGAATCACATGCAGAACTGAACTTGCTTGTAATTTTAATTTGAAGTAACTATTTCAGGCTTGTTACCATCCGCATCATTATCTTTATGGATGATGCTTGTATTTTAATTGTTTTTATTTATAAAATACAATTTACATTTTACATGGTACCTTTCATGTTGGAAGGATGTCTCAATGAGCTTCACAAAGCTGACTGGGGTGACCACGCACCTGAGCTGGGGTGAGCTGAAAGTTGACCAAAAATGCAGACAAAGTGAAGGTCTTACGGAGTGCTTCAAAAGTGGGGAGGGAGAGGTCGAGGCAAGAGGACTCTAGGATGGAATTCCAGAGAACAAGGGCACAAAAGTTGAAAATTCATCCACTGATGGTGAGGTACATCCAGGCAGGGCGAAACCTTGGGCAAGTTTCCTTTCTCCACACGCCTAATAATAATCCCTCCAAAACAAAAAACGATAATAAATTGGTCATTTTCAATCCACGACTGTTTGTGAGACACTACTGTGCGCAATTGGCTGCCGCGTTTCGCCCACCAATATACAGTCAATTCACTTTACAGTCTATCCAGTGAAGCGCTTTGAGACGTTGAGAAGACGTGAAAAGCGCTATATCAAATGCAAGGATTATTATTATTATTATTACATCAGCGGGGGCAGGCCGCTTCTCCTTTCTGAGCAAAGGTAGTGGCAAGATTGATAGGATTGCAGATGGCCACAGAGAATGTGGCAAGGGAGAACTTCTCAAAAGTTCTCAGTAAATTATCCTAAAATGCTTCCATTTAAACCTTCTTATGAGGTAGAATTGAATGAAAATGTAAATATGTAACTTTTTACAAAGAAAGCTTAACATGGGTTTATCTGAGAATACATTTTCTTGCACGGTCTAAAATTATAATTTCCTACAGATAAATATATACTTTATGCATCTGTTTTGAATGTAATTTTATTGTTCAACAATCGCTCCGGTTATTTTACTGGAAGCAATTAGCTCAAATGGAAAGTCACCAAAAATATTTGCAGTCCTATAGGAAAATTCCTGTATGCTGGTTCATACGAATTTAGGGTCTGAAAATTTATTTTGTATTCTTTCTCTCTCTCTGGTGATGATCCTCTTCACTGATCAGTGCAGAATCATCCTTCAGTCTCTCATTTTGCAGTTATTTTTGCTCTTTGCCCCCCTCTTCAAAATAAAAATAATCCTTGTATGGCTATTTTCCATCTTCCTTTTTGGGGGATTTAATTTTTTTTCTCCTCTCTGGTTTTACTTACTTCCACTGGCACTTTCACTTCCACATATCACAAAAACCAAACTCCATCAAAATTTGAATGAACCCTTTTGTTCTACAAATAAAGATTGTCGTATGATACTTTAAGGATAACTGTACAGAAAGCACCAATTGATCTGCAAAGTGGCCTAGCTGCAAATCTTTTTTGCTCCTAGGAAAAATAAATACGGTTGTGTAATTATGCCTCAACTCGTATGGCTCTTTGATTAAAACAATGGTGGACAACCTTTATAGTTGGCCAACAAAATACATTATCTTGATTGAATATTTCTCAATTTATGGCATACATCAAGAAATAGTGGGCCACAGATTGGTCACCAACGGTTCAAACTATTTTTCTTTAAAAATCTGGGGCCAGAATTCAAGGTACTGCATTCCTAAACACATTTCTTCCTTCTCATCAGTGATAACAACAATAACGACAATAAATTGCATTTAAATAGCACTTTTTACGTCGGGAGGAAGTTCCCAAGGTGCTGGAAATTATATAATGTAATACATTTAAGAATAAACAAATTTTGATCCACTCCATAATTTCCTTAAACAACACTTTCAACTAGTGTGGATCTGAGCAACTCAAACCAAAGAAGTCCCAGTTTCAATCTGTAATCCATGCTGAACCAATTGATCGTCACCTGAGGGGCATTAAATAGGTTGTGCTAAGTGAATTTCTCCTGGTGTCCTGGCAACCGTGAGTAAAATTGGTCATTCATTTCATAGCTGTCCACGTAGAAAATACAGTCATTTCACTTTATAGTAAATAAAGCACTATGAGATGCCTATTGAAGTGAAACATAGAATGTCAAATGCAAGTATTATTATAATTTAAATTGGCTTCAAAACTTGTAGGTCATGGGAAGTTAAAATCAACCATTGTTCTACACATGATTGCTATCATCATTTCCCCACTCCCAACCCTTAGCAACTCTTTCTATTTGAACTCATTTACAAATGCTAATAGGTTCTCAAGTTATTAGCAGATTATAACATTGGAAGGATGAGTGAGTTTCCTCAAAGAATGCTAGAATTCTGGGACAGATGTGAGAATTATAAATATAATAATAATAATCCTTGCATTTGATATAGCGTTTTTCATGTGTTCTAGACGTCTCAAAGCGCTTCATTGTTGCTGAAGTTGTGTCATTAGTGATCTGATGACCCAGAATTTGGCCGTATTTTTAGCTCCCGAAAAGCCATCTTGCTGTGCAAGTGCACAGTGAATGCGAATGTGCTGACAGGCGATCAGGCCCCATTGAAGATCAGATTGGGGTTTTACGGACCCCAAGTACTGTTATAATGGAGCTCGATCGTATTTTTTTCGTCATGTCCTGTGAGTGTACTCCTAATTTAATAGTCAAACATGTAGTGGTTCGGGTCTATGATGAGAATTAATGAGTTAAACTGGCTGTCAGACTTGGCATACTGCACTTCAAGCATGTGAAAGAATGGTATAAGTTTTGGGGGACAAGTAGACAAGTCTGTAAGATTAAAAACTAAACTTGTTACAGTTTTAACTAAAACCTTTAATGTGGTTTTAGGAGGACTGTTCTGTCCAAGTTTCAAATTAAGGTGGCTTAGCCACCAAGATCTGAAGCCAACAACACTCTTAGTGCAAAGATGAGAGCCAGGGGTGTGATTGTTCTATTTAGGAAATTAAAATCACCAAAAAATCATGCATTCAAATGAATCAAATGGATGTGAGCTGTGAAAAATAAGCCTAATCACAATCAGTTCTGAATGGCTTAAGATTCTAGCTGCCTGCCACAAACCTGGAAACCATTAAATGAGAGACCAGGGAAGATAAAGTGACTGCCACATAAGACATTAAGTGACCATGGATTGGGGGGGTTGGTTGGGGAGGGAGAATGATGGCTGAGAAAGAACCCTCTCTCACCATCCACCACCACGATACACAAGCTGTCAAAGCAATTTTAGATTGCAAAATGGTCTGTGGCTGATCTTAAACCAATCTTTGTCAAACTTGTTTGTATACTGGACAGACAGTGGGCACCAGTGGTTAACCAGCGACTAAGCCACTGAATGATAACAGCTGGATTCCTCACTTTGTTAATTATTCTGCAAATTGAGCTACAAAATACATTTTGCTTAAATATGTATTCGCTGTGCAATTTCAAATCATTTTGCTTTAAAAGATTGAGATAGAAAATTTAATCTGGGCACTTGGTTTAATGTTAGTTTACTCTTAGACTTTCTGAGTATCGATCTGGAGGTGGTAGAAATGTTTTTCTTTTATTTTTGCAGAATAGGAGCTATAAATCTTCAAAAAAAGATATTGGAGCAGTGGTTAGTTGTAACTTAATACAAGGTATAGATGGTGTTTTAAAAGGCTTCCATTGTGGTTAATAACGTCTTGTGATTTTTTTTGGGGTGGAGCATGTCTATTTTAAGAAATAACCTACTGTTTATAAAACCTTGACAATGTGGCTATGGACATGATCTAAACACTGACTACAGACGAACTAACATGACTGATAGTACGAAAAATGTGCACCACAGAGAGATGCCTTTTAGAAATAATCTCTTAAGTGTTTCTGAGGAACATAAAGGAGATTAAAATTTCTGTTATAACATGGTATTATGGGTCCAACAGGTATTAGGGTTCCGCAAAATACAACGGTCGGTGTTCCTGCTTCTGGCTGTCAGGATGACGTTGGGGTCACATTCAGCTTCTGGTGGATTCCTGCATGCCGGGCGGGCACAAGTGTAGGAAGCCAGCCATTTTGCTAGATGTGTACAGCAATTTCGGTAACCACGTGTACATAGGACACCCGTAACATTAGCGGGTTGGTGCTCCAAGGAGGCTGGGAGGCCTGTTATAATAATAATAATAATAATACTTGCATTTGATACAGTGCCTTATCATGTCTTTGAGACATCTCAAAGCGCTTCACAGGATGATACTGTAAGGGGATTGATTGTGTATTTTGTGGGTGAAATGTGGCAGCCAATTGGCCACAACAATGTCCCACAAACAGTCGTGGATTGAGTGACCAATTTTTTTTAAGGAATTATTACCCCTGAAAAGCGATCCACCAATCGATTAACATCTGGGTTCCTACTTACTGCTCGGTAAACAGAGGCGTGTGGAGTAAAGAAACTTGCCCAACATTTCGCCCTGCCGGGAATCAAACCCATGTCTCTCGTTAAGAGGCGAGTGCTCTAACCACTGAGCTACAGGACTGCACAGGCTCATCTGGTGTGTGGTGATGCTTATTTGTTCTCTCTTATAAGCAATTATGATTTGCTTTTGGACTGATGTGTTCACAGCTGTTTTGGTTGACGAGTTTTCTGACAAATAAGTCTACCCAATCCAAAAAAAAAGCAAGTGGTATAAATGAAACAAAAGTGAAATTATTTTATTTACAATGTATTTTGCATGTGTCACATTTTAACATGCTATCTTTTTATTTGTTCTTCCTAGTCTGATATTATCCATCAGAGTGTCTTTGAACTGATCCACACAGAGGATAGAGGTGAATTCCGTCGGCAGATTCACTGGGCTCTGAATCCTGCCCCGACCCCTGACTCAGGCCAACTCGTGCAAGGTGAGTGAGTCTCTTTGATATTCCAACTTAATTAAAGAGGCTTCAAAAAAGTGCATTTCATTTGTTTACCAATATCCAACATAATGACACTCAAATAGACATGGTGAAAATTATGGGGGGACTTTGAAGGGACAGCAAAAGAGAGAGGGAAAGTCAGAGAGAGATGCACACAACCACTATAACAACTTGCATTTACATTGCGCTCTTCATGTAGGGTAGCATCTCAGAGTGCTTAACATTGTCAGAGCTTGACGCTGAGCTGGAGAGAGGGCGCAGGTGGACGGAGGCATAGACCAAGAGGAAGGTCTTCAGCTGTGATCTGAAGACAGACAAAAGAGGCAAGGCAAAGGGATTGAGGCAGTGTGTTCCATAGTTTCAAGGCATAGTGGCTGTACGCATAGCCGGCGTTGGTGGAGGGGACGAGGGACGTGCGAGAGGCTGAAGTCAGTGCATGTGGCAGGTAATGCCGTGGAGGGTAAGCACGTCGCAGCTAATAGTCTCAAAATCCCATTTGCCCTGCCAAGAGCTCTCGAAACCCAATGTACTAGCCTCTGGTTTGTGTACATGTATGTTTACATTCTCTAAATCGTTTTTTAACTGGTTGCTCCAGAATGTCCTCATTTAAATCATGTTCAACTCCTATCTTTATGATATCGCCAAAATACATTATCTCACATTGATTAAGTTAAATTAAATTACATTTGCCATACTTGGCACCTAGTCACCAAATCTATCAATATGAATAGCTTTCTTTTGAGTCACCCTGAATCAGAAGGATGTAGGGTCAATAGTAATCTTTCCATTTGGTATAGCCACCTTTTCACATTGGAAGGAGGTCTCAAAGTGCTTCACGGGAATTAGTGGGAAATGGACTGACTGTATTTGTACGCAAATGCGGCAGCACAATGATGCACAGCAATGACCTGGGACGATAGAAAATTGCGGAAATGTTTGCCCAAAAATGCAGGGAGAATTGCCGGTTTTCCAGGAAATTGCAGGGCTGTTTTTGCCAAATTTTGCAGAAAATTACAGGGAGTTGATTGATGCTATTGAGGTACATTTTACCACCAACCTACATTTTTTCACTTTATTGATAAAAACTAAACAGAAGAATATAACACATATTAGATTGTTGCAAAAAAATTTATTACGTCTTTAACATAAACCGGGTGGCCTTTTTTAGTGGGGGGGAACATCAGCGAATCTACAGGAGCTCACCACCTCCTGCTTCTCAGGGACAGCACTATACACAGACCCAGAGAGAGACACACACTCAGAGACTCAGAGAGAAACACACTCACAGACACAGAGAGAGACACATTCTTAGAGAGAGACACACGCACATTCATAGACACGGAGATATACACACACACAGGTAGAGAGAGAGACATACACTCACAAACACAAAGAGACAGACACTCATAAACACAGAGAGAGATACACACATAACACTCACAATTACAGAGCGACAGACACTCACAAATACAAAGACAATCACAACAGCGGGGCCTCCAAATGAAACCAATTTGCTGCTAGTGCCGCGGATGCGGTTCCAGAGAGGCTCCGCCCACAGTGACCTCAGGTAACCAGCAAGCGGCCCGCGGGCCAGAAACTACATTTATTATAGCAGGTTTGTAATGGAGGAGGTATTTATAATGGATTCAGGCAAAAAAGTGCGGCCGCAAGTTTCTATTGGCCCAGGCGATGATGCACAAACAGCCATGGAATGAGTGTCCAATTGAATAGTGCCATAGGATCTTTTAACGTACAACTGAACAGGCAGACTGGACGGCATCTCCACAATGCAACACAACCCCAGCACTGTGTTGGAGTGTAAACTCAGACTTTGTGAGTTCAAGTCTTAATGTGGAATTTGAATCCACATCCTTCTGAATCAGTAGCGAGGGTGCTGCCACTGAGCCAAGCTGACACCTCAAGCCCCATGTCGGGACTGGATCTCATAGACAACATAGCTGTTACTCCGTTGCAGTGCTGGGAGTGTGCGACATAATTGGAGGTGCCTTCTTCAGATGAGACGTTAATCCAAACACCCTTCTGCGTGTTCAGTTGGACATAAGAAATGCTAGACGAAAAAAGATCAAGTTAGTTCGCCTTCCACCTTCCTGGCGATCGTATGCACATATGTCCCAAACTATCTACGTATTATATCCCATAATGTTATTTCCTAAAAGAAAACTATCCTCGAAAGAATCAAGAGTTTTTGCTTCAACCTGCTTCACTGTTTGCTCACTGAAATAGTGTTTGTGTAGATTCGTTCTGAATTTACACCCCTTCAATTGCAGGCCATGTCCTCTAGTTCTACTATTCTGGAGAAGTTGAAACAGTCTGTCATGATCTATATTGTCGGGCCCCTTTAGAATCTTAAAGACCACAATCATGTCGCCTCTCAATCTTTTATTTTCCAGTGTGGTCATGCCCAATTTACTTAGTCACTCCTCATAGTCCAGACCTTCCATTCCCTCAATCATTTTGGTTGCCCTTCTCTCTATCTTCTCGATTTCTCCCATTTCCTTTTTGTACTGTGGAGACCAGAACTGTAGACAGTACTCTTAAGTATGGTCTCACCAATGATTTAAACAGTGTCAGGATTACCTCAATATTTCGGCTTGCTATTGATCTTTTGATACATCCCAACATCTGGATTGCTTTACTCACTGACACAGAGCATTGTTGAGAGAGCTTCAGTTTATTGTCAATCAGGACTCCCAGGACCTTTACATTTTCCATGCATATTATTGTCCTTCCATTCAAATAATAGTCCCTTTCAGTATTTTTTTGTTCCCATGTGAAGTACTGTACATTTCTCCATAATGAATTTCATCTGCCACTGATCTGCCCAGACATAAAGAGCTGAAAAAGAGAAGGGAGATTCTCCTTGTGTTCTGGCCAACAATTCCCTCAAATAAAATTGGTCATTTACTTCATGGACGTTTGCAGGACACTGCTGTGCGTAAATTGGCTGCCGTGTACAAAATACACAATCACTCCACTTTCCAGTGTATCCTGTGAAGGACTTTGAGATGACCTCTTGTTGTGAAAGGCTCTATATGTATATCCTGTAAGGATTATTATTATTTTAGTTCCTGAGTATTTTATATTACTGCTTGTTAGTCTGTATTTCCTGGTGATGTGCTCGTCTCAACAGGATAATATGTATTATCTTCCACTCCTGTGGTACAGCTATTGTGTGTGGAGCTCCTCAAAAATAATAACCAAAGCCTTATCTATTTTTATATTCATTTTCTGCTCAAGGTGTAGGTATGTGTTTAATTCATGGAGTAGCTCCATAGCACATGCTGAATTGACCTCTCCATATAGTTTGAATTACTGGCTAAAATAATCCTGGAGTTATCTTCAATCTTCACACTGATCCTCTGTATTTCTGCCCCATTTATCTTTTAAAGGAGAACATAAACACATTCTACAACAAATATAGCAACAAGAGAGATGCAAATAATTTTCTTGAACATTCTCTTTGCTAATATTCAAGTTTATTTTTGTCTACCAATTTATTTGACGTCTCGTTTTTGATTTACTTGAATCTTTGCACAGCTCAGCTTGGCTTTACAGCTCTGCTTGCTTTGACTCTTTTGCAAATGGGCAAAATCCCAATATAAGGTCAGGAATATGGTTCCAATAATAAAATCTTCAATGTGGCCAAAATATTTGGTTTTAATTAAAATGGCATGTCAGTCTTTAAAGGGATGCAGTTTTAAATTTACACTTTTACATGATTAATAATAATTCTTGCAATTGATATAGCATCTTTTATGTAGGGAAGATGCCTCAAAGCGCTTCACAAGATTGGCAGTAAAATGTAGTGACTACTTGTAGGCAGAGACGCCAGACAGTTAATTATGAAAAGTCTTCCAACACTTTTTGTATAATTATTTGATGAGATAAAATACCTGAAAAAGTATTTAAAGCCTCTGTGCACTGAACAGGGTATGTGGGCAGACAAAAATTTGTTAATGACACTCTTTCCTTGATCAGCAGAAATGCTTCTCTGAATGTTTTTTGCACATTTTTAAGTAGTGATAACATTTTGTCATCTGTGTGACCTGACTCTCAGCTGTGCAATGAAGATGCTTAGCAGTTGCTTTAACTACCATATTTGCCTAATGGTGAAAAAAAGTTTACTGTTGTATTTCCATCAATCTCTCTGTACTTTCTTTTCTCACCCCGTTGCTAACCTCCTTTTGAAACCATAGATTGAGTTGGAATTTTTGGTGAATTGAAACTAGTGTCTGCTCCTTTTTTTGTTTGTCAGTCGGGTGACTAACACATGAGGAAGTCCATACCCACCCTTAAGAGTTTCCAAACCAGACAGAGTTCCAATGTATTCCACTTACACTTGGAAATTCCCATGTCTAGAATGGAATGTGCACTCAATCCCCAGAGGGAAGCCCCCTATTTGCCTAATTCTGGGGAATGTTAAGCACAGGTTGTCAAAAGCTGAGATTTAGGGACACCAGTTGGACTACTGCTGGAGTAGTCCTTTTCTCTCATAATAGTAAAATAATGTTCATCTGTTACTTATTTTGGTGCAAAGTAGTAAATAGTACCGTTACAGAATGTTTAGCAATCCTCATGTTGGAATATATGTAGTCTTGACCTTGGTGTTTGTGTGGAGGAGTGGGGAACTGGCTCCTTATTTAGCTGATGATTGAGTACTTTTGTTGTGGGATGGTTAAACACACAGCTGTTTGATTTATTTTTAAACTACCAATGGCTTCCAGTAAAGTCATTCTGCTGGAGTTGTTCTCAAGTACATGAAATAAATCTCATATTCCACATAAGTGAGACAACTGCCATATTCTGCATTCTCAGCTGAATGGGATTGTATTGATGCATTTTTGTGTGTGTTACCAGTATTCTGCATTATACATACATTTGTCTGTGCTGCCTGTCAGCCTGGTTTAGTTGGAAACACTCTTGCCTCTGAGTCAGAAAGTTGTTGGTTAAAGCCCCACATCGGGACGCGGAACCCAAATAGTCTATCCTGACATTCTAATGCATTGCTGGGGTGTGCTGTATTGTACAGCGGTGCCGTTCTTTGGGATGGGGCATTACACCGAGGTCCACCTGCCTGTCGAAGTGGCCGATAAAGAGAAGGGAGTTGCTCCCAGTGTCCTGGCCAACAACTCCCCAAATGAAATTAGTCATTCACTGCATTGCTGTTTGTGGAACATTACTGAGTGTATGTTGGCTGCCACGTTCGCTCACAACTTGCACACAGTCACATCACTTTAGTGTAAATCCTGTGAAGTGCTTTGAGGCATCTCGACGATGTGATGAGGCACTATACCAAACGCAAGGATAGTTATTACAAATTCCGGCATTGCTTGCCAAATAACTTGTAAGTCAGGTTTATATCTTTATTAACTTTTCAGCGAACAGTTTTAGTGGTTTGGACTATGGATGCAGTGTAAACTAAGGAATAGTTTCTATATTCAACTCCCTGCTTGTCGGCCTTCCCAACTCTTCCCTCCACAAGCTGCAGGTCATCCAGAACTCTGCAGCTCGCGTCTTTTCCCACACCAGGCTCCATAATCCTATCACCTGGCTCCACTGGCTCCCCATCCCTCAGGATCAAATTAAAAATTTTCATCCTCGCGTTCAGGGTCCTCCATGGCCTTACCTCCTTCTATCTCTGTGACCTGCTAGCCCCATATCAAACTGTCCGCTCCCTCTGCTCAGCAGGCCAACCCCACCATCGGTGGTTGGGCTTCAACTTCTCTGCCCCCACCCTTTGGAATTCCATCCCGCATTTCCTTCTCCTCGCTCCTTCCTTTGCCTCCTTCAAGGCATGTCTCAAAATCCTCCTGCTTGACCATGCCTTCGGCCACCCTCCTACCCTCCCTGCCCCCCACGCTCTCTGAATGTGATCTCAGTGGAGCAATTCGGAGCAGGAAACCTCATTTGTACTTAATCATTTTGTCATTCTCATTAAGGAGAGTTTTATGTATTTGATCATCTAAAGTTTTTAAGGGGTCAGACTTCAGATGATATGAATTCACACGGCAGTGATGCAAATCAATTTCCTGGTGGAATCACCTCCTCCAAAGTGTTTTTAACCAGAAAATCAGTTTGTGATCAATCATATCAGGGAGGAGTTACAAAGCAATTTTTCACATTGATTAAACATGATTTTTACAACAGAACACAAAATGTGCAGTATTAATAGGACACCCATTGGGTCACAGGCTATAGTAGAAGATCAGCTTACGCAGTCTAGCTAAAGTGGTATTGGGTGACCTGAAGCTTGCTATGTTTATTTCATTTAGCCAGCAGCTGTTATTAAAAGGTGCAATTGTATAAGCAAGTTTCCTTTAGAGTAAGGCATAATTCAGAAGGATTCCAAAATAAAGGTCTTTATATACTCTGGAGTCCTGAACGGTATTGATTGAGCTTCACGCTAAACTTGTATTGGAATGCCACAGAGCACTAGATTAGATTTGTTTTGGAGTTCAGCAATTCAGTTAATGTGGCTTGCATGATTTACCATGAGTGAGTGCACTAACCCATTTAGGTATTGTGTCCTTGTATGGATGCTGGGCTACATGAATTACTGCAGGAGCCTTAGCTGACTATCTTACTCTTACAACCGCAAAACCTTTTTTTCCCCCAAAAAGAAGTCTCTTTATCATCATCTTCACTGATTTTATCCATTATTGTGGTGTATAACTGTTCTAAGACGTGGTAATCATCCACATTATTTTCCTTCCAGTAGGCATTATCCACTTTACTTTGTCAAGCTTATAAGAAAATGGAAAATCAATCCTAAAATATTGTTACTATTTTCAGTCAAGATGGCAGCAGTCTGCAACTTGTGGGCTTTTTTCGTAAACAGTCATTAAATGAAAAATGCCGTACAGTTTGCTGAATGCTTGGATGGTAAATACTATAATTTTTTAAAGTGCTGGAGTAAGTCCATTTTCTAAGCTGTTAACATTGGTGTGTAATGCCTCGAACATTCTGGGCAAACCTAAATTGGTAGTGTTGTAAATCTAAAGCATCATTTTTCTCCCACAATTAGTATTAGCAAAAATAAATAGTACCAACAAACATAAAAAATCAAATCTCCTTTTGAAGTATTTTAAAGGGAATGTTTTCACAATTGTGTTTAAAAGTTTTCCATTTTTAAATGTAATGTTGATTATCCACCCTATAAATCAGTGCCCGTGTTTAAGTTTCAAAGCACGTGCAAAGACCACCTGGTCTAACAGGTAGGGTGGTCCTAGATGGACAAGCAGGGAGAAAGCTTGCCAGACAGTGATATAAATGGCAAGCTATGCAGTTTTAGCTGGTTAGATTCAAGCAGTATCCTAATGCACACACTGGGGTCTCCAAGCCTTCGCTCTTGCCAACCTGCACCTAATACTTTCAGGAATTAGGTAAGCAGGATACTCCTTCCAGGATTGGAGAGATTGTGTATTCTGCTGTGCGCAATTGGCTGCCACGTTCGCCCACAAATATACAGTCAATTCACTTTACAGTGTGTTCTGTGAAGCGCTTTGGGACATCCTCCCGACGTGAAAAGCGCTATATCAAATGCAAGGATTATTATTATTATTATTATTATTATTATTATTCCATTCCAACAATTCATCTCTGGAATTTCCAAGTGTAGGTGAGATGCATGGAATTCTCAGTTTGATATGAATACTCTTAAGCATGGTGATGGGTTTCCGCATGTCAGATACCCAACTGACCCCAAAAGATATGGTCTTGAGTGAGTTTTGTGGGTTTTGACTGAACTTTTGTCGGTCAGAAAACTAAGTGCTCCTGAAAATGCTGCTTCTAAGACAAGCAATTACTTTAATTGAATGTTGCTTCTAGGTTTTAAAGAAGACAATTTGGGATATGTAACACCAAGCAACTTTGCTGAATTGCATTTGCTTTCTAGTTCAATGCTGATCTTAGTGACAGCCTAATGGTGATGGTTACATCGAATGTTAGGAAGGAGGGCCATCAACCATTAAACAAAATGACCTCTGAGCACATTAATAATAATAATAATAATCCTTGCATTTGATATAGCGCTTTTCACGTCGGGAGGACGTCCCAAAGAGCTTCACAGAACACACTGTAAAGTGAATTGACTGTATATTTGTGGGCGAACGCGGCAGCCAATTGCGCACAGCAATGTCCCACAAACAGTCGTAGATTGAAAATGACCAATTTAATTATTGTTTTTGGTTTTTTGGAGGGATTATTATTGGTTTGTTCTCTGCATGTCCAAGGATAGGCTCATTGTCACACGAGGGAAAATAACACAAGTGCAAAATAGCTTGATGTGCTCAACAAACAAAGTTATTGTGACCAGCCCAAGCAACCTGTAGCACTTTCAGATTTGACACTTGGCACTTTCAGATTTTTTTGCTAACCCAAAGGTCCTTTCATTATTTGGAAGGATAAAAAGAGTGGAAGGTCTCTCATCTCTAACACTGTGTTTTGTCCAATCAAAATATTTAAAGGCTGATTCAATCAGAGAGCGTGCTCAACAATGAGGTCTTTCAAAGTAGTCATATTATTGTGCTCCTGACAATCTACAGTGTTCAATTTTTAGACTCTCCACAATGGAGTTCATAGAGATCAATCGTGAGACAATAGCTGCCTTGGACTGATAGACTTAGAAACTATAGTGTAGATATTCCACCTGGATCTAAATTTACTCTATTTTTGCAGCCTTTCAGAGTGTAGAGAATTTGCAAGTTATTATATACCGTCCTAATTTTGAGCTGGTTTTCTTTAAGATTCTTCTCAGAACTACAGGAAAACAGCTTCAAAGTTGAGACTGAATCAGGACTCTCCAAAATGATGAGTTAATAAAGTAAATCTGAAATTTCTCTAGACACGTTTTAGATTGATCTATATTGAAGATTGAGTCTCTCTCTTAACTAATGCTTCTGCACTGTGTCTCATATCCTAAACTTTACTAAAAGTCTTTTGTTGTTTTTTATTATGTACAGTGTGAAACCTTGTATCCTTGCGTTTTCCATTTTAAAAAATTTGACCAAATAATAACACATCAACAGTGCCAGAAGACTTTCGTCTGGTGGTGTCAAACTGAAGCAGAAGTGAATGCTTAGTTTGCATGTGCAACTTTTACTCTTCAACCAGGGCTGGAGCCATGAATTGAATTTCTAGTTTGCAGTGATCTTCCTGGACAATAATTTCACTATAATAAAAATGTCAGTGATTTTGTTTGGTCTCTTCTGCTCCTGTTAAACTTTCAATCATCACAAGATTCGCCAGAAGTTCAACATCTGGCATCCATTCTGTTGCATGCTGTAACCTTTTTGCTATGTGTGGAAAATTATTTCTATTTTTGACTGTTACTTCTCAAATGCTTATTGAAAGTAATGTCTGTATATTCCATTTAAATTAGTAGGTGCTTTGTACAGCAATAATGGATACCCAGTCTTGTGAAAATAGTGATGTTATTGAGGCTTTCAAATATTTGTTATAAAATTGTTCACCTACATATCAGTCATTTGTAGTTGAGAAGGTGGGGAATGCTTTATGCTGTTGTGTCCTTTTGTTCCTCAGGCTTTCTGTCCTGAAGGGATTAATGGTTCTGTGGTTATCACTTGCCATTTATCAAGTGACTATCTTGGAGTTGATTACAACAGCAACTTGAACTCGTATAACTGCTATCACATAACAAGATCATCTCAAGGTTTTTTTTGCCAAGATTGCTCGAGCTGGGAGGGAGGTGGGAGGTGGCAGAAAGCACAGTAGGAGAGAGATGTTTTTAGTCTGGTTTCACTAGCTGAAAGTGAGGGGCAAGGTGGACATTTTGGAAGAGAGTTTCAGAGGGTGGTGAGCAATGTGACTGAAAACTAATTTATTGAAGGTAATGATGGGGTGGAGCAGGCAGAGCATGAGAGGATGGAATGTCTGGGAGAGTAAGATCGCTGAGGTAGGGTAGAGCGAGACCAAGGCATTTGTTGTAGAAGAATCTTCATAATTTATGGCTTACGGCAGGACTTCACATTTAGATTTAGCTTCAGAGGGCCTGAAAATTATTGTGTTGAAGCTGAATCCCTATTATAGTGTTACCCACCTATCTTAAACCCGTTTATATCGACAACCCACCTATATTGGCAGAAAGGTCTCTTCTCTGCATATCAACACACAAGTCTTACCATGTTTGTCGATGTCATAAACTTCAGCATACTTATTTCGACAAATTTTTCAAGTCGCTAACAGTATTACCTACATTCTGTTATTACCAGTTAAACCGAGAAGCCCTTATCCTCGCATGATCGAGTGAGTGTGGCTCATGTGTTCATGAGTGATTGCACATGAGTGCTGGTGACACATTAGTGAGTGTGACACGTGCTAGGCTTGTTTGGCTTATAAATTTACTGAAAACGTCAACATGAACATCAGCACACTCATATCAACAAATTTTTCAAGTTCCTAACAGTATTACCTGCATTCTGTTAATACCACTTTTGCCGACTGGCCCTTATCCTTATGTGGCATGTGAATCAATCAATGAGTGAGTGAGTGAGTCAGTTTGGCTCGTTCATGCTTGAGTGATTGCATGTGAGTGAGTGTGATATGTATGAGGCCCTATAAATTAGCCGGATTGGGAGTGCCGACTGTAGTCTGCTGCTGTACCACGATGGGTAACGTTTTGGATAAAGACTACGCTTTATTTGATCTTGTCCTTCCAGAATACCAACCCTACCATGACAACACTTGTTTTTTTTAAGTGAGTTCAGTGCCTTGACATCAACCCACTTGTTCCTGGTAACCCATTCCAGCTGTTAATTACACTCTGCGTAAAAAAATGTACATAAATATTACAATAAGAGAGTGATGGTGTGAAAAATGTGACTGTTTTTGACTTAGTCATGTTATGCCATCTACAAGTTTGGGAGCCAAACTATTTTTCTTCACCAAGTGTTTCCGTTACATAATAGGTTTCATCAGGGTGTTGTGCTCCTGAACAATTTGTTGTTGTGAATGCAGAACTACTGTGTAAGATGGTTTGTTGTTTTGTCCCTCCCTCAACCCCTTCGCCTTGCCCCCTTGTTCCCTATATTCAGGTCATGGGAGAAGACTTTCCTCTTCAACAACGCCTACGGTCACCATCCCCCTCGCCCTGGCTCGGCCGCGGGCTCCGCCCTTGTTAAGGGCTCTGAGAAGCCACGCGGCGTAGAGGGCGCTATATAAATGCAATTGTTGTTGTTGTTCTAACATTCTTGGCCCAGTGATGATTCAAGCTGTAAACCATTGTTGGAACCTGCACACGTGTTGTATAAATATTACANTTTTTTAAAGTTTAATGTGGTAAAACGTTTAACTGTTTCTTTTTATGTAACCATACCCTTCATACAGGTGAAAATAGCCTTCCTTTGTCAATCACCCATTACAATCCTGAGCAACTTCCACCAGAAAACTCACCGTTTTTGGAACGGAACTTTGTCTGTAGGCTCCGATGTCTCCTGGATAATTCCTCTGGATTTCTGGTAATTTGGCATTTTTGTGTTTAATTTATGGGCCACTTTTGGTCTTCAAACTACTTTTTTTTAAAAATAATTGGTTTAATGATTAGAAAATGTGTTGGCTTTTGTGCCTCAAACAAAAACCTCAGTAATATAAGAGGCTCCAGTCACGCAGCTCTGAAATATAAAGGCTGTTTGAGATTAATGATTGATAGAACCTGTTTAATGTTTTTTTAATTAAGTTTTATTATAAAATGATCAGATGTTTCATACACATTTTCTATAGTCTGGAAAATGCCTTCATTTTACACAATAACAGCAACAACAGTGATAATGGGGGTTTTTGTTTGGAAAATAGCAACCCCCCCCCCCCCCCCAACCCCCCCTATAGGTTTGAAACCTTCTTTAGCTGAACATTCCCCAAGAGGCAAGTCACTCAACGTGTCCCCAACACATATATTTCCTATTGGAGGTCATCAGATCACAGTCAGCATCAGAAATGCAGCCCTTTTTTTCCCTTCTCTCTCTATCTCCTTATCATCATGGCTATTAAAGTCAATTCTAGCCTCCCATGGACTGTTCCACCAACTAGGAATTGAAGCTGTAACCTTTTGTTCAGATTTGTCTATTGCTTTTACCCACTAGTCCAAAAGGCTACCATGGCTCTACTTTCCAATATACAGAACTGAAATGCATTTTGTTTAAAGTCGTTGCAGATGTTGTACAATGGAAAATGTATGAATATACTTTGAACTGTATTAAAGGCCTTTGCTAATGATTGAGATCCAATTTAGTGCTGGAAAGCTCAAGTCAATAATTATGGATGTTTGACTGAGCCTAGCTCTGTAATCTATAACAGTACTTAAATTAATTTCATTTTCCAGTTAAAATGATTTATTGAAACCATTTCACTGGTTCAGAGTTTACGATGCAGTACCACTTACAAGAAATCTTTGCACAGGCTTACCTTACTTGCTGTTGATCAGTCACACAAGTCTGTGGACTGTAGCAGATGAACTTCCTCAGTTATCGCAGACGGCAATATTGGTCGGATATGTACTGCATTTGATACTACAATGGCAGATTTCTAACTGATATATTCTTTTAGGCTATGAATTTCCAAGGCAGATTGAAGTTTCTTTATGAACAGAACAGGAAGGGGAAAGATGGCTCATTAATCCCACCACAATTGGGGTTATTTGCGATAGCAACGCCACTGCAGCCTCCATCCATCCTGGAGATTCGAACCAAAAACTTCATTTTCAGAACCAAGCACAAATTAGACTTCACACCCATTGGGTGCGATGCCAAGTGAGTAATATGGTTTTTGTTAGCTTATGAAAGACCGAATGGAAAATAGTTTGTAAATACGTCTTTTTCTCTGGATTCCTAGTCATTCGACTGCTGTAAATAATTCTGGGAAACAGGTCAGTGAGTTTGCATGTGTCGATGAGTCAGGACGTCATTTCCTACGATTCAAGGCAGGCATTATTGCAGGAATAGTAGAGGGTAGGGCAACGGAGTTATGAGTCAAAAGGTAACTAATACAAGCAGTGTGAAGAAATATAAGTGGGTTTTGGTGGGAAACTCAATGGGACTCGAGTCAATGTACAACTTAGGCAATTATACAATTTATAAAGATAAGACTTATATGAGTTCTACTGTTGCAAAGACAACTTTTAACAATTTCAATACAAAACTTTGTTTGACTAAAATTTACTGAACTTTGTGTTTGCAAACCTGGCTTTGAACATTGAACATACCGGGAGACATTCACTTTGCTTTTGTTTTCTTCCTCAGAGGGAAGCTGGTCCTCGGCTACACAGACACTGAGCTCTGCATGCGAGGAACTGGTTATCAGTTTATTCATGCTGCTGACATGATGTATTGTGCAGAGAACCATGTGCGAAGTAAGTGTAGTTTTCTTATGATGAAGAAAGTTCTATCCAATATAGTGTGTGTGTGTTTAAGGGAGTGGTTGATAAAAACACTAGTTTATTCTTTAAACTTTAAATTAATCTTTAAACCTGTAGTCTTTAAATAGCAAGATTCTGATTATTTACATGATTTACAATGTCCATCTATTGGACTATATTCAGTAAGCTCTGCATTAAATCAAGCTGCTATCAGTGGTGTACTAAGTAATTAATTTGTGATATGAATGCTTAGTTTATGCTGCGTTTTTCATAGTGTTCTGCAAGAAAATCACACTCGTCATCGCAAGTAAATCTTGTGTAAATTGTGTGCAATCCTGTGTAAATCGTGTCAACAAGTGATCTGAAAGTGACACATATTGGAATGCAGATGCTTAGGCTGTTTTGTGAAGTATAAGTGTTGGGATGAGAATAGATTTTTTTTTCCAATCAAAAATGGACCCTTACAACTTCTTGGGCATTCCATTTGTAATGTTGTGGAAGATCGCGGGAAGCTAACTTTAATTATTTGAGGAGGGAGGCATCACAGGAGGCTGTATTGAATTTTTTTAGGGAGGGGATTGTAACCAACACAATGGATGGTCCTGAAGCTGTCCTTGAACTATTAGCAGCAATGGACTCCTGGTTGGCGGAATTTGTTTTCATTAGGATGTCGACCACTAACCCAAATCTCGAACATGCTGACCTCTGGCCAACCATTGTGGTGGAGTCATGGCGGGGGTGGGAGGGGAGATGGGGGTGTCTTTAGTTATCAACAAGGTGGATTTTTTATCAAACAATTGGAACACCATAGATTGAAACCTCACCTCCCCTCCATTTGTGGGATGAAATTCCATCTAGCCTTAGCCTGTAAGACCATTTATTTTGCCTTAAGAATTAAGAATTGTGGAAGATTCTTCAATTTAGTTGTTTTCAAACTAGATTTGGAAAACCAGCTTTCAAATTAAGGCTGAATTTACCATAATAGTTACACAGTCTGAAAAGAGTTGAAGCAGCTCCCAGGAACTTTAAACTTCAATTTAAAATGCAGCACTGACACAAACAACTTGCATTTCTTTCCCCCATTGTTTTCTGAATTTCAGTGATGAAGACTGGAGAAAGTGGCATGACAGTTTTCAGACTCTTGACCAAAGAGAATGGTTGGACCTGGGTGCAGGCCAATGCACGGTTGGGATATAAGAATGGGAGGCCAGATTATATTATCGCCACACAGAGAGCTCTCACGTAAGTACTGAAACTGATTTACATTGAAATCAAGTCTTACGGAAGCTTTTGAAGAGATCCAGAATGAAATAGATTTCTCGTATTTTAATCATGTTTAGAATCCTTCACAGGTAATTGTTTTAAAGTGCATTTGTAGGAACCTGCAGCAGCCAATTTGTGCACAGCGGTGGCTCACAAAGTTATTGACCGATGGATTATTGAAGGATTATAGGCCAGAACACCAGGGGATCACTAGTTGAAAGGAACTGCAACTATTACTGTTTGGTTTAAGCAAATACTAAAAAAATTGACTCTGATTCTTCTTTATTTAGCCTCTACATGCAAACAGGAACGTTCAATCATCATACATTGGGATGGGGGCAGAGAACAAGAGGGAGGGAAGAGTTTCACCTAAAGTCCTTTAATGAACTGTGTCAATACAAAGGCAACTTTATCAGATGGCCTTTCCCCAGTGTGCCATAAATAAGGTCTTGCTCTGGTGTTTGCCCTTTTTTTTAAACTTTACTGGCAATAGCCCACGCTGTTACCCATATAGGAAAAAAGATCTTTTGTTGTTTTAACTTGTTGATTTGTTTGAGGTCCACCTATCTTTTCTGCAGTCTGGAAACATTGCTGTATATGTATCTTGATAAATTGGCTTTACAGTTAAATTTAGAACAGTAGCACACCTTTGGTAAGATGTGCATGTGTCTATTATTCTCAAGAAAATATTTAGGAGCTCATCTAGATGAGGGATGTCAATGCTGGCAAATTAATAGTTTGTCTATTTTTGGCATAGAGCCACTTCCAGGTCAGAATCAAGAGTGCTTCCTACTGAACTAATGTGACTCTTTCCATTCTGTACACAATGCAATGCAAATTTGAGTTATATAATGTCTGTCATATCTTGAGAATATCCCAAGGTGCTTAAAAGTTCTGGTTTGGCACCCACGATAGGGGTGGGAGTCGAGTGGGTGGTTAGGGTAGGAGAAAGATGAAAGGTCTTGAGGCAGACCTTGAAAGATATGAGGGAGGAAATGAGTTGGAGGGACTCCGGAGAGTGGAGGCAGATAGGCTGAAAACCTGATCTCCGATGGAGCCACAAAAGCTATCCATGGTGTTTCTGAGAGCAGCCCACATGACTTGTGCTGTCATTGTATTTTATCTTCACCTACACAATACAAGCTCCATTGGAAGGCAGTGCTAGCTGCAAAGAAGTAAGCTTGTTTCTTGCAGCTGAGGATATAATTAGAGTCAAGTTCTTCATAGAACTTCACCTCAGCATTAAAAGGTTTTGGGTTTGATCCCCACTTCAGGACTTTAAGCTTACAGTCTATGCTGACATTTTAGTCCAGTGTTGGATAAGCGCTTCATTGTCAGAACTTCTCTCCTTTGGATGAAAGTTCAGGTGAACATTAAAGATCCCATGATACTGTTTGAAAAAAGAAGCGAGTTTCTCCTCCTCACAAACGGGACGAGTGAAGAATCAACTGGGAAGTCTCCCCACCCTCAGGAATTCCTCTAACCCTTGGCCATTAAAGACATTTGACTGGTTTGGGACCATTCCAGTATATTAGCTGACAAGAGCATCACCTTCCCCACTATAATCACAGCTCTGACGTTGATTCTCCTTTCAAGATGTCCTCCCAACAAGAAAGGCGCTATGTAAATGTAAATTGTATTGTACTGAATCTGGTGGAGTTGGCATCATGCAATGCTTTTGCGTGGGAACAATAGTAATTGGAGTTGAGGTTTAAATCAGCCATGATCTAATAGAATAATATTAATCCTTGCATTGGATATAGAGCCTTATTACATCTTCGAGACGTCTCAAAACGCTTGACAGAATATACTGTAAAGTGAATTGACAGTATATTTGTGGGTGAAATGCAGCAGCCAATTGCGCACAGCAGTGTTCCACAAACAGTCGTAGGTTGAAGTGACTGGACTGAATTCATTATTATTATTTTTTTAAAAAGGAATTATTACCCCCGGAAAAGCATTCTGCCAATTGACTAACAACTGGTTCCTACTTATTGCTAGGTTAACAGATGCATGTGGAGTAAGGAAACTTGCCCAACATTTCGCCCTACCGGGAATCGAACCCAGGGCTCTCATTCGCGAGGCGAGTGCTCTAACCACTGAGCTACAGGACTCCGCAACAAGAATGGCGGAACAAGCTTGAACGGCTGAATGCCTTACCCCTGTTCCTATGTTCCTATAAATCCTGATGTGGGGCTTGAACCCACAACCTTCTGACTCAATGAGCCAGGATGGGACATGTATTAATCCTTGGTAGCAGGAAGAATTATGTTGTGGACCTGGTGAATATGTCTGCTGTTAGGCTTTTCATTGTTTATGAATCCTTTTGTGAATACAGTGTATTTTGAATCCTTGCACATATTAAATGCATTCTTGTAACAAAGTTGTTTTTCTTACGTCTTCAGAGCAGAAGAAGGGGAAGAGCATTTGAGGAAACGAGCATTGCAGTTGCCCTTTAATTTTGCCACTGGGGAGGCGTTGCTATATGAAGGAAGCTTTTCATTGCTCGGATTGATGGATCCCTCACACAATAAAATCAAAGTAATGACCGGAAAATTAACAGCTCTCAAAGAAACATCTTCAAGGGGACAGGAATCTATCGATCCAAGCTCGCTTCTTGGTGCCATGCTTCAGCAGGACAGATCTGTATATGTCTCTGCTCCATCACAAAATTGCAATATTTCCTTTGAAAACATTTGCAATGAGAGCAAAGATGCAGAACAAAACGATATTGTTCCCAGTGATTGGGAGGATGTTCTGTTCAGTGGAAAGAACAGGATTGGGAAGAAACAGCCCACCGACTGCATTCAGGATGAAGCCACCTTCGCCCCTGCTGAAGAGAATTTAGACTTTTTGGCAAATAACATTGGCAGTGATCTTTATAACACTATGAAAAGTCTTGGAATTGGGCTGGAAGACTTTGACCTCATACAGCGGGATGAGACGTTCCTGAGAGTTAATTGGGATTATCTGGATGAAGCTGGAGATATAAATGACATATCACTAAACGAGGAGATTCTAACCTATGTCCAGGAATCATTGAAAAAGAGGTCCGACTGCATGTACTCTAGCTGCATGCAGCAAAAGCCACTTACTCCGAGTTCAAGTTGTATGGTTCAACAGCAAGTGCATCAAGAGCAGAAGCAGCAAAAAGAGCAAAATTATCAACAGCATCAGCAGCAAGACCAGCAGCAGCAGCAGCAACATTATTATCAGCAGCAGCAGCTATGCCAGAAAATGAAACATATGCAAGTCAATGGACCGTTTGCAAACTGGAACCCAGGCAATGAAAGACTTGTCAATTGTCAGCAACAGTTTGGGTTCTCTGGCTTAGACAGCACCGCCCAAGAGGTCCAGTACAAATCTGAGCTCAGTGTTACCCCCTCAGCCTGTCAGCAAGATGTTCATTTGCACCAGCAGCTTGCTGCGTTCCCAGCACAGCCTTCTAACTTAATACAAACAGACTTCCCGATTAGTAGCTATCACACAAGGAACTATACCACAGCTGATGGTTTGGAGGATTACCTGTACTCAAATGTACAGCAAAACCCACAAATTCCAGACTGCAGTGGAGCAAACACGACCGGCTCAGGGACAACACAGCAGGCATTCTATGCAGGGGACGTGACAATGTACCCATGTGAGAATGATTTGTCCTGTATCAATCCTGTACAGTTGAATCCTGCAATCTCAAGTCAACAGCAATTTTTAGCCAAGGTAAGGACTTGGTGCTAAAATACCATATGAAGCAATTGTTTAGCGGGTGTTAAAGCTTCTTTAAGACTGTAGTTATAAAGTGTGATAATGTATCTTGACTAAATTATGTATCATTTAACATCCTTGAGCTTTTTAACAATTATTTTTAACCAATATACAGTATTCGTAGGAGACTCAACCCTTTCCTCCCACACATATGCTTGTGGAAGCATACTAACAATTTTGTGATGGAGCAGATATTGTAAGTAAAAAAGCTCAAAGTGCATTCAAGCAGCACTAATTGTAAGTTGCAATATTTACAGAGTTTTAAAGTTAAAGTCTCTGGTTCAAATAGGACTTTGTAGACTTGAAAGAAACAAAACTGCTCCACACTGCAGAAAGAGGCTAGGCTGATTTGAAACAGCTAGCAAATCCTTTAATACAATCCGAGTTCAAACTAATACTCTCAAAGTGATATTTCAGAGTTAGGAATTATAATTTTTTCTAATTTGACATTTCTGGTGACACTCGCCAAAAGTTTCGATAATTGGTGAAATTTGGTAGATATTAATTTTTTGCCTCTAGGACTTTGGTTTTAGTTTGGAATGACAAAATGGGTGGGATCAAAATTGTCTCTTTTCATTGCTCTACATGAAATCAGTTTGTTTCAATTTAGGAATGATCAGTTTGTTTCAATTCTCACCTGTAGGTTCACAAAATAAAGTGCCTCGAAAAAGCCGGGCGAGCTCACTTCAGTCATTACATGGTCAGTGACTCAAGCCCCTGCTGCCACAGCTACCACAAGCATGTGTGTGGGGGGGAAAGGGTTGAGTCTCCTACGAATACTGTATAATGGTTAAAAAGAACCTTGCCCATTAGCAATGCCCTTAATATTACATCAGTGACCTGAATCACCCAACCTGTTTCAGTAATCAGGTCACCTCACCAAGTAGGTCACTTTTGTCCAGTCACTTGGATGACTGGATTAGTTAGGTTCTACTGCATACATTTTGTTACTTATCATTTTAATTCTATCTGTGCTGCCTTGTATGTACTGCACTGAGTGTATTGACCAATGTTCCTGCCAGCCGCATGCTGTACAATGAGACTCTGATATCAAACCACCATTATCCCCACAGCAGGTCAATCTGCACCTGAAAGGGAATAATGGATAGATTAATGTTTCACATTCAAAGGAACTGACACTGCAGACATAAAGCATTCACCTTTTTTCCCCAGATGCTGGTTTATGTGTGGCACATTTTTGAGGTTTTAAAAACAATTTTCTAACATCCACATTTTATTTTTAAACAGCTCATTGTGAAGTTAAAAGTACTATTGAACAAAAGAACCCTTGTGACTGAATTTTTGTTCTATGCTGAACGTACTAAATGTATATGCTAAATGATAAATCTAATTGTCGAAATGGGTAGTTAGATGGGCCTGACATTTGGTATGCATCTACTGAAAGGCGCTTTGCTTATCTTTACCTCAGCAGATCGAAACTGGATACATTGATGTAAACAGTACTGAAATCTATCCAAGCTCCTTCAACAACGTGAATTACCCATCGTTAAACTCTCAGCCTCTTAATCATCATCCAGGAAAATCTACTCAAGTCTACTCAAACCAACCAAACAGTGGCTTTATGTAGATGAATACAAGGACTACCATCCTGTGTCAAACATGATGGTTTGAATACTGCCAGCTGAAGGACAGCTGGAAAGTATGCAGAATGTGAAGGGACAAGGAGCTTCTAAAACTGAAGAATTATAAGGCGCAAAAGACTGCACTGTGCTGGATTTTAAATTGGACCTTATACTCTGTTATGGATGATATTGATTCTTTGTTTTGCACTAAAAGTGCATGTGTGTTTTTGCTCAGATTTTGCGTGAAATATGAAGTTCTTCCTTCACGGACATTAAATTCTTTGGTAATGTTCTGTTAGATTTGGGGGGAGTAGGGGCGGGGGTCCTAGGACCTTGGCACAGAGTATTCATTTGAAATAAATCAATTTTGGCACATGCACATTCATCCCAGTAATTAGGTCCAACCCATCATGAAAGATCGGTAAAGGTTCTGCAAGATCAAGTTTTGGCTAATTGGACACGGTCTCTCGGAGGTTGCATCCCACAACTAAGTGTTTGGCCCAGAGTGCGTGAGGACTGTACAGTTGGAGCTAATTTTATATAATTACAAACTATCATTATGTAAGATCTGTATTTTTACTTCCTACAAAGAAAATTATTTTATACGTGTGTCTTCATATTTTGGATGTAAGCAGGTTACGTTCACATACACGAACATGCTATGAAAGCATCCTGTCTGCATGATAAGATCATGACTATAATTTCCCCCTTCTCTCCCCCACTGCTGTAAATCTTTAGGCAGTAGTATTATGCTTTGCTGTACAATCCGCTGTACGGAACCAAAGCCATAAAACCAATTTTTCATTTGTCTGTACAGTGGCTGGCAGTGAACAGGGAAAGACATTTGGTTACGTTTAAACTTATTTTTCTCTATTTGATGGACCTAAAGGTTGTGCGAGCTCCCTAACTCCATGGAAGGTAATAATACTTGAGACTTAAGAACTCAGCGTTAAATGCTTAACCTGATTTAAAGAATCTATTCAGAAGGGTAGCTCTCAGTTCACATTGACATAATGGGAATGATTTAAAGTAGCCTGCAGAGCTGCTGTAATGCTCTGTAAAACTTTTAAAGAATTAGCCCCTCTGGATAAATATGGGGAACAGTGGAATAAATTCATTTTAGTTACCTTTTGTTAACTATTCTGACTTCAGTTAGATTTGTTGTGAAGATTTTGATTTACTGAATACAATAGGTATTCCACTGTATACTCTCCATTTATAGTATGCATAGTAGATAAAATTACATAAAATGTATATTTTATTTAAGCATCAAAGATGTTATACCACACCTCTTTTCCCCCTCCCTCCCCACCACCCTCACTTTCATTTCCCTGCTTAAATAAGTTGCATTACTGCACATATTCTACCTGTGGACATCTATTTTACTTTCCAGACAAACAGAGAATTTGTTTTTACAGTGCATCGTCTCAAAGTTAAACCAGTATCGTAAATTATTTCTGCGAAAGAGAACATCATATCAATTTCCTATTACAATGCACATAGGGGGCGGGGCTGGTGAGAATACTCTTTGACCAGGGTCAGTCGTCTTTAAACCAGGCTTGACTTGACTGATAGGTCCATTGACCAATGAGAGGTGAGGACACCCTGACGAGTGGCCCGCCAGACCAGAAGTAGGCGGGCACCCCGGGGAGTTGGGAGAGAGGCAAGAAGGGTCCCGTGGGTGATGGGGTTGGGGCTGCTTAGAGGTCTGGCTATGATCCTCCTTAGGCCGTTTCCCTCCTGGCTCCCATTAAAGAGATGGGCTGTGGGTAGATTGGGTGGAGGCTAAGCCTATGATTATGCAATGCAGTGATGTCTCTTTATCCAGAAAGGATTTTGTTTTACCTCTTTGAGAACCTGTGCCTGATCCCATGAGCCACTGTATAGTTTGTGTAAATTGGCTGTTTCACAGGCACAGGTGTTGACATATGTCAGCCCTTGTTTCTTATGGCACATTTGCAGCATTTAGCAGGAAGACAGTAATTATGGATTATTTTGTCAAAAAAAAATTACTTTATTTACAAAATATTTAGAATTTTTTTCCCAGCACTTTCGTAAACCTGGCAAAGGCGTGCTGTACACATTCAGCCTCAGTTAACATACCTATCCCTGGTATATTGCACTCTTCAGGAGAAAAAATAACTAATACTTAACTGTAAAAGCTCTTATTGATTCAGTGAGCAGTAAAGATGACTACAACAGCAAGTTTGCTTTAATTATTAAAAGCTACATTTTGCAGTTTATCAAAGAAAGAAAAGTACTTTTTAATACAATTACTTTATCGAACAGGTTTTGTAGACTTGCAAAAACATCAATATTGGTGCAAAATGTACCTTTATTTTGAATAATTGTTACTGATTTTGTACATGTTCAATTTGACACATTTTAGTGTGTATTATGTAATTTATATATTCTGAACAAAATTGTCCTTTTGAAGATAATTATATTTTAAAACACATTTATTACATTTTTAAACGTTGCCGGTTTCGTAAGCATAAACCAAAATACTGTAATATGCCAGAGTAATAGTTTTTTTTTGAATATTCACCCGGTTCATCCCTTGCTTGTTACCCATTTTACATGGAAGGGGAAATGATCTGGGTGTCGCATGATTTTAGTTTGCTTATTGCTCAGTAGCAGAACCAGTCTGTGTGTGTTTCAGGGTCAGAAGCATTTGTAATCCTTGGAGCAATAAATGCTTTAAGTTGCACACAATCTTCAGAGTAGGATTTGAAAAGATATGCCTTGAAACACAGAACCAATCTAAGGGAGAATATTTTTGTGGGAGATGAGGCAAGAAAGTTAGAATGCATTTTAAATATTCCTCTCTTAGATACAGCAGATAGACTTAGCTATGCTTATGGATTTATTTGGTTTAGTTTAAATAAAAGGTGTGTAATGGTTTTATGGGCACCATCTTCTTGAAAAATTATTTGACCGTATAGTCCACACACCCTCTCTCTTGCCTAGGGGAAGGTCTGCATGATAATGTGATTCGAAAAGATAATTGAGCAAACCTACAGAAATTTTATCCGTCTGAACATCTTATTAAACTATTATAGGTCATCTCAAGTGCACTAGCAGTGCTTGTTTGTGATTTCCTTGCGCTGAAATTAGGCTTTGTTCGTCTGTTTCTTTCCACTTCTCAAAATAGATTTGCAAGTACTTTTGTGAAGATTGTGCCCTTTTGAAATCATGCTCTTAGAGACTCACCAATGTGGCTTTGGCTTAGATTAACTCAGTAGGATGAGAATATGGGTTGCCGATCCCTTTCTGCTGTTAAGGGGTGAAATGAATTAAATTTTTATGACAGTTGAAGCTCATTAGCATTGTCTGGTCTAAATTAGTCTCACCATGTGAAAAGTGAACAACCTGATGCTCCCCTTCAACACTACCAACCATTAAACGTGACTTCGTCGAGAGCAACGAAAAGACTGATGCACCTCATTTCTAACAGAATGAGAAACAATACAGTTTGCAATACTAAAGACTGGCTCCTGCATTTTGGAACTGAGAAATGAGGGGTTTGCTGAAACTAAGCCCTATAAGGTATGCGAATGTGATAAACAGTAGCTAAGTCTACAAACACTGTAATAGAGGTTTAAAGGGATAGCATCATATTGTACAAAAGTACTGTTTATTAATTATATCATGTTATAGACATTAGTCTACTAAGCCAAATTAAAAAAAATACCATATTACTAAGTGCCAAGCATTCAGTACTGCCAGTACTGGCTTATTGTAAGCATTTATATGCGTAACAGCTTATTAGTGTTTTGGTCTATACTTGCAGCAGCTGAGCCTTAGTAGTACACAGTGAGATGGTATATGCAAGTGCACTGGTGACTGCACAAGCACCATAAAGGTTTGGAAGTACACCTCAGTTTGAATTCTGCTCTCTTTGCTCTCCAGTCTTTTTTGTTAAAGTGATGTTTTAAAAAAACAGTATTACTGTAAACAGTTTCTTGTAAGTTTATTTTGACTTTTGTTTCTAATGGATTTGCTCACAGTTTGCTATGTCCACACACACTGTACATGTTTCTAAGATAACATTTGTAGTAACCTCACTGACCTTCAGTGAAGTTTGTAAAACTTCAATATTGTAATAAAAGCTCACTGAATGTGAATATTTTGGAACCAAAATTGATCATTCTCTTGTCTGAATGAATTGTTATTATTGTGCTTGAAAGTGTAATGATTTATTCATAATTTTACCCCTAAACCATGTGTATGGAAAATCGCCAAGAGGGGACACTTGCTCCTTTAAAGCAATTGTATCTTCAAACACTTCCCTTGGAGATCTCCTCTCTGCACACTGAATGTCCACAACATATGGTTTTCAGCTCCCTTTATTAGACTCAACAGAAAGGCCTGTCTTGTGTTTGGACAATTATCACCATTACCTCCTGATGAACCACAACTTCAAGTTGTGCTAATTCATAGGAAGTTTTAAAAATAAAGTTCCAGTTACTTGAAGTGCGATTAAAAATCAGGAAAGCAGAAATACAAAAAAAGTTATCTTCATATCCAAGTCGCACGCAAACCTTTATGCTAATTTTGCTTCATTCAACAAATTGAAATGTCTGTTCTATCTACAAGAAAGGCCAAATTTTCCATTTCAAGAGTTGAGAATTCTTGGCATGTTTTATTCCAGGAAGAAATTCAAAACCTTTGCAAAAGGGTCATACTCCTTGTTCAAAGGATGCACACTATTTGGTGGATCAGTAGCTAGACAGATTAATTGTACGGCTGTGCAAATTATCCATACTCTGACTATCTATAATAGAGATTTGTCGAATGTCCAACTAGTGACTGGGGGGTGGGGGGGTGGCAGGGAAATGTCAGCTGGAGTTGAACTGGCTCCTTGGAGTTGAACTGGCTCATGTTTAGCAATGGAATGTAAGAATCAAGAAAACCATCTGTGGCAGTCTCAGTCATCCAGTTCCTGAGCCAGCTGGGTCCTTAGTACCCCAGGCCATTGCTGATGAAGGCCCAGTCAGCCCGGCTCATAGAAGGTCAGACCAATCACTGGGGTCAGAATTCTTTCCACTCAGCTCCTCTTAATCATGCAAACCAAAGCCCTAACGGGTAGGGTGGTGGTAGCTGGACAAGCTGTGCGGAAAACTAAACAGGGTAATTTTAACTGGTTAGACTCCAGCAGTATCCCAAAACAGACTCCGGGATCCCCAAGTGTTGGCTCTTGCCAACCTGCGCCTAATATTTTTCGAGTTTAAGTAAGCAGCATCCATTCCTCTGGGGAGAGTGTGCGCGATCCATTCTAATAAATATCTCAGGAATTTCCATGTATTGGTGGGATACATAGAACTCTGTTTGCTTTGGATATTCTTAAGCATGGTGTTGGGCATCATGCTGCTCCAAAAAAAATAATACTCGTTGCACCAATATTAAACTAGTTACCAAGTTTCATGTTGACTGATATTTCAGGTAAATGATAAAAGAATGCTTCTGTTTTGGAAATTATAGATTGGTCTAGGGCAATACAATACCCACGGCAACAATATGATTCATCTAGACTCAGTGCACCTCAGATGAAGGTTGAGGAAACATTTCTTCACACAGAGGGTAGTGAATTTATGGAATTCTCTACCCCAGAAGGCTGTGGATGCTCAGTTATTGAGCATATTCAAGACTGAGGATGATAAATTTCTGAAGGATAAAGAGATTAAGGTTATATGGGAATAGGGTGGGTAAATGGAATTAGGTTAGAAGATCAGCCATGATCTTATTAAATGCTGAGGCAGGCTCGAGGGGCCGAATGGTCTACTCCTGCTCCTACATCTTATAGTCTTATAAAGAGTAGACATGTGCGTATATATTTTGCCACAGACGAGTTTAGCATGCAAGACATTTATTTTATTACACTTCGAGAACCATATTTGTTCCAGTGATTTATCTTGGCTAATGGTGTTATAGACTATATCACTGAACACTGCCTACTCTTGGTCCCGCAGCCTTAGACCAATTTCTAACCATACATCCAGCTTTGCTCGATTGACTTGAGTCTGTGCATAAGTCAAGCAATGATCCCCACCACCTTCACCACTCGAAAACCCCCCAAAGTAACAAAGTAGTAAAAGATCAACTTGGGTGCAATTATCTCAGAGTACAACCACATGAATAGTTTTAGTCACCGAACAAGTATAGTTTTTGCATCATAACAAAATTGTACAAATGGTCGATTTTAATACAAATATTTCAGTATATTATCCTCATCAAACTATTAGATTAAATTTGAGAGTAGTCATAACAGAATCATAATTCATAGAAATTGGAGCTAGCTAGCTCCTCTGATCACAATTCTCCAATCTTTCCTCATAATTTATTTACTATATATTTTCCCTCTTCAGATATTTGGCTACTCTCACTTGTTGGCTTGATGAGTTCCTGTGAGTGCCACAAAATGCAAAACATGCGAGAAAAAAAATAGACTGAAAGACATCAACTTATTTGATTGGTTATTTTTCCCCAGAGTGTTAAAATCACTTCGGACATAAGTGTGCGGTATTTTTTATGGTGCTCGTCAATTCAGTAGATGAATACTTTATAAAAATGCTATCAGCAAAGTTTTATCCAAGAAAATCATACTTTTAAAACACTGATTTACTTTTAATATGCTTTACGATCATGCTGAAGTTTACTAAATTATTTGTAACCAAATATTCAATAGTAAAAGCTTCATAATGCCAGACAAATGTTGTTCCTTTATTCTTTTTACTTTTCCATCCCAGTGGAGTCCTAGTGGTAGCTCAGTGGTTAGAGCACTCACCTCACAAGCGAGAGACCTGGGTTCGATATCCAGGCAGAATTCTCTAATCTTGTAGAAATTACAAGAGCATAACTTGATGGGCAAGTTTCCTTACTCCGCACGCCTCTGTTTACCTAGCAGTAAGTAGGAACCTAATTGTTACTTGATTGATGGATCGCTCTTCCGGGGATAATAATCCCTTTAAAAAAAATTATTATTTGGTCACTCAATCCATGACTGTTTGTGGGACACTGCTGTGCATGATTGGCTGCCGTGTTTTGCCCACAAATATACAGTCAATTCCCTTTACAGTATATTCTATGTCAAATGCAATGATTATTATTATTTTAGTCAATGTAGTCAAGAAAAATAGGACCACTTTTTAACTTGTCAAACTGAAATTATTACATCTGCATATTTTGCTAATGATTTAAAGACCCTCATTTCCTGAAACAAAAAAAAGGATTTTTTTTGTTGAAGACGATCTAGGTGGTTAAACTTCAAACTTTATTTTGTCAGCCGGGTATCTGACACACACATAAACTCATCACCATGCTTTACTTTATCCTAACCATACTACTGAGTGTTCCAAATACAGAACGCATGGAAATTTCCCTGACTGGAATGGAGTGCACATTCTTTCCCCAGAGGGATGCAGCTTGCTTAAATACTCCAGGATAAAATTAGCTGTAGGTTGACAAGAACCAAGGGTTCGGGACTCCAGAATGTGTATGGGTAATGCTGGAGTTTAATCAGTTAAAACTGTATAACTTGTCGCTTAGAGAAGAACCCTGACTGGCAAGCTATCTTCTGCTTGCCCAGCTTGGCCACCCTACCCATTTAGAGCGTTGGTTTGCAGGATTAAAAGGAGCTGAATGGGAAGAACTCTGTTCTCAATGACTGATCTGCTCCTCCAAGTCTGAGGTTGATGAGTCAGACTGGCTGGTCTGATATCAGCAGTGCCTTGGAGTACTGAGTACCCACCTCACCAAGAATCAAACTACCAAGACCATCAAAGACAGTTGGCTTGATTCTGATATTTCATTGTCAGGCATGTGATCTTGGAGCCAGCTCTGCAACAAAGAAACCCACTTACTCTTCTGCTTACTAATGTCAGGAGTTTAGATTTCAGATTAGTAGAGTTAATTAGTTTGGATTCAAAATAAACTGTAGTACATCCTTCTACAAGGTGCAGAAAGGATGCAAGTCTCGTCAGTCATTCAAATTGAAAGAGATGTCTCAGATGCTTAGATGACCAGATGATTTCTAAAGGCCACTTCCTCTGTTTCACAATCATTTGATAATTGAATTGGGATACAAACAAGAAACTTGCATTATTATCCACTGATAATAGATATAATTGGGTGCCAAAATATAGAGGGTTAGGCTATTTGAGAATTCAAGAATTTGAACAAGATTTTTGAAAGACAAGAGACTCAAAATATTCCAAGAATCTCACTGTCACCATCAGTCTGATCTGTTTTGTCCCTCGAAGCTTGTCTGTATGCAGGCAATCCTTGTGTTCTTTCCTTCTGATCCCCAAGGCAACCCTGACAGTGAGAGAATGGGGAATCAAAATGCTTTTAATTGTACCATACAGACCACGGAAAGGGATGGTTCTCAGATCTGTCCGTGTTGGGAGTCTCTCCCTTGGCTCTTCTGATGAGAGACCATCTGTTCTCCAAAAAACAGCCTTAGCACCCTCTTCACTCCTGACTCCATCTGTTCATCAGGTTCTTGAACACTTTGACTGCTGACATCTCCTTAATATTTCATATCCTCAGGCTGATGTCTTTTTGTAACAATTGCACTTCACCCACACTAAGCCATCTGCTACATTAAACTGGAAGATCAATCCATGCAGTTTAAATATAGATATACACTTTCTTTTAAGAAACATCTGTAATGAAGCCGTATGTCTGAAGTGTATATTGTATTCAATCCATCTCATTTCCAAGGTCTAAAATATATCAGGAATGACACAAAATCCAGATTTGCTTGGAAAGCTGCAATAGTTTTATTTAATAATTGGGTGAAAATCGGAACCAATGACATGTTAATTAACACATTGTTAAAAATTCTGCCCTATTGATAATTGACCCATCTGTGGATACAACTCGACCCCCGCCCGCCTCTATTATAGTGGCTGGGTTCATAGCCAGTCATGATTGATCCTGTTAGCCTACCAGCATTCTGGTTACTGTAAAGTGGTTTTTTTTGTTCAGTTACATTGCTATCCTGCTAACTGCTTTCCAATAAGACAAACCATTGTGATAAGAGTTGGTGGGGGTGGGGGAAGCATACCTGTATATCCAATCAATGACTTCAGTTACTGACAAAGTGACATTTTCAAAAATGTGGTTTTTTTTGTTTAGTTTTGAGAAACCAATTGTAGGAAGAATGTTCTAGCCACAGAGAATGCAGTGATGGTTCAGTAGATTAATACCTGGAATGATTTAGCTATGATGAGAAGCTGGGTTGACTAGGGTTATATTGTTTTACGGTATAGGAGGTTGAAGGGTGATTTGATCTGTCAATCATTTTTTTCATTTAAATAATGAAAGGAACTGAGAGGTTAGACTGTGACTCTTTCCTCTTGTGGAGGCATGAATTCCAAGAAGGTTGAACCTTAAAATCCGCACTAGACAGTTACAACTGAGGTAGGTCAGGATTTCTTCACACAGAAGGTTGTGAAGATGTGGACTGCTCCAGGAAGTTGCAGAGGTGGAATCAATAAGGATATTTAGAAAAGAGATATGCAGATACTTGGATAGTGAAGATTTAAGGGCTATGACGAAAGGGCATTGGGATTAAAATATCTGTCAAGATCTAAAAAACTGGTGGATCAGGCTCATTGGCCTGTAAGGCTCTGCTTTCCTTTGTCCTAACATATCACATGTTACAGTTTTCAACCATTTGTAACCCACCTTCAACTACATCATATTAAGGCATCTTGCATAAAAAATAAATGGACACTGTGAACTCTGATACTAATAATAATCCCTCCAAAAAAAACGATAATGAATTGGTCATTTTCAATCCACGACTGTTGGACACTGCTGTGCATAATTGGCTGCCGCGTTTCACCCACAAATATACGGTCAATTCACTTTACAGCATATTCTGTGAAGCGCTTTGAGACGTCTAGAAGATGTGAAAAGCGCTATATCAAATGCAAGGATTATTATTATTATCGGTGGAAAAAAAGGAGATTTAATATAGTTTGTTTATACTTTTGCTTAAATGTATAGATTTCAGGTTCTTCCTCCTGCTATGATACAGAGCATGGTGAAAGCAAAACAAAAGATTACACACTTTTCAAAATTAATTTGTCGTCATTCTCTCACATAAAGTATTCTCAACATCTATTTCCCAATCTTGTAACCTGTTGTACTTTACTTAAGCATTTTTAACGTTTGGTTTTGGCACTATGCTGTTAGTCTGTATGGTTATAGTTATACATACATCTACTTTTAAACAAAAGTAAAATTTAATTATTGTTCAGCACCACTGAAAATGTTGCTAATGTGTTAAGTTTGCCAAATTGCTTTCAGTGGAAAAGGCTACATCTGTGCTCTCGGTCTCTTCATTTAACCTTTTCTAAATAGTTACCTCTAGGGGAAAAAAGAGCACATAGAAATTCAGGAAAGGGAAGTTACATGGAGTAAGATACAGATCTCAAAGAGAAATGCATGCTTTTGATTGAGATTAGACTGTCTGAGTATTGTGGTATGTGGAAGATATCCATTCACAGAATGAAAACCCGAGGTGAGTACCTACCTGTATAAGATAATAGATTGCTACCTATGATCTCTTGTTCGACGAGTTTCTGGGTGGTACTGTCCACATTGAACAACAGTTGACAGGGCAGCTTTCTGCCCTTATGTTCCAATAATAAAATTGTGATCTTCTTCGATAATAAATGAGAATGGAAGTGAAATGCTGTGAAATGTAAAACATAAAATTGAGATGGTGAAAGAAAGTGAAATTAATTATGGCTGATGCTTATATTAAATTATTTGAAACATATTGTGTGAGTTTGAGAGAAATCAAACATTGCAGATCAATACTATTTACATTTATACAGCGCCTTTCACGTTGGGTGGACATATCAAAGTGTCTGACACTGGGTTTCTGGGCATCAGAGCTGGGGGTGGGAGCCGAAGAGGGTGGGGAGGAGAAAGATGATTAAAAGTGCAGTGAAAGAGGTAGGTTGTGAGGTGGGCATTGAACGTGTGGAAGAAGCGGAGGAATATTAATAATATTAACAGATAACAATTCTTGCATTTGATATAGCGCCTTATCACGTCTTCAAGATGTCTCAAAGTACTCCATAGAATATACTGTAAAGTGTAGAGATTGTATTTTGTGGACAAAATGAGGAAGCCAATATTACATGTAACCCTCTTACAAAGTGTCTGTGTGATCGTCTGCTCTGGCTGCTCCCTCCACTCAGCAGAAGTGAGGGAAAGGCTTTTCCCTGTGCAGACCAGACAACAACCAACTTTATTTGGGGGATTGTAGACCAGGGCACCTGGAAAAACCCATTTGCTTTGAATAATGATTCAGTATCTTTAACATCCACCTGAACAGGCAGATGCCACCTCGGTTGAACATCTCATCTGAAGCACGGATCCTGCAACAATACAGCGTCCCCAAGCCGATATTGATGCCATATTTCACATTAATGTAGTATTCATTAATTTTTTACTCCGTTTTGGATTTCAGGATCAGTTTTCTCATACTGTAAGGGCATATTTTCCCTAAAGAGTCCTTTCTTAAGTTATTTGGCAGTTTCAAACTCTGTACCAAATGCAATATTATTTCTGTCAGCCATGGGAAAGATTAATCTTCTCCAAATGGATTTGTAAATAGCTGACTATCATCTTACTACATGTTATTTTTGTTGGCTCAAGTTTACTGCTGGAAAATTTATGCTTCTTCCAGGAAAGACACAGATATCCAGAGATAGGTGCATGTAAAGGGAATTGATACGAACCAGAAATGAAAATAACTTCAAACTTAAATTTCTATTAAGTTGATATAGCACCTAGTATGCCAAAACATTTGAAGCATTTTACAGTTAAGTATGTACTTCTAGTCAAAAGTGGCAGTCAATTTGCCCATAGCAATATCTAACAAACAGCCAGGAGGTGAGTAACCAATCTATCCGGGGAATCTTTGACCAGGACACCAGGTGAAATTCCCTTCTCTTTTCATCTGAAGAACCACACCTCCAACAATGCACGAGTGTTGTCCTAGATTGTGAAGTCCTAATCCCTAAAATAGTTAACTGAACCAGGATAATATCTGTAAATAAATGTACGTGCAAGACAACTTTAACCAGTTTGTGACACCCATCAGTGATAAATATTTGATGGGAATATAACAAAGTAAGGAATGTGAGGAGGACTGTGGCCCATCAAGTCCACTCCTACCACAGTCACACAAAACTAATCCCATCGAGGGTTTAATCTGCCATTCTACTAGGGGAAAGTATTGCCTAGATATTGTACTCCCAGGATTCCAAAGATGGTAGAGTAAGTACGAGTGTGGAGCACTCATCTACCTGCATGTCTGCCCTGATAGATCTCACCTCAGGTGAACAAAGTTTCACCTGATGTCCATCTCCAATGCACTCATTGCCTGGCTCCCCAGTTCCACCATTCACAAGATCCAACTGATTCAAAACTCCGCTGCCCATATCTTTACCCTGATCAGATTCTGCAACCACATCACACCGATCTTTGCTAGGCTTTACTGGCTCCCCGTCACAGAATAGATAAATTTCAAGATCCTCATTCTCACCTACAAATCATTGCATGCCCTAGCACCTCTCTACCTCTCAAATCTGCTCACACCCCAATCCTATACCTGCCCATTTTACTCAGCCAGTGTATGTCCCTCAACCCTTCTGCTCCACCATCAGCAGCCGTGCTACACCCCAAACCTCTGGAATTCCCTGCCTCAATCCCTCCGCCCCGCCCCCTTTTTGTCCATCTTCAGATCGCACCTGAAGACCTTCCTCTTCAACTGTGCCAACAGTGTTTCTTCTTTGTTGGAGTCACACTCCTCCATTGTTCAGCAATCCGAGATGCTGCCCCACGTAAAGACCGCTATATAAGTGCAAGTTGATATTGTTGACCTAACCTCCTTTACAACCACAGACAACAATTCCTCCCAACCCCTGGAGCACAGATGTAATTATATCTTATCATCAGTTACCATGGAGCAAATGAACTGTCAGAATAGGTGAATATGCCAGATGGATAAATATCCTTCCAATCTCTAGTCCTACCTGAGACTTTTTAATTCGAATCTAAATCTATTTCTTCCAGTGCAGCTCTCAGATTTTAAATCAATTTTTCTGCTTCCATTTGTATTACCTATTGCCTCCCACCATTTTAAAAATCTAGAGCACTTTTTGCTTTAATTTTATTCCCATGAGAACAAGTTCAGCTCTATGACGCACTCCTCCTAACTGAGAGCTCTCAGGTTAAGTTCAACTCTGACTGCTCTTTTCTGGACTCTCATGCAAACCTACCAAGTATCACAGCTCCAAGACCTGGGTCAGTTGGTAGCACTCTCACTTCTTAATCAGAAGATTACATCTTCAAGTCCCACATTGGTACATTGTCGGAGGTGCCATCCTTCAGATGAGATGTTAAACCGAAGTCCCGTCTGCCTGTCCAGGTGAACTTTAAAGTCATGGCACTTTTCAAAAATAGAAGAGAATTTCTTCCAGTGTCCTTGCTAACAATTCCTTGGATAAAATTGGTCATTCACTTCATGATTGTTTGTAGGACACAGCTGTGTGCAAATTGGCTACAGCACTTGCCTGCGAAATACAGTCACTGCACGTCAGTGAATCCTGTAAAGCATTCTCCTGACTTGAAAGACGCAATATCAAATGCAAGGATTATTATAAGGATAAATATTGTATAACCCTGATACTTATGATAATAATCTTTGCATTTGATATAGCACCTTATCACGTCTTTGAGGTGTCTCAAAGCGCTTCATAAAATATATTGTAAAGCAAATTGATTGTATATTTTGTGGGCAAAACGCAGAAGCCAATTGCACACAGCAGTGTCCCACAAACAATCATGGATTGAAGTGAGAAATTTATAATAAAAAAAATTAACAATTGGAGGGAATTATTAACCCTGGAAAAGCATTGCAATGTGTGTTTATCTAGTGTGCTTCTTATATCATGCAATAAAGTCATACTATTCATATATACATACAGTATAAAGGCTGACTCTCCAGTGCAGTGTTGTGGGATATTTGTAGGCAAAAAATATATCTGGTTCGACTGTGATGTTTGAAACTATTCCCTTCTTTGTATTTACTCACTAGCACCTCGTTGGACCACAAACTACCCTCTTCCCTACCTACCCCCTTCTTGTTGTGAGAGGGCATGAGCCCCTTTCACCAGATCTACATACTCTTGGGGATATTACTAACAAGGGAACATTTTCAAGATATTGAAGAACAGGACCTTTCAGGCCTAGTCACAAAGCAAATGAAAGAATAAATATAAGCGCAAACCTATGAAGCAATATCAGGAAAAAGGTGTATTTGCAAAAACCCTATACACCTGGGTAGCAACAGTAGCACAACAATTGCCACTACATAACTTTCCTATCAGAGAATTTCTTATAGTGGTTTACAGGGACAGAGAGGGAGCCCGAGTTGGGTGGAATTCTCAGAAGGCCATTAAATATAACAAACAAGGTAACATGTTTGTGGTATTTCTAATGGATTTCTCACAGTTGTAACAAAAGAATACATAATACAATGAAATATTTTGTAAAATACAATGAAGGTATTCTTTTTGGCTAATAGTAGTTTTGGGTAATAATCTACTTTTGTAAAACAATAACTTTTATGATATTCCTCTTGCCCTGTTTTCCTCAGATAACAGAACTAAAGGTGTATCATTATACAGACAAGAGTTCTGCCTTTATTTGGCTGACGTTTGTGGAATAATTTAAATTATTCTGTTTTGTTTCTGATAGAAATTTGATCCTGTATATCCACTGTGTATGCCATCCATCATATGGTAATTCCAGAAATATATCACAATGGTTGCTTGTAATCATAGTAAATTCTAAACCTGGCTAAGTAATCTTATATTGAATGGAATAACCAAAACTTGTATTGATACCTGTACATGCAGCACATTTAGAAAGGAAGTTCCTTTTTTCCTACATTCTTCCTAAGGCAACCATAGAATCACTTGGTTCAGTTGATAGTCCTCTTGCATCTGAGGCAGAAGATTAGGGGTTCACACCCCACATTGTAAGTTTCAGCTTGTAGTCGAGGTTGACACTCCAATAGAAAGCTGAGGGACTGCTGCAGTGTCAAAGGTGCATTCCTTTGGACAAGACATTTAATCAGTGTCCCATTTGCTTGTTCAAATGAACGTTAAATAATAATAATAATCCTTGCATTTGATATAGCGCTTTTCACGTCGGGAGGATGTCCCAAAGCGCTTCACAGAACACACTGTAAAGTGAACTGACTGTATATTTGTGGGCGAACGCGGCAGCCAATTGCGCACAGCAATGTCCCACAAACAGTCGTAGATTGAAAATGACCAATTTGTTATTGTTTTTGGTTTTTTGGAGGGATTATTATTAGGCGTGTGGAGTAAGGAAACTTGCCCAAGGTTTCGCCCTGTGCCTGGAATTGAACTCAGGTCTCTCGCTTGCAAAGCGAGTGCTCTAACCAGTGAGCTACAGGACTCCACGTTAAAGATCCCATGGCATTGTACAAACAGCCCCCAAGATAAAATTGGCAGTCTGTGGGACATTGCCATGTACAAATTGGCATAAATATTTGCCCTGCTGCCATGTATTCATCAATGTTACTCTAGCGTTCATTCCTACCAGGCCATCTTAGGTGATCTTGTGATCTTCCCTACTTCAATATATTTATTTGCAAGGGCAGTCAGCTTGGATCAGTCAACGGTACTCTTGTCTCTAGTTCAGAAAACTATGAGATCATGCCCCAATTTGGAGACTTTGAGCACACAGTCTTGGTTGACAGCTGTTTAAAACACTTGCAGACATTCTTCCAATGTGAAAACCACTAGAGACACCATCCTTTAGATGAGACATCCGCTCTGTCTGCTCAGGGAGGCTATTTTCAAAGAGAAGCAGGATAATAATCCTCCAGATAAACTGGTTATTTAACTCTTAGCTGTTAGTAGGACATTGCAATGTGCAAATTGACTGACATGTTTACCTACAAATATAGTACACTTAACAGTAATTAATGTAAAGCGCTTTGAGATGTTCAAGATGTTATACAAAGCACAAGGATTATTTATTGTAGACGTACCATATTTTGTGTAGTTTATAGTCCCATGTACCTCCCAAAACCCCAAATATGGCACTTTAGAAATAATTCAGAGAACAAGGAGATGGGTGAATTTAAATTTTGAGAGTGCAACTCAGGAAGACAGATTCACAGAATAACATTTGATTTAACTGGAAAAAGAATATTGAGACAAGACAGTGTGCTTAAAAGGCAGTCATACATAATGTAGTCATAAGCAGATTATTTTAACAGACTTGAGCACAAAACTAGAAGATATGAGCATACAATTAACAAACCACAGGCAAAACTACAAATTAGAAGAATATTTTTTCAAAGCCTAGTGGAAACATAGAGCAGAGTGCCACCAAAGAAATCAACTCCTTAAAAAAGAGCTTCATATATGTATGGTTCAGAAGTGGATTGTAAATTATTAAGATCTGTAAAAGACAGAGATAGTAAAATGGCTTTCCTGCTGCTTGGACAATGGACAAAGTCATCTGTGTAAAACAACTGAACGGGGTTGAATAAGACTGGTTATATGGTTGTGGATATTTCATGGTGGAGGAAGGAATTTAACAACATTTTCCAATAATGAAACTGAAAAGAATGCTTTTTAAAAGAGCCAGCGATGGACCAAATGGTCTTTTTTGTGCTGTAAATTTCTATGGTTCAATAAAGAGGCAAAATATGTAAAAATAATACTAATTGTTGTATAAGGATTTGATATTGCACTTATAACATCACAAATTTTCTGTAAACTGTGTATTTTGTAGTTGATCACTACATTAAATTTGCATACTATCATGTCCCATAAACGGTTGTGAAGTGAATGATCAATTTTATCTGGACCGGACACAGAGAGAAACTCCTTTCTCTTTTCAAATAGTGCTATGGAATCTTTAACTTCCTCCTGAAAAGACAAATGGGACTTAGGTTTACTGTCTCATCCAAAGGATAACACGTCTGACAATGAAGAATCCCCCCAACACAGCATTGGATTGTCACCTAGGCTATGAGCTCAAAGTCCTAACATGAGACTTGAATTCACAACTTTGGTAACAGCCAAGGTTTGGGGTCCTCCGAGTTTATGTTGGGTTACTGCTCGTGTCTAACCAGCTAAAGCCGCACAGCTTGCCATTGATATCACTGTCTGGCAAGCTTTCCCTTTGCTTGTCCAGCTAGGACGGCCTTACCGCGTTAGGGCTTTGGCTTGCAGGGTTAACAAGAGCTGAGTGGGATGACTCCCTGTCCTCAGTGACTGGTCTGCCCTTCCAGGTCCTGCCGCTGTGCTGTCATTAACAGTGCCCTGGAGTACTGTAGACTGCGGACCCACGTGGCTCAGGAACCAGTTCAGCTCCAAGGAGACCCCGCTAACCTCCAACCCACCCAGGAGGATAGATGAAATGTTAAATCAAGGTCACGTCTGCCTGTTGGATGTTAAAGATTCCACAGCACTATTTAAAAAGAGAAGGGAGTTTCTCCCAGTGTCCTAGCCCCAAATAAAATTGGTCATATATTCATGGTTGTTTGTGGGTCATTCCTCTGTGCAGAATGACTGCTGTATTCACCTACAAAACATGTTATCACTACATTTTACAGTAAATCCTACATTAAACTCTATAGTATAAGATCAGGGATTGAAGCTGAACTTTCATGGAATGTATGGCTCAGTACTGTAATTGCATCTACCAACTAATACACAAATCTAGCGTATACAAATATCTGTTCTCTATTTGTCTCTAAATTATAAACAACAAATTGCATTTCTATAGAGATTGCGCCTTTCATGTCAGGAGGAAATCTAAGGTGCTAAACATTCACTGAAAAAATGTTCCCATAGAGAGACGGCAAACTGAATGGTTACAAAGCTAAGTTAAAACATTTTGTCAGCAAAATTTTGGGAGGATTGAGAACACCACTAAGTGCATCGTTACCTCTTTTTATAACATTATACAATTATGCAGTAATTGAAATGAATATATACTCTCCTCAAATAGTTGCCTATAAGTGTTTGTGGTCACCTCTGCATGTGTGCTTATTAAGTTTGCAGATATTCAAAGTCTGAAAATATTGCTGATCATACAGCAATTCATGAGTATGCCAAGGAATTTTAGATTGTGCTTATTTTTAGATTTACTGCATGGAATACTTGCCAGAAAATGTGTGGAATATAAAAGGGAAGTACATTGTAAATCATTTTAACTTAACTTTGTGTGTATGTTTGTTCCTTGCTCACTTGGTTTTACCATTTCTCTATGCAGTGGTAACTCTATGGGAACAAAATAAATGTTGAATTGATTGAAAATTTCTTGATTTATGGCCTAATTCCTAGCTAATTTGTTATTTCTATGACTATTTTATTGGTCAACCAAAAAGGTTCTCCGCCACTGTTCTAAGGGAACAGTGAGCCCTAACCCTAACTCTATGGGAACATCAAACAGTTGATCCTATTGATGTGATGTATGATTCTACATCTCAAAACAGTTGTCATCACTCTTCTCCTCAAAAAACCTACCTTCAAGCCCTCCAACCTCACAAACTTCAGTCCCATCTCAAAGCTACTTTCCTGGCCAAAGTTTTGGAACGCATGGTTGCAAATCCACTCCCTACTCGAACCTCTCCAGTTCGGTTTTTGCCATGCCCACATCACAGAGACAATGCTCATGAAAGTAACAAATGACATCCTCTCTCTCTGAGACCAGGGTTCCATCTACCTCCTCATTCTCCTGGACTTCTCCAGCATGTTCAACACAGTTGATCACAACAACCTCTTCCACTGCCATTACTCCCTCATCCACCTTAGCGAGACCCGCACTCTCATGGTTCGAGTCCTACTTAAAAAACTGCCAACAATACATTGTGGCAAATGTTTTTTCCTCCCATTCTTGCCCAGTTACCTGTGGGATACCCCAAGGTTCCATCCTTGGCCTCCCTATTTTCCTCACCTACGTGCTCCCTCTCGGCGATGTCATCCGCAGAAATGGGGTCAACTTCCACATCTATGCGGATGGCACCCAAATCTACTTCTCCTCCTCGAGCCTCAATTCCCAGTTTGCTGATGTCCTGTGACCTTGTTAAATGGACATCAAGGCCTGGATGAGCGTAAATTTCCTGCAGCTGAATGTCAGCAAGACAAAAGCCATACTGTTTGGCTCCCATCATAGTCTTCTCTCCTGCAGGTCTGAACTCCTCAACCTGCCTGGGCTCTCCCTCAGACTCACTGAACCCTTGCGCAAATTAGGCATCAGGTTCGACCCCCATCTCTCCTTTCTAACCCACATCAATTCCCTGAACACAACTGCTTTTTTCCACCTCCATCACATTGCCCGCCTCCTTCCGTACCTAACCAAAGCAGGCGAAACCCTGGTCCACACCTTCTTCAATATCCGGCTGAACTATTCCGATGCCTCCCCAGCTCTACCATATACAAAACTCAACTAATTCTAAACTCCGCCGCCCAGATACTCACCCACCCAGAACTCCATACCCCCATCACACCAGTCCTTGCCAGGCTTCCCTGGCTCCCAATTACTGAATGGATCGATCTCAAGATCCTCTCACTCGTTTTCAAATCCCTTTATGCCCTCGCACTTTCCTAACTATCTGATCGGCTTACCTCCCATTCCACCGCCCCTGCTTCCACTTGACTGGCTCTGGCCTCTTGTTTGTCCCTTGTCCCCAGTGCTCTACCATTGGTGGCCGTGCCTTCAGCCACCGTACCCCAAAACTCTGTAACTCTCTCCCTCAATCCCCCTGCTTTGCCCCCATCCTCCCCACTTTCAGATCCCACCTAAAGACCTTCCCTTTTAATTGAGCTTATGACACCTCCCCCCTCCCTCTCCCCCTGGCTCGGTGTCAGACTCCACCACCGTCAAGCGCTCTGGGAAGCTACTCCGCGTGTAGGGCACTACATAAGTGGAAGTTGTTGTTTAATGTCGACCTGAACAAGCAGATGGGTTCTCGGAGTCTTTGGGATCTTTTCTGAAAAGATCATCCCGTTTACATGCTGCTGCTTTTCATTTGTTACGTTATTCTCATAAGGTCTATTTTGCTTCTGATGATTGCTTCATTAGTATTCCAAATATTGAGAATGGGCTCATAGTCCTGTAGTTGCCAGATATAATTGTCTTCATTATGATAAACATATTTCTTTCTTTCCAGTCTATTGCAACCTACCCAGTATTCATTGGGTAACTCATAAGCTTCCTGTCTTGTCTCTCTCCATAACCTCAGTATTGTTCATCCATCCTGAGAGAATTGTTGATTTTTTAGTGATGTATTTTAATATCTTCCCTAGTAAAATCCTCCAGGAAGCAGTTATTTATTATAAATACTATTTCCTGGTTAGTCTTATTTTCCATCTTACTTTGGATCCTTTTGGGTTTTAACATCTCAATTTTTATAATATTTTAAGCTTTTTTTGTGTTATCGTTTGCATCCACTGTTTCCAGATCCCTATTGACTTTGTTAATCTCTTTTTTAAATTTCCTTGTCCGAGTCTTGCACACGGCCCACTGCACACCCTGTCTCTTCTTCTTAGTTTCCCTTTCATTTTCTTTGATGATCCATTTTGGAGCAGTTTTATTACTGCTATATTTTGGTATGTATTTTTACTGCATGCTCTGCATAATATTATTTTTAGATCAATATCTATTTATTGTTGTGCGATTTCTTGTTGAGTTGGTATCCACCCATTAAGCCACTAAACTCAATCCTTAAAAGTTTGCCAGTCTAAAGTTGTGTCCTGGAGTTTGGTTTTATGATTGCAATGTGAAAATCCATTACATATCCAATTCATAGAATCTCAGACATTTTCAGAGCAGAAGGAGACCATTTGACCCATCGTGTTGGTACCGGCCCTCAGAGCAAAGCTTAATTTAAATCCCACTGCCTTACCATATCCCCATACCCTTTTAAGCCTCTAACTTTCATATCACTGTAAATGCCATTCAAATTCCCTCTTGAAACCCACAACGGACTTTGCTCTACCAGCTTACTTGGCAAGGCGCATTCCACATTCCAACTTTCATAAGGTCACTAACTTTACCAGCAAGCAGAAAGTTGTGCCCAAGAACCTAAATATTATAACATCTACAATCAGATATTTATAAAGTCTGATTGTAGATTGTTTGCCTACAAAATATACAGTCAATTCACTTTACAGTATATTCTGTGAAGCGCTTTGAGATGACTCAAAGATGTGATAAGTCATTGTATCAAACACAAGGATTATTATTATTATTATATGTTGGTTGTAGCATCTTAATGGTTGTGCTTGCCTTGAGCTATTCCACTCAATGATGTTATTTCCTGTTAATTGTTTATCTTTCATACAGTGAACTTTTCAAGATATTCCCAACAGTACATTGAGTTATAATGACATATTTCTGAAAAAACGTAATTTCATTCTGCTTCTTGTAACGTTTCAATTTGTATTTCTTGACCTTCCTTGAAGTGCATGATCTTGACTTCAAAGGATAATTTGGTACACCTTTCATAACCTCAGCACTCTTGGTCTTAGGAACTACAATGTGTACAATTTAGTAGAGATTGTACCAATCAATAACTGATTAATAACAGAGTTTATTTTAAAAATATGATGCTCGATAAACTTGGGAATCTGACTCTGTGAATCAGAGAGGAAAGAATCAAATTAAATTATAGGCTTGATTGAGATTTGCTGAAGTAAAAAGTTGACAGAAAGTTTACAGTGACATCCTGCTTGGTTCAATGTTGTCACTGTAAATGCCATTGACTGCCAATAGCTCTATACTTGCCATGAAGTTATTCAAAAATACTCCAGTATTCTTCCATCGCATGTGCTCGTCCAATTATTTTTCAAATTCCCCAATCAACTCTGTTTGCTCTAACAGCCACCCTGGCATGTGTCAGACACCTGCCTGACCAAAACATATCTTTCAATATTGATCAGTACTGTTAAGCACCTTGGAACGTCTGCTCGATGTGAAAAGTGCTATATAAGTATGTATTACAGATTCATATACATCACTACTCCCTCACTTTTGAATTTAACGGCTCTATATATAAAACACTGAATCATGATTGCCATTTTAATGATCTTCTCAACTGGCTTAATGTGAATTGTTTGCACTTTTGCACCCTTAATCACTTCACTAAATAAAATAGCCAATAAATTCTCCGTGACTATTTCTGGCTTAGGTTTATCTAAACTTAATTTCGAAATGTCAGGTCGAATTTAAGACAAAAAGTTGCAATAGACTGGAAAAACTAGCTATGCTATCTGGTGTTATCAATGAACTTTCTACACTTCTTCACAAACTTCAACTGTTCAAATTTCAACAAGGACTCATTGTTTTAGGTTTGTAATTCATGATCCTGTTGGGTCATGCTTATCTGAGTAAGGTACAGTAGTGAGACGAAATATAGTCTGAGTGGAGTAAAGAGGAACTGATAGTAATCTTTATAAGGTCCATGGAGGAGAGTACCTATTGTCCTGTATCTATCTACATTTTCACAGAGCTGTTAAGGCTTGTAAAATATTCAAAACAGATAGATTTTATGTATTGGCAAGTTTCTCAACAGGAAAGATTCCCTGAAGAAGAAAGATGGAAAATAGAAAATATGGGGGTTAAAAAAAATTGTGGTATTTAATGTGATAATTATCACTGGTGGGAATTTGTACTTCTGATCTCCTTGGTGATAATCATATTGCGAGACATTCGATGCCTAATGACGTCTTGATGGCTTACTGGTCGAGGCTGAACATCCCATTTCCCAACATTGTTCAAATGATTGTTCAAAAGTTGAATTGCATTGAAATTCTCTGAACCGTCACTGAAATATTGGGATCAACATGCTGGAAGGTTCAAAGGTGTCACAATGAGATTAATGGCTGACACAAACAGATTGACACAATTAATATTGGGTGATGGGGGTTTGCCCAACATTACCAGGAGTTGAATAATCCAAAATTGTTTTTTTTGTTTGTCCTGTCCTCCAAGGGCTACAGATGAACTGTAACCAATGAGGGTTGGGCGAGAGGGTGGGAGAAGGATAACTGAGAATCTCTCACAGTGTTATTCTAGTCAGCCACTAGATTGTCTCTAGATTGTATGAGATTGCCACATTGATGATGTTCTATCAGACTTGTGTCTTCCTTTCCCTCCAGCAAATATCAGCCTTCAATCATCACCTTCATATGATACAGTGTCAAAATTCCCACCATGGTTTTATTTAAATTTTTATAAATCAACTAGAATCTTTCCAGTATCTTTAGACTTAGACTGGTGGAGCCACTGAGAAACATTCTGAGCGTGACTTGCTTCACTTTTCTTTCTCGGAACAAATACATTGAACAGGTATGTAGATGTGATTTTTTTTCTTGATCAGCCGAGGGTGTAACATGTGAAGAAACTGAACACCATGCTCCGTAATATTGTCTGCCTCCATGAACCTATGAACCCCATCAATTCTGACATTCTGCTGCCAGTCACGTCACTTTGGAACTAGTTCGGCTTCAAAGAGCTTAATGCAAAAGAGGAGCCTCGCATGATTTTATCATAAGGCTTCTGACGTGATTGGTTTAAGCTTTTATATACGGGTTGAATGGGGATGACCCTGCTTTAAATCAACCAAATAAGCAGTCAATTGTATTACATTGAAAATAAGAAAATAACCTGAAACAGGAAGTACATTGCTGGAAAGTTAGGCTGTACTTCAGTATTCAATGCTGCACGCTGTATTTATCTGATCTCATTTCTGACATACGCTTAAAACTTTAAAAAGTTCTTTCAGAGTTCTACCTCTTACTAAGATTTGGGTTTGACATTTTAGTACTCCTTAAAATACTCTGTTATCATTTCCTGGAATCTTGAATATGTTTCACTCACTTCAGCATTTATGTCACCACAATGTGGGCTCAGTAAAGGAAATGCAGTAGTTGTTGAGGTGAGTCATATCCTGCCTGTTCTGAGCAGTCTGAACATTGAGTATGTCACTATGAAGAACTTGTTACGCATTCTGATATGTTCATTTGCGTCTAATCCGTTCTAGTTTTAGTTATACTCACGTGTTTCTTTTAACTCATTCATTGTTATCACAATGATTAGTAGCTGCTGCTCTTGCTATGGGAGACACGTCATGCTGATATGGTTGATATACAAACTCCCTGTGTTAGTTAATGGTGATGAAAGGATTTAATAAGGAAATTGTTTGCCACAAAATTGCATTCCCTCTGCAGTTGCATTTATCGAACTGGAACTGTCATCAAAATAAGTTGCTTTGTTTATTATAACACAAAATGCAGTTCAAATAAATGGATATTGTCCTCTAAGGGCAGAGGGAAGTGGGGTCACTTAGTATAATAATATTACTGATAATAATACTACTACTAATAATAATCCTTGCATTTGCCTGGTAATGAAAGATTGGAATCAAGTCAATCCTCTGAGGTAGTTTCAGTCATCTGTTTTTTGAGTCTAGGTTAATTGGGGGGAAATTAGCAATGGTTCCCACTCTTGAATGTTATCCAGTGATTCTGCTTTAAATTGAACCTTTGAATCCTGATATAAGACCATTATCTTCCTAACTCTTCCCTCCACAAGTTGCAGATCATCCAGAACTCTCCAGCTTGCGTCATCTCCCGCACCAGGCTCCGTGATCCCATCACCCCCACCCTCGCCCAGTTCCACTGGCTCCCCATCCCCCAGAGGATGGAAATCAAAATCCTCTTCTTCGTCCTCGCCTTCGCCTTGAAGGCCCTCCACGGCCTTGCTCTCCCCTACCTCTGTGACTTGATGACCCCATATCAACCTGTCCGCTCCCTCCGCTCAGCAGGCCTAGGCCTGCTCCCTGCTTGCCCCACCATCTACAGTCGGGCCTTCAGCCTCTCTGCCCCATCTCTGGAACTCCATCCCACATTTCCTTCGCCTCGCTCTGTCCCTTGCCTCCTTCAAAGTGTGACTCAAAACCCTACTCTTTGACTGAGCCTTTGGCCAACCTACTAGCCTCCCTGCCCTCCCCGATCTCAACCCCCAGATCGGGTCTGAATCCTTGATTGTTGAGCGCCTTGGGACATCCTCCTGGTGTGAAAGGCGCTACACAAATGTAACTTTGTATTGTATCTTAAAATTTAAAAAACATGGAGCATAACGTTAAACCTGGACTCTACGTATGATCTAAGAATAGGCTACTTACAACTGTACTCTTTCTTCCTCCCAGCATTTTAAAGATCTGGTGGATCAAGTCTCATTCCTTTATCTGTTTATCTATGAAATAGGTTTAGCTGTGTCAGCGAATTATCGTCACCTCTCTAATTCTCACTCTCTTCAATACGTTAATGTAATTACTTTGAAGCCACTTTGCTTTTACTTTTTTCTGGAGGTGGTTTGTTCTCTCTTTATTTCTCTGCATATTATTTTCACTCCTTATCACTGACAGGTGTCAGGTTTTCTAGGTCACATGATTGTGGGTTCAGGTCCTTTGTTGCGGACTTTGAGTTCAAGATCCAGGTTGACACTCCAATTCCATGATGGGAAGCACTTCATTTTTGGAGGTGCCGCCTTCAGATGAGACATTGAACCAACTCTTGTATGCTCGATTAGGTGGAAATGAAAAACCTTATTTGAAAAGTGGAAGGGAGTTTCTCCTGGTGTCCTGGTCATCAATCTTCTGGTTAAATTGATGGTTCAGTTACTGATTATGTGTGGGACATTGTTGCATACAAATTAGCTACCTGTTTCCTACAAATACACAGTTACTCAGTAACTTCTGTGAAGTGCTTTGAGATATTTCAATATGGTAAAGTGCTACATGAAATTCAAGGACTTTCATTTTTCAATTCAAGTTTACTCAAATCCAAACCTTGGGCCTGCAGCCATGTTTATTATTTTTAAATAGCCTTCGAGCAGCTGGGAGAAAATCTGTGATCTCACATAGATGAGAATATCACAGGCTATTTAGAGCCTGGAAATCCAAATATTGTGAGAGAATCGATTTGGTAGTGCAGTGGTTCCCAAACATTTTGGCGCAGTGCTCCTGTTTGGACATTAATGTATGCCACAATCCTTCCAGAACATGCCACGCCTGTGCGCTTGCAGGACGTATGGGATTGACTATCCCTTAGTCTCGGGCTGGTAAGTGACCATTTGAAGTGGAGCGAACAGGATGAACCAGTGTTTTTTTTTCTTTTTTCCTCTTTATTCTCTCCCTTTTCTGAGGCCTGGCCTCTCCTCACTCTTGGCTTCTCTTTCCCACCACCTCCTATTAACTTGGGTAAAATGCCGGAAAAATAAAAAAAATGCTTACCTAATAACCTTGACATGCCCCCCAGTTTGAAAATCCACGTGGTAATGATTTGCAGATGATGTTGTCATAGAAAATGGGTATTCCTGATTACTCTCTCAGTTGGTTTTCGTGCACAACACAAGGGGAGCGCTGGGGAATTAAAAGGCTAATGAAGAACAAGGCAGGGACCTGGAAATGGGTAACTAATCTTAATCAGAGTGGAGTTAATTTTCTATTGTTTCTTTCAAGTGCTTTCATTTATTCATTCATTCATTTGACTAGGTGCTAGCATTATTCTATATTCAATTACAACTGTTTTCTTTTTCTGATCTTTTCTTTCTGTTTTATAATATATTTTTGAATAATCTAATTTTCCATTTTCTTCCTGTCCTCTATTGCTTTATATCTCCTCTCAAACCTTAATCTTTTGCTAATTTGATAATTAGTTTGATTTGTTTTATTTTTATTTTCTGCTTCCTTTTCCTGTTTTTTTTCCCATTGCTTTTGAGAAATATCCTGCCATCTTAATTTAGTTAATAATAATAATAATAATAATCCTTGCATTTGATATAGCGCTTTTCACGTCGGGAGGACGTCCCAAAGCGCTTCACAGAATAGACTGTAAAGTGAAGTGACTGTATATTTGTGGGCGAACGCGGCAGCCAATTGACATAGTTACCATGTGAATGGCTGGAATAACACACTTATAGTAATAATCTGAATGGCTGAACACTAATCAGTGAGAGCTCAGCCCATGAGCAGCAGTGATGTGTAACTTGTACGGTAATGGAAATTGATGAATGTCTTCAGACTTCAAAAGCTAATACATAAAATACACATGTGACAAATGAAACCCAAAGCATATGTAAGGTCCTATGATAAGATTTGATGATGGTTCCTGCTCTCTACTCCCCACGTTCAAAGATCAAAAACTTGGCAGAAAGGAAAGTTTCTAATTACTCAAACCCAAAATATTCAGGAGAAAGAGAAGGGGTATCATACATTGCAGGCAAGAATAATGATCCTTCACGTTCAATAGAACACCACAATGACAATGAATAGTGAAATAATAAAAGTTCCACCCCTGCGGTAACCGCCCAAAATACATGATCGTGAATAAAAACCCAATAATAATGATAATAATAATAATAATCCTTGCATTTGATATAGCGCTTTTCACGTCGAGAGGACGTCCCAAAGCACTTCACAGAACACACTGTAAAGTGAATTGACTGTATATTTGTGGGTGAACGCGGCAGCCAATTGCGCACAGCAATGTCCCACAAACAGTCGTAGATTGAAAATGCCCAATTTATTATTGTTTTTGGTTTTTTGGAGGGATTATTATTAGGCGTGTGGAGTAGGGAAACTTGCCCAAGGTTTCGCCCTGTGCCTGGAATTGAACTCAGGTCTCTCACTTGCAAAGCGAGTGCTCTAACCACTGAGCTACAGGACTCCAAATCATTATTACTTGCATATTCCTGTTATTCTGTCTATTCTGAAAAGATCCCATTTCAGAATACTTTAAGTAAAATTTTTTAAAAATACTATAGGCTCAAGTTATTCCATTTAGTCTGTAAGATCGTTTTGCCTTTCAATTTAAGATGACACAGAATTGTGTGCTATTCTTAAATTTTGTCTTAAATTGGAAGCTTGTTTTCTGAAGTTCTTAAAAAGTTCCGGCTTCTAAATTAGGGCTCGATCTAAGAATTTTATGCAATTCGACACAACCTAAAAATTTTAGATCAAAATATTCTCACAGGCAACACTACGTAACAGAGAGCTTTGTGTGTTTGTTTTGTGGGAGGGTGATGGTGGGGGTATGCAACATTCAGTGACAGACATGAAATGGTGTAATTTCAGTCATTAAATTAATTATAAATTAATCTAGAAACAAAAGAGAACGGCAGTCCTAATAAATTGAACACATTTTGCATATCAACAACCCAGTTTTTCCTTTAACACTCAATCCTCAGCAAAGCAATGTTTGCTCACAAATATACAATACAATACAAATTAACATTTTTATAGTGCCTTTCACATCGCGAGAACGTCACAAGGCACTTAATAGTCCTGGCTTGGTGATGAGCTGAGGGTTGGTGAGTTACACAGTAACTTTACTTCACAGTGAAGCACTTAGAGATATTTTGACAATGTGATAAGGTGCTATGTCAAATGCAAGGAATATTAATTTTATGACAGCATTAGTTTTATTGCTATCAGTGTGAAAATAGAACAAATCATATCTTGCATTTTGCTCCTCATTGTCCTGCAGAATTTAGTACCATAATTACAGTCGCCATCAGTAATGTGAGTTGCCAATGCAATTCAACCATGCAATTTTAAAGCTTTGTTTATATAATTTCATGAGGAACTGATTCACTAGATTTAATTACATGGTTCTACAGATACCTTTGTTCAATAGATTCTGGAAAATGCGGTTACATCACGGCAGAAATATTTAGCAACAGCACACAGAATTGGCAGCTTGCTAAAAATATAGCACTCATTTTCCTTGGCAACTTGGCTGCTTAGCAATAGTTTCCAAAGAACTTTATAATGGCAATCTGAATGAAAATGGTTTATATTGGCAATATAAACCAAGGCATCTGCCTGTTCAGGTGGACATTAAATATCCCATGGCAATTTTTAAAAAGGGAAGAGAGTCCAGAACCTATTGGGGATGGTTGCCTTGCTCATCTAAAGACCACATGTTCCATAAGGATCAATCAAATAGATGCCCTCTTGCCAAAGATGTGGCTATGATTGATCTGAGACGAGCCATACTGCAAAGGTTGGAAGAGTGAGTGCAAATTAATGCAGACTGTCACTACCATGTTTGATAAGCCGTCACAAACTTTACCTCACAGAATCGTTAAATTTTAATGATAGAAAGAAGCCTACCTAGCTTCAGATACGATGTTACCTGACCACTTAATCCCACTCTCCTCAGTCCTTTTCTAAAAGCACCTAGTAAATTCCCTTTTAAGAGAAATTATGAACTCTGCTTCAAATGCAGTTTGTGACAAAAAATCGAAAATTTCAACCTCTCCTGTAACAGATTCCAAGTGAAACAAAAGACACACTGCAATAAAAATGTGGGCCTTGCTGCAAACCCAAGATCTGAACTGATTTCACTCTTCCTGTATGAAGTTTTAAACAACACACCCCCGGCATGTGGTGTATGATAAGAATACAAGTAACTTTTTCAGTCTGCTGAACAGTTGTGACTCAATAGTTTAGACAGAGTTTACTGCAGGCAAATTCTTTCTGAATAAAAAGATCAAATGCAACACCAAATCAACTGCACATAAGCATGACACTTATGTAAACCCGTTTATGTCGACACAAAAGTGAAGTCACGGGTACTCCTCCCAATATCAACACACAAAACTTACCATGTATGTCAAAGTCAACATAAACTTTGGCACATTCATATCGACAATTTTTTCAAGTTCCTAACAGTATTATCTGCATTCTGTTATTATGGCTTAAGGGTCAGTCGGACATTTGCTTTGTGACTGTGGGACATTGCAGTGTTGCGAGAAGTACTTTGAGATCTTCAATGTTAGAGGACTAAGTAGCATCTCTTTGGAGTTGAGTTGGCAAATGCAATTGGAATTGAATCACTCCTCTAAGGTAGTTTTGGTAGTTTGGTGTCATAGGCACTGCTGATGATACACCAGCAGCTTGGCTGGACCCCAGTTGAGGGGTAGGATGGGAACGGGCATGAATTCTTTCCACTTGGCTACTGTTAATGCTGCAAACCAAAAGCCAAAGGGCAGGGTAGTCCTAGTTTGCTGAAATGATCAAAACGGCAATTTTTTCTCTGTTTAAACTCCAGTAGTACTTTAGCACATATTCTGGGGTCTTTAATACTTGCCTCTTGCCAGCCTGTGGCTTCTACTTTCCAGGATTAGATGACCTAGTTTACTAAAGTGCGCTATGTCATTCTATCTCCCTCTGCCCAACTATACACAGAAGTGAGAAGACAAAATGTGAGATCCATGATAGAAAATAGGGAAAGACTATGGAGAATAAGAAAGTTGAGTGAAAGAGAGACAGTGGAGCAGAGGGGATCGAAATAAACTACGACAAGATCATTTCTAGATGAGCAGGATGAGCAGATTTACTGGGCCTGGATAAATCTTTAGCCTCTTTGGTGTTCTGGACCCTATCCGTGACCCTGTCTCCTCCATCCTCATCCGACTCCACTGGCTTCCCATCACACAGAGGATACAGAAGATCCTGGTCCTCACCTTCAATGGCCTTGCTCCCCCCCTACCTCTGTGACTTTCTAACCCCCTACCAACGTGCTCACTCCCTCCACTCAGTGGGCTTCAGCCTGCTTCATGTCCTCCACTTCGCCCGTCCCACCTTTGGTGGGCAGGCCTTCAGCCACTCTGCCCCCACCTTCTGGAACTCCATCCCGCAGTCCCTCCACCTTGCCCCCTCCCTTGCCTCCTTCAAGACTTGTCTCAAGACCCTCTCCTTTGACCGTGCCTTTGATCACCCTCCTTTCCCACCTTGTCCTCCACCCTCCCCGATCCTGACCCCCAGCTCAAGTCCAAAACACTGATTGTCCAGTACCTTGGGACGTCCTCCCAATGTGAAAGGCACTATACAAATGTAATTTTGTTTTTGTTGTTATTGGATTGTATTGTAGACCAAGGGATGATATCTACATTTGGTCATCAACAACCAAATCAACAAATTGCATTTATATAGCGCCTTTCATGTTGGGAGGATGTCCCAAGGCGCTGGCCAGAGATGCTGCAATGATTTATAATAAGCAATTTAAATAGTTCATCATTATAAAAATCTTTACTAAGATTTAATGACACCAGGAAAGCCAACAGAAGTTAAATATTTATCCAATGTATATTAATGGAATATTAAAATATTTTTACTAAAACTGGGCAATACTGATAAAGTCAAGACATGACATAATAAGCCACAAACCACGAGTTTGGGTATTTATCTTCCTCATTCAGGTTGCCAAAAAATATGCAGTAATTTAGAGTTTTACCATTCTGCATCAGACTATAACGTTATGTCAGTAACCACTGTCTAGCTTGGTTTGCACCACACAAATGGGGTTGTCACCGGAGGTTTACTTCTTCCTCAGAATTACTTTTTGTAATAATAATAATAATCCTTGCATTTGATAAAGTGCCTTACCACTCATTGAGTGGTAAGCGCTTCACAGAATATACTGTAAAATGGGTTGACTGTGCATTTTGTGGGCGAAACACAGCAGCCAATTGTGTAAGTGTCCTACGAACACCCATGGATTAAGCGACCAAATTATTATTTGCTGTGAACTAGAATCGAACATCCAATTCGCATGGGGCAAATTAGCTTCTTCAAAAATCAGTTAATTATAGTAGTGTCAGCCTCCTCGTAACAAACAACCAGGCCTCCACTGATGGTTACAGGCAACTGATGGCACTGGCTTCTCTCACTAGGTACTGCAATACAAATCCAAACAATCCATTTAAAACCTGCCCGCTAATTCAATTTGCACTTATGGTTAAATTCCACCTCGGTCTAGATCTACTCCATTAACGCAGCATTTTAGAGTGTGAAGAATTTGGCAACTTTGTTGAATTCAGTTATAATTTTGAAGCCCATTTCTGTAAAAGAAAAATGTAGAAATCTGGCTTCAAAACAAAAGATTGGACGTAACAAATACCAGATGCTTGTTTGTTGTCCTTGTTTTTAATTGATCAGAAGGCAATGGTAATTTGTCACTGTATCCTGCCTGTAGGGATGTGTTTCCCATTCAGTTCCAATTTGTAAGTATCCACACTTGTTATAAAATAATAAAACCTTTTTTAATATTGAAAAAATGCCCTCTTGCACTGAAAAATGTTCTAAACATAGCACCTATTTCCCTTCAAATTTCCAGTAATACAAATACTGCAACTGAACCTTACAGTTGACAAAAATCAGGGTGGAAAGCTAAACCTTGGAAACTCTTAAGTTTTATCAAACAGATTTCAATGATAATTTTCTTAGGGCATTTAACAATTTGACACTTTGCAGGAGCAAGAAACATTGGGGGTATAATTTGTAGTATTTCTCGACCCATTCAGCCTGAATCTATTGGGTTGTAAATCTGGGACTGTTAAAGGTTACAGTGAGTCAGAGAGACAGTGATCAGAAATTACAAGATGGCTAAATTGAGAATTGCAAAGACAGTTGCTTTTTATTTAAAAAATCCACAGCTTCCACAACTTGGGTAACCACTTCAAAAATGTTGGTCATTGTGGAAGTACAAAGAGTGACTCATAAACTGTTCATGTTCTTTTTATTATTTATTTGAAAGTTGAAGTTAAAGTTGACATAAACATAAATTGCCAATGGTTGGCCCTCAATTAAATCGTTACAACTAATTCTACTTAGGTTATTTTAACCAAAGTAAAGTGTAATTGTAAGGTTGGGTTCCTTGGCAAGGGGTGCAACAGCATGCACAGAATGAGAAAGAAAAAAGAAACGGGGAAAGTTATTTGTCATATTGCAAAAACTACAGGCCACATCCGGAGGCTAGCATTCTACATGTCTGCACTTGATAGGGCTAATTGAGAACAGTAATAATTTCATCTGGCAAACATTCTAGTACTGATGTTTTATCTTTTTGGCTTCAACCCTCAAAAGGGCTAAGAGGCCCAACTTCCATCTAGCCTTAGCTTATAAGAACCTTTTTTGGCTTACAAATCAAGATCCCACAGAATTGGATCAAAAAGTGTTAAGTTCAGTACTAATTTGGAAGCCGTTTTTCCACAGCTCATATAAAGAATCTACTTTCCAAGTTAAGACTGAATTAAGAACATTCTAAAATTCTTTACTATATTAAATGTTAAGGCAAATGGTCTGCAAGCTAAAAGCAAGTGGAATTTCATTCATCTGATCTATTATGTATTCCAAGGGAAGAAAGGATCAGTAAGACTGATGTTTCATTTTGTCCTCCTTCAATCTTGTTCCATCCCATAGTTATTTAGCTCACTTTGGGGGGATTCTAATCATGTGGTATGCTAAACATAAGGGTATAAAGAGAGCATCAGTATAAAATGCCACTGCTTGGATCTATCTATGGTTATGTTACTATAATACTATTTTAAGAGGTTAGTTCAGATATGAGCAGCCAGAAAAACACTAGCACAGGATGATCAATGTTGCCAGTAATTATATTGATCTTAGCTGCATGTAACTACTGAAAAGGCTGCTTCAAACTTCTTTGCCACAGGCTTCTTTCAGAATAGATTGGACCATGGAAGACAAACTTGAATCCTGCAATGTTATAGTGCGGTTCTCTAACTGCCTGACAGGGAAAGCCTCATCCATTGCTGACAGTGGGTTTCACTTTCTAGAATTTGGGCCTATTGACCCTCTGCCACAGAGATGGTGTCATGCAGAGATCCCCCTATCACTGGATTCTTGTGTCCTCCTCCTTTGATAAAACAATGAATGTAATTCTAGATGCGAAAACCATCTCAAACAATTAATGATTCACATTGCCGAAATTTCAGCGCGCATGCAAAACAGAGTTAAGAGTTTCCATTTACCCCAGACTGTGATTAATACCCTCATGGAAAACCACAAACATAATGGAAAATTATTTCTATCCTGGCATCCTGCACTAGTTAAATGCTTTAATTGGTGTTTGGAAACCGTCAACTGGCCTTTGTATTAAAAGTTGAAAAATCTATTTTCTTAACACATGAATATCCCATGCCACTGATACATTACATCTTTCACTGCTGATCATGTGTTGATTTTTCTCCACTGAGGCACAGTTGAGTAGAAAATAATGGAGGTAAAATTGTGGTTTACGATGTGATAGTTATCAACCAGTGGTGATTATCATATCCTGGGCATTGACTGCTGGAGATGTCCCAGTTGCTGACCTCCTTCCTCCCCCCTGTCCCCAACTTTGTTCAATGGGTTGCACTTGAAACCTCCTGTTGCAACCACTAAGCCACCCACTGGTGCCTTTGAATTTGACACCAAGTGGATCCCAGCATATCAGGACAATCATCAACTAAGTCTGGCTTAGGTGCTAGCACTTTCGCCTTTGAGTCAGAAAGTTGTGGGTCAAGCCACACATTGGGAATTTGAACTGCTATGATCCAGGCTGATAGCCCAATGCAGAGCTGGGGCTATTATTGGAAGTACCATTCTTTGGATGAGACGTTAAACCAAAATCCTATTTGTGTGTTCAAATGGACATTAAAGATCCTATAGCACTATTCAAAAGGAGAAGGGAGTCTTTCCCAGTGTCCTGGCCAAGAATTCCCCAAATAAATTGGTCGTTCATTTCATGATTATTTGTGGGACATTGTTGTGCATGAATCTGCTGGGGCATTTGCCTGCAATATACACAATCAATGTACTGTTCAGTACATCTGTGAAGTGCTTTGAGATGTTCTCCTGACTTGAAAGGCATGATATCAAGTATTAATAATTCAGGAAACTGAGTCAACTAAAAAAATGAATAGCTGCTTTACTTTGTTTGTCCAGGAATGGGAGAAACTTCTTGTGAAACTATTAATTGTAAGCTTTAATAGTTGAAAGACTATTCAAACATTAAATTAAAATGAATAGTTGAAAGGAAAATTAAACATGTCAAGACTTCGGCTTTTTAAAACTGTTCCCAAGAGAATGAGCTTTTATTGTATATTTTTATTATGTTCTCTTCTATTTGTTCGTTTGCCTCACAAATTCTCTTTTGCACCATCCCATCCCCACATCTGAAGGCAGAGCTCCTCTGTGCATTTGTTGCCAGGAAAACACAATTTTGTGTCACAAAGCAGATGACATATCAAGTTTTTATGCAAAACACCCCATCTAGTGGCCCTGCAAAAGGACTGCTGAAACTCATCCAACTTACATTGTAAAATAGGTTTGGGTATCAGCACCGCTGGGCATCATTGCCAGAAAAAACATAAGAAAACATGGTTTTAGAAAAGGCCATTTGATCCATCAGGCTGCTCCCTGCATTGACATATATAATTCACTGTATCACAAACTCTACTGCACTAACATACTAACATGTCAGGAACTCATATTGTCTAAGATGACACTCCATTGCAGTGCTGGGGGTATGCTGCACTGTTGGCGGTGGAGTTCTTCAGATGAAATGTTAAACTGGGGTCTCGTCTGCCTGTTCAGGTGGATAGTAAAGATTGTATGGCAATATGCAAACAGAGGAGGGAGTTTCTCCAGGTGTCTTGGCCACGAATCCTACAGATAAAATTGCTCACTAAGTTCACAGTTGTATGTGGAACAATACTGAGCAAATTGACTGCCATGTTCACCTACAACATACAGTCACTCCATTTTATCTTATGAAGCACTTTAAGGCATCCTCCCTATTATTTGAAGGGTGCTATACAAATGCAAAGATTATTATTATTATTACTGCTATTAGATTATACTTGCTAACTCTTTAGAAAAGCACTGTAGTCTTCAGAAAGTGATGGTGGAGTTAAAGTTAGGAGATAGCCTAACTAACGTTTGACTTTTCACAACACGATGAGTAGTTGCCCAGGTATTCCTACTGAATACTAAATTTGTTGTTGAAATGCAGGTAAGTGACTGTATTCATATACGAAGCTGACTATACCTTTCTGTCACAATTGGTAAAGTGATGTAATTCTGGCATTGGTGCTGCAGAAATGATATTCAACACATAATATAATAGGTTCAGCCTTTGACTTTGTAAAATTCATAAGTGTTCAAACCTTTCTAAGTAGTGAATATTCGTACAATGTTGCCTGTTGCAATTTTTATATATTTTTTTATTTTTATTTTATTTCTGTAGGCTTTCCTGCCTTCCTTCGCTCTCTCTTTGTTGGTAACCTACACAAATTTAGTTTGAAGTCGGTAGGAAACCAATATAATATCTACTGTCTGGCAGTGCAGGCCTTCTCAGTACCATTGCCTGTTTACGTACCATAATCCTGAACCATAGATAGTATCACTATAACTACAGAAATAAACTTTAAAAAAAATCACTCAATCCATGACTGCTTGTGGGACAGTGCTGTGCGCAATTGGCTGACACGTTTCGCCCACAATACATACAGTCAATTTATTTTACAATATATTCTGTGAAGTGTTTTTGAAGATGTGATAAGGTGCTATATCAAATGCAGGGAGTATTATTATTATATAATTGCAAGGATTATTATTATTTTTAATATACCACCATTACATCAGTTGGAACCAAGTGCCAAAGGAAACAACAATATTATTGTGTCTAAATCCATTGAACAACTTACAGAGAGTTATCTTGGAATGTTATATCGAATTTTAAATTTATTCTCTCAAATCCAATATCTCCCATTTCTCTACTGAAGGCATTTATGGGGGAAATTGGTCTGGACTTTATATAACATCTTCCAGCATCCAATACTTAGCAAATGGTTGAATTCAATCTTAACTTTGGAATCTTTTTTTGTAGTTCTTACAAGAACTTATAAGAAACCTGGCATCAAAATTGGATTTGTTTATTCTAAGAATTTGTCAAATTCTGCAGGCTCTGATTTGTTACATAAATAGAGTAATTCTGGATCCCTGTGGAATTTTTCCCAAAGTTTTCTACCACTGTACGGGTACGTCACCATGAGCGCTGGGGATCTTCCAGTATCCTTCAAGGAAAGAGGATGTATTCCATTTTAAGACATGGGAATTATAGGTGGGATGGATGAAATTTAAGTTTGACTTTGGTGCAATGGCTGAGAGCTGAAGATTTGAACACAACAGTGCTCATGCCAATTGGCAGCAACTCAATGCCACTTCATGGGATACTGCCTCAGCTCAAATGGTATAGTAAGCTGCAGGGAAACAGTGGCTCCAATGTTGGGCACAATGGTGATCATAGAACTGGCTTCAGGTGCACTTCTTGTAGCCAAGGACTATTTCCAGTGTGAGATACCATTTTTGCTGCCATTTTCCCAACAACACATTTTACTTCAATATTTCTTCTCATATTCATCATCATTTTTCTTCACGGTTTAAACCAAACCCTAATAGCATAGTTTATTTTGATATTCCTGCCCCCATATCCCCTGTGCCAATGTACAAATCATTCATACATCTTGTCACAGCTCTACAATCTGAAACTCTCTTAAAAATAATTGGATGCATTTTTTTGAGAAGAGATTGGGAGGATATAGTGCTAGGTGCAGACTGAGATGAATGAATGGTTAATAGGGCACACTGTTTTTTTATACTGCTGGGATAACATGTTTGTGAAGATTTAGGGATGGCTAAACATGATGTATTTTTTGCAAACATTTTCAATATAAAATTAGATATCACCTTGTCTTAGTTAGTAGCTAGCCTTTGAGTCAGAAGGTGAGTTCAAGTCTGACTGTTTAGGTGAATGTTAAAGATCTCATGACACTATTGAAAGAGAAATGAGTTTCTCCCAACATCCTGGCTGGATATATCCTCCAGCTTAATTATTCATTCACTTCATGGCTATTTGTGGGAACAAGCAGTGTAAAAAAAACAGCTGCCATATTTATCTAGAAATGCATAATCACTTACACAGATCAGTAATTTCCTGAAAAGTGTTTTCAGGTGTTTCAATATTATAGACACTATATGAAATACAAGGATACTGATTATAATTTAATAGAATTACAACTGAAAATAGGGTTAAAACAAATGGTTGGGGCTAATGGAGAGGTACCTACAATGGTCACATTTTTGCACTTGCCAAATCACTTTATGATACAGTTATGGGAGGAAATTTAAATGTTCGTCAGCCAAGGAATGCAGAATTGTACTGGATCAACCTCAACATTGCAGAGAGGCCTTGCAAGTGTTGTGGAGGTACTTATTAAGATGTGCAAATTCCATTTTTGTGGGAGGAAGACTCATATTTGAAATAAATACAGCAATGTGTTTCCTTTAGTTCAAAGCAGCTATAAATAAATGCTTTGGCTTTTTTAATTGTACATCTCATTCAACATCTCATAAACTGGTACTGTATTGATTGTTAATAAATGCCAGTACCGTGTTACAGAAGGCAATTGCCTGGAATAATTACTGGATCATGATACACTGTGTTCCTCTCGTATCTATGATTTGAGCTTGAACTTTGAATGCTACGAAGATAAGGGCCAAACCCCCAGCACAATCCTTATACAGATCTATTTATAATGCCAGAACAACTTGTTTCACAGCATCTGTTCCCTCTAACACTTGCTCCAAGCTTGAATAAGCCTTTGAATTTCCAAATACAAACCCAAACTCCATATATATAATGACAGGTTTATCTACAAGTCACTGTTCAGTGCTGACGTTTTCCCCTGGCAGATCCTCCAGGCACCACTTGACACTGTCTCTATGAATACTGCACACGTTTTATCAAATGTCGCATTAAAGCTTCTTGTTAATGCTGCACTGTGACTGTTTAACTGTTTGATAAATATTGTGATGTTAATTGCTACTTTTTAAAATGCTAAAAAGATATAGATTTTAATTAGGAGAATATATTTGAAATTAAGTCAGACTTTGGCACAAGCTGTGTCTCCTTGGAGCTGAACTGACTCCAAGGAGACATGTTTAGCAACGGAATGTCAGAATTGAGCCAGCCCTCTACGGGGGTCTCAGTAGTACAGTTCCTGAGCCAGGCGGCTCTGCAGTATTCCAGGACATTGCTAATGACAGCACAGCCAGGCTGCCTCATCGTCAGGACTTGGAGGAGCAACAACAACAACAACAAGATTCCATTTATAAAGCGCCTTTCACGTCAGGAGGACGTCCCAAGGCGCTGCACAGTTGGGTCAGGACCCGAGCAGGGGGAAATGGTCAGGGTGAGGGGAGGGAAGGGAGGGAGCGAGGAGGGGGGAAATGGTCAGGGTGAGGGGAGGGAAGGGAGGGAGCGAGGAGGGGGAAATGGTCAGGGTGAGGGGAGGGAAGGGAGGGAGCGAGGAGGGGGGAAATGGTCAGGGTGAGGGGAGGGGAGGGAGCGAGGAGGGGGGAAATGGTCAGGGTGAGGGGAGGGAAAGGAGGGAGCAAGGAGGGGGAAGAGAGTCGAGAGGGGAGCTGAAGGCACAGTCAAAGAGAAAGGTCTTGAGTCCGGCCTTGAAAGAGGAGAGGGAGGAAGCAAGGCGAAGGCACTGGGGGATGGAGTTCCAGAGCCTGGGGGCTGAGAGGCTGAAGGCCCGACCACCGATGGTAGAGCGATTGGGGCGGGGGACGTGGAGCAGACTGGAGCCGGAGGAACGGAGGGTACGGGCAGGTAGGTAGGGGGATAGTAGGTCGGAGAGGTAGGAGGGAGCAAGGCCGTGGATGGCCTTGTAGGTGAGGATGAGGATCTTGAAATCAATCCTCTGGGGGATGGGGAGCTAGTGGAGGAGAGCGAGGGTGGGAGTGATGTGGTCCCGAAGCCTGGTGCGGGACAGTACACGAGCTGCAGAGTTCTGAATGACCTGCAGCTTGTGGAGGGAGGTGGAGGGAGGGAGCAGACCAGTCACTGGGGCACAGACTCCTCCTACTCAGCTCCCACTAACCCTGCATGCCAAAGCCCAAATAAGTAGGGTGGTTCCAGCTGGACAAGCAGCGAGAAATCTTGCCAGACAGTGCGCTCAATGGCAAGTCACGCAATTTTAGCTGGTTAGACTGCAGCAGTACCCAACGCACACTCTGGAGTCCCCAAGCCTTGGCTCTTGCCACTCTACACCTAATACTTTCCGGAATTAGGTAAGCAGGATGCTTCCGTCCAGGGAGAGAGCGCGCATTCCATTCCAATAAACATCTCTGGAATTTCCATGTGTAGATGAGATACATGGAATTCTCAGTTTGGATTGGATACTCTGAATCATGGTGATGGGTTTCCCAATGTGTCAGACATCCAGCTGACCAAAACATTTTTAAATTCATCTTCCACTCATTTTTTCCATGTATCTAGAATAGTATATTTGCCATTTTAACAACAAATCACTGGAACCACAGAATTCTGAATTGTCTTTGTTAAGAGAAACCAGACAAATTGTTGTTTTCACATTTTTATGCTGTTTTTTATGTCCATTTTGAAGAAGTAGATATTCTAAGCAGATAATGACAACTCATCAGTTAATGTAACTGCTTCAAGTTACATCTTGTGTATTTTGAAGATATTGCATTAATTGATGCAATTTCTTCAAAATACATTTCACTAAAATGAATAACCTGACCACCTCCAAAAACAACAACCTGCAATTCTTTAGCACCCTGTATGTGGGGTAGCATCTCAGAGCACAATGCAGAGCCCGAATCTTTTTTCTGAAACTTTCATAATTTTTGCCTTGGGAAATACTTGATGATTTGTTTTTGTTCAGTTGTTGTCTGACACATGTGGAAACCCAGTCAACATGCCTAAGAGTATTCAAACCATATTGAGGCTTCCATATAATATACGCCACATAAACAAATTTCCTTGTGTCTGGAACGCACTGCACACCCCATCCCTGGAGGGCCGCACCTTGCTTATCCATTTCAAGAGAGTATTAGATGTGGATTGGTGAGAAGCCAAGTTTGGGAATCCCAGAGTATGGGTTCGGATATTTCTGGGGTTTAACCAACTAAAACCACATAGTTTGCTGTTGACAGCATTATCTGGCTAGCTTCCCACTCCTTGTTCAGCTAGGCCTACCCCACTTATTAAGGCTTTGACTTAATATTGATATTCTGAAATGATAAGATCACAGGGATCAAGAGACTTTCATCACCCAAACCTCTCTTGCAAATCGTAATGCTCTCTTTCTGGTTTGATTTGCAATACATCTGTTCATTCTCTGGAACTATATCCTGGAATTTCCCTCCCTCCCTCCCTCCCTCCCTCGCTTGCTCTCTCACTTGCTCCCTCGCTCGCTCACTCCCTCCCTCCCTAGCTCCCTCCCTCCCTTGTTCCTTCGCTCCCTCCCTCACCATGCCCTTAGGTTTCTACCCCAGTTCAGGTACCCATCAACAGCGTTAAGCTCTCTGAGACATCCTCTCATCTTGAAAGGCACTACATAAATATAAATTGTATTGGATTGTAAGTGCATTGTTTACCTACATTGGGAAGTAACTGAAAATTAAACTGTTATACAGATGTAATGGCCACCATTACATCAATGGAAATCTTGTCCAGGCTTTCCCGCATTTCCCTTCCCCATCTAATTTCTTCTATGTTTTTGAAGCAGCCTTTAGATGTTGTTTCTAATGGTTGGCAAGAGCATGTACTTCTTTAGATCAAAGAAACTGGTAAGTGTAACTGACCATTTTCATGCTACTGTTGTTCAAACTAAACAGGATCCAGTTTCAAATGCGCTCATTCCAAAACAACAAAATAAATAGGCATTGCTTTGAGTCCAAGGTACTTTGCCAAGTTTCCAAACTGAGAAGCATGCAATAATTCTAGCTTGCCATCACATGTACCAGTATACATTTTGAAACAGTAGTTAAAAAGGAGTTGGATTTCAAAAGTTAGCAAATGCAGTCCACACAGAACAATTGATAAAGTCTCTGCTTCATATGAAACATTTCCATTGATGCAAATGTAACCTTACTTTTATAACTGGACCTCACTTCACTACCATTAGGCTGTTGAGGTGTAGAAGCTCAGCCAGGGTTCCTGCTACTGAATACTGTTCAGCGACCCCACTCACCTTTCTGGGGAATGCAGTTGTGTGTACATTGGAGATCCCAAATTCCCAAACTCATGTTAACCTATAAGTCCATACTGTCTGAAAATATAAGATTGCAAACTGTTGCTTAAAAAATAAATAGCTTCTAAATTGATTGGATTTAACAAATTTCCACAATTGTGCTCAGTTTTAACTTTTAAGACAAAATAGTTTTATAAGCTAAGACCGGAAGAACATCAGGCCTATGGTGAGGACAGGATCCACTGCTTGTTATGATGACCCCTATGGTCAACAGATTGCCACAGTCACTATCTGAGCTGAGACATGAAGAAGTCACTTGAGTAAGGTAATTGCAAGCCCCTTGGAAATGTACATAGCATGAGGTATCTAATTGCAATTTCTGATATTTCCAAGAGGGGTGGAAAATACTCATTGGAGTTTGTACTCACTTGGGACTACATTGGTCCGAATAGGCTTAATGATTTCTGAAAAACTGGCATAGTTTAGTGTCTGAGTTTTACTTCCCACACTTTGGCAGCTTTCAGCATTTAAACGAACATTTCTCAATCGTCTGTGGAAATTAGTACCATCCCGGAGCGCTTAACATTGGTGGAGTCTGATAAGGAGGGAGACAGAGGGGGCAGATGACCAAAAGCACGATCAAAAAGGAAGATCTTTAGGCGGGATTTAAAAGTGGGGAGGGAGGCGGCAAGGTGGTGGGATTGACAGTTTCGGGGCATAGTGGCTGAAGGCACAGCCACTGATGGTGGGGCGGAGGGGACGAGGGAGAAATAGGAGGCCAGAGCCTGCTGAGCAGAGGCAGCAGGTGGTGGAGTGGGGGGTAACCAGATTGGATAGGTTAGGAGGTGCGAGGGTATGAAGGGATTTTAAATAATAGCCCCATTATTTGGGTATCCTGAGGTTATTTGACTGCTTACATTTTTACCATCTATCACACACCTGAACAGGGAACACTGGGGGATTATGAAATCAATTTTGCACCTATTTTTAAGAGTGGTTCATATGTTTGCAAAAGAGAGAGATCGATGAAGAGGAACGTTATTGATCAGACTTCAATGAATGTAACATCTCAGCATGTTCTCCCAATTCACAACCAAACTAGGAATAACAGATCCAGACCATTATATGAGTCCCATCTCTTTTTTCAAAACAATAATTGATATTTCTATAGTGCATTTCATGTTGGGGTGGGGGGGGGGTTGAAGAGAAATGTCTCAAAGAGCTTCACACAGCTGTTTGTGAGGGGAAAGATTAGTTGGGATGCCACATTCTCTTTCATGAAACTGTTGAGGCAGAATTTCAAGGTCAAGAACATTTCAAGGTCCTCACCCTCACCTATAAAAGTATTTACACCTTAGCACCTCCCTAGGTCTTTGTTGTTCTCCTATGCCACTTGCCTGCTGCACCTCCCATTCCCCTCCACAACCCTGCCCACATCAGCCAGCAGCTCCTCATTCCACGCTTGAGCTTTCCAATTCTATATTTCCAACCACAGGAGCTTCCTCACTGGATCCCTCCATCTTGCTTCCCCCATCTCTATCTCCCCCCCATCTGGTGGAATCCTGTAGCTCATAGTTAGAGCACTTGCCTCGCAACAACAACAACAACAACAAGATTCCATTTATAAAGCAAGCGAGGGACCTGGGTTTGATTCCCGGCAGGGTGAAACGTTGTGCAAGTTTCCTTACTCCACATGGCTCTGTTTTCCTAGCAGTAAGTAGCAACCTGGTTGTTAGTCAATTGGGAGATCGCTTTTCTGGGAGTAATAATTCTTTTTAAAAAAAATAATAAATCGGTTACTTCAATCCACGACTGTTTGTGGGACACTGCTGTGCACAATTGGTTGCTGCATTTTGCCCACAAAATAGTCAATTTACTTTACAGTATATTCTGTGAAGCGTTTTGAGACATCTCGAAGACATAATATCAAATGCAAGGATTATTATTATTATCTGTCTTCAAGTTACCAACTTAAAACTGTACTCTTTGACCGTACCTATGGACACGTCCTTCCCTCTTCTCCTCTTCCCATGCCTGCTCGACATCCACCCTGCCGGTATCCTATTTGTGAACATCAGATTCCTTGTTAAGAAAGAACCAAAAAAGTGATTAAGAGGGAGAAAACTAGCGCAGAACATAAAGACAGACTGCAAGAGTTTTTATAAATATATAAAGAGGAAGAGGCTGTCAAAGGTAAATGTGGGTCCGTTACAGGCAGAGACAGGGGGAATTATAGTAGGGGACAAAGACATGGCAGTCTTTAAACAAGTACTTTGCTACTGTCTTCACCTTAGAAGACACTGAATACCTACCAAAAATAGAGGGGAACCGAGTAGACAATGTTAGTGAGCAACTTGGAGGAATTAATATTAGTAAAGAAATGGTTTTAGGTAAATCGTCAGGTCTTAAAACTGATAAATCTCCTGGACCTGATGGCCTACATCCTAGGGTTTTAAAAGAGGTGGCTACTGAGGTAGTGGATGACTTGTCTTTGATCTTCCAAAATTCTCTGGATTCTGGAACGGTTCCCATTGATTGGAAGATTGCAAACGTAACACCACTATTTAAGAAGGGTGGGAGAGAAAAGATTGGGAACTATAGACCGGTTAGTCTGACATCAGTGGTAGGGAAAATTCTTGAGCCCTTAATTAAAGATGTCGTTATGGGATTCCTGGAAGACCATAACAAGATTAGGCAGAGTCAACATGGCTTTACAAAAGGGAAGTCATGCTTAGCTAATCTTTTAGAGTTTTTTGAAGATGTATCTAGCAGGTTCGAATTCAAGATCCTCATCCTAACCTACAAGGCCATTCACGGCCTTGCTCCCTCCTACCTCTCTGACCTACTATCCCCCTACCTACCTGCCTGTACCCTCCATTCCTCTGGCTCCGGTCTGCTCCACATCCCCCGCCCCAACCGCCCTACAATCGGTGGCCGGGCCTTCAGCCTCTCAGCCCCGAGGCTCTGGAACTCTATCCCCAGTGCCTTCGCCGCCTCCTCCCTTTCCTCCTTCAAGACCGGTCTCAAGACCTTTCTCTTTGACCGTGCCTTCAGCTCCCCTCTCGACTCTCTACCCCCTCCTCGCTCCCTCCCTTCCCTCCCCTCACCCTGACCATTTCCCCCCTGCTCGGGTCTGACCCAACTGTACAGCGCCTTGGGACATCCTCCCGATGTGAAAGGCGCTCTATAAATGGAATCTTGTTGTTGTTGTTGTAGATAGGGGGGAACTAGTAGATGTAGTATATTTAGATTTTAAAAAGGCATTTGACAAAGTGCCACACAAAAGGCTATTGCACAAGATTAAGGCCCATGGGATTAATGGGAACATATTAGCATGGATTGAAGAGTGGCTAATGGGTAGAAAACAGAGAGTAGGGATAAACGGGTTATTCTCGAATTGGCAGGATGTGTCTATTGGAGTGCCACAAGGATCAGTGCGTGGGCCTCAGCTATTTACAATTTACATCAATGATCTAGACGAGGACATTGAATGTTACGTATCTAAATTCGCAGATGACACTAAACTAGGTGGGAGTGTAAGCTCTGAGGATGATGCAAAAAGATTGCAACGGGATATAGATAGGCTAGGGGAGTGGGTGAGTAGGTAGCAGATGGAATTTAATGTGGGGAAGTGTGAAGTTATTCACCTAGGTAGAAAAAATAGAAAAACAGATTATTTTCTAGAGGGGGAGAGATTAGATAGTGTTAGTGTTCAGAGGGATTTGGGTGTCCTTGTACACCAGTCTCAAAAAGTTAGTTTGCAGGTGCAGCAAGCAACTAAGAAGGCGAACGGCATGTTAGTGTTCATTGCAAAAGGTTTAGAGTACAAGAGTAGGGAAGTCTTGGTGCAACTGTATGGTGAGACCGCATCTAGAGTATTGTGTGCAGTTTTGGTCTCCTTATTTAAAAAAGGACATACTTGCCCTAGAGGGGGTGCAGTGTAGATTCACTCGGTTAGTTCCTGGGATGAGGGAACTGACCTATGAGGATAGGCTGAATAAACTAGGGCTATATTCTCTAGAGTACAGGAGAATTAGGGGAGACCTTATTGAAACATGTAAGATTCTTAAAGGGCTGATAAAGTAGACACTGAGGGTCTGTTTCCCCTGGTAGGAGAATCTATAACCAGGGGTCACAGTCTTAAAATTAAGGGTCAGCCTTTTGGAACAGAGTTGAGGAAACATTTCTTCACTCAGAGGGTAGTGAATTAATGGAATTCACTACCCCAGAAGGCTGCAGATGCTCAGTCCTTGAACATCTACAAGGCTGAGACTGATAGATTTTTTAAAAATAGAGGGATTAGGGGATCTGGAAATAGGGCAGGTAATCAGAGTTAGGTCAGAAGATCAGCCATGATCTTATCGTATGGCGGGGCAGGCTCGAGGGGCCGAATGGCCTACTCCTGCTCCTAATTCTTATGTTCTTATGTTCTTAAAGTCATGCAAATTAGACTGCATTAAATATCAAGGATGACTTGGTAATGGCTGTAAAAGACACATTACATGAGAAAGTATGCGTTCAAGCTATTGCAGATTTGGTTCATAAGAAATTAGATTCATTTATTGTGATATTATTTTATTGTTTACCATATCAAGGTCATCTTGACCTCACCAAGACTTTCTATTTCCTACAAAACACTTCCTTTCTCATTTAGCCTGTCATAAAATTTATTGAAAAATCTGTCTTTAATCCTGCTAGTTCATAGAATTTGTTCTTATTTGTGCTTGGGTTCTAGTTTGTTTTCTTCAATTGTTCTGTCTGTTCATGACATTATTTTGGTTTAATTCAATAAGTGTATGGAAAAAAAACATTTTTCAACAAATGTAATATTAAGATGTGAATTATCCTTCCGTTCCCACCATATCAAATGCAAGTATTATAATTATTATCAACCCTTGTCGGATCACAATAATTCTCTACTAATACTGTATTAGTGTATCTGGATACAACATGATTATATATTAATGGAACTAATTAACTTTATTTATTTACAAGATTCTTTGTTAAGTAATTAGAATTCCTCTCAACTTGTGGGAACAAAAATCCAGAAGTACATTCCGCCAGAATGCACTGACAATTCACTATTGCTGTCCTTGTTTTGAAGCTGTGATCCTTGATACCCAGTAAAAGTTCAATTGTAGATAAATGTAATTTATGAGGTAAATAGAGGGTGTTGGTGATATTGTAATCCTGTAATGTGAATACACTCAATACAGAAACTGAAAGAATAGAAAACTAAATAATGTAAGTTACAAACTCAGAATATTCACTGCGTTACATAAATGGAATAACTATACTGCAATATTTGAATCTGTTTCAATGAGAGTTTCAAATGCTGTATGGTATTTAAGCACAGTCATTATTAATCATCAACAGTCATTGCACAGATGAAAATTAAGGGAGTCTTCATGTTACTGTCTTATTAAAGTGATTGTACTGAGTTTTATTTGCATTTCTTATTCTTAGGATCTTATTTTTTTCTTGCTACTGCTACCTTCCTGCGCTTATGTAGTTGGCTGTGTGAATAAAGGAAAAGGGAGAAAAAGCATGCATTTGGTGTGAAACTGGAGACCAGATGTCTTAGCCTGAATTCCAATTACTACCAGTCACTCTGTGCCAGACTCCACAGAAAGCACAGTCGGCACATTGTGTGAGGCGAAAGCTGAGTCTCACAAACTGGATGGTTGAGGAGATCTGTCTGGGCTTGACACACAAAGCTTCTGCTGTGGTAAGTTGTGCGGTTTCCTTGAAACATTCTTCACCAATATCAAACGCAGTTTTGTAGAAAAAGCCAGCACTGTATTGACATGCTCTTTGTGTTTCTCAGTTCAAAGGATAAAGTTAAAACCCAGTTCCAGCCAATGTTTTTGTTTGGTTTAATAATCTGGAATTTATATGGAATATCACCACAGGGGTAAAAAAAAGATCATACAGGGCCACTACATCCAGCAGTTTTGCATTCATGCATGTATATTTCTGCCCGGAGATTTTTAAAATTAGGACATGATATTTCTATGGACAGATTCATAATTCCAAGTCTGGAAATGGAAATATATTTGCCGAATTTTTGGCATCCCACGAAAGGCCTGCATTTTAAGGACTAAGGAATATTAGTTGTTATTCCCAGTTATTTTCATTTTTTGTGCCTTACTTTAGTTCTGGTGCACACTGTATACTGTTCTTAAATGTTCTCATCTGTCTGAATGCTGAGGAAATTGTGACCATTTGTGACATTAAGAACAACAACAACTTGGATTGATATAGCGCCTTTGATGCAGGGCATTTTTTGAAGCACTTATACAACTGACTGACTGCCTTTATGTTCATAAATATACAGTCAATTCACTTTACAATAAATTCAGTGAAGCGCTTTGAGATGTCTTGAATATAAGGCGCTTTTTCAAATGCAAGGATTATTGTATCTGTCATTCAGCAGGTTAAATGAAAAGTATTTATTCAGTCTAATTAATGGAGTAGTTTGACTTAAGTAGAATTGATAAATAATAAACAATAGCAATAATTTATTATATAAACAGAATGTAACATCATGAACAATATTTTAATCACTCAAGTTCTGCCAAGTCATTTTATTTGGCAGAAATTGAGTGATTAAAATATTGAATGACTAAAATATTTTATAGTGATCTTTCTATTGTCTGAAAATTGCATTCCAATTAACAACAGACCATTGCAAACAGCATTTAACCTATACACTTTAAGGCCTGAATTTCTACCTAGTCTTTGCCTATAAAACCATTTTGTCTTAAAATTAAAATTATGCAGAATTGTGAAAAATTCTTAAGCTCAGTCTTAATTTGGAACCCAAGAAACACTGTGTGGAATTTCATCAATTATCAATCTAAAACCAAATACCTTCAGAAAAAGTTGATTCATGATAAGCGGACTGATACTTTCATAACAATAACTTTATAGTAATAGACACAATATTGGACAAACTCACCAATATTATTTGCACTAAGTACAAGACTTGCATATCACTCCCCTAAAATTGCCATATTTTAAATAATGATTATCAATACATTTGTCAAAGGATTGCTGAAATCCTAGACTGCAACCGCTTTTCTGAAGTAATATATAATAGCCATATACGTTGCATTCTCTAAGTGCATTCGACACAAAGCAAGCTGTGTTAATGCCTTGGGCTCGTGGCTGAGTACATTCAGGGTTCCAATGTCTATCTGGTAAATAACCTTTCATCTGCTTGTCACAATGAACATGACAATAATCAAGTCCACAGGCACTAAAAATCACTGAAGGAATTGAGAACAGCGCATAAACATAAATCAGCTGGTAAAGACGCGACATGATGCTGAGAGATTTATACATGTAACTTGGTCTGAAACACATATAATAAAAGCTGTTTGATTGATGAAGTAATTTGATAAATATTTCTATTAAATAACGTAAGAGCCATGAAGTAAACAGTAACAGTCATCAGCTCTTAAGCAAAACCATTTAACATATCATAAAGTCATTTATTCAATACTTTGTTTGCACTACACATTTAATTAGCATTTTAAAAGCAATTTAATTCTGCTAGATTACTTTGTTTGCTTCTTGGGTAGGTTTAGAAATTTCCTACTGTGTAGCTGACAGAACTCACTTCATGCAAGAGAGGAGATGTACTGACTGCTACACTTCTAGCTGAAGTGAGTCAAGCTCTGAAAAACAACTTCAAAATAGGACTGTAACATTCGAAAGGTCTTTCAGAAGCTATTCTGGAATAATGGGTGTCTATAATTGACATAAGCAGACTGTTGCATGTCTTATGAACTCTAACTGCACCCTTTCCGGGTAACACATAGGTGTGTAGGTGAAGCTTTTAACAAGATCTTGCAACTCCATCCTCATGACTGTTGTGGTCACCAAGTCTCAATTCTACAGACAGGAGCGCAATATTACTTTATGGGCGTATGTTTTGCAAATTAAATATTTATTAAAATAAGGATCAAAAAATGCAAGATTAGAAATAAATAAGACACAAACACAAACACTGATAATCACGGGACATCCTTCAACAAAAGTCCCTTAGAAAGTGCTCTTTGATCGCTCTCTGAACTGTTATCCAGTACTTAAATTGTACCGTTAAAAGTTTCCAATCAGGGTTTTGATCATTAATAAGCTAACTTGCCTCTCATAAATTTCAGTTGTATTTAAAAGCAGATTTTTGAACGTTTTGTAAACACAGTGTATTTATACCAAACTTCAGAGCCAGATAAGTGAACCATTGAGATGGCAAACTAGGAGATTACAGAAGTGCTTTGTGATAAAAAAAACACATGAATGGAACATAAAGCAGAAGTCACTGGGAACACAACAGGTCAGGCACCATCTATGGAGAGAGGAAAGTGAGTCTAACGTTTCAGGATGATGACCTTTCGTCAGAACTGGGGGACGTTTATAAGGACAAACAGAAGGGATCGGGCAAAGAAAAACAAAGCAAGAAATTAGGCCGAGGACTGTAAATGTGAGATCAGAGGCGTTGATGGCAATAGTGATGACAAAAGAAGGCAATAGTGGGAGAAAATAAAGAGAAATTATGTGTCTGAGATGCAGAGGATGTGTTAATGGTTATAGAAAAGAGGGAGGGAGGAGACAAGGCTGAAAGAAGATGGAATCTGTGTTTAAGGTTTAAAGTGGTTAAAATCAGCCAGAGGGCTGTAAGGTGCCGAGGAGATAGATGAGCTTCCGTTGTGCTACTGAAGCTCCCTCCTTCTCGGCCTCCCTAACTTTTCCCTCCACAAGCTGCAGATCATCCGAAACCTTGACCAAGTTTCCTTACTCCACATGCCTGATAATAATCTCTCAAAAAAACCAATAATAAATTCAAAATCCTCGTCCTCACTTTCAAGACCCTCCACGGCCTTGCCCTCTCCTACCTCTCTGACCTGCTGACTCCCTATCAACCTGTCCGATCCCTCCGTTCAGCAGTCTCCAGCCTGCTCCATGTCCCCTGGCCGACCTGCCCTACCATCGGCGGTTAGGATTTCAGCCTCTTTGCCCCCACCATTTGGAACTCCATCCCACAGTCCCTTTGCCTTGCTCCCTCCCTTGCCTCCTTTAAGGCATGACTCAAGACCCTCCTTTTCGACCATGCCTTCAGCCACCCTCCTATGCCTCTGCCCTCCCTGATTCCAACCCTGACCCCCGTGCTCGGGTCCTAATCTCTGACTGTTCAGCACCTTGGCATGTCCTCCCGATGTGAAAGGTGCTTTACAACTGTAATTTTGTTGTTGTTGTTGTTGCTTCGTTGGAACAGCGAAGGAATGGGACATTCCCACTCAAGCATGTGATTGCAGATATAGGACTCAAGGAGCTGTGTGTTTTATTCAAACGTCCCACTTGCTATGATATGATAGAATATTGAGCATGTAGGTGACAGTTGAGATCAAGTCAAGCTCAAAATACGGACACAGAAAACATGGAAGGGAGAAAAGATAATTATCCCATCAAGCCTATTCTTTTCCTAGACTTTACACAATTTAACAATGGATTCCAACTCACCCATATAATCATTGGTGGGAAGTTTCTACAGAAATGCCCCCAGACGCCATTCCTTCCCTAAGTTATCAAACCACATTTTCAAAATATTCAACATTACCACATCTCCATTATACAACTTAACTCTGGTCTGCTTCCGTCCACAAACATTAACCCCGATCCCCTTCATTGCAGGAACTATTATATCCAGTAAAGCATTTAAAGACCTATTCTCTCTACATTCTTCCTGCTCCTCTTTGAAGGAGATTAATCAACGTTGTGTTGGGATTCTCTTCCACATATCTACTGCAGTACAGCGCTGCATTGTCACAGATGCCGTCCTTCGGATGAGATGCTAAACTGAGGTCCCATCTGCCTGTCCAGTTGTATATTAAAGATCCCATGGCACTATTTGAAAAGAGAAGGGAGTTTCTTCAGGTGCCCTAGCCACTCTCCCAATAAAACTGATTACTGACTTCATGGCTGTTAGTGCGAAAATACTGCACGCAAATTGGCTGCTTTGTTGGCCTACAAATACAGAATCACTACACTCCATAATAAAATCCAGTGAGGCGTTTGAGAGATCTCAACGACATGATAAGACACTATGTCACTATAATCATATTATTTTCTACTTCTCTCTGGAGAATATGTTCGCCCACAAAACATACAGTCATTACACTTTACAGTATATTCTGTGAAGCACTTTGAAATGTCTCAAAGACGTGATAAGGCACTATATCAAATGCAAGGATTATTATTATTATTAAAGGTTTATCATAAGGACCTACAAAGTCCAGTTTTACTTGATGCTTGTTGATCATTTGAAATCTAAGACCATAGTTCCATGCCCAAATTCCAAACAAACTAATCTTGTATTATCATCACCTCTGCTTCTCACCAATTTACAGAAGGCCATTGTGTTCTCTTATTTATGTGCATGGGAAGGATTTAGTTTTCTACTCAATACTCTTTTGTTTGTGGAATGTAGTTTGTCATTGTTATTAATGCACAGGGCCTACTAATGCTTCCCATTCAGCTATGCGAGCTGCTTCTAACCTTTATTCCCTAAATAAACTATTCATCTCATGGGATGTCTCGGCATCAAATATAATCTGATACAGCAGCAACCACAGCAGGGAAATAAAAATCTGTGCTTGTCTCCCAAGTGCACTTTAGTGGACCATTAAATTATTTCTGCTCCAATTACTTGTAAGCACTCTACTGGAGTATTACTGCTGTTATGATGTTTTATATATGATTTAGAAATTAAGAGCAACGGTTAATAGAAATGATTTATATATTCAGTGGTAGTTATGTCACCACATAACAACCAAATTATATTAATGCAACAACAACAAATCAGGAGGACATACTAAGACCACGCGCAGACAAGGATTTGCACCCAAGGTGGGGATTAGTAATACTAATATTGATTCTGTGACCCACTATTTTAGGTTGAGACAGACCACGTTTCTGGAAAAGGATAAGAGCTATGGGTTGGAAAATGTGATATGTGATGTAATGATTATTACTTGTGAGTTATGTCTGTATCCTGGTAACTGTCCTTTTAATGCTATCAATATTGCATCTCCATTATAGGACAGGGCAGCAAATTCAATTCTAAATGCTGGCCAGCTTCAGCTGTCATATGGACTTGTGAAAAAAATGTCTTCAGATTTTAGACGATGAAAGCCACGTGTTGCTAAATAAAACGAGTGCACGAAAATGGAATGCTATGGCAGGAAATCAACATAAAACAGGTTAAAATCTCAAAAAATCCAGACTTAATGCTAGTATGTGCAGGAATTTCGCCCTGAACTGAGTTCAATTCCAGGCAGGGCGAAACCTTGGGCAAGTTTCCTTACTCCACACGCCCAATAATAATCCCTCTAAAAAACAAAAACAACAATAAATTGGTCATTTTCAATCTACGACTGGTTGTGGGACATTGCTATGCGCAATTGGCTGCCGCGTTCGCCCACAAATATACAGTCAATTCACTTTACAGTGTGTTCTGTGAAGCGCTTTGGGACGTCCTCCCGACGTGAAAAGCGCTATATCAAATGCAAGGATTATTATTATTATTATTGTTTTGAAGAAATTGAAAATAACTTTTTTTGTTGCCTCAATAAAGGATATAGAGGACATCAGAGTTCATTCATTCAGCAACTGCACTCCAAGAGAAATGGACTATGCAAGCACTTGAAGGTGTGCATTGGAAGGTTGATGACCATCACAGTAACAGTGTGTTTATTTGTGAAAATCATTCAGATGAAGTTGAGACAAAGCGGGAGTGACTTAGGGAATTCCTGAGTTAATGGAAAAAGCCAGAGGATGAATAATATTGAACTCCTCACAATCTCTAAATTTTGTGCTATTAATGCTTACTTATAAATGTTATTGTAACTTCCTGAAGTTTGTTTCCATTTTAACATTGTTTAAGGCTGAAATCTATGATATATGATTACATCTATGTTATAATTTGTTTTTAAAAATAAATTAAATAAAACGTAGGCCACATCCACATTTACAGTGTCAGCCTGGCTCAATTGATAGCATTCTCATGAGTCTGGAGGCAGTGGATCAGGACTTTGAACTTACGTAGGCTGACACTTCAATGTAGTGGTAGAGGTATGGTGATTTGTGGGATGTTCCATGCTTCAGATAGAACAATAATTAATGTCCCATCTGCCTGTACAGGGTATGTTAAAAATCCGACGATTCGAAAAGAAAAGTGAATTTCTCCCAGTGACCTGGCAACAATCCCCAAATAAAATTCACTGCATGGCTGTTTGTACTGTGTGGACATTGGTTGCTGCATTCGCTTACAAAATATGCAGTCACTATACTTAACAGTATATCCTTCAATACACTTTGAGACATCCTCTGATGTGCAACAAGCAATATTCAAATGAAAGGATTATTATTTGCAGTTTATTTCCTAATGTTTTAACCATATAATAGATCAAATTTGTGAGTTAGGCTCAGTTGATAGCACTTTTGCCTCTGAGTCAGAAGGTTGTGGGCCTTGTGATGTCCTATTCAAGTGGATGTTAAAGATCCCTATTTATTCACTATTTCACCCACTATTCAAAAAAGGAAGGGAGTTTCTTGCAGTGTCTTGGCCACCAATATCCCAAATAAAATTAGTCATTCATTTCATAGCTGTTTGCAAGACATTTCTGTGTGCAGAATTGGCTGCGTTCTCTCACAAAACACACAGTCACTCCAATTTACAGTATATCCTGTGAAGCGTTTTAAGATGTCCTCCTGACATGAAAGGTGTTATACCATATGTAAGGATTTTTATTAAAGTGGAAAGCAGCAAAGAAAAGAAATAGGAATCTGGAGGTGTACATCAAAAGGGATAGAGTATGGTTCACAGAACGTTTGACCAACACATCTTGATTTGGGGATCTAAAACTCCCAACTCCAAACTTAACAACTTAAAAGGTTGATGTTTTAAGCACTGGAATGAATGCACAAATGGAAACAGCTATATGTAAGGATGGTCTGGAAAGGGTAACAACAGGTGCTGAAGATTATTTCTATCATAAAGGTGTGAAAAATGCTGTTTGAACAGTAACTTTTTATGGTATTATTACTTCAATAGTGGCCAAGGCACTTCAAAAGGTTAACAGAACCGTAGGGATCAGTAACCAGCTGGTGTGTTCATAAATTTTGTTAATGAGGACACAATTCCAATGCCTTGTCAGAACCTGTGTCACAAAAGCTCTTTCAACCTGAATTGGTGTTAATGTAACTAATAAGAAAGAAGGACCATAAGAGTTTCTTACTGAGAACAGAGAGTGCAATAAATGGGAGAGGAGGTATTTTGAAAGCAGAGTAAAATCCCATTTATGGCTTGACCCACCTGCTTCTAAAATGAATAGCCATATATCATCCTGGACGAAACACAATGCAGTACAAAATTGCATTTGTATAGTGCCTTTCATGTCGAGAGGATATCCCAAGGCGCTGGACAATCAGGGATTTGGACCTGAGCTGGGGGTGGGGATTGGGGTAAGGGAGGGTGGCGGGCAGGAAGGGTAGGAGAGTGGCCGAAGGCACAGTCAATGAGGAAGGTCTTGAGACATGTCTTGAAGGATGCAAAGGAGGGAGCGAGAAGAAGGAATTGTTGGCTAGAACACCGGGGAAAACTCTTTGTTTTTTGAATAGTGCCATGGGATCTTTAACATCCTCCTGAACAGGCAGATGGGGGCTCAGTTTAACATCTCATCCAAAGAAAGACACCTCCAATGATGAGTTCCAAGTCCACACGTGGGACTTGAACCCACAACCTTTTGACTCAGAGGTGAGATTGCTACCAACTGAGCCAATCTATTTTATGCTATTTGATCACTGTTTTTACTATACAGCAGCATTATGGGATAATTGTTTGTATAGAACAACAACAACAATAGCAGCAGCTTGCATTTATATAGTGCCCTCCATGCCAGGCTGCGTCCGGGAACGCTTAACAATGACAAAGCCCGATGCCGAGCCATGGGAAAGGGAAAGGTGACCAAAGGCACGGTCGAAGGGGAAGGTCTTCAGGCGCAACCTAAAAATGGGGAAAGAAGGGGAAAAGTGAAGGGACGTAGTGGCTGAAGGCACGGCAGCTGATGGTGGACCGGAAGATTCGAGGGACAAGGGAGGAAGCCAGAGCCAGTAAAGTGGAGGCAGCAGGTAGTGCTGTGGGGGAAGAGGAGGTTGGAGAGATAGAGGGGTGCCAAGGCATGGAGGGATTTAAATACTAGAGTGAGGATCTTGAAGTCAATCCGTTCTGTGACAGGGAGCCAATGGAGTTTGTCAAGGACTGGAGTAATCGAAGTGCGAAGTTTAGTGCAGGTGAGAATGCGGGCAGTGGACTTTTGATGAGTTGAATTTTCTGAATAGTGGAGGAGGGGAGACCATCGAGGAGGGCATTAGAGTAGTCCAGCTAAGAGGTGACAAAGGCATGGACAAGCGTTTCGGCAGCTTGTGGAGTGATGTAACTGATGTATTGTCGGAGACAGGCACTGTGGAGGAGGTGGAGGAAAGCGATGCTGGTCAGGGACTGGATGTGCGGAAGGAAGGATAACTGGGGATTGAACCTGACGCTTAAGTTGCGTACAGGTTCAGAGAGTTTTAAGAACAGATCGGATAGGTTGAGGAGGTCTGAACCGCAGGACAGAAGATGTGGACGGGAGTCAAAGAGTATGGCTTCCATCTTGTTGACATTTAACTGCAAGAAGTTTGCACTCATCCAGGCCTTGATGTCTATCAGACAAGCTGACAATACATCAGAGGACTAAGGGTCGCAGCTGGTGGAGAAGTAGAGTTGAGTGTCTTCCGCGTACATGTGGAAGTTAACCCTGTGTTTGCGGATGACATCACCAAGAGGGAGCATGTAGATGGAGAAGAGAAGGGGGCCAAGGATGGAGCCGTGGGGTACCTCTGCAAGTGACCGGGCGGTGCGAGAAGACAAACCATTTGCGAAAATATAGTGCTGGCAGTTTGTAACGTAGGACTTGAACCATGAACAAATGTGCTGCTGCAGTAATACTGTTTGCACTACTCAGATGTGGTTTAGTATCACTGTTTATACTATACAGATGTGTTGTGGTATTACTGTTGTCTGATACAGATGTTCTATGGTATCACTGTTTGCACTATATAGCTGTGCAATGTAACACTGTTTATATTGTCCGGATGTGCTATAGTGCATCATCAAAATGTACAAGACATTTCAGTAATAATACATTTGTCTAAAGATCTTTTTTGGATTCATGCCTGAAGTACAAATAATAGAAATAAACTTCAGCATTTTGCATTATACAGATCATAAATTTATTGCAGCATTGCATTATTAATCTACCACATGGATATATTCACGGACTTCCTCGAAAAGAAGGGCACCAAAAGTGGAAGAATATTACAGATTTACTTCAAATTTTAACAACTATCATTCAGCCATTTGGCATTTTTCAAATAAAGAAAATTTGAAATAAATCAAGCAACATATAAGACGAAAAGATTGTTTAGTCTATAATAAATATAGTTTTGTATATTAATTTCATTGCAACTGAATAATGAATCCAATTAACCACATTGCACATCGTTGTCATATTCTAAGCATGTTATGTGAACATGGAAAACAGAATCAAAAAGGTCTTTCACTTTAGTAAAAGTCTCCCCCATCCAATCCACCTCCCTCATTGGTGGGTGAGCTGACATCCTTACTGCAAACTCAACCCAGAGTCTCTCCATCTTGTTCCCTCCTCCCCCCTCCACCTTCAAAACCTACTCTCTAGACCTATATTTTTGAAAGCCCACCCCATACACAGCTGCTCCATCCCAGCTCACCCCCATCCTGCGGAGAATAGTCACTAGTTTGTCATTAAACATCTGACATGCACAACAAGTAACTGACCTCCTCCAGCATGAATTGGTTTGAAGGACAGAAGGGGCAATATCTGTCCTCTTAGACTGGAGTTTTCCTCTTTCACTTATGTAACCCATGGAAAACTTTTGGATAGGAATAGAAATAAATCATCTTTCTAATAGGGATGCAACATCTGTGATAAAACAATTTCTCTTAAACAATATTGAGTGCAAAAAGGTAACCTCAGTTTCACAACTATATTTTGCAATCGTGAAACAAAAACATTTTAATAAATACCACTGCTTAACATTTTTCATTTGCTTCCATTGACTTTTCTTGGGAATTTATCCAAAAGATTGGATTGTAGCATTAAAATAAAATGACAACATTCAAACTACTCAATCGAAATACTGTAGGTTGGCTGTTGTTTTGAAACAAAAAGGCCTCTTGGCTTATGAGAGCCGTATCCGTTATTTATGAGTTTGATTGTCTCTTGGTGATAAAGAAGAACACTGATATCTGACAAAACTAAGAAATCTTATTTTATTAACCAATTTATAAGCAAAATTATTCGTAACTGTATTCCTGTTTTTAACTCTAGGCTTGTATGAGTATGCTCGTTGACAATTGTTAATCTCAATAAGAGGGGAATGGGATGATTATGAGTTGCCAAATAAAACAAAGTGATTGAAAGCATGTGTCCCTTATTGATTTTTCCATTAGGATTTCAGATTTAGTTTATGAAGGAGGAGGAGTAAAAGTTTGAGCTGCCTAACTTGCAGTGCCATGGGTTGCTGTGAAGTGTAATGAGGAATTAGCAATTCATTTAGCAGTTTGTTGCAGTCCAGCAGACCTAGTTTTTGCCACTGTTTTTTGTTTCTCCAGTCTACTGTACATAAGTGTTTAAGAAGATGGAGCTTATGTTCATGCTCATAATCACCTTCCAACAGAGCTTACAGCATCTTAAAACCATTATATGTGACAACCAGCTTTTGGGATGGACTCATTCATCATCATCAAGAACTCTAAAATGTTATTGTAATTGTCCACTGATTCAACTGCCACTAATAATAGTGCCACCTTCTCCAGTTCACATTCCTCACATGGATCTGATTCCATACTGTCATCATGGCCAGCCTGATTCAATGCATTATCTGCATTTCATGCCTTTGCCCAAACAAATTCTTCATCTCCCTCTATTTTTGCTTCTTTTGCAACATGAAAAAAGAGCTCTCAGGGTACTGTCAGTTCATCATCAGGGTTTATTGTAAATTATGTTCAACATTTCAAAAACATGTTTTTTTTTGCTTTGGAACCTGTCAAGGGGCCTAAGATCCTCAAAGAGGATACATTGACAATCCATTGAACTGTGCTGGCAATGGGAGTCCTTTTGTATGAGCCAGGGTAAAAATGGTGAAAATGGACCGAGGAGAATTAGAGATAGTCTTTCCTTTCTGCTGACTCACAGGTGGTTTTGATTTTAACTGAATTCAGAGAATGCAAGAGCAGGTGCATCCTGAGGAGAGGTAACAGCAGGACTAACAGTTCAGGCGGAACAGCAAAAAACAGCCTTCTCAAAATACAGGTGGCTGAGTTCCAACACAAAACCACAGAATGACTTTTTTTAAGAAATATTGGACAGGAGCCACTTCATCGTTAATTATTTTCAGATTATTTCAGAAATAGATAGAATGGGAGGGCTTTGAACTCCGTGGCATGTTTTCAGTCATTCGTTTTGCAATACAAAAGAATGGCAGCTTTGGCCTCCATTGACACCAGTTAACATGTGGTACTCGATTCATCCAATACAAACAATGTTGAGCCAACTACTGTGGCTGCATCTCACAAACAAAATAATACATTTGGTGGCAAAGTAAATGTGGGTGCATTACATGCTTTATGGGCCAGAAATTAAAGGAGCCAAATACTGAAAGTTACCTACAAATCTGTCAACTCTTTGGCATCCCTTCACTCTCCATTTTTCTTCTTCCTACTGCTCTTTCAGCCCCCTACCCCACTCCCCTACTCAGCTAACATGGGCTTATGAGCACCCACTGCCCTCTCCATGCTGCCATCGTTGGCTGAGCTTTCAGTTTCTATGCCTTAATCTCTGGAACTCTCTCTCGCTACAATTCCTTCTCTCACCCTCTCTTTCTGTTTTTAAATGCCACCTCAAAACCTACCTCTCAAGGAGCATGGAGGGCTCTTTTTCTTCTCCTCCCTCATCCTTGTAAAGGTCTCTGAGACATTACCCCAGAGGTCTCAATAATCCTGTTCCTGAACCAGGCAGACTGCAATAATAATAATAATCCTTGCATTTGATATAGCGCTTTTCACATCTTCACTTCCCAAAGCTCTTCACAGAATATACTGTAAAGTGCATTGACTGTATATTTGTGGGCGAACGCGGCATCCAATTGCGCACAGCAATGTCCCACAAACAGTCGTGGATTGAAAATGACCAATTTATTATTGTTTTGTTTTTTTGGAGGGATTATTATTAGGCGTGTGGAGTAAGGAAACTTGCCCAAGATTTCGCACTGCTTGGAATTGAACTCAGGTCTCTCACTTGCAAAGCGAGTGCTCTAACCACTGAGCTACAGACACTGCTGATCACAGCACACAGTTTGCTGGTAGGGCTTGGAGGAGCAGACCAGGCATTGGGGGCAGGAGTCTTCTTGCTCAGCTCCTGCTAATCCTGGAAAATTGGAAGGTACAAAAAAGTTAGCTCAACAATAAGTTCACTCAACAATAAGAGCTTGCATTTATGTAGCACACTTTACATGGGGCGGGGACGGGCGGCAGGGGAGCAGGGAAGGGGGCAAGGGTGCGGTGGTGGTGGGGGTAGCATCTCAAAGCACTTAACAGTGGCAGAGCTTGACATTGAGATAGTGACTGTAGGCAGAGTTGAAGAGGAAGGTCTTCACTTTGCACCCTAGTAGGCAGTAATACAGCACCAACAAAGAAGCATAGAAATTTACAGCACAGAAGGAAATCATTCAGCAATGATACCTGGCTGCTGTCTGAAAGAGTACCATTAGGTCCCATTCTCCTGTTTAGTCCCAGTCTCCTGGCTTTTCCCATACCCTTTTATATCTCTCCTTTTCAGATACTGCCTTATAATTAACGACTTCATAACTCAAAAATAGTCTCAAAGGCTTTCTAACATAAGGTACCATTTAATTTCTCGGGGCACTACATGTCTGATTATTTGCCATCCAATTATTTGAATCAGCAGATTATTCTGTTTGTGGCTCGATTTAATGCTGTAATTAACTTAAGTTTCAGACTATTATTTCAGCTAATTATTTGTCCTGAGAACTCCATCTAAGCTTAAACCTACTGGGTTGGAATTTGCAATGTAAATGTATTTTGTGCAATGTATTTTGTGAGGTAATTTGACTTGAAGCAAATTACAGCACATTTTTATTTTCCCTTGCAAGTTGATCACAGTTACCAATAATTGTTGCCCAAGTGGCTAAGATCCAATTTAACCACATAATATAATGAGACACCCAAGCACCACCTTTTGAGCATTTAAATGTTGTGGACATGGAACAGGCCAGTGCCCGCTTTACAGAGAGAGTGGGCAGGTTGGTAAGGTCGCAGAGGTATGGAGGGAAAGACCATGGTGGGCCTTAAAAGTGAGGATAATTTTCTTAAGTTCAATCTTCTGGGGAATAGGGAGGAAGGACAATGTCACTGAAAACTAATTGATTGTGTTTCAGTGACGCTGAAGTCCTCAAAATAGAGAATTGTGATATTTAAAATTGTAGTTCAGTGGAATAGATAATGTTGAAGATTCTGTTTGCTTTTCACAATCCAGTCATATTAACTATGGAAATTTCCCAAAACAATTGGCTGGATAGTTTATCACAAGAATAACCATCAAGCAGCACAACAGGAAATTCTTATGGATCTCAATACCATAACACAGTTTTACACTTAAACATGAAAGAATTTCAGATTTTTTTTTGCAGTTAAGCCAACTTCTGGAATGCTACACTCCCTAAGCTCAGACAGCCTCACTGTTTACATTTAGCCCCCAGTGCTTTGGCAAGCGCTGACAATGGGGCCAGATATGTACCCCTGGTTAGCAGGGTCAGAATTGTTTTCCATCTCCATCATGCAAAGTAAGTGGTAATGATTTCTGGTTTAGGTAACAGTTGCAATGGTTTAGAACAATCCCCATTAATAACAACAATAATAATAATCCTTGCATTTGATATAGCGCTTTTCACGTCGGGAGGACGTCCCAATGTGCTTCACAGAACACACTGTAAAGTGAATTGACTGTATATTTGTGGGAGAACGCGGCAGCCAATTGCGCACAGCAATGTCCCACAAACAGTCGTAGATTGAAAATGACCAATTTATTATTGTTTTTGGAGGGATTACTATTAGGCGTGTGGAGTAAGGAAACTTGCCCAAGGTTTTGCCCTGCCTGGAATTGAACTCAGGTCTCTCGCTTGCAAAGCGAGTGCTCTAACCACTGAGCTACAGGACTCCTACCTAAGATTAAGATCTTAGGTAGGCGTCAACAATAGTCCCTTTCATAGCTTTTGGCACGGAAATATCTAGACTTGATTAAACATTTATTAGGTGAACAAAATCTGCCAGTTTGCTGACCACAGTGTGTATGGCTTTCCAAGGATAACTAGGCCTGGATTTAAATGTCACTAGTCAGTTTCTTAGTAGAATTGAAGTAGCAAAATAGGAACAAATTATTGCGAAAAATAATTGCTTTCAATAGTTTCAAATGAAACAAAAAGCATTAACCTTTTGTGGGTATCTTTCGCTTTGTTAGCATGACATTTAAGTGCTCTGGGACGCTACCACCTGTTTGAGGGGTGCTGTATAAATGCAATTTGTTGTTGGTAGTAGGTGGTATCTTTTTACAAACTAGGTACACTAGACCAATGGGTGCCAAAGTTGGTATTAGAAAGCACTGTATTTATCTTGGAAGAAAACTGGTACGTTTCTTAATCTGGCATTGCGACCTAAAAAAAAGATGCTATCTCTTTAATGAATTTCATTAAAAAACTACTTTTTTCAGTCCTTAAGCATTTATTATGATCTGAATCTCAGTAAATGCTTGCATTTGATTAAAGGTGCAGCCTGAATAGAGCAAGTTTGATCTGGAATTCAGATTCTCTTTCAAGTGGTTTTCATGTAAATCTATTGGTTCTCTCTGTGGTCAATGTGTTTTTCTCCTGTGTTAAGGATACCCGTATTATGGATCTTTGATTCCAATATGCTTTGTGTTTATGGTACTAAAGTGGCATTAATATGTAGGATACATGAGAACAGTTCAAAAAGGACCATTTCTGAAGCACTGAGCTTAGCTCAGCTGGTAGCATGTTTTCCTTCTGTGTCAGATAGGTGTGGGTTCAAGCCCTATGTTGGGATTTAATCTTCTGTTTTCAGTCTTCAGTGCAGTATAGGCAAAGTGCTGCACTATCAGATGTGCGGTCTTTCATGTGAACTTTTAAACCAAGTTCCTATCTGCCTGTAATATTAGAAAAGGTAAAGGAGCTTTTCCTGGTGTTCTGGTTAACAATCCTCTAAAATTCTCAATTTGGTTTGGATATTCTTAAGTATGGTGATAGGTTCCCCCATGTGTCAGACACCTCTAGATTAATTGATTATTCACCTCATGACTGTTTGTGGGATCTTCCCAGCAAAATGGCTGTAGAGCTTTTCCTCTGGCTGCAAATAATTTTTGCAAATAATATAGTGCCTTATCACATCATCAAAATGTTTTGCAAGATTTACTGTCAAGACTGTATTTTGTAGGAGAATGTGGCAGCCAATTTGCAGACAGCAATGTCTCACAAACAGCCAAGAAGTAAGTGAATAGCCAATTATTATATGGGGGATTGTTGGCCAGGACACCAGGAGAAACTCCCTTCTCTTTTCAAATACATTGAATTCCTGATAATAAAACATTAGTTTATATCATCTTCTGGCTTATCACTGTCAATATCCGGGCTTTTCCCTTGGAGTGATTATATATCAGGAATTAACTGTAATGCCATGGGATCTTTAACATCCACCTGAACAGACAGATGGGACTTTGGTTTTCCATTTCATCCAAAGGACAACAATTCATCTGGCTCAGTTGGTTGCACTCTCTCCTCTGAGTCAGAAGTTTGTGGGTTCAAGCCCCATGTCGGGACTTGGACTCACATAGTCTAACCTGACATTATAAGGTAGTGCTGAGTGAGTGCTCCATTGTCAGAGGTGTTGTCCTTTGGATGAGACATTAAACCGAGGCGCCGTCTGCATATTCAAGTGGATGTTAAAGATTCTAGGGCACTATTTGAAAAGAGAAGGGAGATTCTCCCAGCGTCCTGGCCAACAATCCCCCAAACAAAAAAGTGGTCACTCACTCCATGGCTGTTTGTGGTACATTGCTGCATGCAAATTGGCTGCTGTCTTACCCACAAAACATACAGTCATTACATTTTACAGTATATTCTGTGAAGTGCAATGGGATGACCCACTAGAGTAAGGATTATTATTATTATGACAAAAATGCAGTGTGTTTCTAGAACCTCATTAGTGTCAGCCTAGACTGTGAGTTCAAAGTCCCAATGTGGGACTTTGAACTCACAACCATCAGACTAAGAGTTGAGCAATAATTCACATCTTGAAAATAACCATGAAAATGATCATTATATCTGCCAAGATGACGGTAGAAACTATACAGCTTCCTGGAGAAAATTTAAAGAGGGTTGAAAGAGCTCAAGGGCAAAATAGATCACAAGATCAGAATTTCATCTCTCCAGGAACCCCACTCTACCATCCTCCCATCACAGTACCACGTTTTCTAAATGGGTTCAGTGCACTGGCCTCAACCACGCTTTGTTTGAGTGCCCTTGAATAGAACACAAGCACATGTCCACTGTTAGAGTGACTAGAATTATAAAGAGATGGGCCATAATATTCCAAATGACTGTTTTTCAAAGAAACTGTTTGAAATATATTGGGCATCAATCAGCGTTTGGGTTAGGACAGTACCCCTTGAAGTGACACTCATGGCCACACTCTGTGTGTGGTAACAACAATTGACAGTCACTGGCCTGGACTATTCTAGGCAAGTGGATGTTAAAGATTCTAGGGCACTAGAACCTGGTGTTCAAACCCAACACTAGCCAATGATTTAAGACTGTTACAGACAGCAATTTGGAAGATGTAATAATTATCGCTGGTGACAAATATAATATCTTACATCACATTTCACGCCTCAACCTATGCAGGTATATGTACCATAACATAATGCAACCCAAGGGCTGAAACTCATTCGCTGTATGCTTGTGGTGACGTTGGCCATTATATCACACATCATCAAAGTCACTACATTGAATGCCCAACAGAATTTCAGCCCTTGGATAAAGACAACAAATAATATCACTTTACGTAAATAATTGATGATATTTGATAATCATATCATAATTGACTATTGTAATATCTCTGCTACCTGTTGCCTCTGGAATTCTCATTCAGGAAAGGTTTAAAAGCAAATAGAGTTCAAAGTCTAATTCAGTATTAAGTAAAGATAGATATCCCCTTTGAGAAATGCCTCTGCCTTGCCCCCTCTTTGGCCATCTTAAAATTGCCCTGGAACTCAGCTATTCAATGAAAAAAGAAGAGAATGGCCTCAGAAGGTGGTATAAGGGTTGATTTTATTCAGGTTATTTGGAAGTGGTGGCTATTACTGGGGTATTTGGTTTGATGGTCTTCAAGCATCCACTTTACAGGAGAGAAGTTGCAGTGATGTGCATTCAGACACAAAATTACCAGCAATTTTGGATTAGAAACTAATTTGCCTTCATTCAGCTTAAAAACTGAGGAAGCAAAACTATCACAGCTGTCATAATGTTGAAACTTCGGATGTTCTACCTCCAATGAATCATTCCTCCTAATTCTGTTTCTTGTCATTTCACGGATTGGTTTAGAAAGCTTTACAAAGAACTTGTTAAACATTTCTGTTCTGTTGTGTAACCTCGGAAATGAAGCATTAGTCCAGCTGTGGAGTGTTCCTGCCTTAACTTTACTTTGTTCCTTAAACACCATCTGCCTTTTGGTGTCTTTGCTGCTTATTTTTAATTAGACATTTAACATTCCCTGTAATTTAGACTTCAAATTGAGGTTAAAAGAACTAAGGCGCTAAACATTTCCAGGTTTCATTAATTATAATTAACAGGCTTGGGAGGAAGGCTTCAATTGAGAAGCAGAATGGAAGTTTTTCTAATCCCATAAGGGCTCCTGAGTATCCTGTTTAACTTTGTGCTGAACCTAAGAGGTGTTGTTTTAACTTGAGCAGCTGGGACACATAGTGAGCAGCAGCATCTTAAAAAAAAGAATGCACAAAGTAAAGAGCCACATTATATCCATCATGCAGCAAAGTAACTATCCAGTATTATAAAGCAAAATCTTTCTTTTAAACAGAATCAACAGAATCACTGACAATCAGAGCTCTTGCTCCTAAACAACGTTTCTAATTTATAGTTTCGGATTGATTCTTTTCTGTTCGTTTAAGTTTCTGCTCTGATCCAAAAATGACTTTTTAAAGTCAAGTGAACCCACTTGATGGGTTGCGTGGAGAAAAAAAGTAATGGTGAAATCTCCTGTTTGTTGAAACAAATGTTACAGCATTTTTAATGTAAGTATCTCTTCGTCTACCAGTTCCAAATGTAGATTCTATAAAACCCTTATTGGCATTCTGCTGGAAAACTTTTATTTGCTTTATGCAATCTTTATATCAATGCTGAATTGCTGGTGTTTAATTGTTCAATCTAGGACTATGTGAACCTTCCAGGATGTTGGGATTTCATGAAACAGAAGCTTTCATTCTAAGGTGAGGTATTACAGCTGCTAGCCTGAGTTATTCAACATTGCCCAGAGGAGATTTATACTCCATTCAGATTGTGATGTGAACTTAGAGTGCAATGCTTGTACTGATTGATGGAGGGGGCATTCTTCATTCAGGTCAGATACCAGAGTAAAAATGCTCACCCCCTTCCTGCTGCTTGTGTCAGAGGCTTTGTGAGGCAGGAGATTTCCATCAATCTGTTATAATCACCTGATAAAATCTCATGCAGATTTCATTTGTAAATCCACAAATATGTCTAACGGGTAATTTAATCGCTCAATGTACACCAAATGAATTGGGAAATTGGTGATGGTGTTTGTGGGAGAAGTGGAAATTGCTGTTTGTTCAGAACATCCCATCTGAACTTGAAAGCGGTTGCTATGGTCTCCAAGTAGAAATGATGATTCAATTTGGAGGAAGTGGAGATTATTTGTGGAACCAGTTAACTGGAGGTGAAAATATTACTAATAGTAGATTTAATATTGTGTTGTAGAAAAAGGCAAAGTTGTTCATCATCACCAGTTATGTATTTCATGAAAGAAGCTAAGGCTTTGCCTATGTTAATGTACTGGCTTGGTTACAGTGTGCAGTAGTAGGATAGACACTGACACTTGTGGAGATTGCAAGCCTGCTTTATTATAATAATAATCCTTGCATTTGATTTAATAATAATAATGATAATAATAATAATCCTTGCATTTGATATAGCGTTTTTCACATCGGGAGGACGTCCCAAAGCGCTTCACAGAACACACTGTAAAGTGAATTGACTGTATATTTGTGGCGAATGCGGCAGCCAATTGCGCACAGCAATGTCCCACAAACAGTCGTAGATTGAAAATAACCAATTTATTATTGTTTTTGGTTTTGGAGGGATTATTATTAGGCGTGTGGAGTAAGGAAACTTGCCCAAGGTTTCGCCCTGCCTGGAATTGAACTCAGGTCTCTCGCTTGCAAAGCGAGTGCTCTAACCACTGAGCTACAGGACTCCAAAGTGACTTATTTAGCGACTTATCATGATGTCATCGAGATGTCTGAAAGTGCTTTACAGAATACACTGTAAAGTGATGTGACTGTTTTGTGGGCAAACACGACAGCCAATTTGCACAGTGTCCCACCATGTTTCCAATTGTATTTGAGGGATTGTTGGCCAAGGCACTGGGAGAAATTCCCTTCTCTTTTCAAATAGTGACATGGGATCTTTAGTGTCTACCTGAACAAGGAGATGGGACCTTGGTTTAACATCTCATCCAAAGGACATCACCTCTGAAAATGCAGCACTGCATTGGAGTATCTCCATAGACTTTATGGGTTTTAAGTCCCTACGAGGGGCTTGAACTCACAACCTTCTGACTTAGAGGCCAACTGAGCCAGGCTGCCACCAACTGTGACTGGAACTCAGCTAGTTACTGCATTACAATAACTACCTGTATTCTGAACACAAAGCAGCCTTCAAAGTATTGTATCTCTATATAGTCAGCCACTAGGAGGCAGACATAACTGGCCTGGTGATAATGCCTGTCCCTCCATCAATGAAAACACACAGCCTTTACCTGCTACTGACAAATTGGATCAGATTGAAAAGTTGACATGAAGAAAATTTTCAGGTATTAGTTTCCATCCTACTCCTCTGTACTGCAACATGCTGCTACCTTGCACGAGCAAAGCCTTAGCTTTTTTGCAAAACAAATGATACCTGTTGAGAAACAACTTTGCCTTTTCTATGCTGCAAATTTAAATTCATCAGTATAAATGGTACTACTGGATAACTGACTCCACTACTACTAATAGAATAATACCCTTGCATTTGATGGCATGTTATTAAATGGACAATATATCTCAATGGGATTCACAGGATTTACTGTAAGGAGTAATGACTGCAATTAAGTGCTCTGAGTGTTACCCTGCATGAAGTGAAGGGTGCTACGTAAATGCAAGTTGTTGTTACTGCTGTATATATGTAGTCAATTATGCAGACAAATTGTTTATAGCAATGTCACGCATTCATTTTATACACCTATCAATTAATATAAACTCTTTTAGCTTCCGCCTTATAATGATTGTTTAAAAATATAAATGGGAATCTTATTCTTTTTTAAAAGTCTTATTTTCAATACCCTGAAAAAAACAACAACATTACAGGGTTCACAGACGTGCTGGAACACTGTTAGTCTGGATGTTGTCAGACTCTGACTCACATAAGTTGCTTTCGGATCTATTACCAGTGTCCTATGCAATATTGGATAGCAGCCTCAAGTCAGTGACTTCACTGGTAATTGACTATTACTAAGTATGAAGAAGCTTCACTCTGCAGTGCAATCAACTGAACTCACTTTCCTAACAACCAAACACAGGGTATTATCAGGTGATCAGATCGCTAAGTCACAGCTTGTGCTTCTCACAAGCAAAGGCTTCTTTTCTTCATTTCATAACAGTAACTCTTTGATCATAGTCTCAGCAAGGCACAAAACTCTGAAGAACCATTGTTTAAACAAGAGCTTTCTGGAACAAACAAAATGTGTGCCAGAATACAAAATGGGTTCTGTACTTGATACTGTTTAACTAACTCCAATGGAGGAGCGGGCAGGGGATGTGGAGCAGCCCAGTACCCACCGAGTGGAAGGAGTGGACGGTTGGTAGGGTTTTAGGAGATAATAATAATAATAATAATAATCCTTGCATTTGATATAGCGCTTTTCACGTCGGGAGGACGTCCCAAAGCGCTTCACAGAGTACACTGTAAAGTGAATTGACTATATTTGTGGGCGAACGCGGCAGCCAATTGCGCACAGCAATGTCCCACAAACAGTCGTAGATTGAAAATGACCAATTTATTATTGTTTTTAGTTTTGGAGGGATTATTATTAGGCTCTGTGTGGAGTAAGGAAACTTGCCCAAGGTTTCGCCCTCTGCCTGGAAATGAACTCAGGTCTCTCACTTGCAAAGCGAGTGCTCTAACCACTGAGCCACAGGTCTCCACAAATGACAGAGATGACAGAGATAGGGCAGGGCAAAACCGTGGAGGGCTTTAAAGGTGAGAACAGGATTTTAAACTCAATTCTCTGGGGGATGGGGAGCCAATGAAGCTGTGCAAGGATGGGGGTGATCAAAACATTTCAAAGCTCTTCATGGGATTTTATTGTAAAGCGCAGTGAGTGTGAATTTGTAGGCGAACACAACAGTCAGTTTGATCCCCAGTGTTAGAGGAATGAGATATGAGCAATGATGAGACAAGCTGGGGCTCTTCATGCTTGAAAACATAATTTCAGAGGGGACTTTCCAGCGGTATATAAGATTCTAAATGTGATTGAGAAATGTAATTGTGATTGTGATTTACTGGAAGATCCCCTGAGAGATGTGTCTTTTCTAGAATGAAGAGCCCAGTTTGTCTAATCATTGCTCATGTGCTTAGAGTATGGTCATAGAGAAATAACAATATAGAAGGAGGCCATTCAGCCTATCACGCCTATACTCACGGTGCTATCCTTTACCAGAACTACTTCAATCTCAATTTCCCATGCCCTTTCACGGTGTATTGTTTCTCTTCAGTTCTATTCCTCTAAAATTCACCTTCTTCTTATGCACATACCCCATTAACTCTGTTGCTCCTTAATTCAATTACTATCAGGCTTGGTGACTTCCCAGTAATAGATTTAAAATGTTAAACTAATAAAGCTACATGAATACTGTCAGTTTGTATGTTTACTGAATTTATAAATGACCACAAGACAGACATCTGGCAAGTTTAAAAAGCCCAACTAATGCCAGACAAGTGTTCAAAAAGTAATCTTATTAGTGGCTAGCTAGATCCCCTATCCAGGATCACAAAGGTTTGTGTCCTTTAGGAATGGAATTCGCATGATTGTACAGTAACAAGTTAACATTTTAATAATGATGATTACTTTATATGGTCAGAATGTTTAATGTGCTGAGTTATTGCCTCTAACCTTTAGCTCATTTTAAAGAAAAACGAATAAGGGCTAAATTCAATCTTGAAAACCACAAACTGAGTGAATGTAGCAATTCCTGGATATCATTAGGATTTGAGAAAAATCAGGGATGAAAAATGTGAGGTGGGATGTGATAATCAGCACCAATGATAATTGTCATATCACCATTTTCCCCCCCATATTACCATTTATAGTGTAATAATAATGAAAATCTTTGCATCTGGTACAGTGCCTTATCATCTCAAAACACTTCACAGGTTATACTTTAAAATGGTGTGTCTGTGTATTTTGTAGGCAAATGCGTCAGCCAGTTTGCGCTCAGCAATATCTCACAAACAGCCATGGAGTAAGTGACCAATTTATTTGGGGGATTATTGGCCAGAAACCTGGGAGAAATTCCCTTCTCTTTTTGAATGGTGCCATGGGATCTTTAACGACCACCTGAACAGGCAGACTGGATCTCGGTTTAACATCTTATCCGAAGGAGTTTAATCCACACTGTGCAATTTTATTATTCTGCATGACTGCCAGTTGTGCTTCAAGGATAGTTACACAATTTTTTTCCTTCTCTGGAACATTGTCTGGTTATGTCCTGGGCAAACTAAATGGAAAATCATATTCTGTGCTGTCAATCTCTAATGTTTCTAAGTGAGACATGCTATTTACATATTTTATTGATATCTGGCTCACGTTATCACTCTTTACAAGAATTCTTCAGATCATATCTGAAGACCTTCCTCTTCAACCGTGCCTACAATCACCTCCCCAACCAGGCATCAAGCTGTGCCACTCTAAAGCTCTCTGAGACACTATCTGTGTGAAGCATTCTTTGAGGTTACATGCAATATGTTGTTAGTAATGCTAAGCAGTATGACACTGATTACTACAGATCAACATTGACAATATAGCGTACCTGAATTCCCATATTAAATAAGACAAGGAAGAGTATAGAATGCAATTTACATTTAAATAGTGCCTTTCACATTGGGAGGATGTCTCAAAGAGCTTCTACAGTGCTTGTATATTGCACTGTCAATCAATCAAACTAATGATACGAGAATGAAAGATCAAGAGTCACGAGAGATGTGACTGTGGCAATGTCTTAATTATCTTCAGTACATTATTACTTTGCCAAAAATTGTGACCGTATCATTGGGCAATAACTCTCTCCCCATTATTATTATTATTATTACTATTATCATTGAAGAACGGTTTGACCTGGAGCTGGCCCTAAACATTGGTTGTTGCTATGGAAATATTTCTCTGCCACTTTACAGGAATGTCACTTAGCTCAATCAAAAGAATGAATCAAAATCAGAGAGAGGGCCTCTCATATTCACCAAGTCAGGTAAAAGTATTGGAACAATCTGACTGCAATTTTCAGTGACATGATAAAATCACATCATACACATCAGTCTTCACTCCATGAAGTTGAGCTGTGCTGGTGATCCCCTCCCCCATCCCCAGATCTATGTCAAAGTTCATTGTTAACTTATACTACCAATGTGAAACTTTTCAGTAAAATATTTTTTTCAACCCTGTGAGTTCATGGAAATATTAATAACTCTGTTTTGGCAGGAACTCTTTGTTGCTTCCTGCCATTGAAATTGGCCAGAACCCAGCCTTTGAAACTGGCGCTTGTTTCGAACCGAATAAGACCAAAGTAACGGAGTTTAGATTGGGTTCTTTCCTGTTTTCTGTGACCCTTTCAGTGCATACTACTCACCGAAAGCCAAAGCAATTCAGGTGAATTAAAGTAACCAAGACATGGGAGCGAAATGTTTTGTACAACATTTTGACTGCATGGATTAGAAAGAGAGAGAAACCAACAAAGATCCAATTAGAGAAAGATAGCACGTACGTATGTGTGCACCTATTCTAAGTGAGACATGCTGTTTATATATTTATATATTTTATTGAGGTCATAGCTCACTCTTCACATGTATACATAGGAACATAGCAACAGAAGTAAGCCATTCAGCCCATCGAGCCTGTTGCACCACTTTTCAATCCGCAACTCAATCCCACCTCTCCGGCCTTTCTCATCTCCCTTGATATGAGGATTAGGCCATTTAGCCCCTCAAACCTGTTCTGTCATTCTATTAGATCATGGCTGATCGGTGCCTCAAAACCTGCCATTGCCCCTTAGCCTTTGATATCCTTACCTAACAAAAATCTATCCACCTCAGTCTTGAAAATTTCAATGGATCCAACATCCACAGCCTTTTGGGGAGATTCCAGATTTCCTCTATCCATTGTGTGGAAAAATGCTTCCTGATTTCACTCCTAAATAAATGGCCAAGCTCTAATTTTAAGATTATGCCTTCTTCTATCGGATTTCCCCACCAGAGGAAATAGTTTCTCTGTAGCTACCCTATTGAATCCCTATATAATTTAATTAGATCACCCCTCAACCTTCCAAACTCAAGAGAATAAAGAATAAGTTTGTGCAACCTGTCCTCATAATTTAACCCTTTAAGCCCTAGTATCATTCTGGTGTATCTGCCCTGCATCCACTCCAGAGCCAATCTATCTTTCCAGAGGAGAGGTACCCAAACCTGTACACAGTTCCCCAGATGGGATCTGATCAAGGCTCTGTACAACTGAAGCATCATTTCCTCACCTTTTTGTTCCAGCTCATACTTGTCCATGTGCTCAGTCACACTGTCTTGATGATAGATTCCAGTAACTTCTCCACAACTGGTGTTAAGCTGACAGGTCTGTTGTTTCCCTCCCTTCTTAAATAATGGAGTGACATTTGCTATTTTTCAAGGGCACAATTCCCCAAAATAGAGAGCTTTGGAAAATCATCACTAATGTATCTGCAATTTCATCCCCTATTTATTTTAATATCCTGGGGTTGAAATCATTAGGTCCTGGAGATTTTAGTCCCTTTATTTTTTCCATTTTTAAAATTTATATTAAATCCAATAAATAGAGTCCTGTAGCTTTGTATTTAGAGCACTCGCCTTGCAAGCAAGAGGACCTGGTTTTGATTCTGGGCAGGGCGAAATGTTGGACAAGTTTCCGTACTCCACATGCCTCTGTTGACCTAACAATAAGTAGAAACCTGATTGTTAGTCAATTGGCAGATTGCTTATCCTGGGGTAATAATCCGTCTTTTGTTAAAAAAATTATGGTCACTCAATCCACTATTGTTTGTTGGACACTGCCTTGCACACATTGCCCACAAAATACACAGTCAATTCACTTTACAGTATATTCTATGAAATGCTTTGAGGCATCTCAAAGACGTGAAGTGGCACTACATCAAATGCAAGGATTATTATTGTTGTACCCCTGTCTATCAAATATAAATTTTTAAATTCTTCAATTGACTCTGTCTCCAAATTCTCTGTGGGGGAATGAATTCCACCATCTGCTATGTGAAAAAATGTTTCCTTATTTCACTTTTAAACATTTTAACCTCAAGTTTAAGATTATGGCCTCTAGTCCTTAGTTCTCTCGCCAGAGGAATCAGTTGCTCATCATGTAGCCTGTCAAATCCCTTTATAATTTTGTATACCTTGATCAGATCATCCTCAATCTCCTGAGCTCAAGAGAAAACAATCCAAGTTTTCCATCCTTTCGTCATAATTTAGGCTCCTGACACTGGGAGCATCATTTCTAGTAAACTCTCCAGGTCCCACATATCCCTCCTAAGGTTTGGTTCCCAAAACTGCACAGAATACTCCAAATGGGGCGTGGCCAGCATTTTGTACAACTGTAGCATCGCTTCCTGACTGCAGCCCACTTGTTATAAATACCAAAATTGCATTAGCCTTTCCCATCCATGTCAACGGGATCCCTCCAATCCCATGTGCCTTAATTTTAGTTAACAGACTCTTATGTGGAACTTTATCAAATGCCTTATCCATTAAATCCATTAGAACAACATCTATTGACCCTCCCACATCCATCACTTTAGTGACCTCTTCAAAACATTCCACCAAGTTTGTCAAGCAGAACCTCCCCTAACAAATCCATGCTGACTTTTCTTAATCAGCTTATACCTGTCCAAGTGATCATTTATTTTACCCCTTATGATAGTTTCCAATAGCTTTCCTACAACTGAAGTGAAATACACAGGTCTATATGCAAACATAATCATACGAACATATGTACATACATATACTTGTACACATAAACTTATATGCACACTCATACACACATGCTCCTTCCTTCCTTCCTTCCTTCCTTCCTTCCTTCCTTCCTGCCTTCCTTGAGGAACCTTAATGTTTTTCATAGTTTGTTATCCAACTATGTAACTTTGGATAATAATTTTGAATCGATTAACTAAACTTACATCTATGGGTATAAGAAGTGAAGTTATACAATACACATCACCTGCAAAAATATTCTAAAGAGTGATTAATTACCTCTGATCTCACAGTAAAACAATCATTGTGTTTGAGAATAAAGTGCCCATTGCAATCTATTCATAAACAGCTAGCTCATGTATTCTGGATATACATTTGTTAATAAGTTCTCCTAAATATTACTGGTGTCAGTGAAAGAAAGGTATGACCAACAAATTTCACTGACTGCTGGACTATTCAAACATCTGAATAATATTAATACTCCAGAGCACACAGTGTTCCTGAAATAATTTAAAAAGGAAGAACTTTCATTCTGTATGGCACCTTATCAAGTCAAAAAGTCTCAAAGCACCTCATAAGTACGTATTCAGTGACAAATGCAGTGACAGTTTTTCATAGGCAAACATGGTAACTATTTACATCAGCAAACACCCATAAAGTGAGTGATCAATTAATTAGGAGGATTGTTAGGATTGTTGGCTAGGGAACCGTTGACAAAACATAAAACTCGTATAAGTCTGGTCTGTATAACTTGTAAACTCACCCAAGTCGTATATCTGCCCAAGTCCCATTCAATTTCCTATTAAATCCACTCAAATTTAAATGCACTAATCGTGTTAACAACCAGGTATCTTCTAACACCACTATCTCACTTGTCACTACCAAATTTACCGGTACAGCACGCATAGTGCTTACTCTTTGAAAGAGCTGTCCAAATTAAACCCATTCCCATGCTCTCTTCCCATAGCCTTGCAAATTTGTCCTGCCTAAATATCTATCCACTTCTCTCTTGAAAATTGTTATCGATTCTGCTTCCACCATCCTTTCAGGCAATGCGTTTCAGATCTGAACAACTCGCTGTGTGGAAAAAATTCTCGTAGAAACATGTGCACCTAATGCTCTCCGCGCTCTCTATCCCAGGGGTGATGAGGAGAGAGTGAATTGAGAGAGAGGGTGAGAGAGAGAGAATCGGCAATTGAGAGAGAGCACAGAGAGAGAGAGAGAGAGAGAGAGAGGGTAAGTGAGGACCGCATTTGTGATTCTCAAACAGGGCATCTGACCCTCAGCAGCCAAGATATTGGACCACCCCTGCTCATGTGAATCAATCTTTGTAAGATATATTCTAATAAAACAGTTCTATTTTGAAACCAGTTTGGTTGTGCCATTTATTGTCAGTACATGTTTTCTGTACATGAGGTACAGTACTGTGCAGCACTCTATATGGAAAGAATAGGCTATCATACCTTTAATAGGCATGGGTTAAACATGATACATAAACCTTGCCTTAATGTCACCAGCCAATTGAGTACTTGTGTCCTGTTTTTGTTATTTGTTAGTCATATAAAATCCAATTTACAGATAACTTTACATAAGTCATATATGATACGACTTATGCAAGTTTGACATAACTCATATACGTCATTATATTGTTTGGCATGTCATATTAAATGATTGGTCTCAACTGATACAAATTATGTAAGGTTTACTGTAGTTGACTATGGGAGAAACTCCTGTCCCTTTTCAAATGGTGGATTAGGGGCAGGACATGAAGTTGGTTTGTTGTTTTCCTATAATTTTTTTAAAAAAAACTACAGAAAACTGACTTCAGAGATAACACTACATTGAACAATTTGTCAATTTATGGAGACTAAAACTCTACATAAATAGAGTAAATCTGGACCTAGGTGGAATTTCTGCCCATGAGTTCCTTAATTATCACTGCTCCCAGTGACTGGTCTGTCCATTCTAGCCCTGCTGTTGATCCAGGTTGGCTGATCTGTCATCAGCAGTTCCCTGGATTACTGCAGACCCAGTAGGAGGATCCAGTAGGAAGATAGTCACTTGTTGACTTGGAGTTATTGAGACTGAACCAGCTAGGAGTTGGTGTTTGGGTTCAAGGTGAAATATGCAAACAATGAAACAGCAGCACGTTTTAAATTAAATTAATGGTCATAGCAGTAATTGTAGTCCTTTTGTGAATGGAGGAACAGAAACTGGAATCCCCATGTAGCGGAGAGAGGACTTGTATCCACTATGTCTCCACACGGATCATGATGTAAAGCCACTATTCCTGGCTTGATTCCAATGTGGGAGCTGGCTTTCTCCACAAGCAATCTGCTATGTGTCCATAAGGAATTGAAGGCCATATCCAAAACTTGATCTTTGAATTGAGTCATTGTTGACTGAAATTCCTCTGCTCTACAGCTGCATTTATAGGCTAGGTCCGCTTTGAAAGCTAAAATTGGAATTTGTAGCAATGTGAAATTCTCTTTGTTTAACATGCCTTCTAATTGTTGCTGTTAATATTGATGGCAACAAGCACTCTAGTCACACACGTAGCACTGATGAACTTTGGTTGTTACTATGAGTTTATCAATAAGAATTTGAACAGTTTGTGAAATCATTCTAATTCTCTTTTTAACACACAACAGAATTTTGGGCCCTTAATCAGTTGGAGAGCACTTGCTAAGAATGGAAAAAACAGCTGTAGGGATCAAAAAATGCAGCGCTGTATTGGCAAAACAGATATACACTCATTACATGTTGCATAAATATCAAATTGCGATAATCCAAATTCGACTAGCAAATTAGGAAATAAGACCTGCGAGCAAAACCTGTTTTAGGAATCTTGCAGGGAAATCATAAAGCAGAAGTTGGAACTCAGAAGTGGCTATCAATGACCGAATCATATCTGGGAATATTGCACATTTGATCCTATAACTCTGCAGCCTGTGTCCTCTCCCCACCAAACTCTGTGACTCCACTGGCTCCCTATCCTTCAGAGGATCCAGTTCAAGATCTTGGTCCTCACATACAAAGCCCTCTATGGCCTCGCCCCACCCTACCTCTGTGACCTCCTAACCCCTTACCAACCCACCCGTTCCCTCCGCTCAGCGGGCTCTGGGCTGCTCCACGTAACCCGACCCACCTGCCTCACCATTGGTGGGAGGGCCTTCAGCCACTCTGCTCCCAATCTCTGGAATTCCATTCCCCAGTCACTCTGCCTCGCCCCCTCCTTAGCCTCCTTCAAGTCCCGCCTCAAGATCCTCCTCTTTGACCATGCCATCGGCCACCCCCCTTCCCCTCCCCTTCCTTCCCCCCCAACCCCAGCTCGGGTCTGAAATGATGTACACTGTCCAGTGCCCTGGGACGTCTGTGAAAGGCGCTAACAAATGTAATCTTATTGTTGTTGTTAACGCAACTCAGATTATCGGCAGCACAGACAACAATATGAATTTGCACTTATATTGCACCCTTCATGCAGCATAGCATCTCAGAGTGCTTAGTGCAAGAGAGGAGAGGTATGTATTAAAATGAGATTTAAAGATAGATAAAGAGGGACAAGGCAGAGGGATTGAGGCATGGTATTCCAGAGGTTAGGGGTGTAGCGGCTGAAGGCAGGAGTGCCAATGGTGGTGTGGAGGGGTCAGGGACATGCGACAGGCATGTGCCAGCTGAGTGAAAGTGGCTGAATGTCCTTCTTCTGTGCTGTAAAGCTCTGATTCCTATACAACATATTGTATGACATTAATACTGTAATGGCTCATATACTCACTATGAGCAATTGGATTGAAATTGAAATGTTGTCAACCTTACTCCTCTGTGAACAGTCTGTGACACTTGTGAGAAAAATGGTCATGATAATATAGAGAGTGTTCAAGTGTCATTATAGTGCTACAGTACACTAAAACAACAATGGTATAAATGAATGAAGAGACATAGCATACATTTACCTTTATCTTTTATCATGCTACTGTAAGAGGCAATTTATTCATGGAAAGCTTTAGAACTGTCAAATGGTGCAAAACAGAATGAAAAATAGAGGCATAGAGTACAAAAGCAAAGAATAAGTCACTGGTTAGTCCTCAGCTGGAGTATTGTATCCAATTCTGGGCACCACACTTTAGGAAGGATATCAAGGCACTGGAGAGGGTGCAGAGGAGATTTACCAGAATGGTACCAGGGATGAGGGACTTTAGTCATGTGGAGAGATAAGAGAAGCTGGGATTATTCTCTTTAGAGCAGAGAAGGGTAAAGGGAGATTTAATAAGGTGTTCAAAATTATGAAGGGTTTTGATAGAGTAGATAGGGAGAAACTGTTTCCACTGGCAGGTGGTGGGTAACCAGAGGGAATAGATTCAAGATAATTGGCAAAAGAACCAGAGGGGAGATGAGGACACATTATTTTACACAGAGCGTTGTTACGGTCTGGAATGCATTGCCTGAGAGGGTGGTGGAAACAGATTCAATAACAACTTACAAAAGGGAATTGGATAGATACTTGAAGTGGAAAGATTTGGAAGGATATGGGGAAAGAGCGGGTGAGTGGGACTGATTGAATGGCTCTTCCAAAGAGCCGGCACAGGCACGAGGGGCTGAATGGCCTCCTTTTGTGCTGTAATATTCTATGATTCGATTATTCTATTGAAAGTGAGCGGTAAATAAAATTGGTACAAAAAGTTCTCAGTATCCTTAACAATGATTTGTTGCATGTAAAGTGAAGTCTAATGAAATAAGCAGCTGGGCAGGATGTTACAAACGAGCCATAAACAAATATAGCCCAATAAAAGTATGAGTAGGGTAGCTGGCCTCAGGATTTTCTTCCTATCATGGAATGCTAAACTTCATTACAATCTATTTTACTCTGATCACTAAAGGTAGGGATCCGTTCACTGCAACTTCATAACACGCTGCAAAACAATAGTTATTGGCATTTAAATAACAGAGTCGCAACTCAGTGCAAAGGTTGGGTTGACCCACATCTAAGTTTTGAATATCCACATTTTCTGATGATTTTGCTGGTAGTTAATGGACATTAACCCCTGTTGGGATAATATTTGTGGTGTTCTATACTTTTTGTGGCATTAATTATTGGTGCATTGGTGATATTTAATATTTACATACAACACTGGTTTCATAATGGAACTAATGTAGTACAAGGAATGGCACGAGGTGACACCGATCCAAAGCTCGCTTCCCCTCCTCTTCCCTCTCTCTACTCCTCTCTCCTCTACCCCCGTCCCCAGGATTCAATTTCAAACTTGACCATCGTCATTTCAGTTTTCCATTCTTCATGCAACAATAACTTGCAGTTATATAGTGCCCTTCATATGGAGTAGAGCCTCAGAATGCTTAACAATGGAGGAGCATGATGACAGGCATGATTGGTTTGTTTCTTGTCCCTTAGAGAGCTTGGATAAGTACTTCTCTAGTTTATTTTGATACAGGATCTTTAGAAGAGTGTGAAAATGTGTTCTCTGTAACTAAAAAATAGAATCAAAAAGTAAAATCGAGGGTTAGGGCCTTCAACCCAGTGGACGGCATTGTGAAGATAAGGTTAAAAGTCACGATATAGCAAGTTATAGAAGTTAGAACAATATAGTAAGTTATATAAAAAATAATAATAATCCTCACATTTGATATAGTGCCTTTCACATTGGGAGGATGTCTCAAAGCGCTTTGCAGGATTTGTTGTTAAGTGTACTGACTCTGTTTTGTTGGCAAAACAATTTTCATGTGACTGTGAGGCAGATGGTCTTCTCTTGCTCCATTCTCTCTTAGATTTTTAAATGCCAAGTGATTCGAAGAAAATACTGTTACCTCCAAATAGATTAATTCAGAACAGACATTGCATAAGTTTCATGCTAAATGTACTAAGGCATAAACAATGCGTGAAACAGCTGTCCACAGTGGTACAATGTTCTCTCGACATTTAGTATCCATTGTCCAGAGATTCTATCCCTAAATAACTTGTGATGTTTTATGTGCTCTTACTGCTAACTTAATGTACACTTAATTGTTTTCTTTTTTTTAAAACAAAGGCTTATGATAAAATTGAAGATCATTGTGTTCTAATCTTTTGCCTGCAGCACATAAACATGTGTTTTCCATCAAAAAAATCTCCAATAAAGAATTGTGTAAGTGTAAGCACGACATGCAGATGGTATTTGTTTTAAGGCCCTTGGTACCAAAATAAAAACAATCAGCAAGGTTATAATATATTCTTTGAACTGGAGAATGCATTGTATGAAGCTTTTTGCTTCTGTGCACCACTTCTTTCTTGCTCGGATTGAAATCAATTACAATTCATTCACACAGATTTTATAAGAGTATTTTCAATAGTTTTAGAATCAGGAGGCTATTGTCTTAGAAGTTGAATATAGGATGCCTAAAATCCCTGATACAAGTGCTGGTAGATGGGCAAATTTATGACGGGATGGGAATCTGTAACTGAGGGAAAACAAACTCTCGTTTTCCAAACTATTAAGGTGATATTTATGTCATTTCAGAATGGATTTGAGGCCCAAAATCCCACCTAATATCTGACTGTAAAATAATTTTGCCTTAATTGTTTACGTTGGTGTAGAATTGTGGAAAATTCTTAAAGCCAGTTTTCAACACTTCTTAAAAAGAAACCGATACCAATTCAAGTCTGAATTAAACATTTTTCCACAATTCTGCACAATTTAATAATAATCCTTGCATTTGATATAGTGCCTTATCACATCTTCAAGACATCTCAAAGCGCTTCACAGAATACACTGCAAAGTCAATTGACTGTATATATTTTTATGGGAGAAACACAACAACAACAACAAATTACATTTGTATAGTGCCTTTCAGGTAGGAGGATGTCCCAAGGCGCTGGCCAGTTAGGGATCTGCACGTGAGCTGGTGATTGGGTTCAGGAAGGGTGGAGGAAGGGTAGGGGTAGGAGGGTGACTGAAGGCACAGTCGAGGAGGAGGGTCTTGAGACGGGTCTTGAAGGAGGCAAAGGAGGGGGCGAGGTGGAAGGACTGTGGGATGGAGTTTCAGAGGGTGGAGGCAGAGAGGCTGAAGGCCCGACCGCTGATGGTGGGGCTGGCCGGGTAGAGGATGTGGAGCAGGCTGGAACCTGCTGTGCAGAGGAAGTAGACAGGTTGGTAGGGAGTTAGAAGGTTGCAGAGGTAGGGAGGAGAAATACCATGGAGGGCTTTGAAGGTGAGGACCAGGATCTTGAAATGTATCCTCTGAGAGATGGGAAGCCAGTGGAGTCAAGCGAAAATGGGGTTGATAGGGTCGTGGAGCCTAGTGCAGAAGAGGGCATGGGCTGCAGAGTTCTGGAAGATCTGCAATCTGTAGAGGTAGGAGTTGGGGAGGCGAACAAGCAGGGAGTTTGCATAGTCGAGCCTGGGTGTGATGAAGGGAGGGTTACTGTATTTTGTAGGTGAATCCATACATTGTGGAGTCCTGTAGCTCAGTGGTTAGAGCGCACGCTTTGCAAGTGAGAGATCAGATTCCTGGCATGGCAAAACTCTGGGCAAGTTTCTTTACTCCATATGTCTCTGTTTACCTAGCAGTAAGTAATAACCCAGTTGGTTGTTAGTCAATTGGCGGATATCCTTTCATATTTTTTGGGTGCAATGAAGGACAACTTCATCCATTTGTGAGGTAGCTCTGCCCAAATACCTACAACTGAGCTGGAATCCTCCAGCATCTGTTGCATCCGTGTAACACACTGAGATGTTAAAAAGTTCCTTTTTATAGTGGCTTATCATGGCAAAACATTTCAACGTTTCACAAGTAAACACTGTGAAGTTTAGTGACTTTGTTCATGTATATAGCGCTTTTCACGTCGGGAGGACATCCCTGAACAGTCAGGGATTTGAACCCGAGCAGGGGGTTTGGGATTAAGAGGGGTCGAGGGCAGGGAGGATAGGGTTAGGAGAGTGGCCAAAGGTGTGGTCATAGAAGAGTGTCTTCAGACGTGCTGTGAAGGATGCAAGGGAGGGAACAAGTGGAGGGACTTTGGGTTGGAGTTCCAAAGGATGAGGATGGGGAGGTTGAAGTTCCGACAGCCAATTGTGGGGCTGGGTGGGGAACGTGGAGCAGACAGGAGCCTGCTGAGCAGAGGGAGCAAATATGGCAGCCATTTGCCCTAGCACGTTCCTAGAGAAGTTCATGAGGTGAATAATCAATTTCTTACAACGATACAAATTTACATTTATATAGCATCTTTCAGGAGGAAATCCTTATGCGCAAAGGACGATTGTCCATGATATCAGGATAAACTCCTTTCTCTTTTTGGTTAATAGCAAGAGATTTTTAACATCCATTTCACTAGGAAAATGGAACCTCAGTTTAACATATCATCTGAAAGACAGCAGTACACTGTTGTCCTGTATTGCACTGGAAGATAAGCTGAGGATATGAGTTTACATCTTGACATGAGGCTGAAACCCACAACCTTCTGAAACAAAGCAGGTTTTTTTGTAAGGGATCCATTGCATGTCAGAATTTTAAGTAAATCTGCAGTTTGTAATTCATTTAATTCCTTAAATGCATTTAATTTAAGATCTTATTAAACTAGACAGTTCTGCAAGCTATCATCTTTTGTTGTGGATCTATAGTTGTGGTAAGGTAGTTTTACCTTGCTAGCCTGACACACTTATTAACTCATTCCTTTTTGTACTTTTCATCTGATTGCTTTGGTGCCAGAACATTTTCCATGTCCTCCTTTACTGTGTTGCCAGGAAGATTTTCCCACAGTCCTTCATGTAATCCCAATGCCAGGAAAATCCAGCTCTCCCTGCTTATAATGTACTGATGCTTATTGTTGATGAAAATCAGATGACAAATATGCTTATAGGATGGTGAAGGAAGGCAATGAAAAGAAGGCCTCTCCTTTTCACCATCTCCTTTGCTCCTCCTTGGTGATATTCTGTCTAGGCATGGGCCCCACTTTCATTTGCTGTGCACAAATTAAGTACCGCAAGTAACTGGTGCAAAGCCATTACAAAGTAATCTGACCTTGTGGAAACTTTTCCCTCATTGATATTTTACGAAAACTAATTTGCAGCATTATAAAAACACATAATTTTTTCATATTAAGTGCTCTTGGAAGAGTTTGATATCAGTTCTACGCAATCTCACAAAAGTAGAAAATGTTTTGTTTTACATTATAATTTCCATTTTAAGAATGCAGGAAAGTTTGGAACAAGAAAAGACCATTTCTACCATTTAACTCACTCATTCTTTAATATTCCTTACATTTGGTATACCACCTTACCATGTCATTTAAATGTCTCAAAGGGTTTCATAGGATTTCTGTATAGTGTAATGAATGTGTATTCGTAGACTAATACGTCAGCTCATTTGCATACAGCAATGTCCCACAAACAGACATGAAATGTATGGCTAATTTTATTCGTGGGATTGTTGGCCACGACACCAATTGAAACGACCTTCTCTTTTTGAATAGCGCTGTGGGATCTTTAGCATTCACTTGAACCAACAGATGGGGCCTTGGTTTAGAGTCTCATCTGAAAGACATCACCTCTGCCAATGGAGTGTAAGACTCTGACACAGATGTGAATGTAGAGAGCCAATCTGACACCTATTTTAGACAATGTATAATCTACACCAGGGATGGCCAATTTACCCTGTGACTATTTTACACATGCGTAATGCAGGCCACAAGTTGGCCATCTTTTCTCTACAGCTTCACTTTGAAGTAATTTATCACTATTCAGGTTTAAGAATTGTAATGAAATTATTGTATAAAATAAATAAGCAAAGAAGGAAGAACTTACATTTTTTATAGCACTTTATCATGTTGAAATGTCTCAAAATACTGTAGAATATCAACAGAGTTCATTTATATAGGGTATTTATACAATGCATTTATTTATGGTACCCACGTAGGGCTACATCTCCAAGCGCTTTACAGTAATTAATGCAAAATGTTGTGTATGCAACATTCGCCACATGTTCCGGGAACTCTGCAGCTCATGTCCTCTCCCGCACCAGGCTCCGTGACCCCATCAGCCCCACTCTCGCCCGGCTCCACTGGCTCCTCATCCCCCAGAGGATAGAGTTCAAGATTTTCATCCTTGCCTTCAAAGCTCTCCACGGCCTTGCTCCTCCCTACCTCTGTGACCCGCTGATGCCGTATCAACCTGTCCGCTCTCTCCGCTCAGCAGACTGCAGCCTGCTCCACGTCCCCTGCCTGGCCTGCCCCACCATCAGTGGCCAAGCCTTCAGCCTTTCTGCCCAAACCATATGGAACTCCATTCCATATTCCCTTCACCTGACACCCCCCCTTGCCTCCTTAAAGGCGCGTCTCAAAACCCTCCTCTTCGACCGAGCCTTTGGTCACCGTCCTACCCTCCCTGCCCTCCACCCTCCCCGATCCCGACCCTCTGCTTGGGTCCAAATTCCTGACTGTCCATCGCCTTGAGACGTCTTCTGGATGTGAAAGGCACTATACAAATTTTGTATTATATTGTTCCGTTTTTGACATTCTCTGCAACATAACATTAGTATGCAAAGAAAGTTGGAGCCCAGTTAATTACTACCCACTTAATAGAAGTTTGGAACAGTGAAACAAGAAAATTACTCACCAAATATCTTGCTAGCTTATTTATGTTCTGTAAAAGTATCCTACTCCCTCTTTCTAAAGCTCTCTGAGATGTTATCTTACATGAAGGACACTATGTACATGAAGACATAGAAATGTCTTATATACTAAATAATGGATCATCCAAACTTTACATTTAAAAAGAGAAAACATACTCCCTGATGTAAGGAGAAATGTAGGGATCTAAAGGGCAATTCGCTAATAAGGGTGGCATTTCCTTACTGAATGAGAATCTAACAGGATTCCTTATTATGCAATCACTTTAAGAAATATCCCAAAGAATTAATGGTTACATCTCAAGTTCTCAAGTGATATTTTGTTTCACAGAAATTATAGATACAGTATAGATTCTCAGCCTGGCTCAGCTGGTAGCACTCATGTTTTGAAGTCACAAGGTGGTGAGTTTAAGCACTACATTGGGACTTTGAGTTCATAGTCTAGGCTAATAATTAAATATTATGCTGGGGTTGCGCTACATTGCTGCAAGTGCCATCATTCAGATGAGTCATTAAACCTGAGGCCCTGACTACCTGTTCAAGTGGATGTTAAAGTTCCCATGGAAACATTCAAAGAGAGTTTCTCCTGTTGTCTAGGTCAACAATCTCTCAAATAAAAAAATCAGTCAATCACTTTAGTAATTTGCACAGATTTGTGAGCTAATTGGCTTCTGAGTTCCCACTACAAATCCTCAGTCACTGCTGTTTACAGAAAAATTATGTGAGGTGCTTTGAGATGTTTTGACATGATGAGGTACTGATATCAAATCCAAGGATTATTACTATATTATAGATAAAAGCATACAAAAATAAAATAGGCTGTCAAAAATGGCAATTCAATCATTAAAATAAAATTTTTCTTTCTAAAGATTACTTAGAGTTTATTTAAAAAAATGTTCCTTGCATTTGATATACTGCCTTTTAGATCAGGATGACATTTCTAAGCATTTCACATGATTCATTCTGAATTGCGGTGACCATGTAATTTGAAACTAAACTTGTCTTTTAATAGCCTTGAAAGAACAACAAGAAAAACAACCACTTGCATTTATATCACACCCATCACACAAGGTTGGGTCACTGAGCATACAACAACAACAAAATTACGTTTGTATAACGAATTTCATGTCGGAAGGACGTCCTAAGGTGCTGGACAGGCGGAGTTACGGACCCGAGCTGGGGGTTGGGATTGGGGAGAGTATAAAGAAGGGCAGAGGGTGAAGCAGGAAGATTGAAAACACAGTTGAAGAAGAGGGTCTTAAGATGGGTCTTGAAGGTAGCAAGGGAGGGGGCGAGGCAGAAGGACTGCAGGATGGAATTCCAGAGGGTGGGGGCAGAGTGGCAGAAGGCCTGCCCGCCAATAGTGGGTCGAGCGAGGTGGGGCACGTGAAGCAGGCTGGAGCCCACTGAATGGAGGGAGCGAGCAGGATGGTAGGGAATATGGAGGTTGCAGAGGTAAGGGGGAAGCAAGACCATGGAAGGCTTTGAAGTGAAGATCAGGATCTTAAACTGTATCCTCTGTGTGATGGGAAGCCAGTGGTGTTGGGCGATGATGTGCTTATATCACCATGTTAATTACTTCAAGCTTACAGCAAGCAGTATTTTTCTTAAGATTATGGGCGTAGAGTTGTTTTAATTGTAAATATGTGGAGTACAATCTGCTGTTACATGTTTTTTTTCTCCCATTTAATATGTCCACAATCATTTTGAGAAAAGTACTGTTTGTTCTGCTGGAAGCTTTAAAATCATTTTCATGATGGTGTGTACGTTAGATATTCTTCCAAGACTATTAAAGGAAAAGAAAAATACTTTCAAGTCTTGTTTTGAATGTCATTTACCTTGAAGTAGAAATTTAATTTTAGATGTTGTTCGCAGTTTCCAGTAGAAACCCATCATTTCAGAGCACAGAGGTGCCAGGGAACGCTTAGTTGACAACAACTACCCCGTGGGCCTGCTGCGTCCAGAACAGATTTGTTTTGGACTTCAAGGCGATCATAGCCTGGAAAATTCAATTACAGATGGCTCTGAGTTGGGTTGCAGTACTAAAGATAAAGGTCCTAATTTTTTTCAGTGAGCTTGGTTGAATATTTACTTTATTCAGTAGAGTTTTTTTTACCTACTTTTAGAGATGGGCAGATTGGGGGCATGTGGTGGGTGTTATTCACATCGGATCTAATATGTGTCAATATCTAATGAAATTCTTTACTAAGGAATTGAGTGAGGATTCTTTTCTAGTAATTAACAATATTAATAATAATAATAATCCTTGCATTTGATATAGCGCTTTTCATATCTTCTAGCAGTCTCAAAGTGCTTCACAGAAAAGACTGTAAAGTGAATCGACTGTATATTTGTGGGCGAAACGCAGCAGCCAATTGCACACAGCAGTGTCCCACAAACAGTCCTGGATTGAAATGACCAATTTATTATTGTTTTTTTGAGAGATTATTATCAGGCATGTGGAGTAAGAAAACTTGCTCAAGGTTTCATCCTGCCGGGAATCGAACCCAGGTCTCTCGCTTGCAAAGCGAGTGCTCTAACCACTGAGCTCCAGGACTCCAATTGGAAGCACATCACACAAGTCACCACAACTGGTGGGAATTTTACTCCGAGGAGAGATCACACTGGAGTGGGAGTCCTTGCGAGTTGAAGAGATAATAATAATCCTTGCATTTGATATAGCGCTTTTCACGTCGGGAGGACGTCCCAAAGCGCTTCACAGAACACACTGTAAAGTGAATTGACTGTATATTTGTGGGCGAACGCGGCAGCCAATTGCGCACAGCAATGTCCCACAAACAGTCGTAGATTGAAAATGACCAATTTAATTATTGTTTTTTTTTTTTGGAGGGATTATTATTAGGCGTGTGGAGTAAGGAAACTTGCCCAAGGTTTCGCCCTGCCTGGAATTGAACTCAGGTCTCTCACTTGCAAAGCGAGTGCTCTAACCACTGAGCTCCAGGACTCCAATTGGAAGCACATCACACAAGTCACCACAACTGGTGGGAATTTTACTCCGAGGAGAGATCACACTGGAGTGGGAGTCCTTGCGAGTTGAAGAGATGCACTTCTGTTCTTGTTATTAAGGAATCCCTTTAGAAATTTCTGCATTTCGATCGCTAGCTGGTCTGTAAATGTTCTAACCTTTGGTTATATATATATTGATGACCTGGATTCACAGCTCCAGTGTAGGATAGATACATCTACAGATGACACCAAGATGGGGGAAGCTCAGCCCCATCTAAATCAGCTAAATGAACAGTAATAATTGATTTTATCTACATTTTAAGGAAATGTAAATGAAATGCCTCTAATCCTTATTGTGGACATGAATCAGGCCAGTATCTGCTGAGTGGAGGGAGTGGACAAGTTGTTATGGCATTAATAGGTCACAGAGGTAGGAGGAGCAAGGCTGTGGAAAGCATTAAAAGTGAGGGTGAGTATTTAAACTCGATCCTCTGAGGGATGGGGAGCCAGTTGAACCAGGTGAGGTTGGGGGTGAGCTTGGTACAGGAGAGGACATGAGCTGTAGAGTTACTAGCACTACCACCTCTGTCAGAAGATTGTGGATTCAAGCCCCATGTCGAGACTTTGAACTAATGAAGTCTAGGCTGATGCTCCAATGCAATGTTGGGGGTGAGCCTCATCATTGGAGATACTTGTGCTTTGTGACCCTATCCTGTGTGAGGGCGCCACATAAATGCAAGTTGTTGTTGTTATTGTTGTGCTGTCCTTCAGATGAGCTGTTAAACTAAGATCTTGTCTATCCGTTCAGGTGGACATGAAAGAGCACTATTCGAAAAGAGAAACCAGTTTCTCCCGGTGTCCTAGCCAACAATCCTCAAAATAAAATTGGTCATTCACTTCATGGCTGTCTGTGGGACATTGTTGTGTGCAAATTGGCTGCATCATTCACATACAAAATAGTCAACACTTTACAACACTTTATCTGTGAAGAGATTTGAGATATCTGCCCAATGTGAAAGGCGCTATTTCATAGATTATTATTAGAAGTATTGACATGGTGCAAAAGTTCAAACTATTTTGCAGTTAAACAGGAAAGTATTACCTGCCCAAGGAAGAATGACACAGGTTATCTCATCCACAGCATGTTCAATTTGAAACACATTTTATAGCTATATAACACAGGATATTAGAGAGAAAAAGCACATTCTGGGAGCTATCTTTCATTGCAGCCTGTGTAGGGTTTTGAACACACAGATACACAGAAAGGGTTGAAGTAACATTTGCATATTGAACCGATAATTAACTATTAACTTGAGTACATTTTATTAATTGGTCTGTAACGTGTTAACTCTGTTCTCTGAGAAAAATCCATCTGTTTTCAGCTACTGGGATGGTGCATTTGATCAATTTTCGAAGATGCTTTGAGTACAGCACCCGAATGAATCGCGTGATTAAATCCACAAACTGAAATCAAGCCAGTTCTTCCCAGAATACAGCCATAATTAAGAGTGAGTGCCGAAATGGGGCCAAGATCTGTATTTAAGTGAATTTGGCCAATACGACTGGACTATGTAAGGCTATAAATCAACTCAGTTCTCATTTTTTTCATGCTATGCAGCAGCATTTACTGCTTGCAATCAATACTAGTTGTGGCCATAAAGTTACAGATATGGGCTTGAGCTCAATCTGGTGGTATTACTTTTCTAAAAAACTAATAGAAAATTTGACTGAGCTGAAGTCTTCTGATTCCTAGATGAAATGTTTGCTGCGAGGTATAGCACACTTTGCTCTCTTTAGCATGCACAGGCTTCTGTTCTGTGCTTATAATGAGATTTCCCAATACTGTATAAGCATGGGATGAAAGCAACGCAAATGTAAGTACGCAATAGGTTTCAGACCACCACTCTGTTTCTTTCACTTTCAACACACGTGATTTTTAAACGAATAGTTGATTTCAGCTTTGGCAGGAGCAGCTCTCATTATCCTTGGGTGAGGATGAAATTCGGCTAACGTTCTGCTTCCTGATTCACCCTGTTAGCAATATTCATGGCGCTTGGCTGAGGAAAGTATCAAACTCAGCTGTGATGCTGCTCATGGTCAATGCCAGACAAAATATACAAATTTGATCTTGCCTTAATCTCTAAGAACACATTTCTTAAAATTGAAGGTGGGGCAGAAGTGTCAAAGCATCTTAAATTCATGTTGAATTTGGAAACCAGTTTTCTGCCATTCTTAAAGGACTGTTTCCAAATTAAGGCTAATTTGAAGAGTTTTCTTCAATTTTGTGTGATCTTCAATTTGAGGATAAATTGGCCTACAGGTCAAGAATGGATTTTGAGCCTACTGACTGGGTTCACATACAAGGAATGGTTCTTGGGCGAGGTACCAAAGTGTTGTTGAATCCCAAGCATTACTTGGTGTGACTCACAACCTACTTCAACATAAGTTGTTGTCTTGGCTTTGATTTTAAGGCTGTCCTTCTTTGGAATGGAGTCTACCTCAGTCTACCAAGCAAAAGGACCCTCTAACCTCGGAGACTGATAGTCTACCAAGCGAAAGGACCTTCTAACCTCGGAGCCTGACTTTGAGCTGGAGGGGGGGCGGGGGAGAGAGGTGGCCGTAAGCACGGTCGAAGAGGAAGGTTTTCAGGTGGGACTTGAAAAAGGGGAGAGAGGGGGCAAGGCGGAAGGATAGAGAAGTAGTTGCAAAGTTTACAATTTTACACTTTCAACACACGTGATTTTTAAACGAATAGTTGATTTCAGCTTTGGCAGGAGCAGCTCTCATTATCCTTGGGTGAGGATCCTTTACAATTTGTAAACTTTTGTGTAGCAGAATTGATGTTCCAAATTAAGACTGCATTGAAGGATTTTCCACAGCAGGACATCCTAACTAACAGAGCAGAGGTATCTTTCACACTTTTCTCTGATTATTTCAATGGTGGTAGCCGATGATATGTGTATGCATCCATTAAAAAGTAAAGAACCTCCATGGTCTGTAAATATGTAATTTGTGTCCTTGAGCCTGTCTCTTCTGCATAGTTTCTCATTTTTACAGAAAATATCTATTTGGAAGTGTTTTTAGGCGAAGGTCTTGACATTTCTATGATGTCAGTACATTGAATTCATGGACTGTTGTGCTGCAGTGCCCCCTGGAGAGTTGTATCTGAAACAATCATCCTGAATAAAAGGCAGGTGGAGGCCTGAAAATCTGTCTTCTCTTAGCCCAGTAGTGGCCAACCTGTGGCCCGCGGGCCAGAAGTGGCCTATGGGACCGTCAAAAAGCACCCCTCTGAACATTCACACCATTCTAAGTAAGTCCGTGTTTGATTGGTAGTTTGCTTTCAGTTTTTTAATAAATTCAATTTTATTTTGTTGGCCGACTATAAAGGTTAGCCTGTGTTAGCCTATTGGATGGTTTTGTCTTACACTGTTAACATTATGCAGGATTGTGGAACATTCTTAAATGTAGTCTCAATTTGGAGTAACATTTTCTATTTACAATTCACATTGGGAGGATTGCTTAAAGCTGACTGAAAGATCTATCTTGCGGGACAGGGAGAAGCAAGGGGGCAGGGAAAGGTGGCTGAAAGTGTGATTAAAGAGATAGGTCTTAAGGCAGAGAGGGACAGGGTAAGATGAAAGGTGCTGTGGGTTGGATTTCCAGAAACACAAGCAGAATGGCTGAAAGCTCACCCTATGATTGGGAAGCCAATATTTTGTTTGATCTCTGTTTGCTGAGAGGAGGCAACAATTACTGTTATGGGCCTGGGATAGTCTTTAGTATCCAAAATGATCCTGGATGATCCTGGAGTAATAGGCAGAAGTTGTTTTTATGTAGTTCTTGAAAAGAAACTAATTTCCAAATTAAGACTGAATCTACAATTAAATTTCAGGACAAAATATTTTTGAAGGCTAAGACTAGGTGGAATTTTGGGACTCAGGTTATGGAAAACATGAACCAAGGAATATGGTAAAGCCCACAAGAGTATTGTATCAGATTTAATCTCAGATTCATCTATTTTCATTTAACAAAGCATACCAGAACTTCTTACGCATTTGGGACACAGTTATCACCTTGACTAAATAGATGCTGCTGTGCTCAAACCTCCAATAAAATAATTATTTCTCATTCGTTATTAATAGTCTAAAGAATTCAAGGAGAAACTTGTAACATTCATTCCTTTCAACTGCACGTATTTACAAATGTGTCAGCTTGGTGCAGTTGATAGCACTCTCATCTCTGAATCAGAAGGTTGTGGATTCAAGCTACACATTGGGACTTGGAATCACATAGTTTTTAAGCTGATGCTCCAAGGCAATTCTGGGGTGGGTTGCATTGTTGGAGGTACTGATCTTCGGATGACATGTTAAACCAAGGTCCCACCTGCTTGTTCAGGTGGATGTTAAAGATGCCATGGCACTATTCGAAAAGAGAAGGGAGTTTTTCCAGTATCCTGGCCAACATTTCCCAAATACACTTGTTCGCTCACTCCATGGCTGTTTAGTGGGACACTGCTATGCCCAAACTGTCACATTTTGCCCACACAATATGCAGCCAATCCACTTTGCAATATATGCTGTAAAGCACTTCGAGATTTCTCAATGCTGTGTTGAGGCACTGTATCAAATGCAATAATTATTCATTATTATTTATTTATTTAGAGATGCCATAGCTATGTCAAAGTACATGTGCACCAGAACACCCACTTAAATCAACCTATTTTTCTTCAGCCCTCAACTTCAACCCTCTGAACTCTATGTCAACATAAATGGCATTTTAGTGCAACAAAAGATTCTGTGTCGGTTGCATTAATGGCAGCTGCTGGCGCTTTTGCAACTGAAACCTTCTCACCAGCTTCAGATCCAAATCACTGCAGAAATGTTGTGTGTGTTGGGGCACGGAGCGGGGGGGGGGGGGGGGGGGGGGGGGGGTGGAAGGAGTGGTCAGCTCTATAACCAGTCAATTATGATCAACTGTTTTCATCCCAATTTTAGTCAATGTTATCCTATCACATACACAATTTTTCACCCCATGTTGCCACCTCAGAATATTGACTGTTTACAAAGAATTATACTGCAGCATTGCCTTCTAACTTTTAGTGGCAGACACAATCAGTGATGTGATGACATCAACGAGTCACCAGTTCTGTCTTGGAATATTAAAATCACTTTTCTAGGATTCCATGTAAACGTCACCAACACATGATCACCTTCCATTTTCTATATTACTCACCTTACAGACAACAACTCTAGGTCAAGCAGGTAGCATTACAGTAATTTTCAGTGATTATCAAAACAAATATTTTAGAAGAGCACAGAAAATATATGTGGAGGTAATATTACTTATCCTACTTATGTCCCTGGTGGAATTCTGTCTCTAAGTAAGACTAGAACATTTGGTCCAGAAAATGTAACAATAAAAGGAATTGTTCTAGATCCAGACATGCCTCATCATTGTTATATGTGCCAAACATACTTCTACATTAACTTTTAGACTTTGTTCTTTTTGCAGGGTGGGCTATAATCTTTAAAGGCATATTTTATTTTGTCCATTAACTTTGTTTCAATAAAAGTGACTGTATCACAGTATTGCCAAAGTAAGCAGACAACCTACTTCAAAGGACATTGAAGCAATGGAGAGTGTCCAAAGAAAATCAACAAAGATGCCTATCAAAATTAGAAGATCTATTTCCTATTGTAAGAACATTTATTAATTTCCTATTTATAAAATAAGGCAACATTTATAAATTAAACTGAAGTATATTCATTTCTCTAAAAATATGCAGCCATTGCACTTTCGAAAAAATCTTATGAAGTGCTTTCAATGACAATAAGGTACTACATCAAATGCAAGGATTATTTATTATTATAAATTGAATGTAGAGAAAGTATTACATAAAGATTTTCTATTATTTTGAAAGAATACATAATGGGAGAGGAAGAAAAACATTTTTGCATTCAAGAATACTTGTAATACATTACGCTAAAGATAGAAAGGGAGGGAGAAAATGTGTGGTAAAGTTTTAAAGCTTTCCTTATGTTAATTTATGTTGAAGGAAATGGCTACTAGGTGGCAGGACCCACCTCCCAGGAATTGGAATATTGCTTTCCGACCTGAATCACCACATTCTTTTATTCCTCCCTGAGGTGAGGTAATTATTATTGTAGATTCTAGCCTCTGGAAGGATTTCAAACCTATTTTATTTGTTGAATACTGATTTTCTAGAGTTGATTTATAACGAACAGGAAATTTGATCTTTCTCAACCCAGGGATTATTTTTCTCCGATCAAATCTGAGGAACTGATTTTAGTTTACCTTTCAAATAATGTAAGTAAGATCAAGGTTTAGTGATTTATCAATTGTACTATCAAAGGAATAAAGGTTGTGGCTGAAGGCATGAGATCTGAAGAAGGTGGATGACGTTAGAATGGAGACATTAGTCTAGAATGGTATCAAGCTGAACAATAGGCAGAGTAATCCCTGAGTTGATGGATAAAGAGTCGGAGGATGAGCCATTGGGTATCGTACAAACAAAGCACCCTTTGAGAGGAAACTAAATGCTTATGACTTTGGTGGAAGATGGTATCTTGTTTTGAAGTATATACTCGCAGATGCTCTTAATTTCTTTGGATTTGTCAAAGGTAATGATAAATGCACGAACAAAGTGTTCAGGAGCAGTTATCCAGAGAGCATAACATAAGGAACAAGTGGAATAGCAATGCTGACACCATGCTGAGGATCATAGAGTATGCTTGAACTTGAAGGAAAAGATGAAGAGCAGTTTTATAATGTTTGGCGGTACAGATCTAAGAGCAATAGGGCAGCTGGTAGAAAGATCTTGGGAATAGAATCAATGTGTCCAAGCAGTAAATATTCAAGAAAAAAGTAAGTTGAGGATGGAAGACATAAAGGCATCTGTTGAAACTAATAATAGGAGGAATGCCATCAGGTCCAGAGGCTTTATTTGAGTTCAGTGAATTGAGGATCTGAAAAACATTGACAGAGATAAATGATGATGTCAGTCAAAATGGTAGAATTGAAGAGAACAATGGAGAGGATTATTTTGGCATGATTGTGAAGATTCGAGAAACTGGAGAAAAGCAAGAAAAATACATCGGCTAAAAACTGAGCCATTGGGTTGGAAGAGAGTGGAAAGAGGAATTCACAGAACTTACAAGACACAATTTGTCAAGGGGCCAGATGCAATGACTTTTAGAGGGACAAGAAGATAACTCTCTTTTCCAATAATGTTATTTTTAGGAGTACTCATTATAATGCCCTGGAATACTGCAGACCTGCCTGGCTCAGGAACCAGACTACCGAGAATACCACAAAGGGCTGGCTAATAGAGGACTTACAGAAGTTTCTAAAATGATAATCATAACATCTCCAATGCTGGAGCACAGAAACAGGCCTTTTGGCCCACCAACTCTGCATTTGTGTTTCTGTGCGGCACAAGCAACCTAGTGCAATGCCACTCTCTCCTGCTTTCCCTACCCCAACACCACCCCACCCCTCACTCACGCACACACATACTCATTGGTATTCAGTGCTGTAAATGTACCAAATCCCAAACTACAAAGCTAATGCTTAGTAAATATCCCTATTCTCGGTATTGTAATCGGAGACTAGTGTGAAACCTGAGATTTATTTAATTGTGAGCATTTAAAAATAAAACATTGTGGTGCCCCATAAGTCAGGCCACAGTTTGGTCTGATTTTGAAGAGAATGTTCTCAATAAAGTTAATGGTGAGCTCTGAATTAGTTAACCTGCAAATTAGCCTGACAGAATAAGGAGATTACTCGCGTTCATTGTTTGCTTGTAACTCAGCACAACCCGCTTTCTTTTGCAGGAGCATTGAGGATTAACACAGAAAAGAACAACATACTTTCACACAAAAGCTTAAAAAAACTTTCTTTGTTCAGAATGATAATACCTGCATGAAAAAGGCTGACAGTTTTGGAAGAAGTGAATGCTTCTCTCACATTTGGAAGCAATTATCTTAACCTTAGATCGCAAGCTCGTCTCAAACTGATGGCAACCTGCCAGCAGGGTAAAACTAGCTCATAAAATCTAAAAACTGTAAACCATGAGGTTGGAGCACTGGAGTTCTTGGAAACTGAGTTTCTAAACCTGCAATAAATAAACAACCTTGTTCAGTTATATTAACGATTTATTGTTTGACTTGAATTTATCTTTAGTGAATCTTATAATTGTAAATGATATAATGGCACAAGAAATAGGGTGCGTTGCCTAACTGGAATTCTTTTCAGACATCAATAACATAATGTAACATAAAATTTAAGGCATCAGCCTGGCTCAGTTAGTATTACTATCACCTACCTGATGACTGACCTGCCACTGTGAAACATTATCTTACATGAAGGCACTAGATAAAAGTTATTGTTGTATGTCAGAAGGTCTGGATTCAAGCCCTACATTGAGATTCTGAGTATGTTGTCAGCGAATTCTGAAAGTATTAGTTGCAGGTTGGCAGGAGCCAAGGCTCGGGGACCTAGAGTGTGTGTTGGGTACTGCTGGAGTCTAACCAGCTAAAATCACATAGCTTGCCATTATTAGTACTGTCTGGCATGCTTGAGATGAGTGGGGGATGACTCCCTATCCCCAATTATTGGTCTGCTCTTCCAGGTCCTGCCGATAAGTGAGGCTGGCTGAGCTGTCATCAGGACTGCCCGGGAGTACTGCAGACCTGCCTGGCTCAGGAACTGGACTACTGAGACCGCCACAGAGGGCTGGCTTGATTCCGACATTCTGCCAAATATGCCACCTTGGAGCCAGTTCAGCTCCAAGGAGACCCTTCATACCTCGCCTACAAAGAGAATAGTCACTAGTTGGTTGTTTGACATCCAACAAGTGTGGGTTTGAGCCCTTACTAGATGGATGGCAGGTACCAGGAATTCCCTGCAAGTTTCCTGGTGGGCAGCACAGCTCAGTATGAAATGCATGAGAGCATTGCCACTGTCTTCCTGTCCCCAGCTAAGGCACACAGACCTTCCTATTGAGCGATAGTTCCACTAATTGGAGGTGTGGAGTTTAAGAAGCAGATGCTTGCCTCTCTTTTGGATGGTATTAAAATTCCCTTAACCTCTTTGGAGGTTCCTCCTCGTCAGATGAACACTGGAAAAGAAATATCCAATCCCTGATTTGGAGCCTGATGTGGACTTCAAATGTACATAATAAAATTCATTTGCAAACTTTACCCATACACAGTTAATATTTCTAAATCCAAATGTATTACCCAACCAACTCATAGACTAGGAATTCAATAACACTGTCTACAGATAGTTGGCTTGGCATTTACACAAACCAAAAACAGGTTAACTTGAAAAAAAAACAGCAACTGAAAGGGTATTACATATAATAGCAACTGTCAAAATGTTAACCAAACTGTGAATAAAAAAATTTCTGAGAACGTAAAGAGGAGTGCAGTTGTTTGTTTTGACTTCAGAGAAGTTTCAATGTTATTTTGTTCTTGAATGCCCCATTACAGCCTTCTGCTGCTGTCTTTCCTTTTTCAGCTGTTCCATGGGCAATGAATGAAACATGCCCAATTGTAGTGGAGAGCTAGTTTGTAAGTTCACACAGTTTTTTAGATTGAAATTTGCAAGTTGATACCTTTTGGTACGCTCTCAGATGTGTGAAGGACACTATATTTCAGGACAGATACAAGGAAACTTTGTTTTTCTTTACACAGAGGGTAATTAATGACAGAAACACGTGGCCAACAACAACAACAAAATTCCATTTGTATAGCTCCTTTCACGCTAGGAGAACATCCCAAGGCACTGGAAGTCAGCGTTTTGGACCCGAGCTGGGCGTCGGGATTGGGGAGTTTGGAAGGCAGGGGGGCAAGCAGGGTGATCGAAAGCACGGTCGAAGAGAATAGTCTTGAGATGGGTCTTGAAAGAGGCCAGGGAGGGGGCGAGGCAGAGGGACTGCGGGATAAAGTTCCAGAGGGTGAGGGCACTGTGGCAGAAGACCTGCCCTCCAAAGGTGGGACGGGCGAGGAGGGGGACATGAAGTAGGCCGGAGCCTGCTGAGTGGAGGGAGTGAGCAGGATGGTAAAGGGTTATGAGGTCAGAGAGGTGGAGGGGAGTGAGGCCATGGAGGGCTTTGAAGGTGGGGACTGGGATCTTGAACAGTATCCTCTGTGTGATGGGAAGCCAGTGGAGTCAGACGAGGATCAGGGTGATAGGGTCATGGAGCCTGGTGCGGTCGATGACATGGGCTGCAGAGTTCTGGATGACATTGCGGAACATGACATTGAGCCGGGGGGAGGGGGAGGTGAGCATAGGCACAGTCGAAGAAGAAGGTCTTCAGGTGTGACTTGAAGATGGGGAAGGAAGCGGCAAGGCGGAGGGATAGTGTTCCAGAGTTTTGTGGCATAGTGGCTGAAAGAGCGGCCACCAATGATGGCATGGAGGGCATGAGGGTCATGAAGAAGGCCGGAGCCAGTTGAACGGAGGCAGCAAATTGTGGGTTGGGGGTTAACCAGGTCGGAGAGGTAGGGAGGTGCCAGGGCATGAAGGTTCTGAAAATGAATGTGAGGATTTTGAAATCGATCCATTCGACTATAGGGAGCCAGTGAAGCCTGGCTAGAACTGGTGTGATGGGGGTACGGAGTTTAGTATGGGTGAGTATGTGGGTGGCAGAGTTTTGGATCAGCTGGATCCTGGGTATGGTGGAGCTGGAGAGACCAGTGAAGAGGGCATTTCTTTAGCTGAATAAGGCAGAGGCTCTCTTGCTTAACTCCCATTAACACCTTCTCATCTCAGTCATTGGCAGCATCAAACTACACCTTGCAGAGTCTGTGAAGAACCTTACTCTCTTTTTTGACTTTCAACTGTCCTTTAAACCTTACATTCATGCTCTGACCCACTCATCATTCCCAACCTCTGTAACATTGCGCGTCTCCACAACCGCCTCTCCCTTTGGGCCTAATCCACACATTCATTACATCCCAGCTAGATTACACAAACTCTGTTTGCCAGACTATCCAACACTTCCCTCCTCACACTACAGGCTATCGAAACTTCTGGAGTTCATGTCCTATCCCACATTAGGCAAGCCTCTAATCCCCATCTTTACTCGGCTCTACTAACTCCTCATCCCCAGTGGATGGAGTTCAAGATCCTTGTCCTCACCTTTCAACCCTCCATGGATTTACCCTATCTCAGCGACTTCCTCAAACCCTACCAACTTAACTTCTGCCTCTGCTCAGCATGAACCAGCCTAATTCACATTTCCCGCTATACTTGTCCCACCATCTGTGTTTGGGCTTTCATTGTATCTCTGGAACTCAATCCTGCAGCCCCTTGAACTCATCTCTTCCCTCGCCTCCTTTAAGGTCCACCTCAACCTTCCGAGTTGGCCATACTTTTGACCATCCTTTCAAGGAGTTATATTCTGGTCCTTGACTGAACTTTTACTGGAGTATTTAGACAAAGCCTTTTCAGGTATAAATCCAATGTGGAGTCCTGTAGCTCAGTGGTTAGAGCACTCGCTTTGCAAGCGAGAGACCTGAGTTCAATTCCAGGCAGGGCGAAACCTTGGGCAAGTTTCCATACTCCACACACCTAATAATAATCCCTCCAAAAACCAAAAACAATAATAAATTGGTCATTTTCAATCTACGACTGTTTGTGGGACATTGCTGTGCGCAATTGGCTGCCGCGTTCACCCACAAATATACAGTCAATTCACTTTACAGTGTGTTCTGTGAAGGGCTTTGGGATGTCCTCCCGACGTGAAAAACGCTATATCAAAATGCAAGGATTATTATTATTATTATTATAATGCTGGCATGTTCCAAGTCCAAAAGTTTTACCATACAAACTCATAGACTATGAATCCATCAAGTCATATTCTTTGAAAATAAATAGGTTGATGAGGTAATCTATGCGAGAAAATATTATACTTTATACGTTGTCGGTATTAATTTCCTTTTAAAATGTGTTAACAATCATAATAATATTCCTTGCATTTGATGCAGCACCTTATCACCTCACCGAGGCTTCACACTGTCAAGTGTTGACTCTGCGTTATGTGGGTGAAATGTTGGATGTAATGCTAAATGTTTTTGCTAAGATCAAGGAAGATGCAGTCTCAGTAGAAGCTGCTATGCATAATTACAATATGAAAGTAAATACAGTACAGCTAATTTGAATACATATAAATAGGATAAGGTTGAATTTGCCTTCTTTTCTTATCAGACTTATTATATTTCTTATCAGATTATGCTTCTGTTAAGCATTTTGTTTTTCTTAAAATATATTACAGGCTTAGATGAGGACGTCTTAAAAGGAAGCATATCCCAGTGTAAAGCTTTAGAAAAGAATCACATCATCAAAGAACTTCTGGAACTCTTATGGTCCCATGACAACTCCCCCCACCCCCCACCCCCACCACACGCACATGCTCCAGGCAATGTAATAATAATGATATAATAATAATAATAATCCTTGGTTTGATATACCGCTTTTCACATCTTCTAGACGTCTCAAAGCGCTTCACAGAATAGACTGTAAAGTGAATTGACTGTATATTTGTGAGCGAAATGCGGCATCCAATTGCGCACAGCAGTGTTCCATAAGCAGTTGTGGATTGAAGTGACCAAATTATTATAATTTTTTTTCTTGAGGGATTATTATTAGGCGTGTGGAGTAAGGAAACCTGCCCATGGTTTCGCCCTGCCGGGAATCAAACTCAGGTATCTCATTTGCAATGCAAGTGCTCTAACTACTGAGCTACAGGACTCCACTTTAGACCTAAGTTTAATAAGTAGGATGTATAAGAAGGATCGATTGAAGATCACTCTCACTAAGTACGTAAACAACAAGGGAGAGCATGACAAAAAAGAAAACGAAGAAGTCAGGAAAATAGTCAAAACAAATTAGGAAGGCAAAGAGGAATTATGAAATTAAATTATCAAGGAATATAAAAAGAAATAGTAAAATATTCTACAGACGTATAAATAACAAAAGAAAAATCAAAATAGGAATAGGGCCACTGAGGGATGGACAAAATAAGCTCACAGGCCGCGAGATCAAAATGGTAGAAATATTAAATAATTACTTAGCCTCAGTATTCACCAGGGAGACGGATCAGGTGGACATGACAGTAGAAGAAGAGATCAAAAATAATATAAATACATTTAAGATACAAAGGGGAGATGTAATCGAAATACTAATGAAACTCAGAGAGGATAAAACCCCTGGTCCAGATGGATTGCATCGGTGTATATTAAAAAATCGAGGGAAGAGATAGCAGAGGCACTATTACACATGTATAATAACTCATTAGAAAAGGGAGTAATGCCAGAGGACTGGAGGAGAGCGAATGTTATACCTATATTTAAAAAGGGAGATAGAACAAGCCCAGGGAACTAAAGACCTGTCAGCTTAACATCGGTGGTAGGAAAGATAATGGAATCCTTACTGAAGGAGGTAATAGAAAAATATCTGGAAACGGAAAACATAAAGAATAGTCAGCATGAATTTCAAAAAGGAAGGTCATGCTTGACCAACCTCATTGAATTCTTTGAAGGGTTAACAGAAAGAGGAGACAAGGGTAATGCGGTAGATGTAATATATGTAATATATGTAATATATTTGGATTTCCAAAAGGCGATCGATAAGGCACCACATAATAGACTAATGAATAAGGTCAGAGGATGTGGAGTCAGGGGAAAAATAGCAGAATGGATAGTAAGCTGGCTACAAAACAGAAAACAGAGAGTAGGGGTAAAGGGTAACTACTCAGACTGGCAAGGGGTGTGCAGTGGTATTCTACAAGGATCGGTATTGGGACCACAGTTGTTTACAATATACATTAATGATTTGGATTTGGGAATCAGCAGTACAATTTCAAAATTTGCGGACGACACCAAATTGGGGAGAGTAATTAATACAGAGGAAGACTGCAACAAATTAAAGCAAGACATTAATAAACTTGCTGAGTGAGCATTTAAATGGCAAATACATTTCAATGTAGAAAAGTGTGAGATAGTACATTTTGGTAGAAGGAATAAGGAAGTCACATACATTCTGGAAAATAAAAACCTAAATGGGGTAGAGGAGCAAAGGGATCTAGGGGTACACATCCACAATTCACTGAAAGTAGCAACGCAGGTTAATAAGGCCATAAAAAGAAGCAAACCAGGCAGTGGGGTTCCTTTCTAGAGGGATAAAAATGAAAAGCAGGGAAGTTATGGTAAACTGCTATAGAACCGTGGTTAGACTACACTTAGAATACTGTGTGCAGTTCTGGTCCCCAAATTAAAGAAGGGATGTAAAGGCATTGGAGAGGGTGCAAAGGAGATTCACAAGGATGATCCCAGAACTGAGAAGTTATACGTATGAGGAAAGGCTGAACATGCTCTTTTCTCTTAAAAGTGACCTGATAGAGGTCTTTAAAATGATGAAAGATTTTGATAGGATAGACATAGGGAAGATGTTTTCTTCCCTATGTGGGGGAGACCAAAACCAGGGACATCAATATGTCACAAATAGATCAAATAGGGAAGTTAGAAGAAATTTTTCACACAGAGAGTAGTGGGAATGTAGAACATGCTACACAAGGAGTTGTTGAGGCAAATAGCATAATGTATTTAAGGGGAAGCTAGATAGGTACATGAGGGAGAAAGGAATACAAGGATATGCTTGAAGGCTTAGTGAGGAAGGGCAGGAGGAGGCTCATGTGGAGCATAAACACCGGCATAGACCAGTTGGGTCGAATGGCCTGTTTCTGTGCTGAATATTCTGATGTATTCTAATGTATAAGATCATTCAGCCTAATCCAGACTAATAAAATTATATTAGTCAAAGAAATATTGGTCATAATATTAATTTTTACATAGACTCAATTGCTCGTGCCACACTTATCTTTTTACCCTTCAAAAATCACTTTCATTCTGTGGTTATACTACGGGACCAAAGCTGCTTCATTCTAGCATCACGTAACAATAATCCTTGCATTTGATACAGCACCTTATCATGCTGCCAAGATTTCTCAAAGCAAGGATCTTATGTATTTGTAGACAAATACACATTACAAATAGCAATAAAGTGTCAATTTTAAGATGTACAGTCCTCATTTAAGGCTATAGAATCACACAGCTCAGGTTGTTTAGCTCATCAAGTCTCCATTGAAGTTTTTCTCCACAGCAGTCACATATACTAATCCAACTCTCCACTCTCCATTACATTGAATCTTCTTTGTCAAGCATCATCTTGAAAACAAGGAAGAAATGGCTTCAATATTGTAGCTGGAGAAAATAAACATTTTGAAGTAATAGCATTAAAATAAATTTGCATTTGGGGAGGACAAGTTTGCAGGGCTATGCGAAAAGAATAGGGGAGTGGGATTGATTTGGATAGGTCTTATCAAAAAGCTGGCACAGACACAATGGACCGAATGGCCTCTTTCTGTGCTGTATAATTCCATGATTCTATGATTTATATAGTGTTTCGGACCTCTTAAAACAGTCCATACAAAGATTGGAAAGCGGAAGAGAGAGCAAAACAGTATGATCGACTCTTTGTGTGCTCATACTATACACAAATAAATCCCATAGCTCTGGACCCCAAACTATACATTAAGCCCTAACCAAAGAGTAAATATAGGGAGAAGTAGACCAAATTCAAAAACTGGTAGTTTCAATATGTTTTATATTCTAAATGTAACAGTACTGTATTGTACCAGTGGAATAGCCAGATGCAAAGTGTTATTTTAGAAAGATTTGTAGTTTCAAAAGCATTTGTTGTTTTATCTCTTATTGCTGCATTTATTTATAACCTCCAAATCTGCAGAAAGAAATGCTTTTGAAAGTTCTGTGAAATGTAAATTTAAATTATCTTTCTCTTTCTGTCAAGGTTCCTTGTTCCCATTGCATTCCATAGTATTCCAACAGATTAATCGCCCCGTTCCGGTGGTTTCTTCTCTCAACACAGAGTTTCATCTTTGTAATAACAACAAAGTTTTTATGATGGATCCCTCCGAAACCAAGATATCCTTAGCTTTTTTTAAAAAATTGTTTGAAATGAAAGCAAGCTTCTGAGAAGTAGAATCTATTACAAACTTATTGTAACAAAGTGTTTTTGTGGTCCCATTTATAGCTGTGTAGTCCCACAATTGACTGTCATAATAATAATAATAATAATATTAATAATAATAATAATAATCCTTCATGTGATATTGTGCCTTCTCGTGTGGTCAAAACATCTGAAAGCTCTTCACGTGATTTTACTGTAAAGTTTAATGACTGTGTTTGTAGCCAAACGGGGCAGCCAATTTGAGCACAACAACATTACATCTGTATAATACCTTTCACATCAGGAGGACATTCCAAGGCGCTGGACAGTGAGGGAAATCTCCTGCAAACATCTGTGTATTAAATGATAATAATAATAATAATAATAATTCTTGCATTTGATATAGCGCTTTTCACGTCGGGAGGACGTCCCAAAGCGTTTCACAGAACACACTGTAAAGTGAATTGACTGTATATTTGTGGGCGAACACGGCAGCCAATTGCGCACAGCAGTGTCCCACAAACAGTCGTAGATTGAAAATGACCAATTTATTATTGTTTTTGGTTTTGGAGGGATTATTATTAGGTGTGTGGAGTGAGGAAACTTGCCCAAGGTTTCGCCCTGCCTGGAATTGAACTCAGGTCTCTCGCTTGCAAAGCGAGTGCTCTAGCCACTGAGCTACAGGACTCCACAATGATGAATTTAAATGATGAATTTAACTTGGAGGATAGTTTGCAAATCTCAGTAACATTCAGTGCATACACATATATATATGGGGAAACTGCAACTTTTGATTTACATTATATTTATTTTTGATAAATTGTCATGTAAGCAATTTTATTGGGCTGAACTTCATTCATTTTTGTCATTTGCTTAATCTTGTACTGCTCTGTTATTCACAAGTTATATGTTTAAACAGTAAGTAATAAGTAGTCTACACATAACAGTGCAGATAGGAGTCAAAGTAATTTCCTCTGTTTTCAGAGCAGGAACTAAAATTGTGTTTAAAAGACAAATGTTCAACCGTTAGTTGTATTAATTTCTCATCCAAGTAGTAATTTACACTTCTTAAAAGTAGATGGGTTTCACTTGGTGAATGCTCAATACTGCAAGTGACGATCACACCAAACAAGGCAACAGGTTTTCCAGGAATTCTCTGTTTTGACAAACTCTTAAGTCTAGTATGTATACTTTGATCAAATTACCTAAGTGCAAACATTTGAAACAACCGTGGAATGAAGAGAAGAGTTCCTACAGCCAGCCAGGTGGATATACATCCAATCATTATCCTGAAGTTGAAAAGATTTATAACTCAAAGCATTGTGCAGGATTGTATTGTAAAGTGTGGTGACACTCATTAGCTGTCATGTCACCCACAAAATACACACTTTACAGTGTATCCTGTGAAGCGTCTTGAGATGTCTCTTGGAAATCAAATGCAAGGATTTTTATTTCCTCATTATGTCCCTGAGACATCTCCTGTTTCTGGCATAACGTTTTACCTAGTAGCCCTGTCAAGAGCTGACAGACCTCCCTTCCAACCAACCCCCACTTCACCCCGGCCTCCCAACCTCCCAATTCAAGTGAGTAGGAGGCTGTGTCACTTGGTAGTATGATTTTAGTTATCTGTACTGTCCAGATACCTCCATATTACTCAGGATTCAAAAGAAAAATTACAGCATATTGAAAACATGTTTTACTACTTAGTCCCCATCTCTCCTCCCTCTCTGTCCCTCTCACTCTCTGTCCCCCCTCACTCCCTCTTCCCATCTCTCAATCTCTCTTTCTCTCCCAATCAGCCATGAGGTTCACTAAGAAAGTGGTTGGATAAGGACACACGCTTGTTTTCCTCTCGGCTCCGGTACGCACTGCAGCAACGGCTGGTATTATTGTCACCTCCGTGCTGTGTCTCCCAAACTGCCAGCTCCTGCCACTGCCCTGGTAGGACATTCACCAGGGAGGGAGGGAGAGAGGGAGGGAGGGAATGGAAGTTGGAATGTTGAAAATAATTGGGGGCCAGATAAAATCATCCGCTGGGCCACATGCTGCCCGCGGGCCACCTGTTGGACCACGCTGTTGTATATGAATCAATACACTAACTTTGTCAAAATATTTCCCTTTGTTCTCTATGAATATGACCTTCTTCCAAACCTCTGCACTGTCACTGATACTAATATGCACAGTAATGGTTTGAGGTCCAATGTGCTATGGCTTTTACATTCACTCGAATATTGAAAGTATTTGATGCTAGGTTACTGCAAAGTTAATTAATCTCATTTGGGCCAACAGCAACAGTTGTGCTATAATTGACCTTAATGATCCCATACTAGGGAACCCCCTGAAAATAAAATAACGCTCCTACCCCACCCAGTCTAAAGTAACCTGCTGACACACTAGGATGATAATATACTTGTTAGAAAATGTATGAGGATTTGGTTATTTGTGCTTACAATAGGATTCATGCATAGAATAATGGTCATTATTATTTATTTTCAAAACCAGTAAATGATGTAGTTCTCATCTTCTTGGGTGTATGTAGTGTTACTATTCAATTACACAGATCTCATGACAAACATAAGCCTGTACTAGCTGTGAGGGGAGAAACAGTACATTTGTGCAAAAACAAGAGCATATTTAAACTTCTTAAGTGACAAGGCGCAATAATTATGGAAAATAAAACCTGTTCATGTTGACAGTTTTAAAAAAATTATAAGAGGATTTTGTTTTCTAAAGAGGTCAAATGTAAGGCTCATTGGTTAAGTGATGCATCCGTTAAGTAAAAGTTTTCATGAAGTTAGCCTATTATAATTGAAGATCATGTATTAGCGCTTCAAATCCAAAGCTTCTGTATCATCTAAAGGACAGAACCTCTGCGGCAGACTTACACAATGTCCTGACATGGGGCTTGAAGCACCCTTAAACTACTGAGTGCTGACATCCCCTAGCAAGAATGTCCTGGCCAACAATTCCCCCAAATAAAATTGGTCACTCACTCCACGGCTGTTTGTGGAACATTGCTGTGTGCAATTGCAATTGGCTGCTGCGTTTTGCCTACAAAAATACACAAAAATTGCAGCTGGACTAGGAGCAATGCTTAGTGTAACCAGCATCAAAATAGATAATAATAATAATGCTTGTATTTGATATAACGCCTTATCATGTTGTCGAGACATTTCAAAGCGCTTCACAGGATATACTGGTTACACTAAGCATTGCTCATAGTCCAGCTGTAATTTTTATATTCAAAACCCCTGGGATATCCAGGGGTTGTTTCATACATGTATAGGTGAAATCTTATGAAAAAATTCTGATCACCCATTATCTTATTCTATAATGGTGCTAGAGAAAGCTGAGGGCTGCATCTGAATTCAGCTAACTTTGCTTGCATTCTTTTCCTTTTCAGAAAAACTTAATCCCAGGGGTTTTATGAATGTATGTAATTATGCTTGCATCACCTGAGAATGGCAACAGCGACTACCAGTGGCCAATGAAGTATCCAGTGGCTGAAGAGGTTCAATTGCAGGCACCTCAAGGTAGATTAGTATTTTTTTAATGGTTAGTTACTGAAAACAGGAGTGAATTTGCTTTGAGGCCTGTAATATAAAAAGTTTTTTTTGTTTTTTTTCCTTCTCTCCCCTTCTCCAGGGCTAGAGTTCAATAGGCACAGGTTACGTGCTATACATTTGATTATACTGCCAATGACTACTATTCATATTTGAACTTTGACAGATAATGTTGGAAGTTGTGCCGCTTTGGGGGATAGTATCCATCCCAGCCTTTTCTCTCCTCCTCTGCCTGCTCCAGGATGCTGAAACTAAACTTTACTTCTGGTAAAGATTTCAATGATAAAATAATCCAAAGCGATTTTTTTCTTCTTCTTATGGACCTGGTACAGTTGAAGATATGCTGACTGGAATTCTTGTTTCAAGAAACAACCAACAAATAAGAGAAATAAAGGAAGCTTACCAAGCAGGTACTGTGCATTGTTCTACAGAGGGTCATACTCCAGATATAATGTTCGAGTCCGTTCTACTTTTCTACAGCTATATAAGACATTCGGACTTGAAAATTCATTTAGAACTTCTATTTGTGTTCAAAATGCTTTGTTTCTTCAGATGGGTTTATTCACTTGTTGGGTAAATTAGACCAAGCAATACCTCTTGAATATTTACCTTTTTATATTGCTTTCAATGCTCTTTCAGACCTCACCCAAAACAAGTTCCATTTGTTTTGAAACTCAACTGTGATAAACTGCAACACATTTGATAAGTTGAGGGCCCAAGTTTGTGAAATGCAATTTCAGAATGGATTCAAGCAAGTATTTATTTATATAGAGGCTACCTAATGACTGGAATTGGTTACCAGGAAGAGTGATTGAGGCCAGAATCCTGTCACTGATTTGAGAAATTGCTTGATGTTACTATGGGTAGGTAGTAGGATTAGAATAGTCTATTTCTGTACTGTCAAAAACATTTTCAATCTCACATAGATCCAAATGAATTTCAGCACTGAAGGAGGAAATATTCCAAGCCCTCTTTCCCTTTTCCCGCCTCTTCCAATACTTCAGTGTTTCCTTTGAAGATCTCTTCTCTTTTAGCTTTAATTCCTATTTTTAACAATTTCAAAGTGATTTTTTTGAAAAAATCCTGTTAACTGGGAGTAATAGTCACATTTTCTTTGTAAATATTTTCTATATAGTATAAAGATGACTTGGTAAAGGATATTGCTTTAGGGGATTTTAAAAGAGTCATTATCACCTTGTTAGAGGTATGAGTTTAATTCAACAAATGGTACTTTACTATTATGCAGTTTTAAAATAAGTGTTCCAATGCAATTTCATACATTTAATGGACATAACGTCTATGCTATTTGCCTCAACAACTCCTTGCGGTAGCATGCTCCACATTCCCACTACTCTGTGTGAAGAAATTTCTTCTAACTTCCCTATTTAATCTAAGNTTTTTTTTAGTGCTTGTTTCAGTGAAAATGAATTCTGCATGATTACAAAACTTAGCTTGAACCAGAAAACGTTAGTGAAGTCTGGGAAAGGGAACTAAGGGTTCACAAATTTTTTAATGATTTTTTGTTTCAGACAACAATTCACATTTATGTAACACCTCACATGTCTTCTTTTGTTGCTTAAATGGTAGCCAAGTTTGAAGGAGAAGGGGGGAACTGGAGGGCAAGGAAGGTGACTGAAAACATGATGGAAAAGATTGATCTTAAGGTGAGCTTTGAAGACAAGTAATTAACTCATCATATATATTCTCATTTGCATTGGGATAAAAATAGTTTTAACAGTTTTAAATAGCATTCTCAAATCATCTGTTTAAAATCAGCAATTTCCAGCTCAATGTTAGACTGGCTGAATCATCCAGCCCCATCTGACTTGAATTGTATGGCAGTGTGTGAAGGCAGTCTGGCAATGTTATTGCCACAACTGCTACCATTAATTCTATGATGTAGAGTAAGTTTCATTGTAGTTTCTCAGAACACTGACTTCACTCAACACAACTTAAATCAGCAACTTGTGAAACACTACAGGCTGCAATGATAATGCTAAAATCTTCAGATCAAACTACTATATCAAAATTGGGAGGGGAGTGGTGGGTTGTCTTCAGTATTTTAGCAGATTTGATAATGAATTGCAAGTATCATCCCAATATTTCTCAACAGATTTCTTAATGATTAAATCATCACATTTCTGCAAACACTTAGTTCATAATCGTAATTAGCCTTGCATTTGATATAGTGCCTTATCACTTTGTTGAGATGTCTTAGAGTGCTTCATGCAAATACTGTAAAGCAGTAGACTGTTTGTATTTTGACAGTGAATGTGGCAGCCAATTTGCAGATGGTAATATTCCTCAAACAGCCAAGCTAATGAACAATTTCATTTAGGGATATTTGGAAAATTCACCAGGAGAATCTCTCTTCTCTTTTTGAATAGTGCTATGGGATCTTTAACATTTACCTAAACAGGCAGACAGAACCTACATTTACCATCCCATTTGAATGAATGTAGCACACCCCCTGTACTGCATTGGAGTGTCAGCCTAGACATCTGTGTTCAAAGTCCAAACAGTGGACTTGAATCCTCAACCTTCTGACTCAAAGGTGACTTGTTCATTGAATAGTTTATCCATATACTTAGGAACATTCATTGTTTGATGCCTAGTTTGTTCTGAGTTAGCTGAGGCACTGCTATGATTAACTGGCATTTCCATTGTGCTGTCCTTCGTATAATAATAATAATGATTGCATTTGATATAGCGCCTCATCACATCTTCGAGATATCTCAAAGCGCTTCACAGAATATACTGTAAAGTGAATTAACTGAATATTTTGTAGGCAAAATGCAGTCAATTGCACACAGCAGTGTCCCACAAACAGTGGTGGATTGAGTGACCAAATTATTATTATTATGTGAGATGTTAAAACAAAATCCTGTTTGTCGGTACCCAGGTGGAACACACTATATAATAATAATAATAATAATAATCCTTGCATTTGATATAGCACTTTTCACGTCGGGAGAACGTCCCAAAGTGCTTCACAGAACACACTGTAAAGTGAATTGACTATATTTGTGGGCGAACTCGGCAGCCAATTGCGCACAGCAGTGTCCCACAAACAGTCGTAAATTGAAAATGACCAATTTATTATTGTTTTGTTTTTTGGAGGGATTATTATTAGGCGTGTGGAGTAAGGAAACTTGCCCAAGGTTTCGCCCTGCCTGGAATTGAACTCAGGTCTCTCACTTGCAAAGCGAGTGCTCTAACCACTGAGCTACAGGACTCCATATAGGACACACTATGGCCACAGTGTATAGTACACACTGGCCATATTTTATAAATAAATGTAAATGTAACCTGTTACCGTTGTTGAATTAGAAATTTGCATTGTCTTTATTTTTATTTTTTATTCTCTCTTCCAGTGCATGGTCACCCTGTGCTGAAGGAAACAAATATCTGTGCTGTAGCTCAGTTGGTAACCAGAGCAATGAGGGAAAGAGAAGAGAAACTGGTGGTAACCCAGGTAACTTCTCATATTGGACGCCAAGAGGCTGATTTATCTTTGGATAATTAACCAGAAATTGGGAGACTGATGGTCCATAAGAATGTCCTGCGGCTAATAATATGCCTCATATTGATTCCTGACTTGCCAGATGAAAGTACTAATGAGGAATAAATAAGTTATTTACTGTTCAGCTTGCACTGAGGAACATTTATGTGCAAGTAACAGTGAAGGAGAATAATGGGGAATACAATGTATTGGAATCTGTCTGTCAATGATTGGAATCATAAAGCTCAATATCTCTTTCGTTTTAGTCTTTTACTTTTTCAATCACTCTCTCATTGTTTCATTTTTTCCTACTCTTGCTCCTTTGCTCTCTTTCTGTATGTCTCATTCTCTTATTGTTGTTCTCACTCTCTCTCTTAGTCCCTCATTCTTTTCCCTCTCTCTTTCTCTCTCTCCCTTCATTTGAATGTTGAACCCCATTAAATCTCTCCCCACTCAATCAGTGATGGCTCCCACTAATTTCTTCATATCCTCTCCTCTTCCCCCATCCAGTTCCTTTCCCACTCCATTCTCCATCCCTGTCTAGGTTCCCTTGAGTTCAAGCGCACTGTAGATGAAGCTTTCTTCCTGTGTGCCCCTGGCCTGACCCTGAGGTAACCCTACAGTAGATTATTAACCATCCATCACCAATTGCATGTGCAGGAAGAAAGTTTCTGCTAGGAAAATTAGAAGTTTCCACATTAGCTCACAATTTTCAGTTGTCAGTACAGCCATTCACACTGAGAATTTGGCTTCGTCTTTCGGATGTTTTATTTATTGCCTTCAGAGATACCCATAGTTTGAATGTTTTATGGTGTGTTTATAGTTTCACGATGAATCAGCATGAATTCACAAAACATGCAGTATAAAGTAGGGTTGGGCAGCACTGTTCACAAGTGAATCATCCCGATCCCTGAGCCAAGTCCATCCAGAGGAGGCGGTTTTAGTAGCACTTTGATTGGCACACGAGCACTGTAAACACAAGGCTGTGAATCTGGCTCTGCTTCCAAATAGTCCCTTAAAAGTTTTTGTGTGGTCTGCTTTCAAGTGACCATTTTTTAATGTTATTAAACTTGTGCGTACGCAGAACTCTGCGATCGGGTGCTATTCTTTTATTGATTGTCTCGTCAGCCCCGGGCTGACTTTATGAGAGGCAGAGTGCATAAATCAGGCCTCACCTTTCCACAGTGCTCTGTCTCTGGAAGCAATAGCACTTTGCTTGCAGCATTATAAAGAGGCCATTAATCCCAAGGGATGATGTGGGCCTCCCCCATATATATGGCAAGATGGTTTAAGGTTCATTGCGCCAATCGCTTTTACAAGAGATGTTCAATGTGAAATGTGTCGAATCTGAAGGCCTGAAATTCCACTTATTCTTAGCGTATAATAACAAGGATGCACACTCCACCTCACTGACCCAGTCTGGTACCAGTTCAATTGTAGACAGCAAGACCAAGTGCGGAGCTGCAGGCAGTCGGTCGCGGCACCCGGCGAGTGTTGCTGTGTAATGCTATCAAGCTATGTAATGTAATAAAAACTTTTGCCTGCTGTTAAAGCATCTTCCCATTCAAGTCCTCAACAGAGGGCAGTGTTGCTCTACAAATCAGCAGATCTCAGAGCCTTGGGAACTTAATGTGTTGATTTTGTGTTAAACTCTATCCCTGTCATTGGGAAGTGCCTGTGAATGTATTTGTTACCATTATAGTCTTAAACAGATCTTTGGCTCGGTCTATGAGGGTTGGAGTGCTTTTTGGATTGTGGCTCTGTACAGAGAGTGGGTTTAGACTATGGTACAAGTATGTACGACTCACATACAGTATTTGTGTAGTACCATGTACAACAAGAAGAAAGAATGATTTGAGATCCTTGATTATATTCAAGGATGATATGGCTGATTCTTAAATATGTTACAAGTTGTCACAGCAATCAGATATCAGTTGTATGAGACATTAAACTGAGGTCCCATCTCCCTATTCAGGTGATTGTTAAAGATCCCATTGCACTATTCGACAAGAGACGGACGTTTCTCTTAGTATTCTTGCCAACATTCCCCCAAATAAAATTGGACACTCACTCCATGGCTGTTTGTGGGACATTGCTGTGCACAGCTTTCTGTGTTTGTGTACAAAATACACACAATCCTATAACTTTACTGTGAAGCACTTTTAGACTTCTTGACAATGTGATCAGGCGCCATATCAAATGCAAGGATTATTGTTATCTATTATTATTAATCCCAATGCATACACACGTAAATAAGATTGGATCCAATGTAGCATCAAATTAGAAAGCTGCCATCATGTACTATTGGAGTGCGACAAGTGAACAGGGCCTTTTCTAAATCTTCTTAACTACAACCAATTCAACCTATAACATTGAAGACCTAGAAAATCCCTTTTAATGAATAACACCAACAATTTCCATTTCTTTGGGCCCTTCATATAGGGTAAAGTTTCAGACTACTATCGAAGGACGGGGGAGGGAGGGGAGAGGTGGCCACAAGCATGTCCAAAAATACATTAGAATACATTACATTAGAATATACAGCACAGAAACAGGCCATTCGGCCCAACTGGTCTATGCCGGTGTTTATGCTCCACATGAGCCTCCTCCTGCTCTTCCTCAATTAAGTCTTCAAGCATAACCTTCTATTCCTTTCTCCTTCATGTACCTATCTAGCTTTTCCTTAAATACATCTATGCTATTTGCCTCAACAACTCCTTGTGGTAGCAAATTCCACATTCCCGCTACACCTTGAAGGCTCGGAGAGAAGAGCTAAGAAGGCTGACAAGCAGGGAGTTGGCATAGTCGAGCCTAGATGTAATGAAGGCATGTATGAATGTTTCAGCGGCCTGAGGTGTGAGGCAGTGGCGGAGTCGGGCAATGTTGTGGAGGTGGGGGAAGGCAGAGCGGGTCATGACACGGATGTGTTGGAGAAAAGACAGGTGAGGGTCAGACAAGATGCCTAGGCTCCTGACTGGCTTGGTGGGGTAGAATGTGCCTGTGTAGATGCTGATGCTGCCAGTGCCTGAGGTGCGGAGGCGCTGGTGTGAGGCAATCAGGAGATCCTTGCTCTTGCTGACGTTCAATTGTAGACAGCAAGACTGAGTGCGGAGCAGCGGGCAGTCGGTCACGACACCCGTCGAGTGTTGCTGTGTAATGCTATCAAGCTATGTAATGTAATAAAAACTTTTGCTTGCTGCAAAAGAATCGTCCCATTCCAGTCCTCAACAGGGGGCAGTGTTGCTCTACAAATCAGCAGATCTCAGAGCCTTGGGAATTTAATGTGTTGATTTTGTGTTAAACTCTATCCCTGTCATTGGGAAGTGCCTGTGAATGTATTTGTTACCATTATCGTCTTAAACAGATCTTTGGCTCAGTCTATGGTACGAGAGAGTTGGAATGCTTTTTGGATTGTGGCTCTGTACAGAGAGTGGGTTTAGACTATGGTACAAGTTTGTACGACTCACATACAGTATTTGTGTAGTACCATGTACAAGAAGAAGAAAGAGTAATTTGAGATCCTTGATTATATTCAAGGATAATATGACTGATTCTTAAATATGTTACAAGTTGTCACAGCAATCAGATATCAGTTGTATGAGACATTAAGCTGAGGTCCCATCTCCCTATTCAGGTGGATGTTAAAGATCCCATGGCACTATTTGATAAGAGATGGAGGTTTCTCTTGGTGTTCTTGCCAACATTCCCCCAAATAAAATTGGACACTCACTCCATGGCTGTTTGTGGGACATTGCTGTGCACAGCTTCCTGTGTTTGTGTACAAAATACACACAATCCTATAACTTTACTGTGAAGCTCTTTTAGACTTCTTGACAATGTGATCAGGCGCTATATCAAATGAAAGGATTAGTGTTATCTATTATTATTAATCCCAATGCATACATACGTAAATAAGATTGGATCCAATGTAATATCAAATTAGAAAGCTGCCATCATGTACTATTGGAGTGCGCACAAGTGAACAGGGCCTTTTCTAAATCTTCTTAACTACAACCAATTCAACCTGCAACATTGAAGACCTAGAAAATCCCTTTTAATGAATAACACCCCAAAGAAATGGAAATGAATTTCCATTTCTTTGGGCCCTTCATATAGGGTAAAGTTTCAGACTACTATCGAAGGACGGGGGAGGGGAGGGGAGAGGTGGCCACAAGCATGTCCAAAAATACATTAGAATACATTACATTAGAATATATAGCACAGAAACAGGCCATTCGGTCCAACTGGTCTATGCCGGTGTTTAAGCTCCACATGAGCCTCCTCCTGCCCTTCCTCAATTAAGCCTTCAAGCATAACCTTCTATTCCTTTCTTTCTCATGTACGTATGTAGCTTCCCCTTAAATACGTCTATGCTATTTGCTTCGATAACTCCTTGTGGTAGCATGTTCCGCATTTGCACTACTCTCTGTTTGAAAAAAATTCTTCTAACTTCCCTATTTGTTCTACTTGTGACTATCTTATATTGATGGCCCCTGGTTTTGGTCTTCCCCACAAGAGGAAACATCTTCCCTATGTCTACCCTATCAAAACCCTTCAAAAGCTAAGATTTGTTGCGGGACATAAAGACAGAAGAGCGAGGATGAGATAGAGTGGTAGAGGAAGGAAGTTCTAGAGATTTGAGCCAAAGAAAATGAAGGCTCAGTCCCACTGGTGGCACAGAGGAGCACCAGGTGCATGCAGCTACATAGAGGGGCATGCAGAGAAGTGGGGTAGAAGGGGATAAGAGAGGTAAGGGGGTACAAGATATTAGACAGTTTTTATAACAAAATACACACTTATAATTATTTTGCTTTGCTATACAGGATATATTGTTGGTTTATAAAACCAGTAAATAAGAGTCACACAGTTTTCTTTTTCTTTTAAACGTGTTGTTTTAGTTAATAGTTGTGATCATAAAATTGATGTGTCAGTCTTGAGAAAAGCATGACATTTGCACATTTTTCACTCAAAGTCAACACATACTCCTCTCAAGTCAAGGAAGCAGAAGAATTTTCAGCAACAAGAAAAAGCCATTAAGCATTAACAAATCTGTCCTGTTCTGATTAGATATCCACCTACTCACCATAGCCTTCTTCCCTGCTGCCATTTCTATATCTATGTCTTTGTCTTGACATAACAAAATTCTGCTCAACTTCCCTAACTTTTTTAAATATTGATTCTGTTCCTTGGTTTTCTGGAGAGAACAATTTGCCTGGCTCACCAGGTGAGTTGATGCCCTCATATTCCCACAATCTTCAATAAATTCACCTGAAACTCTCCTTTTTAACCAAAGAAAAAAGTCAATTTCCCTTGCTTTGGGTTGCTCGCCTGCTCTGCGTCATGATCGGTGACCAAAACTTCAGTTTCTACTCCGCTATCCTCTGCAACTCCCTCCTTCTACCATTCCATCCTGCACCTTTTCTTTCCGCCCTACTCAAATCCTACCTCTTCGAAGATGCCTATGGTCACCTCTCACTGCCACTCTCCCTTGCTCACCATCTAAGCCATCTCTCGAAGCACTCTGAGATATTACCTGACACGAAATGCTGTTTCTTAGTTGGTTCAACTCCTGCTGCCCCAAATCATCCTGCTTAATAAGAATATTCTTTCAAGGAGAAACTATCCCTCCATTGATTAGGTGATCAGAATTGCACACAGGACTTCAGAAGATGAAAATTCCATCTAGTTTTAGATTGTAAGACTATTTTAACTTAAAAGGCCAAATTGCATAGAAAGTCAACCCTGATGGTGTAATATGAATAGGGCTACAGGTGATGTATTGGTTGCCTGGACTGGTCTCAAATAATAATCATAATAATAATCCTTGCATTTGATACAGTGCCTTATCATGTCTTCAAGGCATCTCAAAGCGCTTCACAGAATTACACTGTAAAGTGTATATTTTGTGGGCGAATCACGGCAGCCAGTGGGTGCACAGCAATGTCCCAAAAACAGTCGTGGATTGAGTGACCAAATTATTATTATGTATTTTTTTAATGGAATTATTACCCCCGGAAAAGTGATCTGCCAATCGGATAACAAATGGGTTGCTACTTACTGCTAGGTGAACAAGAGGCGTGTGGAGTAAGGAAACTTGCCCAACGTTTCGCCCTGCCCGGAATTGAACCCAGGTCTCTCACTTGAGGAAAGCAAACTAGGATGGGGGAGGAGTCAAGTGCCTAAATATATACCCAAATCTCAGTTCATCAGTCACAGACCAACAATCAAATGATAAAATACTGTTGCGGATGACACCCAACTCTACCTTTCCGCCTCCATACTCAACTCTAGGACTACTGGCTCCCCATCACTCAGATGATACAGTTCAAGATCCTGATCCTCATCTTCAAAACCCTCCATGGCCTTGCTCCTCCCTACCTCTGTGACCTCCTAGCCCCCTACCAACCCGTCCGCTCCCTCTGCTCAGCGGGCTCTGGCCTGCTTCACATTCCCCACCTCGCCCGCCCCACCATTGGCAGGCTGGCCTTTAGCCTCCCTCCCCCCACCAGCAATGCTTTAGCAATGCTAAAGATTGCCTTGATGTCAACACAAATTGAACAGTATAACAACAGTATTAAAATCTATCACTAAAGTCTTACCACAGATCTGGTATCTAATTCCATATTGGAAAGGCTTACTTTTACTGTTCACAGACAAGAAGGATCTCAGAAGAAGCTGACAACTGACGTGTTGCTTTTCAACACAAAATGCACACAGGCTACTGCAGATGATAAATGCTGACAGCTGGCATATTATCTGTCAAATCCCTTTAGAGATTTCACTGCTGATAAAGAGGACAGAATATTGGTCACACTCAGTCATACTGCCCCTTGGGGTTTGGTCTTAAGTGGGGCTTGTGTTGTTCTTGTTCAGATCTGAATGGCAGCAATAAAAACAGGAAGACTGTCCCCTTTACAGAGTCGCTGGTATAGAATGTAAGCACACATAGCAATATATTGTATAGAACCCACGCAAAACAAATGGTTTTAGCTTATGTTAGCAGCAGGATATGCTCAGTAAGTCCTTATAGCATTATCCCAAATTCAATACATTCATCCTCACGTATAGCACATTGCTACAACAACAACAACAAGATTGCATTTATAGAGCGCCTTTCACGTCAGGAGGACGTCCCAAGGCGCTGGACAGTTGGGTTGGGACTCGAGCAGGGGGGAAATGGTCAGGGGGAGGGAAGGGAGGGAGCGAGGAGGGGGTAGAGAGTCGAGAGGGGAGGTGAAGGCACGTAAAGGCATCAACACAGCCATTGATAAGCAGGTTGAACAGGATGAGATGGGGGGAAATTGTAAAATTGTAACGATAATATGGCCAAACACTGCCAGCATTTCCTTATCACCTTCACAGACCATAAAAGATGTAGAAATGTTTGCCAATGAACGATTAATCAGCAGCATATATGCCACAATTTGAGGCCTGAAACACTCACTGTAATTTATATTATAATTTTGATCATATAACTTCTTGATATCCTCTTGATATCATGTGACCTTCTCCTTACCTCCTTGACTAACCTTCTAGTCAGGAGATGATGATTTCCATAATCATTTACACCCCTTTTGTTACTTGAATACTTGGAATAACAATCCTTACATTTGACATGGCGCCTTTCACCTTGGGAGGAAGTCTCATAGCACTTCACAGGATGTAATTCAATGTATAGTCACTGTGTATTTTTAATAATAATAATATCTTTACATTTGGAATAGCGCCTTTGACGTCAGAAGGATTTCCTACAGGCTGGTACAATGAATCCAGAGCCCCAAACAGATCTTTCTTGTAAGACATAGTGCCACCCATGAAAGCCTGCTGACCTGCCACGTGAAATTAAGCTTTCAATCTCTGGTCATCCGTCATCTCCATTTGCAATTCATGAACTCGCCCACTGTACTTCCAGCTCCGTACACTAAATATCCAATACCAAGGTTGTTGAGACACCCACCAGTGCTCATCATACGTCTGACTCAGCTGATAGTTTATCCTGGAGTCTGGCCAAGAATCTCACAGATAAAGTTGGTCATTCATTACATGACTGAATGTTGGGGTATTTCTGTATGCAAATTGGCTGCTGTGTTAGCCTGAAAAATATACAGTTTCTGCATTCAAGAATAATTTCTGCGAAGTGCTTTAAGCCTTTCGATGACATAATAAGGCACTAAATCAAATGCAACGATTATTATTGTCATGCTTTTCCAGTGGCATATTCTTTACAACTAAATCTAATAGGAACATTTGATAGAATGCCCCCATTATCTATAGGTAGCATTCAGATATTTGCACTATCGCACCTGCAATTACATTGTTGCCTCAAACAACAAGATTACAATTATATAGCGCCTTTCACGTCAGGAGGACATCCCAAGGTGCTGGATAATGTACAGTATTTCAGACCCGAGCTGGGGTCAGGGGGGGAGAAGGGGAGTGGCCGATGGCATGGTTGAAGAGGAGGGTCTTGAGGCGGGACTTGAAGGAGGCTAAGGAGGGGGTGAGGTGGATGGACTGGGGGATGGAATTCCAGAGGCATGAACAAGAGTTTCAGCGGCCTGAGGGGTGAGGTAGTGGTGGAGTCGGGCGATGTTACGGAGGTGAGCGAAGGCAGAGCGGGTCATGGCTTGGATGTGGGGAAGAAAAGATAGTTGAGGGTCGAACAAGACACTTAGGTTCCTGACTGGTTTGGTGAGTTGAAGTGTGCAACCATGGAGGTTGATGCTGCCAGAGCCTGAGGTGTTGAGGCGCTGGCGGGAGCCAATCAGGAGGGCCTCAGTCCTGTTCACATTCAACTGTAGGAAATTTGCCTTCATCCAGGACTTGATGTCCGACAGGCAGTCTGTGAGGACAGCAGTGGTCCTGGAGTTGAGGGTGGAGGCAGAAAGATAGAGTTGGGTGTCATCCGCATACATATGGAAGTTGACCTCATGTCTGCGGATGATGTCACCAAGGGGGAGCATGTAGATATTAAAGAGGAGAGGGCCAAGGACAGAGCCCTGGGGGACGCCAGACGTGGCAGTGCGGGGGCTAGAGGAGAAATCGTTAGAGCCAACAAAGTGGAGATGGTGAGAGAGATAGGAATCGAACCAGGCAAGGGCAGGTCCGCGAAGATTAAGTAAAGAGGAGAGGCAGTGACTTTGACCAGGGCTGTTTCGCAACGACTTGTTCCAGGACCTTGGCGAGGAATGGAAGGTTAGAGATGGGTCGGTAGCTGGGTCCAGAGAAGATTTTTTCAAGATGGGGGTGATGACGATTGTTGGGGTGGGAATTGAACCGGTGGACAATGAGAGGTTGATGACGTCGGCAGGAAAGGGGTCAGAAGGTGGAGTTGGGATATGAGGAGAGAGGTGGGGATGGGATCGAGGGAGCAGGTGGTGGGTTTGAGTTTGCGCACAGTCGTGGTGAGGGAGGAGGGAAAGATAGGGTCGAAGGAGTATAGGGGGGGATGGGTGGATGGTGGGTCATGAGGGAGAGGTGCTTTGGGGTGGCTGCAGATGGGGCTGAGGTGGCTGGATGTATTCCCTCGATTTTAGATTCGAGGAAGTCCAGCATCTCCTCACAGTTGGAGTTTGAGGAGAGGATGGTCGACGCATGGGAAGGTGGACGGAGGAGATGGTTTGTGGTGGAAAAGAGAAGCCTGGGGTTGTCCTTTGCCTCCAAGATAATCTTGGAGTAGAAGGAGGATTTGGCAGAGGCAAGAGCGCAGCAGTAGGTCTTGTTGTGGTGAAGCCAAATTTGCCGATGTTAGTTTGGATTTGGTCCAGGCGGGTTCGGCAGCTCGCACTTATGCCTTGAGAGAACGGAGATGGCTGGTGTACCAGGGGGATTTACGGGAGTATGAGGCAGTTTGGGAGGTGAGGGGGGCAAGGGAGTCCAGAATGAAGGAGAGGGAGTTGTGGAGAAAAGAGGGTGAGGGGAGGTCGGTCAATGAGGGCTAGAGATGTAGGGGTTCAGATGATTCCAGGGCAGTGGAGAGGGAGAGGGAGAAGGAGGAATTTTTTTTCCACGGATGGTATGTGTTGGTGGAGGGTTAGGAAAGGGGAAGGGGTACGGAGGTATTGAGGGAGATGAAGTGGTGGTCCGAGATGGCTTTATTGATGATAGTGATGTCCGAGACGGTCAGGCCCCAGGTGATCACCAGGTCAAGGGGATGGCCACGGTCGTGGGTGGGGGAGTGGATGAGGAGGGAGAGGTTAAGGGAAGAGAGGAGGGAGGTGAAGTCGGCAAAGGTGGAGCAGGAGGGGATGAAGTGGAGGTTGAAATCGCCTAAGATTAGGAAGCGTTCAGAGTAGAGGGAGAGGGAAGATAGGAGGGTGGAGATGTCCGAGAGGAAGGTGGGGGAAGGCTTGGGGGGATGGTAAACAAGGAGGATTTTGAGGGAAAGCCTGGAGGGGTGGCAGAGGGTAAGGTGTTCAAAAGAGGGGAAGGTTCCGGAGGAGTAAGGGGAAAGGCCAAGGAGGGACCAGGAGATGAGAGTCACACCACCGCCACAGCAGTGGATATGCACACCTTGGGTTTCGATAGATTATATAGAATAAATAGATTAGGGTTCATGATGTAAAATCATTATGAACTTGTACTGGTGCAACCCGCTATGAGTAATCAGTGAAATTCTGGTCGCTGTATTACAGTAAATTCATCTTGACATTAGAGGAGAGACAATGAAAGGTAACTAGATGGATAGCTGCAATCAGTCAGACACACCAGTGAAAATAATAGTAATAATAATCCATTTAATATAGTGCTTTTCATGTCTTCTAGATGTCTCAAAGAGCTTCACAGAATACAACAGCCACAACAACAACAACATTTGTATAGCGCCTTTCACGTTGGGAGGATAGACTGTGAAGTGAATTGATCGTATACTTGTGGGCGAAATGCGGCAGCCAGTTGTGCACAGCAGTGTCCCACAAAGAGTCGTGATTGAAATGACCAATTTACTATTAAAAGGAAGATCAATGTAGTCATAAACTGAAGGAAGATCTCAAGACCTTTAGAAATCATTCCTCTCAGTTCTTTCTTTGCACAATGGTCTCTTAGTTTCAAACTGAAAAACCTAAGTGACCTTGTTACCAAGAAGCTATTTTTAGGTAACACAAATTTGGGGTATTAAAATCCTGTTGGTTGCAGGTTGACTGAGAAAACTCCAAAAGTGGAGGAGGAGAATGAGAGTGTATTTTAAGCTTGGGAGCAACATTTTGAAGAATAGTGCATGTTATTAATAAAATAGAGAAAGTTGAGAAAGGTTGCAATGGAGAGAGAAAAGTTGACGATTATGGATGAGCAAAGAGTCACCAAACAAACAAGTCTTTTCGTCTAGGAATGGTCCAAATGGTGAAAATGTTTAGTTACACAGATATTAGCTTTCAACGGGGAATGAGAAAGGTATCTAAGAAAGAGTAATTACTGGGATATACTGATTACTTGGGGATAATTTACATACCACACAGAACAGCGTGTTGACAGGACGCTAAAGTTGCAGATGGGTTGTGGCACAGGAAAATACAAATTATTGATTGTACATATAGAGAGTAGACAATTTATTCACTGACTCTATCCAATAAAATAATCCAGACGACATCAGTACTGGGGCATTATGATTTGAGGTCTTTAATGCAAATAAGCCTAAAGTTTAAATAAATTGTGGACTTACCAGATTGATGTAATTTTGAATGCAATTATGTCATTGCATGAGCTACATGTTTTTTCTGCATAATGTTCACTGGGTTGTCAAGGCAACATTTGCTCTGTAGCATGTGGCTTTCTGTAACATGCAAATTCTTTAGCATCTGTATTTTTGCTGCCCATATATGGAGATAAAAACGTTCAATGAAAATCATAGCTTGTGCTATCTTGGGAGCTAAATGGTGAGGTAAAACATACACTTGTTAGGAAAATAGCAGCGTAAATACAATACAATTTACCTTTCTATTGAGCCTTTCATGTTGAGATGTCATGTCAAAGCTGGGGGGTGGGAACTAAAGCGTTTGCGGAGGAGAAAGATGACTGAAAACATTGTCAAACAGGTATATTTTAGGCAGACTTTGAAAGAGGGGAGAAAGGGAGTAAGTTGGAGGGATTCAGGGATGGAGTTCCAGAGAATGGAGCAGGATAGTGCTTCACATGATTTACTGTGAATTCAATTGACTGTATGTTTTAAAGGTGAACATAGTAGTTTGATTACACACAGTCATGAAGTGAGTGACCAATTTTATTTTGGGGATTGTTGGCCAGGACACCAGGAGCAATTCCCTTCTCTTTTCATGCAGTGTCATGTCCACCTGAATGGACAGACACCACCTTGGTTTAACATTTCATCTGAAGGACGGCACCTCCGATAGTGCAACACACCCAGCACTGAATTGAAATGCATTTTAGACTTTGTGATTTCAAGTCCTGATGTGGGGCTTGAACCCGCATCTTCTAACTCAGAGGTGAGAGCAACTGAGCTAAGATGACATCATTACAATGTAATAATACCCATTCCTATTTAACAAGTAAATAAAACATTTTGGAGAGTTGATTAGATTTCAGTACGCTTGCATATTAAAAGATGTAAACATTTGAATATTAGATTTAACGAACAGAAATTAACTGGATTGAAATGCTTTCAGCAATTCAAGGTCCACTGAGGCTGGATATTATTTCAATTAGGACTTTGCTTTTTAGTTAATTTAAGAAAACATCTGAAAATGAACAGGTGTGGATAGATAGGGCTCTGGACTAGCTGACTGCAGGAATGTGGTCCGCTACACTTGCCAAAGTGACCAACTCTCAGATTATTGCCTGACTGATCAAAGGAGGTCAGGAGACAGAGGTCATTGCAATCTGTTCTTTCTCAAACTGCTGTTACCATATCAATGTGTGAACCAGAGAACAGAGTCCCAGGAGGGTCGTATGGCCACTGTCACGCAGATCAGGAGCATGGTATAACCTTGTAGTTAACTGTGATGGATCAAACAACCTTTCAGCAGAATCTCAGCTAAGCACCTAGACAGCAAGCTTCAAATCTGTTGGCTTGAGGTTTGCCTCACACTGTCTAATCTATTATGCTGCTTCTTCACGCTAAAGCACACCATGAATTATTTCCATTCCTTTGAGCCTGTGGTTACGCTACTACAACAAAGCTGTGATAGTTTACTTCCGTTGATTGGCCTTCAATACAAACTATTAAAATAAATCAACAGTCTGTGTTAAAACTGTGTTAAACCTGTGTCCCATGAAATAAATTAGAAGAAACAAATTAAAAGGATTTTCTCAATGCTGCAAAACCCTTTGAAAGATCCCAGATACTTCCAATAGATGGGTTCTGCAGCTTATAAGCATAATGTTTACATTATTTTATTGATATGTTTCCAATATTTTGTGCCTTTTTAGATTTTCCCCTTTCCTTTAATCAAAAAGATTGGGAGACTGTTCCATTGATTTCCTCACAGCATCTCAAAGTGTATCACATTACTATTGAGTGCAGTGACTGTTTGCGTAGGCAAACACAAATAGCCATGAGGTGAATTAGCAATTACATATTTTTGGGCCAGGAGACTGAGATAACAATGCTCCTCTAGGACCACACTGGGGAATCAGCCCAGACTATAAACTCAAGCAAAAACGGAAGTCGCTGAGAACACTCAGCAGGTCAGGCAGCATCTATGGAGAAAGGAAAGTGAATCAACGTTTCAGGTTCATGACTCTTCATCAGAATTGGGTCGTGAACCCGAAATGTTGACTCCCTTTCTTTTCTAAATAGATGCTGCCTGAGCTGCTGAGCGTTCCCTGCAACTTCTGTTTTTGTTTCAGATCTCCAGCATTTGCAGTATTTTGCGTTTTGTATATACTCAAGTCCTGACGTGGGTTTTATTCAAAGCACAAACTTCTGCCCAAAGATGAAAGTACTCCCAACTGAGTCACGTAATGTCAGCTAATGCAGCTCAAGCTTGATTCTTGGTATTCATAGTACTTTCTGGTAACTGTGCAATCAATAGTGAACACATCACAGAACATTACTTGCTTTGAACATTGCAGGCTCAGTCCCTACACTGCTCAACAAGCTTTATGTGTGGAGTAACAGCACTGAGTGATCAGATGGCAATCCAGTCAGGTTGTTCACATAATAATAATCATAATCATAATAATAAATAACCATTGGATTTTACATGGTATTGTCCTTATTCATTGTCGAAGCGTCTCAAAGCAATTCACAGGAATTACTGTAAAGTGTAGTCACTGTGTATTTGTAGACGAACACAGCAACACATTGAAGTGAGCGACCAATTTTATTTATAGGACTAGTTAGCCAGGACAAGCTGACAGGCTGATCACTCGTTGAGATTGCATTGGATTACTACCTGGCATCACTGGGCAGAGCGATTATGGGGAGAACAGGAGCTTCCTCTGCAAGGAGGAGGAAAAGAATTATGGGACTCTGTCACCGAAACAGCTGTCTCACAGGCCCCCTTGTGGCCAGGTTTTGAATAGCATTGGTAAAGCCTCAGGATCATCAATAGGTGTCATCCAGCCAAGGAATGGTCCACAACACGGGGAAGGAGAGAAAAATAATTTTCTAATAAAAATAAAATAGGAGAACTGGAAACTTCCTTTTGTGCACGAGAATTTTTCCCTTACCTCCTGGGTTCTATGAATTTTTGAGCATAATCTGGTAGGATAAAGATTCTCTTAATGTGAAAGGGAGAGAGGGGTAACACTTTTACCCTTTGGATAGCAGCAATCCAGTCCGTGCCAGAGGCTTCACACTGTTCTTGTACTTGTGTGCATTGTCAGCACTGGCATTTCCAAGTATGGATCAAGCATACACTCCATGGAGGACCTTAAAGTATCAATATTCCTCCAAACAGAATACTACCTCATGCAAGAGCAATCTCCCAACAGGCCACAAGCCCTGATGAAGCAATGGGGCCTAATGCAGCTGTTTTACAGTATTGCTTCACTGAGGATTTACGTCTCGCCCACCTTCAGAATCTGCATTCCCACAGGGCAGTGTTACATCATTTGTTACCAGGAAGAGACTCCCAATTGGATCCCTTGAGATTCCTCAAAGAGAAACAACATAAAAGTGTATGGGAAAGAGGCAGGGATTAAACTGGAGGAGCACGCAATGAGCTGGGCCGAATGTCCTCCCACTTTGCTGTCTATTCCCTTAAGCAGAAATGCAGCAGAGAGGAGGGGAAGAAAATACCTTATGACAAAATGTTCGCACAGCAAATTTACTGCCATCTCCAAAGCACAGACCAGGTAACAGCTGGTTGTAATACAACTCACAATCACATCAGTAGGGTAACTGTAATTGAAAGGGTTTTCCATTGTTGCCAACGCATTTGCAGTAAATTCAGTAAAGAATACTTCAGTGTGGACTCACAGCAATGCTGTACTGTACAAATGAAACATTACCTGAATTATGGAGGCCAACTTAAAGGAGGACAAGCCCAGGTAGAATTTCCAGTTAGGTAGTAAGATAAGAAGACCTTCTATAGCGGCAGTAAATAGAGAGCAATTCTTCACAAGATTGAATTCCTAGAAAATAAAGACAAGGGGGTGTTGATGGTGGGAAACATTAGTAAATGTTCCTTTAGAGCCACACAAGTGCTCTGCAGAAAGTTATACTAGAAGACTTTTTTCCCAAATCACTTTGTTGGTCAATTGGGTTACATATGCAATGTTTTATAGCATATTTTATTACTAAGGAATCTGCTACCTTGTCTGTTATGAAACATTGCATTGAGATTAAAAAATCTCCCCAGATCTTGTGGAACAGACGCGATGAGCCGAATCTTCTCCTTCTGCTTCCATTTTCTATGTTTCCTCTGTCATTCTTAAGCATAGCGATGGATTTCCATGTGTCACACACACGGCAGAACAAAAAAATCACTCTCTGGATAACCTTTCTGAGTCATCAGAGAGCTCATTTATTTGGATTGAAAGAAGTAGCACATGGTCATCTTCATCAAAGACAGGACAGTAGAGTCAGGATAGTCTCCAACTGTTTCATACCAGCCGAGCGTGTTATTCTCTACATAATGAATTCTCAGTTCCAGGAGGGGTGCAGACAGATCGGCTAACATCGTTTTTCACTATGGCTGACAGTTTGCGAGCACCCCTAGCCCAGCCCATATTGAAGATTCAGCATAAGTCATTCTAGACCTCGAGACCGTAACTTAAACCCCATGTGGTGTCAAGCCTTATGTCAAGATTGTGAACTCACAATCTAGGACACTCCAGTACAGTGCTAAGGGAGCACTGCACTATCCGAGGTGACATGCTTCAGAAGAGATGTTAAACCGAGGTCCCGTCTGCCTGTTGAAGAGGATGTTAAAGATTCTATGGCACTATTGGAGAAAGAGAAGGGAGTCTCTCCCAATACCCTGGCTATCAAGACCTCAGATTTTTAAAACAATTGGTCATTCACTTCATGGTGTTTGTGGGATATTGCTGTGCTTAAATCTTCTGCTGAATTCAGCTACAAATAAACAATCACTGCACCTTACAGAAACATCTGTGAAGCGATTTGAGATAATAATAATATTCTTTCATCACTCAGCCAGCATTCGGCAAGCCAGTGCCAGGAGAACCACAACATTAACAACTCAACCCCCTGAATATTTGAATTGCTGTTCTGTCCAATAAAGGGGACTACCTTGGGCCAATAGAAAGGCAAGCAGATGTAGGCCAAATTTGTCATGAGGTGTCCAATGGTTGAGAGGTCCCACTCCAGGACAGCCAGAACCTGAGCATAGGGATTGCAAAATATGTTTTGTTTTTGTGATAAAACAGTCCAAGCTAAGACCGAAAGAGCACTCACATTATTAATAATTGCACTGAACTAATTATTTTATTTTTGTGGGTAATTCTACTCATGACTTCCTCCTGCATGCAAGATGGGCACCACATCTGTGTGCAAAAAAAGCCACAACGAGACAATAATTACTAATGAAGCGCTTTGATATATTTCAATGTGATATAGCGTTACAAAGGGTTCTCACTTTTACAGTATTCTTCCTTTTAACAAAACAAGTTTTGAAACTGTCACTTGAGGGATAATCCTGTGTTTGCAGCACCGCTCATCCAGTGGCTTGACCCTAACACAGGTTGCAGGCAACGCTGATCAGCTGAGTGGCAAATGGGGCTTCAATAGAGAGAGCTTTCAACCAAGGGTGCAAGAAAGTTGAATGAAAGGCAGCAGAAATGCAATCCTCATCTCAAGTTTCTTCATAGTCGCTCAGGGCAGCTTCATCACACTGTCAGTACCAGCAACCCCTCAGGCAGTTCACCAAATCAGTACTCACTGATTATTAAGAAATATCTCCTTCCCCCTTTGCAACAGCAATGACTTGCACTTATGTAGCAAGCTTTCACATAGTGGAATGTCTCAAAACCATTTAAAGATGTAGTGGGGAGACAAGCAGATGAGGGCTGGTCAGAGGTTTGTAGAAATGTTTTTAAAACAGAGAGGGCATGAGTCAAGATGGAGAGATACATGGAGAGAGAGGTACAGGAAGTGCGGGCAACATTTGCACCCCTCCTCCCCGGTGGTGTGGCGTAAGAGAGAGGGGATGGCTAGGATGAAAGACTGCAGAAGATCACAGAGTTAAGATGGGGCAAGGCCAAGGGGGCATTTGAAGGTTAGAACACTCGGGAGCAGGGAACCAGTGGAGCCTGGTGAGGATGGGCTGATGGGCCTGTGGAGTCTTTTACAGAAGACAATCTGAGCTACAAAATCAACAAAAGTGTATAAGGGCAGCTCTTCAGAGTGATGGACATTTAACAGCCAAACAACAATCTCCACTGAAAACTGAACCTGTCTGTTGCAGTAACCACGATCTTCCCATAACCCTGCAGGCCCAAGGCTCTCCAGTCTGGCAAGCATCTCGATCATGGCAACGTACAGAGCAGCATGTTCCACTGGGCTCACTCCTGGCAGAGTCATGTCTTGAAATATCTGATTCTAGATCACAAACAGACAGGAACAAAAACAATAGTAACTTTACGAGAGCGATTAAACCTGCTGTTTTTATTAAATGGGCCGGTTGTGAATACAGACCACAAATATGAGGTTTCATGTGCATTTGCATATTTTTCCAGGGTCATTGTTGTTAGTTTACCCGAATGGTTCAATGCGATTGTTTTTGGAGAAACATATGATATTCATGTTTACTGTCACTTTACAGCATATTCTGTGAAGCGCTTTGAGACATCTAGAAGATGTGAAAAGCGCTATATCAAATGCAAGGATTATTATTATTACTGTGATGGCTGCTCACGAGAGGTAAACATCACCCATATTATCATCCCTTCATAGATAGACATTCAATGGTCAGTACCATGATCCACTATACATGGTACAGCCAATGCCATGTGCTGTTATTAACTTTTATTGGGCAATTTTATGCCCTCCTCTTCTCCTGAACAACAACAACAACAACAAGATTCCATTTATAAAGCGCCTTTCACGTCAGGAGGACGTCCCAAGGCGCTGAAGGCATCAGCTCAGGCTTGCACATCACTTGAGCGGTCATTCTTCACATGTGATCCCAGAAGATGCATGGCATGCTTTTCTACCTTGAAGAGCTAAAGAACCAAGGCCAATCCTGGCAAGAAGGGAATGCTTCAGATTTCATCTCCAGCTGTGCTGAGTTTACTTTCCTCAGCTGTGGCAGTTTTGGGGGCATAATAATAACAATCCTTGCATTTGATATAGCACTTTATCTCGTCATTGAGACATTGCAAACCACTTCACAGAATATATTGCAAAGTGGATTGACTGTGGACAAAGAGCAGCAGCCAATTGTGCGCAGCAGTGTTTCACAGTCGTGGATTGAATGACCGATTGAGGGATTATTACCCCTGGAAAGCGATCCAACAACTAACTAACGACTGGGTTCCTACTTACTGCTAGGTAAATAGAGGCATGTGAAGTAAGAAAACTTGCCTACTGTTTCTCCCCACCCAAGAATCGAACCAGGATCCTCTCGCTTCCCAATCACTATGCTACAGGAATCCACAAATAGCCAATTAGCCTCTGACCTCAGGTTAGGGAGAGAGAAAACAGCCAAGGTTCCTGCTAATCGCTCTCCAGTAACTCCTGCTGGAGGATGCAAGGGTGTGGGTATCATGCTTAGCTGTGATGTTCTCCATAGTCAAATAGCCTGTTAACACCACTGGCCAGGTTCACGCATAAAGAATGGTCATCAGTGAAAGTGCTCAGTGTCTGAGGAACCAAACCTTATCAAGATATAGAGCCTTCAGGAGAAGAGGGGAAATTAGAGCAAGAAGAAACGAAAGGAGAGAAAAAAGTACCATATAAAGGGACTCTTGCCCTCGAATTTAAGGAAAATGCTTTCTGATTTACATAGGATTGTATTTGGTTGATTTACTCTGCTTAAACTATTTGTAAACACACCCAGGAAATTGTTATATAAAATAAACTTTACAGCCTTGCTTGCTGTGCAGCCGGCCAGACAGGCAGGTGCACACTACAGCTGTGGGGACAGCCCTCAGCACCGACCGAAAAATAGTGCAGCCGAAATGGTTTGTGCATTTGGTGATGTAAAATTGGCCAAGATGTTTTAAAGTGTAGCAAATTCATGTTACTTATTTTCCTTATCAAATTGTGGTGAGACAGTGCTACACTTTCAAATTTTTTGCCGAATTTTACGTCACCAAATGCAAGAGCCATTTTGGCTGCACAATTTTTTTACCATTTCACCATCTCAAAATGACTGCTTAAACTTCGCTAGCTGAGGGCAAACCTCATAAGATGAAGTCAGACTTGCAGTTGGACTGGTGCTGCTTTGGTGAAAATGTAAACAAAAGAAAAATACTGCAAATGTTGGAAATCTGAAACAAAAACAGAAGTCACTGGGATCACTCAGCAGGTCAGGCAGTATCTATGGAAAAGACAAGTGAGTCAACGTTTCGTGTCTATGACCTTTTATCAGAACATTCTGACGAAAGGTTGTGGACCCGAAATGTTGACTCACTTTCCTTCTCCATAGATGCTGCCTGACCTGCTGAGTGTTCCCAGCGACTTCTGTTTGTGTGTTGGTGAAAATGTACTTTTGCAGCAGGCTTTTCCAGTACATTTTTGCCTTGTGTGTTGATGCCTTTTGACGTTGAACTCCTTCAACACAGATATTACTTGCAAGCAAACAAAACACTGAGATTTTCCATTGGAGAGATTGAAAGTTACCCAATGTGAATTCACCCACATAGCTTTTGCTGTTTCTCCCCCATCCTCCCCTCCCCCACCTTCTCCCTCCCCACATGGTTGGCTTTCCAGGGGTAAACATCCCTTAAAAAATAATAATTTGGTCATTCAATCCACGACTTTTGTGGAACACTGCTGTGTGCAATTGGCTGCCTTGTTTTACCCACAAAATCTACAGTCAATCCATATTACGATATATTCTATAAAGCGCTTTGAGATGTCTCGACGATATGATAAGGCACCATATCAAATGCAAGGATTATTATTATCATTTTCAATGAACAAGTAATCAATTTCCCCACTTCTACCTTCCATTTCCTACTGAGACTTATATCCTGCTGGGCCTTGATTTCCAGATTACATGAGGCAAGAATAGAGCAGATCCTGACTGAGCGAGCCGCATACAATCACCCGCCGGGCCACTAGTGGCCAAGTGCCATCTGTTGGACCACGCTGATCTACATTATCTACTCCCTTCAGAATCTTAAAGACTGTAATCATATCGCCTCTCAACCTCTTCTCCAGTGTGAACATGCCCAGATTATCTAATTGCTCTTCGTAGTCCAGTCCCTCCATTCCCTGAATCATTTGGGTTGCCCTCCTCTGTGTCCTCTCAATCGCTACAATATCCTTTTTATATTGTAATGACCAGAACTGCACAAAGTATTCCTAGTGCAGTCGCACCAGTGATTTATAAACTGGCAGGATTACCCCACTATTTCGGCTCAATATTGCTCTTTAAATACAGTTCAGCATCTGGTTTGCCTTACTGCTACCGATCACTATTGCGATAACTTCAATTTATTATCAATCAGGATCCCCAGGTCCTCTTCATTTTCCTTACAGATTATTTTCTTATCACTTAAATAATAGTCCCTTTCTGGATTTTTTGTTCCCATGTGAGCACTTTGCATTTTTCTACATTAAATTTCATCTGCCATCGATCTGCCCAATTCCCAAGAATGCTCAAATCCTCCTGCAACCTATCCTATTCATCTTTGCAGTTTACCATCTTGATTAGCTTTGTGTCATCTGCAAATTTAGTCACTGTGTTTGTGACTCCTAATTCCAGGTCACTTATGAAGTTGTTAAATAAAAGAGGTCCCAAAACAGACCCCGGTGGAGCTCCACTGGTAAAATCTTCCCAGCCTGACGACATTCCCTGTATAACCAGCTTCTGGGTTCTATCGTCAGCCAGCAAGATACTTCCTCTGATTCCTGCTTTTTTTATTTATTAGGACTTCTGGTCTACTTCTATCTATGTTATTTCTTCCAACATAGACAACCATAATTGGTTCGTCCACTGGCTCACTCGTGCATTTTGTCAACCGGGGACGCCAGATCCTCAACTCGTGCACCCAGGAGGTGCTTACCATTTGATTTTCTGGGTTCAGCATTTTCTGATCGACATCCAGTAATCCAATACCTTCCGGTTCACCTTGAAAACGGCCAAAGGATGTTTTTTACAAAGGCCAATGTTCGGGAATGTTCACTTGAACCTCCCAAAACTACGCTAATTGCATTCTTCGAACTACGCCAACAGGACGAGTTTGCAAGAATCCTTCTCCACTGTGAGGTCCCAGAGTATTTCACATGGAAATCCCAGACCAAGAAGTGGAAGTGAAGAGCTTGAGTTACTCCTGTTGAAGGCTAACCATGTGTCAAGTCCATTGACGTGCTCGGCAGAGTGTACGCAGTGCATCCAAACAACTTTGAATGCTTCTTCCTAAGGCTTTTGCTAGACAATGTGAGAGGCCCAACAAGCTATAAGAATCTTAAAACTATTGATGGTTTGCGATACATTCCCAGAAGCATGCCACTGAGGGGTCTCCTAGAAGATGATGCCCACTGGAACCAGACATGAGAAGAAGCAGCCATGGCACGGTCTACTATCAGACTGAGGGATTTCTTTGCCATCACACTGCACACCTGTGGTCTGTCTAATCCAAGACAGCTGTGGAATAACCACAAAGAAAACATGTCAGAAGACGTTTTCCATCAGCTACGTAGTGCAAATCCACAAACTGAGTTGGGCTACAGTGATGCATCTCCAACCAGGCCTCATATACTTAGAACACAAGCTAATGGCATTGGTGGAAAGACATTGCTACAGTATGGTCTGCCCTGTACTCACAGAACAGAAGATGTCACCTTGGTCAGAGAAATTGTGCAGGAAATTAACTATAACCAAGATGAAATGCAGCACTTTGCCCAGGAGAGAGAATCGACCATGACAGAAGATCAAGCTGCAGCGTATCAGAGTATCCTTCACAAAGTTGACCATGACGAAGGAGGCATTATCTTTCTTGATGCACCTGGTGGTACAGGAAAAAACATACCTCATCAATCTCAACTCAGCCAAGAATTGCAGAGTTCTGTAGCTCAGTGGTTAGAGCACTTGCCTCGCAAGCGGGAGACCTGGGTTCTATTCCTGGCAGGGTGAAATTGTTGGGCAGGTTTCTACTCCACATGCCTCTGTTTTCCTAGCAGTAAGTAGGAACCCAGTTGTTAGTTGATTGGCAGATCGCTTTTCCAGGGGTAATAATCCTTCAAAAAAACAATAATAATTTGGTCACTCAATCCACAACTGCTTATGGGACACTGCTGTGCACAATTGGCTGCCACCTTTCACCCACAAATATGCAGCCAATTCAAGTTGCGGTATATTCTGTGAAGCGCTTTGAGATGTCTCGAAGACGTGAAAAGTGCTGTTTCAAATGCAAGGATTATTATTATTATAAGATTCGGTCCAGGGGCCAAATTGCACTTGTTGTTGTGTCCTCTGGTATTGCAACAACTCTACTTGTGGGTGGCACAACAGCCTATTCTGCTTTCAAGCTGCCACTGAATCTCTCACATACAGTGGATCCAATGTGCAATATCAAGAAGGGTACAGGTGCAGCCACATTGATCAAGGACTGTAACAGCATTGTTTGGGATGAATGCACCATGTCACACAAGCATGCCTTTGAGGCTCTGGATAGGACAATTCAGGGAATCAGGGAAAGCATCCAGACGACGACACTTATTTTGTCGGGAGACTTCCGCCAGATACTATCTGTTATACAACATGGTATCCGTGCTGATGAACTGAATGCCAGTCTTAAGGCTTCCAGGCTGTGGGCATGCGTTTAGAAATGAGCCTCAAGTCAAACATGCGAGTTCATGTTCGTGGCAGTTCTGCAGCTGGGCATTTGCCAACTTCCTTCTGGAAATTGGGGATGGAAAATTCCAGTGGATCCAACAGATGGCCAAATTCCAATCCCCGAAGGTTGTGGGACCATTGCACAAGCTAAAGCAGAGCTTAAAAACAAAGTTTTCTCGAACCTCAGCCATAACTGCACAAATTATAAGTGGTTGTGTCAATGAGCAATCCTTGCACCAAAAAATGAGCCTGCCAGTGAGATCAATTCCCAGCTACTGAATGATATCCCTGGCCAAGAAACTGTGCACAAGTCCATGGATACTGTTCCTGACATCGAAAATTTTGTCAACTACCCAACTGAATTTTTAAACTCTTTAGAACCTTCCAGTATGCCAGCGCACAAACTCATACTGAAGGTTGGATGCATAATCATGCTGCTGAGGAATCTAAATGCATCAAAACTACACAATGGCACAAGGTTGGTGGTAAAGCAGTTGATACCACATGTTATATAACTATTCTGACTGGTCAGTTCAAAGGGGAAGATGTATTAATTCCTCGCATCCCACTGTTCCCAAGTGACTACCCATTTAAGTTCAAGAGGCTCCAATTCCCTGATCAAATGTGCTTTGCCATGTCAGTTAACAAGGCACAGGGGCAGAGCTTAAATGTTGCTATTTCCTCCAAAAATCCAAAACAAAGAGACATAGTCTTAAAATTGGAACCAGGTCATTTAAGAGTGAAATCAGGAAACATTTTTTCACTCAAAGCGTGGTAAAAATCTAGAATTCTCCCCCCAAAAGGCAGTTGATGCTGAATCCATCCACACCTTCAAGAGTGAGGTTGATAGATTTTTGGTAGGTCAGGGTATTAAGGAATATAGGCAGAAAGTGGGAAATTGGAATTGACAGGATTAGTTGAGGTACAGATCAGCCATAATCTAATTAAATGGCAGAAGGGCTGAATGGCCTACTCCTGTTCCTATGTTCCTATGTTTCTATGAATTGCATATAGTTCGTCTGAAGCCTTCTTATTGAAGGCAACCAGAAGCTTCAGCTGAATAGGAATGTGAAGTGCGTTTTTTTGCTGCTTTGTGAAAATCCAACGGTTAATTTTATGTTTGGATTATCCGCTAAAGCATCGCCTCAAACACTATTTTCAAAGTGGCTATAAAATGGATATGGCATTACAATATAATATTAAATGCTTCCACAATAGCATCTTCATTCACAAATAGAGCAAATTGTTTTGCAAGACTATATTCTAAGTGCCAAAATGGTCCATTGTTTCTTTAATGCATTGATGAGGATCTCAGAAAGAATTACAGAATTTACTGAAAATACTAACTTCGCAACAGGGTGGACAGACCTGGGACACTGGGCCAGTGCAGACTACAACAGCAACAACATTACATTTGTAAGGCGCTTTTCATGTCAGGAAGACATCCCAAAGTGCTGAACAGTCAGGGATTTGTACCCGAACTGGATAGCAGTTACAGCACTGAGGAAGCAGGAGGAATTTCCAAGGTGGCGAATCAATGTCTTGGATGCGAGTAAAGATGAGAGAAGGCATTACAAAGTGTCTACAATGATGGGAAGACATTGGGAGTTTTACTCGTAAGTCCCTGGTTCTGAAAGCCACTCAATCGATTGGTAAAGTAATTATCTGGAGCTATGAAAGATGCCTTATTTAATTAAAATATTCCTTTGTAGATATCAGATATCGAATAAATTTTTTGGCCACTAAGTTCTTACCAGTGCTATTTTTAAGAGGAATTAGAAAAGATTTGGAAAGGAGAAATATAAAAGAGAAAAAGCCAGAGAATGGATTAAATCAATAGCTTTTTCAGAGAGTAGTGTAGAGAGCTGAAGTAGCTTCTGTGCTTTAAATGTCTATTATTCTAAGATATGTTCCAAAACAGCAATTGTCTGTACTCTGACAGGGCTAAAAGTTAAATGCCACTGGTTGTGTTAGACAGATAGTTGCTGAATAGAGATGCTTTATTTTGGAAAACGGGTCAGGACTGTTCCAGTGAGATTGTTGACAGCAGTTGGTTGCTGAATAGATTTGGTTGCTTTAACAAGTTTGACTGTATTTGCTAGTACAGGAGTATTATACTCCCTGCTTTGAATATGAATAGTGCCCAATTTATTTTGGATTGGGACTTAACGCATTAAACAACTTCAACAACAACAACTTACATTGATATAGCATCCTTCATGGGGGTAGTGTCTCGAAGCACTTAACAGTGCCAAATTGTGCTTAAAAATTGCAAATAAATAGTGTTGAGAGAAATTGACCATCTTTTGGGCATTCCTAAATGTTCCTTTCATGTATTATTTAAAGCAATACAACACTTCCCTCTAAATTTCTTGCCTTTTAAGTTTCCCTGACATGGAATGATATATGAGTCAGCAGTCAGACAGCAATGAATGAGATTTTCTTTCTACCTGCTTTACGGGAACCATTTCTCTTTCATGAACCACATAAAATGTAGATTAATCAAATACGCCCCTGGAAACTGTGTCCCTCTGATGAGAAAATAATAGATGAATAGCACCAGACACCACTGTGTCATTCTAAAGGAAAAAGAATATTCCAATTGGAATGCAACACTAGATAATACAGTATTGTGCTGCGATAGCAATATAGTATGTTATTTGTTGGAAGTAAAAAATTAACCTTCTTTTGAAGAATACACTTAACTTTTATTATAGATATGTAGTCCTGAGTTGTGATGCTAATGATTATTAACTAAACACACTTGACTAAAATAGCAGCAAACGTCAATCAAAATTTCTGTATATTTTGAGATTATTTTGCAGAAGCGCACCAAGACTTGATGTAGTGTAACCTAACCCTGTCGACAAGGTCAGCTAAGTAGGATTTAGAAAGCTTTTTAAGAGCTGTATGTTTGTACAGTCAGTAAGTAAGGATGGCTCCCAATATTTATATTGGCAGTTAACAAATTGTTTTAAAATTAAAAAAGGCTTTTTAGGCAACACAAAGCAGTAAAAGAATATCTTGAAACGTTAAGCTTGAAACTCAATGCAAATATTCATAGAGTTAAAGTAATAATAAAAGGCAAAGGAAATAAAGAAGTTTCCTTAGCTTGGCACCGAATGTTGCAGTATTTTCAGCATTCAATATCAACCTTGTTTTATCACAAAATAGCTGGAAAAGTATTTTTCGTAATATGGAGATTCCCTATGACTACTAATTTATTATGAGTGTTATTTGTATGCTTGAGATTTCGTCAGTGTTGAAAAATGGAAATAGAAGCTTAATATCATACCATTTGATCTATTTATCCCTCTGGCATGTTATGTTGCAAATATCTAGCCAATTTGTGATATACAAGATATCTTGACGGGTGTCAAGTCAGGACTGTTCAGTACCTTGGGACGTCCTCCCGACATGAAAAGTGCTATATAATTGTAAATTTGCATTTGTTGTATTTATATAATCAATTTATTTTTAATGTTTGTGGGTGCTAAATACTTTTTTCCCTCTGTTCTCTGGAGTAAAACATTTTTTACTCCCCTGTTCTTTGTAAGGCCATGACTCACACTGTCCTAGGGGCATGGGTTCATTGGCTCTCTTAGTGACGCACACAAATAAAAACATCTTCAGCAGTGAGTGCAAATAAATCCACTTGGCACGCTGTGAGAGATAGTACTGACGTGTTTGATTTCTATCAGAAATTTGGAGGAAACTTCAGCACAGATTCGCTGTGACATCAAATGCATAAAAAATATAACTTCTATTTTACCAGTTAATATTGTACAGACATAAAGCAGAATTAGAAAAATATCTAACTATATTTCTAATGTACAAGATTTCCTGCATAAAAGAGAGATCATAAGGGTAATTTTAGGTATAGAGTTATTTATCTGGTCTTCTAAGGGTTAATACAAGGGCAACAATTTCTGAATTTGCAAGGTTTATAGAAGGATTTTAAAAGTAAATTATTTATTTATGTCAAGAATCAAGTAATCGAAGTGTAGGCAGATAACAGTGAGTATGCAGAGTGTTTGGTGTTCTGTATAAAACTGGTAATTCTCTTGGCTCTATCTCTTGAGCCCTCTTAAGCTGCTGATAACACCAGCTGGAATGTTCACTCTCCATGGACAGCTGGGAGGAGCACAGGGAACAGCCACAAATTAAATTAAGAGGTGTAAAATGCTGTGGGAAGAAAACAAGCTCTGATGGGCAAAACAGGTGTCATTCAGGCCATTCCGTCTGATGAGCCACAACACTACTTCGGGAAAAAAAAGTTACTGGAATCTACAGAGGATAGATTGGGATAGACATTGTTAATGCCATTTATAAAGGTAGTCTTGCAGAATCAGCAGGGTGTTGGTCTATGGTGAATGGACTGGAATATTATCACATATCAAATCAGTTCTCAACCAAGAATCCCTTCAGAATGCTTCATCTTTTATATAGTGCTCTATCACAGGCCTCAAGGCATCTCATGGAGTTTTTATTATAAAGTAATATGATTGTCTATTTGTAGGTGAACATAGCAGCCAATTTGTATACAATAATGTCCAACAATGGGGCATGACGTGATTTTTAAAAATCTGGCTAGGACAGAGAAACTGCCTTCTCTTTTTGAAGAGTGCAATTGGATCTTTAACATCCACCTGAACAGGCAGATGTCACCTCAGTTAACATGTATCTGAAGGATGACACCTCTGACAATCTAGTGCTCCCCCAGCACTACAGTCAGCCTAGACTGTAAGTTGCAACATGGGGCTTGACCCCACAAACCTCTGATCCAGAGGTGAGATTAGACAACTCAAAATGTTCTAACATTTAATATAAAATTTGAATTTTTTAAAAAAAATTGCTCCCACAAAATATTTAAAAATTCACTTCTCCATATTGCTGCTCTTTGGTTTGAATAGTCACATGATCCACATAAATTGTTTCCAAGAGCTTATGTTTCCCATCGTCGTCTGGCTCCAATGGCTTCCACCTATCCCACCCCATCGCCCAGTGGGTCAAGTTCAAATACTTTGTTCTCAGCTTTAATTACCCTCACAGACTTGCCACACCCTACCTCTAACACCGCCTCAAACCCTATTGGGTCAGCTTTACTCTTTGTTCAGTGAGCACTGGCCTGCTTCATGTCCCCCGCATCACCCACCCCACCATCGACGGATCAACTTTCAGTCTTTCTGCCCTCACTCTCTGGAACTCCATCCTGGAGTCCCTCTCACTCGCTCCTTCCCTCACGCCATTTAGGGTCCACCTCAAGACCTACCTCCATGAAAGGCACTATATAAATACAATGTGTTGTTATTGATTCACAACTCCAAGACACAAAAGAGAAATCTTTTAGTTAATCGGAGATATATCAACCTAACTAAGCTGCAATTAGACAAGCTAGGACTCTTCAGTTTTGAGAGAAGACAACTCAGAAGGGGCCTCATAGAGGTGTATAACATCTTATATGGTATTGAAAAGGTAAACCCAGATTAATACTTTAGGATACACCAAGGCAGCAGAACAAGATGACATAGGTTTCAGGTTGTAAAGGACAATCTCAGGGAGTTTTTCTTTGCTTATCGCCAACTGGAACAGGTTGCCAGGAAGGGTGGTAGAGGCCAGGACACTGGACTCATTAAAAAGCAGCTCGATGCTGTGTTGGGGGCAGGGTGAGGTGGGTGTTCTGGTAGGACGGGATTGAATGGGCCGAAGGGCCTTCTTTTACCACAATAATCTTGTGAACCTGTTTGAATTGTTCTCTGACGTGACTTCTTTTCTAGTTCCAGAAACTCAAAATGTGGCGCCAACCTGCAGGTCTTGCTGTACTTCAAGTAGCCATTGCTTTTACATGGGCTTCAGACTTCTGCAGTGAATTATTGGACAAACATGATTTCACACAAGCAACAACATGACTTTTCACTATGGAGCTAGATCTCCTGAGTGCACTGGGAAGAGGAGATATGATCGAAAGTGGGAGCTTCTGAAATTCAGTGTCGGGAATAATGGCTATTTTACATTAGGGCTTACTTCAGGAGAGAAACTGGTAATGTAAGAGGCCTAATTGTCATAAATGCGAAACCTCTTTGAGGGGAAGCTTTCATCACGGGCACTTAATGGTTGGAGTCAGTAGGTCTGACTCAATAGATCCAGATCAAAGACATGACATGTCCTGTAATGCCATTCAGGAAGTACAAAGTCCTTTAATTAATCCAATCTAACAAAGCACCAAGCTGTCTGACTTCTGACATAGTGAATGATGAAGGGACATTTAGAATTAAAACGTGTCGGTTCATTGTAGACAGTATCATGTATTAAATACTTGATTAATAAATGACACCTGCTTTGAACTATTGTTTCATGGGGTCTAAGATTAAAGAGAGACTTTGACGATGCTGTATAAGCGGTATTTTTCACGACTTTGATACTTTTGTTATGCTCGCACTCAGAAATTATCCGTGAAATGAAATGGTATGCAGAAATTATATCAAGTGAGGAAAAATAACCAAAAAAGATTGAGTTATAACTTTATTTAAATAGAAGAGACAAGTTCAATTCATACAAGACATTTTGTGCGAGATGCTAACTCTCTTACCGCTGAGTCAGAAGGTTGTGGGTTCAAGTCTCACATTGGGACTTTGAGCTCACAGTCGAGGCTAACATTCTAGTACAAGGCTGGAAGAGCGCTGCATTATCAACGGTATTCTTTGGATGTTAATGAACAGGTAGGTCCCATTTGCCTGTTAAGGTGAACATTATTGATCCCATTGAACTATTCAAAATGAGAAAAGTATTTAATTTGGTGTTCTGATCAACAATCATTTGGATTAAGTTGATTTTATTAAAAAAAACATATTGATCAATCCCTTCATCTCTGCGCACACTACTGTGCATCAATTAGCTGTGCTACGTGTATTTTCTCTTGTAGATACGTTTTACAATGCTGTTTGAAGTGTTGCCACTTCTATTGCTGTTAAATGTAAATAACAAGTCATTCTCCAATTGGATACCATTAGATCTATACCACATATATCATAGCAGATGCAACTTAAATAACACTGATCAAGAGAAGAATATAAATGGAAGAGTTTAATCCTTTGAGGACTGCTAAAGCATTTCACATCACAATATAAAGTAAACTAACTGTCCAGATTTATGTTTTGGACAACATCCCAAGAACAAACTTTTTTTAGGGCAGTAAAAGGTCATCAGCCAAACGACCCACAATCCCAACTAGCTGCTTTACCATATCCCTCAATTTCTTCTCTTTCCAGAAATTTGCCTTAAATTCATTTGTATTATTTGTATTAACTTGAATCTATTTTAGAGGATTTGGGGAGGAAAGGAACATTCTAACATACTGCAATTCCAAGGCTTGATCAATTAGTATGTTTTTTATCTTCAAGAATGTCTTAGATGAGAGCAAATTTGGTTATTTATTTTACATTTCCCGAAGGATTACATCACAGAAAATTTGAGGATATTTTTGAAGCAATCAAATGAATTTAATTCTTGAATGGCTAAGTCACAGCATCTGTATATATTCAGTCATCATATTCATTACCTAGCTCTTAACCGTTAATTCACTACATTTTATAATCTTAATGAAAGATGCTCTTATTTTATAAGCAAATACAGAATTTTGTTCTGAACATAGTGCATGCAATGCAGTGATCTTGATCCATGATATTTATTGTTAAAGTTACTACAACAACAACTTGCACTTACATAGCGGCCTTCACGTTAATAATCCTTCCAAAACAAAAACAATAATAAATTGGTCACTTCAATCCACGACTGTTTGTGGGACACTGCTGTGCGCAATTGGCTGCTGAGTTCACCCACAAATATACAGTCAATTCACTTTACAGTATTTTCTTTGAAGCGCTTTGGGACATCTAGAAGACGTGAAAAGTGCTATATCAAATGGAAGGATTATTATTCACGTGGGGTAGCGCAAAGCAATTGGGATGCTGCTCCACCACTAACCTCCAAGCGACCACTAAATAAATAAAAAGTTTACCTTTATAAGTAAAAAAAGAGGAAAATGCAGTCAGATATGCCATTTCGATATGATCAAAACTGGGGTTATTGCACCTCCTGGTTAGCTGAGAACCAAAAATATTGGGTGCACTTACTCAATTAACACACTTGAGCTTCCAGCAACCTGTACATTGTAAACTGTTACTGAGGATTGGTTTTGCACTTAAAAAACGATTGTGCAATAGATTGTTTTAAATAAAAGAACCATTGGCAACTCAACATAATAAAAATAAAAGATTGTAAGCTCACAACATTAATATTTAAATTAATGCTGTTAGCTTACTTTGGTTTCCTATATCCTTAGCTAAATGCTTGTGGGCACTTGCTCAATTAACACACTTGAACATATTTGATTGGTGAATATCAATATCAATATGTTCAATAACCAAGAGAACAGGAACCTAAGACAAAGTTTCTCCCTCTCTTCCCAACCATGGGAGGGAAGACAGAGAACAAGTGCACCCATCTCCTTCTTTTCCATGACCCAATCTTCATTTCCAAGGCCACCTTGGCTGAGATTGACTAACTCAAACTTAGCACCGACTCACCAATCAAATTATGTTATGTGGTGGACTGTCCAGCAATCCTGTAGTGTGGAGTCCTGTAGCTCAGTGGTTAGAGTACTCGCCTCACAAGCGAGAAACCTGGATTCAATTCCCAGCAGGGCGAAATGTTGGGCAACTTTCCTTACTCCACACGACTCTCTTTACCTAGTAGTAAGTAGGAATCTGGTTGTTAGTCGATTGGCGGATTGCTTTTCCTGGGGTAATAATTCCTTCAAAAAAAAAATAAGAATAAATTGGGCACTTCAATCCACGATTGTTTGTGGGACACTGCTGTATGCAATTGGCTGCCGCATTTCGTCCACAAAATACAGTCAATTCACTTTAGAGTATATTCTGTGAAGCGCTTTGGGACATCTCGTGATAAGGTGCTGCATCAAATGCAAAGATTATTATTATATACACAAGGCCCAGAGGAGATAATAATAATATTCCTTACATTTGATATAGTGCCTTATCACATTACCGAGACATCTCAAAGCGTTTTACAGAATATACTGTAAATTGGATTTCTGGGCAAACTGCGGCAGTCAATTGCGTACAGCAGTGTCCTACAAACAGCCATGGAATGAGTGACCTCACATCAAGGATGATCCCAAGTGTTAGAGGAATGAGCTAGCCTATGACCAACGATTAGACAAGTTAAGGCTCTTCAATCTTGAGAGAAGACATCTCACGGGGGACCTCATAGGAGGTATATAACATTTCAAATGGGATTGAAAAAGTTATCCCAGAACAATAATTTAGGATTCATCTTGTAATGGGCAATTTCACGAGAATTTATTTTTCTTTAAACAGAAGATATTCATTAACTGGAACAGGTGTGAGGAAAGGAGATAGAGCGCAGGACTCTATATTATATAAAAAGCAGCTTAATGCAGTGATGGGGGCTGGGTGTTGTGGAGGGATGAGATTGGATGGCTCCTTTCCTGCATCAAACTCCATGTGTGCTTTCATCCATTGCGTTCTGAAACTTTGGAACACTCTCCCTAAATGCTTCTGCCTCGACCCTCCTTCCCCATCTTCAGGTCATGCATGAAGACCTTCCTCTTCGATCGTGTTTACGGTCAGCTCCCCTCTTCTCGGCGTCGTGTCCGCCACTGTCAAGTGCTCTGGATCCCTACCGTGTGTGAGATGCTATACAAATGCAAGTTGTTATTGTTATAGTTGAGCTTATCACCCCCATCTTCACCTTGCTCCACTGGCTCCCCATCCTTGCCCCAGAGGATCATGTTTAAAACTCTCGTTCTCACTTTTAAAACTCTTCATGATCTTGACTGTCCATACCTGTGACCTACTAAAACCTTACTAACCTGCCCACTCGGCAGACACTGAGGCGCCTGCTCGATGTCCCTCGCCCTGTTCGCTGTCAGGGGGACATGAATGTGGAAGTCAGGCCTTCAGCATTTATGCCCCACCCTCTGGAACTCCACCCCAGCGTCCCTTTGGCTTTCCCTCTCCCTCGCCTCCTTCAAAGCCTGTCTCAAGACCTTCCTCTTTGATCATCCCTTTAGTGATCCTCCCACTCCTCTCGATTCCAACTCCCAGGTCAGGTGCAAACCCTTCACTATACAGCAGTCTGGGATGACCTCGTGACGTGAAAGGTGCAATATAAATGTAATTTGTTGTTATTGGATGGGCCACCGGGATTTCTTCATGCACACCAATCTTGTGAAGAGCGCTATACAAATGCATATTAATTTTGGGTGAGCAGTTACCAGTTACCTATCTTCCATTATTTCCAATCATTATATTGGGATTGGAAAAAGTTCTTGAGTGGCATAATCACTGGAAAACGTATACGTGATTTAAAGTTTTCTGCAGAAAACCACTGTATATTATACCTGGGCTTAAAAGAAATCTTGGGGTCAATTTATGCCAAGTGCTTTTTCCATGTAGTTATACTGTTCAAGTCTTACTTTATAGGTATAGTAGGGACTGATTACAATCTATATGTGTATAGGTTACCTGTATCTGATGTGCTGAGTATATTTATAGTGTCAAAATATATTTAAAAACATGTTAGATATACAGTTTGATATACATACCAGTTTGTAGAATGATCAGTTAAAATATGATGCAATTAAAAAATTGCAAGCCAGGGTTGTAACTCCCTCACACCCACATTGCTGATAACTGTATAAGGTGCTTCATGATTTGACAACCCGCCCATTCATTATTAAATCATGATTTAACTCATGATAACATATAAATGAATGTCTGTTTAATTTTTTGGGTGTACAACATTGAAAGCTAAATTTGTTAGTTAACACATGTTGCTAGACCTGCCATTACTAAACATGTTTCTAAAGGAAAGTTTTCCCTTTGATCAAATCAAGCAGTTGTCTGTAAATTCAGTATGTCAAACGTACAGCAGCAGGGCACAACAGAGCAAGAAGCAGCTAATCGTGTGGGAGAATTAGTCTGACAGATGTAAATGATACACTGAACAGTTTTAATCGAAATGTAAAGCTGGCACTACCAGACTTCATAAATAGTTGAATTGGCTTTTGTGTGAAGGAAGTTCTCAGAAGCAGAGGGGAAAAAGAACAGCTTATTTGGTATTAGACTATTGTAAACTCCACACTAAAGAAATAGTTGAAGGCTGGAGGAGGCCATAAATTCTCAAGGCATTCTTTTTTGTTAGGCATGGAAATCACTATGGATTACAAAACAGGGTTTTCATGTAGGACAGACATGGCTCAGCAAACACATCATCTTGCAGTAAGATGAGAGAATTTCAATGGCACAGCAGAGTGCTGCTGCACACTCATTACACTCGGCAATATGTTCTTCCAAAAAGTTAAATCTTCTTCCTTCCAAAAAAAAGTATTCTTTTTCCCTGATAAATCATTAAGAAAATGCCAGAAAACTTTGTGCAGTGAATGTCACCAACAGTTCAGATTTCTCCTAATCTAATTAAATTGCAGATTAAAACAAGTGATTGATTTCACACAAATGGCTGTCACTAATGCAGTCAGAGCTGATGCAACAGGGACACCATAGTTAGGTCAGAGAGAGATCTGTGGGAAAAGTCCATGTAATGGTCTAGGGTTAAATGCCTCAGTCACGATGAGACCCTGTGTAAATGAAATTTCACTGCCAATTGCATTCCATCACAAAAAGCTGTCACAGCTAAATCCGGTGGGAGCAAAGATATTTGACCATTCAATACACATCAATATGTCACGCCACCCAACTAAAATAATTTGGAATAGTTTACACATATTTAGTGCCTCTTAAAATCTCAGCATTGTAATTATATTCAATCAGTATTATTTTACGAATATCTCTCAAATGACAGATGTAATCAGATAAGTACTCGCTACTTTTGAATATTTACTTTTATGTTGACAAGAAACACCTGGACTAAACAGAAAGCAGAATCTGAATTTTTGCAGCATATTTAACTACTGTGAAATGAAGTTGGTTACAACTATTTGCTTCTTCAGCAAGTTACTGCTGATGAACAAATTCTGGATCCACATTTTCTAGTCGTCCATGGTTATTAAAAGGCAGCCCACAGAATCCATTGAACTTGTTGCCTCACTGGCTTCAGTGCAATATTTCAGTGCCAACTTGCAGGACATTGGCTTAACTCAATTTGAAATGTCATAACCTACAGGGGGGGCTGTTTCATATAGTTGCTGGGGATCGCTTCAATAGCCACTGTGGCTAGCTTCAGGCCTAACCATTTTGAAAACATTGGGGTCGAGGGAGAAAGAGTTGCTCAGAAATGCCAGACAGACACTTGCAGTCATCAGAGCAATATTACATTTAATATTGTATGATTTCATAATGTATGATATCCTTCCATTTTTTTAAGTCTTCTGGCCCACAATCTCCAAAATTAAATTGGTCATTCATTCATGACCGTTTGTGGCATATTGCTGTGCGAAAATTGGCTGCCATGTTTGCTCAGAAAATACAGAGTCGCACCGGCTTTACAGAATATCCTGTGAAGTGCTTTGGGACACATCGATAACGTGATAAGCCGCTATATCAAATATAAGGATTACCATTATATGTAGCTGCATTGGGCAAACTTCCAGGAGGAATAACCCAATAGATTCACTGCTGCTGCCTAACAATTTCAAACCTATTAAAACTGAGGCCTTTTTTTGTGTTTCCAGTTGTTGAAGATTCAATAGCTTAATTTCACATTGGTCTGGGCATCATAATTAAAATTGTATGAAAAATACAAGTAAAAGCGAGATTTCAGTTAATACTTTATTTAGTGTGATATTTTTGTCATCTGTTCTACTGAACATTTTAATAGCATAATGCAAACTCAAAAATTGTTTTTTTCTTCTTCAGTCTATTAAAAACCACCATAACATTCTGATTTACATTTGTTCTTTCATTACAGAATAAGAAACAAAATTGACAGTACAATTAGGCACACTGTTGACACTGTACAATGATATGCACAAATTCATTAACAGGTATTTACCATGTGCTTTCTTCGATTTCCCCTGTAGTTTACAAGCCGTGCTCGGATGAGGAAACCTCATCCGTGACAAGTGAGTCTTACAAGGAGTGACTAACAAGACTTTTAAAACAAGTCCTTAAATAAACCAATGCATCAACAACAGAATGCAAGTTGTTGGGTTAATAAGAATGTTAAACATACATTTCAAAACATTAAAATATTTCATTATACAATCTATTTAAATGCACGTATGCTAAAGAAATATTGCACAAAATTAAAATTTCAGTATAAACTAGGTGGTTGGGGCCTCATTAAATTAGCTGTCAAAGATCTTTGCCAGAAACAAAATTTCATAGTATATATAATGCCATTACAGATCATTTTTTTTGACGACTGTAGAAATCGGCACTTTATTTCTGTGGCAATATTTACCAGTACATTAGTGAGAACCAGCAGCAAGAGAGAGTCTCAACAGATTAAAGTAAGTAAACTGTATTTTTAAACAGAGCATTTAAGGCTACTCAATTAGATTTGCTAGAGCGACAATGCTATATTGATCAATTCTTTTCCAAGACTAATCAGAGCACATATTTGTACTTTTGACACACCCAACTCTGAATTAGAATTAAAATCTCTGTACAATAAAAGCTACAATCATCTCTGAAGACTTTATAGTTGTATGAAAACACACGGCTCAGTATCTCCTTAAATAATGGATCAAACACAAATGAATGCAAAAGAACATTCTTCTCCATTCAGTTCTGTTCCCGGGAGTGCAACAGTGGGGTACAAATCAACCCAGCTTGTGGTTCTCAGATTAAGCAATGACTTTCCAGTGAAATCAGATCATATCCAATTAACCTAAAACCCTAGAAAAGTATTCCTGCCACCAGGAATGTTCATCCATACTCTCTGGGGCCTTTCATTTCCAAACTCTTATAATGCTTTCTTTTTAAAACCAATTTCTATTACCATCACATTCTCTCAAACTTGCACGTACATTTAAATTGTGCAGGATATTTTTCAACTTCAGAACATTAATATCAATCAAATACAAAATTATAATTGTGCTTTGCTCTATCCTTATAAAGCAATGCTGCTACTCCCATTAACTGGCTCAGGGACTGAATCTCCACTTTCAATGCCAGCAAGCTACAAGGGAACAACTGAAAAGAAGCATCTTTCAAACATCTGCAAATGGACACATCTATGAAAAATGGATACACCTTTCTCAATGGTGAGTTTTGAACAAATGTAATAACAAATGTAAACCAGTTCCGGTATACAGGGATATTATGAGAAAAAAGTGCATTTTGAAATCAAGAACAGCAGAATCACACAATATCTTCTGAAGTAAGCCACTGAGGTGTGGCTTTAGATGCTGGCACAAAGAGGATCGCATTGTAATCAGAGCTGTGCGTGTATCAGAGCCCCAGAGAAACTGTTGCAACATAGATTGGTCATAGGGCAGGTACACAAGACAATGTCCAAAGGGCAGAGTTTTCAGGTTTGGAAGCGTCACCTCTTTTGAGAAGAAGGAACTTGAGCAGACGGGAATTTTTGCTTGTATTTTTGTATCCGCTCAGATCGAGAATGCAATTTGATGAAGAGCTCGTGAAATTTGTACTGAGGAAAAAGCGTTTCCAGGAAGCCCTCTAGAAAGACGTGGACCAGCCTACGGTTTAACTGGTTGTGCTGGAACATTTCAAAGACTCGCAGAATGCCCTTCCGTGCAGTTTCAGCTCCAATAATATGTTTTAGCTCATCTGCAAAAGAAACATTAGGTCACAGCTCATTTCGAGGAAACTTCACAACGTTAAGGTTAAAAACAAATCAAATATACTTAATGTGACAGCTAAAATCTGAGGCAGTTTGTGTCTACATCAAGTTGTGCCACATCCAATATGGAAACTTCTGATATTAATACTGCTCAAGGTAAAATATTTCTACCACAAACATCCCTTGTCTTTTATTCAAAAAGTATAAAGAAATAAACATATACTGAATTAGCCATATAGATTAAATATCCATTCTTCTGATAATGTAATCCACAATCTTGAAAAAAAAACTTAAATCCGTCAATTGCTTGTGGAACACTGGCTGCTGCGTTTTGCCCATAAAATATACTTAACTGTATTTTCTGTGAAGTGATTTGAGATGTCCCAACAATGTGATAAGGTGCTGTATCAAATGCAAAGATTAGTATTATGTATGAGTCTTCACCCTTTCACAAACCAAAGAGGGATGTTAGCTGCGCTGCCTGCACACGGCATGCATGTGCAACACACAGAAAGTGACGACCTTGATGAAGCGATCTTATGACCTGGAAGTCAGCATTTTTTAGTCAAAAAGACTGCTAAAAATAAAGGTAACATAAACATTGATATCTGTTGCTATTGCCAAGCAAATGCTATTGTGGAAAGAGTTAGTATTCAATAATGGACATGTGAATGGATGGATATCTAGATAGGATATCCTCGGTTTTATTTGATTATTGAGGATCATGAAGATCTTTGGTAGGAACCATCCTTCAGGGAATTGAACACATGAGTTAGAGTCCATAATAGGTAGATTTGTACAAGAAATATGGAAGTGTGAGTTTGATTTCCCAAATAGCCTATTCCTATTCAAATATGCTTTTTTTTAAACTAATAATGCACGAGGATCATCTTACTGTCAATAAATCAGAATACGTTTCTGGTTGTTCATAGATTACAGAATACAAACTTCATTTGAAGAATGTCTACCTTTAATAAGAATAAATCATCTCCTGCTTACATTTGAAAAATAAATCTTCATTTAAGAGGAAAGGAGGAAGAATAAGAAATTGTTACAAAATCAATTCTCTTACTGGTAGCGGTATTTGTGTTCTCGTGATAGGAATTGTATGCACTCTGCAACTCCAGATTATCTCAGCGTTCAACACTTAGGAACTGGAGATATATATATGTATATATATATTAAAAAAAAGTGAACTATAAATCTCCCTCACCTGGCATAATTACCAGCATCTTTGTCTTAGCAGCAACTCTTGTCCTCATTCGTATCTCCTTTTCCCTGAGTGGTGGAGTCTCTGCTAAGATACTATTGGGCCAAAATGAATCTCTGCGGACGAAAACAAATTTCATTTTTTGAAAAAAAATGAAGAGAACAAGATAAAAGTAAATTAAGCGTGCATTGCGTTTACCTGAACCGTTTCACAGTTTCTGCCACTTGCTCTGGGGAAGTCATCCAATCAACATGGTCTACAATTTTTCTGGAAACAAAAAAAATTGAATTCGAAATAAACCAGCTGTTTTCATTCAGTATTCAAGTTTTTAAGTTATTTCAAAAGATGCTTCTCAGCAGTCTGAGTCGCTTAAACAGTTGTTTGTCTTCATGATTATCAACCCACTGTGGCGATCTCAGTAGTGCACTCTCTTGAACTAGGAGGTTTGTCAGTACACTAAGACACTGCTGATGGCAGACCTGCCAGCCTGGGATCAATAGGATTTGGATGCTCACCGGGGGCAGTAATTATTCCCATTTTGCTCCTGATATCCCTGCAGCTACTCCTAATACTCTCTGGAATTAGGTGAGCGGGGTTCATCCCTCCAGAGATACATTGCACATTTCTACTCCAGATACAGGAACTTCCACATGTAAGTGGCATAACTATGTGGAATTCTCCATCTGGTTTGTATACTCTTAGCATGGTGATGGTTTTCTGCATGCATCAGACACCCAGCTGACCAAAAAAAAGCGGTTTTCCCAAAAATCAATTCAGTGCATGATACACAACAAATCAATACAATTTCAAAAACAGCAGCAATCTACCAATTTTTCCACTGTTTTTGACAAACCTGTTGATTGTATCTCCATAGGTGGCTCGGATAAGCTGCTGAAGCAAATTTTTGATGTTCCTTCTCAACCAGTGGTTTCTTTCTTTCAAATCAAACACTTCATCCATTAGGAGGAGCATAACTTTGAGAGGAATATTATCATCAACCTGTATAAGAAAAAGAAAGTTTATTCTCTAAGATGCTCAATGCAGACCCTTTGCATTTGTACTTATGAATTCCATATATTCAGATAGAGTCAGCAAGTCTGAAATGTAGCCTTCATAGTTCTGAGCTCCTGAGAGGCAGTGGACAGACTTCCTCTGACCCATTTGCGAAGTCCAGGATCAAGCAGCGAGGTGGATTGTGGCAAATACGGGAAGTGGCTGCTCTGGCCTACACTGATATGTCGCTACACACTCTGGAGGGGAGTCGACGTCACAGCGGGCACGATTATTTGCCAAGGCCCCTCAAGTGAGGATCTGAATTAAGCAACTGGTGCTGAGTAAACGTGGTACATGGCATGGACTTCTACCTCGAGAACATCAAGGTGGCTGGCAGGTCACAAACTGTTCTGTAAAGATCCTACCATCATGCTGAAGGCAGATGTCAGCCAGATATCTGATGAGGAAACTCTGAGGCTTGGGTCAAAGCTGCTGGAAGGTGTTACCTGGAGTTTGTGAACATGATTCAAATATCCAGCACCTGGAATCCACCTCGATTGGCCTGCGGAGAAGTAAGCAGCTGCTGCTTAAACTCCACACCTCTCCAACTAGTGGAACAATCACTCAATGGGGAGGGATGTGTGTCCGAGCTGGAGCAGGAAGATGATAGCAATTCTCTCAGGCATTTCATGCTGTGGGTCTAACTCAACACTTCAGCGCAGTGCTTAAAATATGCATATGAAGTGTCGTGAAGCCATGAAGTCATTAAACTCATACCTGTCACTAAAAGCAACAGTAATTACTTGTGAAATGCTTTGAGACGTTTACAATTGATTATTTAGAATTAGCTTTTGTGACAAAAATGCAAGTTCTTCCTAAATCTCTTAAACCTTTTTATAAAACATAAAAAATCTATTTACTTTCAACATTAAGCATTCATTGTTTTTTTAAAAAAGCTCACATTGTCATCCAGCAGGACAGAAACACGAATATGTTCAAAATCTTCTTCTGGCTTCAATGGTGGAACCTGCAATAAAGTTAAAGATGTAATTCAGTACTGCTTGATTCAGTACTCAATTTCAGAAAAGTAATACATGTCGAAAATTTGGAAATGCCTACTTCTCCAACACACCTAGTGTTAACAACATAGGAAAGTTAACAAACTGATACCTTTAAAATGCTGTGCTTGAGTTCATGTCCCAGTTTATCAGACATTTTCCCCATGTTGTCTGACACTTTTGTCATTCCTTCTGCCAGGCTGTCTGGAAAAGACTTAACGGCATTTGAAACGTTTCTCATCGAGTTACGAAGCGGATTCACAAGGGTATCCATCTGGAAACACAAATAAGTTGCAGAATACAACAAAGCCAACTTACATTTATATAGCACCTTTCACACAGGGTAGCGTTCACGAGCATTGGGACACTACCCCCATCCAAAAGAATAGATGCAGAAGATCGTAAAAGAAAAAGACAACCTTTTGGTTCATTTGCTCTCATTCTTTGAGAATACCAACCCTCCTGTCTTCAGATATTAAAGTACTAGAGAAAGTTCAAAGAAAAGCAACAGTTTTCTGTATTGTTAGGGGAGGATTGAAATGAAAAGATGTGGGAATGGATCAATATCTTTTGAGGTAGGTTTTAGGAAACAAGTAGATTACATAAAAGTTTCTGCCAGGAGATGGGAGGGACGAAGTTATATAATAATAAAATAATCTTTGCATGTCATATAGCGCCTTTTCACGTCACTGAGATGTCCCAAAGCGCTTCACAGAATATATTGTAAAAGTGATTTGACTGTATATTTTGCAGGTGAAATGCGGCAGCCAATTGGGCACAGCAGTGTCCCACAAATAGTCATGGATTAAGTTACTAAAATGTTTTTTGTGAGGATTTATTACCGGAGAGCGATCCGCCAATTGACTAATAAATGAGTTCCTACTTATTGCTAGGTAAACAAAGGCATATGGAGTAAGGAAACTTGCCTAAGGTTTCGCCCTGCCCAGGAATCAAACCTCATGTGCGAGGCAAGCACGGAACCACTACTCTATGGGACTCTATATTAAAACTATTTCGGTATAAAAGTTGCATTAATGTATAAATTCCACCAGCTTGGGACACCTGCACGACATGAAGAGAACTATATAACTATTTTTTACTTTCAATTGAATTCTATTTGGTCCAAAAAATAATTCACAAATCATGTTAAACATTTTCACTTTTTGCAGACTAAAGTAGATTTCTCAAACGTACAGCATTTTTCATTGTGAAAACCATTATTAAGCAAAAGTTTTATTAGTGTAAATATTTAAAATACAAAATCAAACTTAATTAAAAAATGTCCTCAAAGGAGGACTCTGAACCATCAATATTAAATGCCGGTGGTAGGTTATAACTTGGAACTATTCTAAACTGAAAAAAAAATTTTTTTATTTCACATAAAACTTAATGCAGTACAAACTAAACCTTTGCCTTTATATTATTTAAACAACTGGATTGGTACAATGATACAATACTTTTTCCATGTTTATGAATTGAAGAACTTTTGATACAACTGCACTACAGTCTCTGGTCAACAGATGGCAGACTTACCTTACGAGCAAAGTCACCCTTTCCTTGCTATAAGCTTTATTTTCCAGAAAGTCATTCACATATGGGACCAAAGCTGGACAACCTTTTATTGTTTCAGGGTTCAACAATAACTGAATAAAAAGAGATAAACAATTATAGAAGGGTAAAATACAATTATTTAAACCCAAGATGATATGGATTGGATTAATTGTTACATGGCAAGACTATTATTTTAATCATCTATACTTGGTAATGAAACTGCTATCTGCATCATCACTGCTTGAGATGATAAGGATCCTACGGACATTGATAAGCAAACTGAAAAGATGTTTCAAGCCCGAATGCTTTGTTGGGGGTTTTCGATTTGGTGTTTACAACTTGACAATTTACATTTATATTGTGCCTTTCCTGTCAGCTGGTCATCTCAAAGCATTTTACACAGCTGACTGAACAATTGAGCTGGGGTGGGAGGACGGGGTGGGGTGGGGGAGATGACTGAAAGTGACGTCAGAGAGGTTTTAAAAATGCCTTTATAAGTGGGAAGGGAAGATGCGAGGCAGACAAAATCTGGAATGAAGTTCAAGAGAGTGGGGGCAGAATGGCTGAAAGCTTGCACACTGATGGTGGGGTTGGATCGAACAGGAGACATAACAAAGGAAGCTGTTAATTAGTTTAATAAAATATTGGGAAATTTTCAAAATTTCTACTTGGCTAAAAATGCTGAGGATTAGATCATTGTTTCAATTTCTGATTTAGGAGTTATGTGCTGCATTTTGTTCATTTCCCAAAGACCGCATTGTTATTATACATCTTCTGTTTTTAATACCTGTGGTTGACTTCATTGGACATGTTATGCAATGCCACTGATTGCTTCAATTGTACATACGGCAACTAATCCTAACTGAAGCAATTTATAAATAGCTGTAAATAATCATGCAATACAATAAAACAAGTGTGAATTACCTGTAGATAGGCATTAAGATCTTTTTTTCTTCTTTCCAGGAAATCTTTGTCCATGTTATTAAATGTCTTTTTTCCTGGCAGTTTTAAACTTGAAACGTTTTCAAACTGAGCAAAGGGAATATAATAGGGCACTTCATTTTTCACGTAAAACAAACATTTTAGATCACTTGCAACAATTACAGTGGAGTGATGGTACTGTATAAAGCCACAGTTTCAAGTTCTCCTCCAGTAATCAATAAATGTAATAAACCAAACACTTCGGCAGCTTGTATTCTTGCTAAGTATATAATCTGAACCCTGTAAAAATGGCCTCTACATGGTATACCCAGACTCCAGCTGTTAAAATGGTAAACTAATCCAGTTATTCTTTTTTACAGGTGTTAAATTGTAAGAATTCAGGCAGATTAGCATAGGGCAGAGTTTACAACTTTCGTCAACTACTTTTTTTTTAGTGGCAGCTGTTCAGCTTCCAGTCCTGCCAAATCTCACGCATTTCATGTGATACTTCAACAATTGCTCTCTTTCCCAAGGACAATTTTGAGTTCCCATGCTCAGTGAGTACTGGCGAAACTGCAAAATTCTACAATTTCTTAAACCCTGCGTTGCATACACACAGTGCCAGGCAGAAAGAACTGCACATGCACTATGCAGATGCATATTTTAAACCCAACTAATGACTGCAGAATTTTTTAAAATTAAATTACAGATATTTGAGGGAGGGGAAGGAAAGGAGAAATAGTGGAAGGAAAAATTAAGGAGTGAACAGGGAGAGGAGGAGGACATAATACAGTTCCTACAGCAGACTTAATTCACAGCCAAAAACTAAATTTGACCAATTAGCTTTCCCTAATATATAGATATAGAGCCAATAGCTCAGGAATCACTTACACACTAATGATCATATTCTCTAGCAGGTACTTATCCAGCTGTTTTGGAAAAGTGTTAACTGAGATGATACAGTTAATATGATATATTGCCTTGTCTTATGGTGGGGGGGAAGAGGAAGAGAAGAGACGCAGAATTTTGTAGCATGAAGTGTGTTATTGTTAAGCCCTATCTGCTTACACCTATCACCAGACAATAAAAGCAAATATTAAAAACATTAAAAAAATGCACTGATCAAACATTTGCATTCTAATACACATAGCATCTGTTACAAGATGAATTTGCTTAGATGCCTTTATAAGTGTACTGCAGCTAGCCTTTCTGAACCAGCTACAATGTAAGCTTCTTCAAAGACTTCCCAATGTGACAGGAACCAGCCTCTCCATAAGGAATAGATTTTACAATGATCGCCATTAGGCATGCTGTTTATATGGCTCAGACCTCAAAAATAAATGGCACACAGGAGTTTAATAATAATCCTTCCATTTGATTTAGTGCCTTATTGAGATCTCAAAGTGCTTCACAGAATGTACTGTAAAGTGGAGTGACTGTGTATTCTGTGGCTGAAGACTCTGCAAAGACAAAACAAACTTTCCAGGATATGAGGGAAGAAAGAAGCAATCACTAAGGGCCAAACGATATGCATACCTGAAACTGATCAACAATTTGCATTCAACTACAAATCCAGTTCCAATTAAACACAACAGGGTAAACACAAACATTAAGTTTGGTGCCCTCAATGTGGTCTGACCATACATAATTTACATCTTACTACAACAGTACACATAGAATAATTCTATCCTTTTCTGAATTACGTTCATAGACTGCAAAGATATTTTAAGCCAGGTTTACCTGCTCCGTGATCCGCATGTGAAAGTCATGGAAGTCACTGTAGCGGCGGTAGGTCTTCCACATGTCCTCAATGCCATCTGGGTTTCTCCTCGTGACAGTGATTGCATAGAGAGCGTACGTCTTGCCATGGTCATTGCATACTCCTGCCACAGGATATGGTTCACAGTCAGCATGGACTAGTTAAAAGGAAACAAGGGAGGGAAGAGGAAGGATGGGAAACACAAAGATGGATGAAAATGGGACAGGAAAGATGAGGAAATATGACAATGAAGGTAACTGCAGCATGGAAAACTAATGTGAAATGAGTAGATATATAGTCATGTCTCTCCCCTCCTTTCGTTTTGTCAACAAAAAAAATCTATGGAGGAATCAGGATGTCAGTAGTTTGATATGCTGTTTTTCACCTCTGGCGTTTATCTCAGAATCTAACCCAAAATGATAGGTTCTGCCAGTCTAGAGGCCTGTATTAGAGGAGGGCATTAGGGTTTCTAGTTAGCACTTCCAAGTTCCGAGAACAAAATGGACCCTATTTTTTCAAACTAACTCAGAAATAAGGACTTTGGTCAAGGGAAATAAAAGAAATGTTCCCATTGCTGCAGTAAGAAGGAGAGATGCTTCATTGAGGGTAGGACTGAGGTATATTGGTGGGGGTAGAGAAGCAGCAACTTTACTATGAAGCTGGATGTGCTAGACACAACCTGGGAGTGCCTGAAGCTGACCCTGAATACCTGAAATTGGAAAATGTTCCATTCCCCACCACTGACTTCCCTTGCCTTGAAAAACACAAACAAATGTAAACAATTACCTTTAATTTAGCTTCTTAGGGCACAATTACTGGAATGCAATAAGTTTTTTTTCTGTTTCAAATGAAGTGCTGTCACATTAAATATACTGCAGAATTATTGAACAATTTCCTAAATGTCTTAACCTTTTTTAAAAAATGATATGCAGTTATATGTTTGTTAAAGTAATAGAGAGCAGATGGAAAATTAAGAAAACAAAAATAAAATGTGTAGGAAACAACAGATGGATTAGGTGACAAGAGTATTGATGCAATGTGCAACCTGGTATAATATTACACTTTTAAGCATGTCCCACACAAACAGATTTGAAAACAACATTTTTGAACCAATATTGTTCTTACTTGTCAGAATGAGACATTTAATTGCAAATGAATATTAAACCCAATTGTCTACCATTACGTCGAGACATACTTCCGACGTGAAAGTCGCTATATAAATGCAATTTGTTGTTGATTACATAATGGTTACAAAAATGTTTGCAATATGATGTGTGAATAGTGAAAAGTATGAATGAAAAGTTTTTTTTACAGTGTATAGGTCAACTGGTTAGAATATACAAATAGATTAATCTCATTGAAAAGGCATGTAAATCAAAGAAACAGTTCAGACAGACATAAAAATGGATAAACCAGCATGAATACAGTATGTGCAAAGTAAGAATAATAATTGGAATCTATGGGGACTGGACTGCCTTATTTAATTACTACCACATTGAGCTACACCGATAAAATGGTGTTAACAGATTTAATGGCAATATTGATTGTCTGTTGTCCATCATGTTCCAAACAGCATCAAAAAAAGCTTTCCCTATTCAAATTAAATATTTCCAATTTAATGGACGGGGGTTGCGGAGGGTGCTCCGAGTTAGCTCAGGCCAGTTGATGTGAAGTTTGGTAGCCAGAGCTATATAGATTGCCTATGTTGATAAACCACTGATTTGTGCGTTAACTGTGGGTTTCAGTATTTTATAATAATAATCCTTGCATATATAGCGCTTTTCACGTCTTATAGACATCTCAAAGCGCTTCACAGAATATACTGTAAAGTGAATTGACTGTATATTTGTGAGCGAAATGCGGCAGCCAATTGCGCAGCAGTGTCCCACAAGCAGTCGTGGATTGAAATGACCAATATTTTATTATTTTTTTCAGGCGTGTGGAGTAAGAAAACTTGCCCAAAGTTTCACCCTGCCGGGAATCAAACCCAGGTCTCTTGCTTGCAAAGCGAGTGCTTTAACCACTGAGCTACAGGACTCCAATAAAGTCTACAGGACTCTAAATTAAAAATTTTAATTATTTTTCAGTGGAGTCCTGTAGCTCAGTGGTTAGAGCACTCGCTTTGCAAGCGAGAGACCTGAGTTCAATTCCAGGCACAGGGCAAAACCTTGGGCAAGTTTCCTTACTCCACACACCTAATAATAATCCCTCCAAAACAAAAAACAATAATAAATTGGTCATTTTCAATCTACGACTGTTTGTGGGACATCGCTGTGCGCAATTGGCTGCCGCGTTCACCCACAAATATACAGTCAATTCACTTTACAGTGTGTTCTGTGAAGCGCTTTGGGACGTCCTCCCGACGTGAAAAGCGCTATATCAAATGCAAGGATTATTATTATTATTACTATTTTTAGACACAATTACTGTTCTGAAGTGACAATTTTTCCAACTTGCTATGCAGGCTGCATGGAGTATTTCAATTAATGCAGCCATTTTGCAAGTACATTTCCCACATGTGAATGACAGTTTAACTTCAGTGGACACTTCCTCTGCCAGTTTCTCAGTCAAGGCAAACAATAGCTATGAATAAAATGCAAATAAACCAGCATTTCTTATGTCCTAATGTTTTGTCCAATGTCATGGTAATTAATGTAATATCACTTAATATCACTTACCAGTAACTCATCACTTACCGGTATCACTAATATATGCTTGTAGTTGCAATGAGTCTTCAGAACTAGCATTTGAAAGATCATCCAGAGACTTTTGAGGAGGGGGGAAGAGAATAATAATACATTTTACTTTATACTCTTCATGTCAAGTTTATAAAAAAAATTCTTACACACTCAAAAGATTTTGATTTACTAAGAATAGTTTATGTTCAATAATCACAAAATTGGAAACTGAATAAGTAAATAAAGCCTGTATGGCAGACCTATTAAACATCAAATTGTTACAAAGAACATGAATGTATAATGTAACTTTCTTCTGTGAAAGTTAAATACTTGTTTCAACAGCTGGTGCTGACATCAATGGAGGTATTGGCTTCAACAAGATACCGCGGCTGACTATGTCAGACAGCTTAATTATCATTACCAGAGACAACGACTCACTCAGGGAGCTTTTTCATCAACTGCATGTTAAAATCACCTACTGCACACAGCCAGACTCTGCAACCCTTTCAAGCTTGTCCCACCACACCGCAATCTCATCTTTATTTACTACTTATAATAATAAACTCTCCTCTTCAACCAAGCCTTCGGCCACCCTCCTACCTACCACACACCCCCAGCTCAGAAACTCTCTTTTCTTTTCAAACTGTGCCGTGGGATGTTTGATGTCCACCTAAAGAGGCAGACAGTACTGGGTTTAACATCTCTTAAGAACAGTACTGCAGTGCTCCCCCAGTACTGTAATTGCAATATCAGCTGAATCTTTGTGAGCTCAAAGTATCGGCATAGGGCTTGAACTCATAACCTTCTGACTCAAACGTGTCCACGCTAAAACGCAAATATAGTAAATACAGCTCTTCACAATCTGGTTTAAAAGAGGTTTTGATAACAAGACTACTTTAGATATGAAGCACATACTGTGGATTGATATTTTTAGGTTCAACTTGATTAGGATCAGAATCTGCAGAAAAAACAAGAATCCAAGTTTTGTATTTTATGATCCTCCAGGGCCACTTTATTCGTTACTACTTTCCAAGCCTGTATCATTATAAGAGAGAAATGTGTCAAACATTCTTTGAAAGAACCAGTCTGTTCACTAGCCTGGGTAGTACTTATTCCATAACCTTAAGCAAAAAAACTTGACCAGTTTCATGACGTTTGCAGTTTACGCATTTTGATATTCTGACCTTATTCACATTATAAACTCAGTTCTGCTTATTTTAAAACACTTATTCAACTTGCAATTATGATTTGTGGAAACATGTCTCTGGTCCACAAGTTTATTTATATTAAAAGTTATTAAATTCTAGGAATTTCCTCTTTGCCTTTTCTTGAGACAGTTAAGTTCTATCATAATATAAAAGGAGGTCACCTCTGGGTTAGAAGTTGGTGGATTCAAGATCTGAGTCAGGAACTTTGCACTCTCATTCCAGGTTGACTTCAGTGCAGTGTTGGGGGAAGCACTGCATTGTTAGAGGTTCTGTCCTTTGGGTTTAGATGTTAAACCAAGGTCTAATCTGCTTGTTCAGGTGGATGTTAAAAGAACCCCTGACAACAGTCTAAAAGAGGCAGCAAACTCTCCCGGTGTACTGGCCAAACAATTTTTCACTTCAATTGGTCGTCAATCAACCACCTGGCTATTTGGAGGACATTGCTGTGCATAAATTGGCTGTTAAGTTTACCTGCACAAAAAAATCACTCCACCTAACAGTAACTACGGTGAAGCACTTTGGGTCGTTTTGAAGCAATAAGGAGCTGTATCAAACACAAATATTATTATTAAAACCTAATCTTTATCTGCCGCTCCCCCACCACCCGCCCCAGGAATAAAACTATTCAGACAGAGTAAAGGGAATTTGTAAACTCCTGCTACTTCATTCTAGAGAGGAGGCAGCTCCATTGAATTATTGAGTATCAGAATACCATTAGTTGTGAAAAAATATTGTATACATAAAGATTTACTAAAATTACACTTGAATAAGTAAGGTACACATTGGAAACTGAGAAGCCAAATTGATTGCATGGAGAATGCAACCTCATGGCTCAAGTTCATCTCTAAGTTAATAAATTCTGCAGCCCACTGCTGCCAATTGCACATTGCTATTTGTCGTCACTTTTTAAAATGACAAATCAAGAGAAACAGAATTCACTAACTGCTGCAGTCGAGATTTTTTAATATTAAGCGATATTATAGCCTCCATAAATTATATAAATAGGCACATGATATGTACGTGTTTAGTAATCCTTATTTCGGAAACTGGGGTTTGACTATAGATGGGCTGAATTGTGGAGGTTCCAGTATTTTTAATGCTAATTCAAAATGGCGCAAACAAGTGGAATTAATGACCCACTGGCCTCTAAGCTTAGTTCCCAATAAAAGATGCGGCAAAAATAAGGAAGCTCATCCATTAGGCCAATTCAATTTAAGCGAATCACAAATTTTCTTCCATTTTCAGATTCCTTCAGTAGGTTAGTGACTTTTGGGTTATTTTGCAAAATCGGTATTCTATTAAGGCAGGTGCTCCTTATACTGCAGACACCAATAAGTTGTAACTTTCTGGCAACAGCATTATTAAAAAAAATACAGTGAGGCAGGGCCAATGTTAATGGACTGTATTTTGACTAGTTGGACACAGATTTCCTCTTAGTTAATCTCCAATCTGAGCGAGTACATTGGCTGCGTTCACTGCTTTCCTCCCCTCCTTCAGGGTATGTCCCAAAACAAGCCCCTGACCGTGCTTTATCATCTTTCCCATTTCTCATCCCTTCAGCTCCCACCTTCAGCCCCAGTGCTCAGGGAAGTCCTCCCGACATGAAAGGTGCTATATAAGTGTAAACTGTATTGGAAGAGGGAGTGGAAAAATGAGGAGACATGCATTTATTAATCTATTTTGATTGGCAGCCCAACTGCTTTTTTTGCACTTCTCCTGTTTAGACTAGTATTGCCTATAGACACCAGCCAAAAAGCAAATTACAAATGTATTATTTTGCTCTATTGGGCAGCACAACCAGTTTGCCTGCAAAAGTTGTATTTATCAAATTGAAGAAAATATCAGTCAAGACAGTTTCCCATTTTTCACGAGTCAGGAACTGGATGTCTCTTGTCGTGAAAGAGGTCATCGGCTAATAAGAAACCCAAGCTAGGATCGCTATATATATGCAAATTTTATTGTATCCAATGTAAAATAACACTCCATGCAGGAATGAAATCTGTACATAGTAGATCATTCATTCACTTCTTGAAAATGTTGGTTCAATTTATCTTCCCCCCCCATTGTATAGTAAATACTAATAAAAAATATAAGTATTAACACAGAGAGGATATCTACTAAAAAGAAAATATCCTGTTAAACTACAGAAACTTGCTGATATTAGATACAACCTTTTGACTACTCATAGGCTGGGCTGCTTTATGTCATATAATGACACAGGGGAACTGTATTATTTAAACAAGCATCTATTCCAGACATGGATCTGAGCCAGAAAAAATAAATCCACCAATATTCAAACACCTGCACAAGCACTGTAAATTCAGAGTCACTAAACATTACAAAGAAATATGGAAAAATCAAATATGCTGCTTTAACTATCAGATCTATGGAGTGGGAAATGAATGGATTAGTCTTTTTGTACATATACATTTTATGCCGTTAATAAGTGACCCAAGCTAGGCAACAGTTCATAGGAAACACTTACCGAGTTTAAGCTGCCAGTTGGGGAGCCATTGAAGGATTCTATGGAGTGGAGGGAGGAAAATTTCAGCTCAGAATGCAAAAAATGCTTTGTAAAATAATACCAAATCTCAGCAGAAGGTCATGTACTTGAAATAAAAAAAACTCAAAGCACTCCTAAACATTAAAAAGAAAAATGACCACTTCATGGCAAATTTCCAACATCCAACACTTCAATGCCCAAAGGGCTCCAAGTAAAACAAACGTATGCACCTGCAGGCAACCAAGAACAGGGCAGTTGCGCACTAGAGAGTTCTTGATTTGTGATTCTAGGCTCAAAATTTCAAATTAATACTGTCTATGTTAACATGGGTATTTAAAAAATGATGCAAGACAGACTCCGAAAGCAATTTCCATTCTTATGGATATTTACACTTTATTATCTGAATTGCATGGGTGTGGGACCGATTCTGTCAAAATAAAAATTGTGGTGCACAATTAACTTTCTTTTAAGGCAAAAAAAAGTCCAAAATCTGTTGCTTTTGGCAAACAAATGACATTTATAGCAGATCAACGCAAAGGCAGTCTTCTTGAGCAAACATGACAGTTTTATTATTAATGTTAAATCCCTGTAAACTAGATTACAGCAAACTAGGGATAACTTAGTTTATAAACCAAATTAGCTTTCCAACGTAAAAAACACACAAGTCCAGTGATACGAGACACACTTGTATTCAGAGATTTTGAAATGGCATTAAACGGTACCAGGAGGCAACTGACAGTGGCAAAACAGAGAAGAAATTGACTGAGAAGTTCTGGCTTAGAATGATCTGCATGATCCTAAAGTTCCTCGATTTATCTCCACTTTAGATAGGTAACTATGCAAACAGTATAACTAAGACCACTTATTGGATGATTAGTAACAGGTTAAGAAAAACAGAGGATGTAAGGCAATGGATATCCTGGTTTAGAATACATTAGAATATACAGCACAGAAACAGGCCATTCGGCCCAACTGGTCTATGCCGGTGTTTATGCTCCACATGAGCCTCCTCCTGCCCTTCCTCAATTAAGCCTTCAAGCATAACCTTTTCTTCCTTTCTCCTTCATGTACCTATCTAGGTTTTCCTTAAATACATCTATGCTATTTGCCTCAACAACTCCTTGTGGTAGCAAATTCCACATTCCCGCTACTCCTTGAAGGCTCGGAGAGAAGAGTTGGGAAGGCTGACAAGCAGGGAGTTGGCATAGTCGAGCCAGATATAATGAAGGCACGTATGAATGTTTCAGCGGCCTGAGGTGTGAGGAAGTGGCGGAGTCGGGCAATGTTGTGGAGGTGGGGGAAGACAGTACGGTCATGGCACGGATGTGTTGGGAGAAAGGACAGTTGAGGAAGTGTGAAGAAATTTCTTCTAATTTCCCTATTTGATCTATTTGTGACTATTTTATATTGATGGCCTTGGTTTTGGTCTCCCCCACAAGTGGAAACATCTTCCCTATGTCTACCCTATCAAAACCATTCATCATTTTGAAGACCTCTGTCAGGTAACCCTTTACACTCATCTTTTCAAGAGAAGAGTCCCAGCATTTTCAGCCTTTCCTGATAGGTATAACCTCTCAGTTCTGGGATCATCCTTGTGAATCTCCTTTGCACCCTCTCCAGTGCCTCTACGTCCCTTTCATAATGTGGGGACCAGAACTGCACACAGTATTTTAAGTGTGGTCTAACCAAGTTTTTATAGCAGTTTACCATAACTTCCTTACTTTTCATTTCTATCCCTCTAGAAATGAACTCCAATGCCTGGTTTGCCTTTTTTAATGGCCTTATTAACCTGCGTTGCTACTTTCAGTAAATTGTGTATGTGTACCCCTAGATCCCTTTGCTCCTCTACCCCATTTAGGTTTCTTTCATTGTTTTCTTGATTCAGCGGTGTTTGTGAAGGAAGAGTCATAGGAAATAGACTCCCTGTGGAGGCAGCAATCTTTGAGATGGGCCACTTAGTGCTTGGATAAGACCAAGTTTGTAGCCTATTTCTGGAGATATGGAGGAAAACTGTTGAAGACCAGGAACTCCAACCTTCAACACTGTTATGCTTTCATTTTCTGGATTTGGAGGTGAGCTGACAAAGTTCTCAGGAAAGAAGAAATAGATTTGGTCACAATTTGGAATTCAGTGAGGAGTAGAGCTGAAGGGAACTGATTCAGTTACCACTTGGATATGGTGCCACTATATATCTTGCATCATAGAAAGCATTTCAAGGAGTGGGCTCATTGCCCACCAGCGACTTGGAATTTTTGAAATCTCACCATCTGTAACTCGCATTATAAAAGTATAGTTTTAGGTACACCAAATGGTTGGTTAAAAATAACCAGTGCTAACTTCATCAAACATTGAATTGAAATACATTACAAAGGGTGGACTAAAACATTAATAGAAAAAAAGTCTGCTGTACCCATTTTCTACCACTAGATGTAGATAGAAAGCTTTGCAAAATCCACATACACTGGACATAAATAGATCGTAAGAATGACAGTTCTACTAAAGACCCCTTGACTGGGAGCAAATACAGTAATTAAGATGAGATATTTAAGTTCCCAGAGTTACTATATTTGTTTACGATATTGGTGCACATCATCTTCCAATAGCTCTCATCTCTAAAAACATCAAATTAATGCTAGTGAATGATCCAGTCATTTATTTAATATTCTAAATATTGCACAGTCTTCTTTTGAAGCAGTGTTAGAAATCCCAGATTATTAATGTTTCTACCAATTCCATTATATGTACTGTAACAAGACCAATTCTGCTAACTCCAAATTAAGCACTTCTTCCAGGTCTCTGTAACTCCCCACACAAAACCCAGTCAACATCCCTAGAGCTACATCTATTCAACCACAAAGGGAAACCCATAAGCAGAACTTTCCTCTTTACTGTGTTCTTACCACACTAATAGGCCCTCGGGAGTGGATGTAGTCAATTAGACAATAGAAAGGAATAACCCTAATAAACAAACCAAACACGTATGTACACGACACAAGCTTAATAGATTCTATCCTTCTGACTGATTAGGTAATGAAAGACTGTTATGTCTATTGACAAATGCATTGTTCACATACCCAAGTCTCCGTCATCTGACCCTCTGATACTTGGGTCTTTCAACATGTCTAGCTCAGCCAACATCCGCACATAAAGCAGGTTTTGCCTGAAAGAGGGGTAGAATCGTTCTTCTTTCAGCATCATATCATAGACCTTAACATAAATGTAAAACACAATTAACCTTTAGTCTTAAAACATGTACATTTCTATATTTGCACATTTAGAGAAAACCTTTATGTGCTTATGTCACACAGACATACACAAAAAGGAGGGCATATATAGGGAGGCAGAATCACATAATTTCCCACCAGGTATAAGGAGAATGGCTTTTTATTTCTTTAAACCTACTTTTCTTTGAATGTCATCAAATATTTCTGGAGTAGGATCTTCATGATTTAACTTCTCTGCCAATTTAGCGACCAAATTATCATCTACATGGACTCTTGGAGATGCCTGTATTTGGAGAAAATAAATTGTTAATATTTTAAATGGAAAAACTGTTTTCACCATCATCATTGCTTCATCCTTTCTGCTGTCTATAACAGAGCGTTCAAAAATGTGTGAGTTTAGTAAAGTGGGAAAAGAAAACAGAGCAATTCTGTTTGTAAGTCTTTTGTTTTAAAAACTGAAGGTTATATAACATCCTAATAAATCTCATCCTTTGTTAAATACTTTATACAAAGTAAGTTCCAATGCTGTTCCACATAGAAGACTGCATGGGAATCATAAATGTTTAGAGAATGAGAAAACAATATTTATTGGTCACAAATGGACATTAAGGGAAAGGGGTAAGAAAGCTTCCTAACTGGATGGGTTCTCTCTCTACTAAACAAATATCACGCATAAATCAAAATGGGTACGTTACTATTGCCCAAAACCAAAACTATGCTTGGTTTTATGAAAAGAAAAACAATCTTGCATTTCATCAATTACTGTATTTGAAACCACTGGGAATATTATAAGCTTACCTTCTCTGATAAATACTGTTCATAAACACCAACAGCTGCTACATGCAGCAATCCTTTGGTCTGGTTGTTCTGCCTTTTTCCATCTCTTTGTGGGCTGCGTAACACTTCCAGCTGCTGCTGTGCAGTAACTCGGTAGCCTTCCACAGTTAACCAGAAGAAGAGATGGGCCTGTCCCCCAGTCTGTTGCATATAATCTGTCACAAGAAAGATAAGCAACTTTTAGCGCGAGCCATTAAATAATTTCATATTATAATTTCAGGATATCAAGTTAATGTAGTGTAGCATCACATCCTTTTCTGGCAAACAAAAATATTCTTCAAACGATCCAACAGTTATACAGAGGTTGTATTCTGGTACGTGATAGCATGCCCACAATATTTGTAAAAGTAACATTGCTACAGTTTTATTGATCTTAATTCATTACCAGCAAATTCTACATTTCCAGCAAGTTCATACAATAGAGTTGTAATTGGAGAGCTGATAATCTGAAAGAACAAGACAAAACTGCTATTTTCGCTTGGACCCAGTTGATTGCAAATTTATTAGAAATAAAAAATTTCAGCTCTGTAGCCCTGAATACTTTTTTTTGGGCCAGCCAGGTGTCTGACACATACGAAAACCTATCACTATGTTTAAGAGTATCCAAATCAAAGAGTTCCATCACATTTATTCCACCAATTCCAGATATATTTGTTGGCATGGAATACGCACCCTCTCCCTGGAGGGATGCATCCTGCTTACCTACAATCGCGATAAGGAATAGAATCAAAATTTTTCAGCACTGAAGGTCATTCAATCCATTGTGCCTAAATACCTGCTCTCTGTAAGATCTATTTATTTAGTCTCACTCTCCTGCCCCCCACCCCCTCCCCATTTCATTCTATCATTTTCAGATGTTTTGTCTTATTCCCTTTTAAAAGCTATTATGAATTCTGCTTCAATCACCATTTTTTGTAGAGCATTTTTTGTCCTAAAATCCTCTGTGCGAATCACAAGCTCATGCAAGAATAGCATGAGTTTTTGCCTCCGATGACCCCATGACACAAGTTCCAATTCTCAGCTATCATGGAACCTACTAAGTGCGGGTTTTGTGCACCTTTTGTGCTGGTTACAGAGGCCTGTAAACAACCTCTGTTCTGTTCCCATTTGCAGTTCTGCCACTGTATTCTCTTTTATATTAAAAATACTTATAAATACAGAGCAACAGACATATTAGATGGGGGACAGGGGCGAGGTGGGGGGAAAATTAGATCTAAACGTTTATACATTTTAAATGAATGTCGATTTCCAAAATGTTTCAACTTCTCTGTAAAAATGTAGATGTTGACATAAATATGTGTCAATTATTCAATCAAACCTTTAAATAGAATGGTTTATTCCATAAATAAAAGGTTGAGATGTTAAATATGCAAAAGGTCCATTACAAATGCAAGTTGCTGTATCCCTAATCTGAATTTATAAATGTCTAATACTTACCCATGAAAAACTGTAATGCAACATTGCTCACAAGAATACTGTCTAAGGGAATTGTGCAAAGTTTGCCAAAATTTGTTGCAAGTTTGAGGGTATCTACTTCCTGTAGATTAAAAGAGAAAACACAATTAGTAGCTGGAAAACATCCCCCTACTGCAAGCTTTGAGAAAAGTTGACTCAGCCCGACTTTGTGTAAATATTATTACAAGGAAGCAAATATTAATAATCAAAAGGATTTTATATAATATTCACATAAAATAATGTAAAAATTTCAATAAGGCAATTAAAAAATAGAAGGGAACCATCAATGAATATGTACAAGTGTTGTTTTGGTTTATAAATTAGGATGAAGTGCATATTTGTTGAATTATTAAAAGCAAGTGATTTTAAGCAGTTATAGAATAAATTACAATTGGTTCAACCAAAAGAGATACGGGAAATTAGATCGTTTTTTCCAGGATGATGTGCCCAATCATAAAAAAATACATAGCCATAACTGAAGGAAACAGTGGTTTTAATGTTGGTTTCTAAAGATAAGCCCTGTAAATATCATTAAATAGAATCAGAACTGAAAGTCAATAAACTGAAAGTCAATTAACTGAATTACAAACCATTTTATTTATGAATTGTACAATTCTTCAGTTTACTAGGAAACATGTTTGCAATCAATCAGCATAACATAATTCATCTGCAGTTATCACATTATAAATTACAGTTTGATTCACAATAAAAATTTGCTCTATGAAGAACTCAATTTGCATGTGCAAGTTCTCGATCAGAGTGCTCTATTAATGTTATTTGTACAATGGAACTTCAATTAACTCCTGTTTTAAAATGAGTAAGGGACATGGGGAAAGACAATGTTTGTGGGACATTGCTGTGCGCAATTGGCTGCCGTGTTCGCCCACAAATATACAGTCAATTCACTTTACAGTGTGTTCTGTGAAGCGCTTTGGGACGTCCTCCTGACGTGAAAAGCGCTATATCAAATGCAAGGATTATTATTATTATTATTATAAAGAGCTGGAAGGTGGAATTACTAAAAAGAGCACCACAAAAGCAATACACTAAAACCTCGGCTAGCTGGACTAATGGGGGGAATTTTCTAGTGCTGGAATTTCTGACTAAGTGTAATTAGAATGCCCGTACCGGCATTTACTGCCCTTTTTCAATGCCAGAAAATGCTGGTAAATGCCAGTAACTCATTGCAATTGTTTGAAACCTGAAGCAGAAGATAGCGAATAAGCTAATTCAAACTGAGTCAAAGTCGATATACCTGGTCGGCAAGAGTTCACACACGGTACACAGAAATATAAATTTCCCTTTTGGGAAATTTCAGATATTTGGAGTCTGGGTAAGCCGGGGGTTCACTGTAATGGTATGGATCATGGGCCAAATGAACTCTTTCAGTTCAGAAGGCAGCCATGTTTCTATAGTTCTGAGTTACTAGCAACATTGTGAAGTTTATGCTTCAAGACATAGACCAAGTAAAAGCAAGAAAGCACTACTGCAGTATCAGAGTGATGATCAGACCTTATCTGACGTATTATGGTCAGTCTTGGGTACCCCACCTGAGGAAGGATATACTGTCCTTGATTCACCAGCATCATATCTGGGATGACGACATTTAGCTATGATGAAGCTGTATAACTGTATGACTTTCTCTGGAGTTGAGGAGGTTATGGGATGATTGATTTAAAGCATTTAATAATAAAAAGCGAATCAACAAGATAGATGGGGGACATAAGTTTAAAATTAGAGATACACTGATTTTAAACTGACTGAATCCAAAGAACATTTCCCACAAAGGGTTTTAAGAATATGGAATACATTGCCCCAAAAGGCACAAAGATTATCATCTGAGGTGTTAAAGAGGTAAATAATTGTGAAACAAAGACATTGGGGATAAAGAGAAAAGGCGAAACTGGATGAGAACGAAAGAGGTATCATTAACTAATACAATATCAAATGATCTGAATGGCCTATGTTTTGTCATGTTTTTATGCTGTATTATTACAGAGCAGTTCTATGTTAAACATACAGTATAATGACAGAATTATACATAGAGTGAAACACATAGCAATATCCTACAAACTGCCATGACTTAAATGACAAATTTTCTTAGGGGATTTTTGACAAGGACACCAGCAGAAACTTCCTTCTCTTTTTGAATGGCATCTTTAACATTCACCTGAACAGATAAACAGGCCCTCGGTTTAATGTTTCATCCGAAGAATGGCACCCCCAACAATGCAGCAATCTAACAATACTGCACTGCATTGGGAATGTCAGCCTAGACTATGGTAATTCAAAGGCCCAACGTGAGGCTTTGAATCTTCTGACACAGAGGCAACAGTGATACCAACTGAGCCAGGTTAACACCAATTTTATTAATAATCATTTTAAAATTAGTTTCAGTTAATTACAAAATATAAAGCCACTACTTTACAATAAATCCTGAGATGTCCTTCTGACATGATATCAAATGCATGGATTATTATTGTCTTTAATAATTTATATGGCACTGCATAATCTTTGTTCTAACCCGGTGGTTTTGTCTGTGAAAAGAGTCTCTTGGTATCTCAAAGATGTTATAACCATAAGATACTAAAAATTCAATAAGATCAATGTCCTTTATTATTAAGAATGTTTCTTCAAATATAGGATTGCAAGTTCAGTGATTTTAATATTCATGCTTTGTTTGCAGTTTTGCCAATAAAGCTCACTGCTATTAATTAGCGAAGTATTTGGTTTGACTAAACAGAAGAAAGCTATTTTTTTTAAAATTGCAACCAGCTTTGAAATGGACATTTAAGAACGACTCCAGAAACTGACTGAATCAATCCATCTAAATTTGAATGTTTGAACCTAGCGGAAATATAGACTCCCTTCAATGCGTGCAAAAGAACTCATTAGGCTTGTTGACATGAGCTCACAGCATAAAACCCATGATTAAACACTTTCTGGCAGTAACCTAAAATAGAATATATAACAATAACATTACACTTGCAGTGAGAGTTCTCTTCTATAGCTTGGATAGCTGACAAGAGTTTTATTATTTACCTATCATCTTCTAACCTGGAAGAAATAAAAGCTAAAAGGTGAGAGTGCTACCAGCTAAGCCAACCTGTCATAGATGCATGACACCATGGTAAAATTTATGGCATAATTCCAATTAGTGTTGGTGATTCTGAATGACACTTTTGGAGACAAAAATACATCTGAACTAAATCAAGTTTTCAAAGTTTAGAAAATTAAGCTGATTGTATAAAACCTGAAGGGCAGATTGTTGCTAAAAACCTAAACATTTTCCCATCACCCAATATGGCAGCTCTAAAGCAGTTTGAAATTTTTAATTGAAAATTATGAAAAAAATAACTCTAAAATAAATCTTTTTGTAACAGCTGGAAAAAAATGGCTTTTTGAAAGACAGTGTAATCGATAGAACGTACATTACTTTTTCTTTTGTTTTCTGGTAATTGACTGAATTATGATTTGATAAACCAAAAGGCATCAGTTTACCAGTGCAAAACGAGAAGTATGGAGAGCCCATTGGCTATCTGCACAGATAACAAAACTCAGCTCTTCCAACTAAATAAATGCAACAGACAACTAATTATAAAACATAAATGAGTCACTTGAAAGCTATAATTGCAAAGCTGAGGCTGATGAACCTTTGCTCTTGTGTTTTTTAGCGCTTTGAGATGTCCTCCCGATGTGAAAGGCGCTCCACAAATGTAATTTTGTTGTTGTTGGTGTTTTATGACATCTCAATATCATCACTGCCTTGTAATAATTCCAAGGACGTCATTGTTATTTATTCAGTCTATAACTAGGCTTGAATGCTAGCCTCCACGGAACTGGAATTGGTAACGACTAACCCAATTATCTAGAATTTAGTTTCATTTTTAATTCAGCAGTCAGAGATTAAGTTACACAGGGCAAGCATTCACAATTTGATTTAGTCAAAGAGAATTGATGTACTACGATACTTGGACTGAACAGATAACATCCCAATTTCTATTTCACAAGACACAAAGATTTCATTTTAGATTAGACCAATATAAACCATAAATCTGAAGGTCAAGGGAAGAGGATTATGGTCGAAGTACAAAAGCAAAGTTCATAATTTGCAATTTGCTTTTCTCTGCTTTCACTCTTTCAACTCAATACATTAAAATTACTGAAAATAGAAACTGAAGTGTGAATTCAGATTTCAGAATGAAAGACTGAACAATAATATATATAATTGCAAAAACAGAATATTAATAAAAATTGTACCTGCAGTTTATACATAGAATAAACTACAAGAACTGGTTAAAATTGGTACTATATTAAATCTTAATATTTAAATTCCAAATGACAAACCAGACACCCAGCACTGGCCATGACAATTTATACCCTCAGGAGTCTCACTCCAGTTTCTCTAAACCATATGGAACATTACTTGTGTTCTTTGCATATATAACAATAATCCTTGCATTTGATATAGTGCCTATATTTGTTATATATTATATATATATAAAATATATTTGAAATATGTCAACACACAGCATTTACCACCATCCCTCCCTGAGCCTAGAAAGACTTAAATCTACAAAGTACCAGAATAACTTTGCAAGGCATCACTGAATCTTCCTGTCTTAAATTCTCTTAATACTTATGGCTACCCACCATAGAATTGAAGTTTAAACTATAGCCATTAAAGTTCTGTACTGGCTTAAACCTCAGCCAACTGACTGCCTTCAGTAAAGATTTGGGTGTAGTCCAAAGCGAAGGCTTCATATACTGGTTTCATTAACTTACTTGATTAACTTGATTAACAAATCAAGCAGGTGCAGGGTTCAAAACTGATGTGTGCAACATTTGGTATGTATATGTGCACTTCATCTGAAGTCTGTGTTCTCAAAGGACATCATTAACCTTTTCAAATATCTGCTTTTAAGCAAGAAAGCTTCTAGGCCTACAACAATTGCAGACAGTTCTCCTGTTCTCAGTCTATTTCAAAATATAAATTATTGGTCTTGGCTATGAAACCGGCTGCCACTGGATTTGGTCATGTTATTCCTTCTCTCCATGCCCACTGCATCCATGTCTGCAGTCTCTCTTCCCAACCATGTCTGCAGTCTGTCTATGATTACAGTGGTGAGACATCACCTTGTTGACGAGTATCAACAAGATAATAATAATCCCTCCAAAAAAAACAAAAAACAATAATAAAAAAAAAATTGGGTCATTTTCAATCTACGACTGTTTGTGGGACATTGCTGTGCGCAATTGGCTGCCGCGTTCGCCCACAAATATACAGTCAATTCACTTTACAGTGTGTTTTGTGAAGCGCTTTGGGACGTCCTCCCGACGTGAAAAGCGCTATATCAAATGCAAGGATTATTATTATTATTATTATTACTGTGGCCTAGAAAGGATTCTGTAACTTCAACTTTTAGCTTATCTGGAATTTAAGCAATGTATTCAAAGAGATAGGAGTTTATCCAGGAATATAGGTACAAAGGTTTCATTTCCTGTACCAGAGCAACAAACCTCTTGCAACCTATCTGCCCCATGGTCAATACTGGGATTGGTGCCACATTAGGAGATACATTTTTGCTAGATATTTCAATAAATCCAGCTAGATGTTGAAGAAAGGTCTTGTTTGCTAAATAATACGCATTCTAAAAATCCTCAGACTGTTTTATTTCTGGGAGGATTTGGAGTCCACGATCAATCCCTCACTTTTTTCTTTAAAAAAAAGGAGAGATTATAGGTACGGGGGCTTTAAAATTAGTCATTACTTCCTATTTTATGTCAGAACTGTCATAAACAAACTTTGAATCGCTTCCAAACCTGAAGGCATCTCCTTTGGACCATGCCCAACGTTCCACCAAAGGGAATGTTAAAATCAACTGATCTTAGGCTATATGCCAACACCCGAGTCTCTCACTCAAAACCACTTTGAATCTGGAGGAAATTGTGACTAAAGCTGGAGGTAATGCTTCAGTGTACTTTAACAATATCTTGCCCTTGGTCATACATACCATAATCCTCCTAACCCTAACCCTAATTGGTTTCTTTAAGTGTTTTTCTGCATTCGATAGCGTTACTTTTATGTACATTGAGGATAGACAAAAAAAAATATTTTGTTGATTAAACTATTCCAATTTTAGCAAAAAAGGATTATTAAAAGTAACAACAAAAATAAGGCAATTCATTAACATTCAACTTAAAAACAATTGGGAAAACACAAATTAATTTTCAATTAATCCTCGTATTTTGAATTACAAATTGAATTGAATTACATCACACATAGAATTGAAGATAGAATTAGAATGTTATCATGTTTTTTACTTTCTATTCTGATACTTTTCCATTTTACCAACATAGAAAACTAACCAAAATTAAGAAATGCCAACATGAACTTTAACGATTATAATCATGATAAATAAAATCAATTACCTTTCCTGAGTTTAACCTTTGTATTCTTGTTTCACAAAGTTTCTTCACAAATAGTAAGCTGTTTATTTGATTCTTTATAGTGTTTATATCTGAAAAATGAAAGATGAAGGCAAAACCCAGTTAGGTACATTTCAGTATTCTAGATTTCTAATATTTAATGGCTTAAATAGAATTCAAACAACCTTAAATAAATGAACATGCACTCAAGTCACATTTCAGCATTAAGAATAAAATGCACTCATTAACTAATTTTGACAAATATGAACAGCGGATCAATTAGACATCATATTTCCAAATATTCTTCAAAAGCAGAGACCTCCACTCCCCTAATATATATTATTCTACATATTAATGACTACCGTACTCTCCATATATAATGGAAGAGGGAATGTAGATAATTGTACAATGTCTTTATAACTTGTTTTGTGTTTGAAAGGTTATCTAAAGCATTTTAAAATGATTATTTGATATATTGGGACTTGATCAGTTAGGCACATTTCAGTATTCTAGATTGCCAATATTTAATTAACTAGGATATGATTCAAACAATCTTAAATAAATGAACCTACATTCACTTATCAACACTATTGATTAGTTCAGCAAGCCACTTAAACTTCCCTCAGTGTATGTGTAAAATTCTGAACTATTTTGAGTTGCCAGCAGAGAACTACAACTTAGGGATGGATCACCAGTGCTTAAAGGGGTCTCAAAACTTGGAACATGTTCAATAGTACCTAATAGCTCTCAAAAACGTTTCTGTTAAACTTGTGCACAAAGTGCCTCTACTCTCATGAATTTGGCTTCTAAACATACTAGGTGCAAAATCTCTTCACTTCCAGGTAACAGACACCACACATTTCTTCTTCAGCATTTGTATCCTGGTTGGTGCCTTGCCAGGAGACAGGACAAGCAGGACCTGCCTACAACCCTGACACTCTCCAGCTCTAGATCACCCTTACATTGAATAACTGTACTGAAAGCAAGGAGGAGCTCATAATATGAGGAAGGGTTGCCTTCAGATTCAGGCTCTGAAATATTAAAGGCTTCTCAGGTCCAAGAGGTTTTCTGCTTCAAAAAAACATTAGATTATTTCTCCTCCAAAGAAAAAATAGAAAATCCCTTAAATCCCATCACGGGAGATGGGAAGTTCAAATATATTCTGAGTGTGTATAACCAGAGGTGCTACAGTAACATACCCCAGGTTTGTAAAAGATGGTTGGTATGAACATGTCTTTTTACCACTAGCTAATCTTGTTGCATGGGCTCACTGTTATTCAGATTCCTTTATATAAGATTGCAACCTTTTGTTTCAGCTGCTTTTGTTTGGGAAGTTCAAGGCTATTTTCCACCTTTAAATCGTGTTTTATTGGAGCTGTGCAACGGGCATTGTCAGCACCAGAAGTGGATATCCACTATCTTAAAAGTGTAAAAAAAACCAAATACATCTTCAACAAGAAACATGGAAGAAAGCCTAAACAAGAGCCAGAGCGAGCGAGGAAGTTGCAGCCTGCCTCAGTGGTGGCCCTCTCGCCTCAGAGTCAAGTTGGAACTTGGAATCACATAGTCTAAGGGAGTGTGACATTCCAGTGCTGTGCGAGTGTATTGCACTGTTGGAGGTGCCGTCCTTCAGATGAGACGTTAACCTGAGGTCCTGTCTGCCTGTTCAGATGGACATTAGAAAATCCCATGGCACTATTCTAAAGTTGAAGGGAGTTCCTCCCGATGTCCTGGCCAACAATCCCCCAAATAAAATTGGACACTCACTCCAAGGCTTGTTTGTGGGCCATTGCCGTGTACAAACTGGTTGCCACGTTTCGCCCAGTCAAATCCATTTTACAATATATTCCATGATGTGCTTTCAGACAATGTGGCAATATGATAAGGCACTATATCAAATACAAGGATTATTATTGCTATAATTATCATAATTTGTGTTTTGTGAAATTGTAGTAGGTCACAAAGAGGCAAGTTCAGAGAATTCTGTCACCTAACACATGTTCCAGCAAATGATGCTTAATTCTGCAGATAAAATAACATAGATCTAGGTAAATGGTGGCCCTATGGTTATGGAATGTTGAATTAGAACAAATTAACTTGATTTTTAGAAAATTATATTGAATGCAGAATCCTATTGCTGCAGTCACTGTGCATTGTTAAGGTTTTCATGTGTTTAGAATATGCCATAAATACTCTATGTACAGCTGACTTCTGAACAATGTGCATAAGATCAACTACTAGGAGATAGGGCTCTTCCTAAGCTGAACAAGCGGTGGGACGCTTGCCAGGTAGGTTGCATAGTTTTGCCTAGTTAAACTCTAGCAGTACTCCAATGCATACCCTGAAATCTCCAAGACTACCCTTGCTAAACATGTTCCTAATTTTTCAGGATTAGCTAAGCAACATGCATCCCTCCAGGGAGAACATGAACTTTCCAAACCAAACAAATGGAATCTATACAATTGTGGAACTCTTAGCAGTTTGGCTCAGAGACTCTTACGTATGGTGATTGGTTTCAAGGAGTCAGATACTTAGCTGACAAAAAAAAGTTTAGGTATGTGACAGAAGTATTTATTCAATCAACATTTTCTGAAACAAATTTGATTTTGCAGAGTGACAATTAACTGCAGGCTATCATTACTTTTTTGTATTATAGGACTGCTACCATCACTCGTAGAATGAACCATTGATTATAGTTCAAATATACCTGAATTATTATAGTGTTCTTTAAATCAGACAATATGCCTCAGAGGCACGCATTAAATGTACTTTTAAACTACATTATACAAAATATTAGGGCATTTTAAAACATCAGAATTAATTTTGCTTATCAAAAGTAGATAAAACTACAAATTTACCATCACCAACTGTATCCAAAGATCGAAGATATTGTAGCTCCTCCGCCGCTTTATCTCTCACTGCTTCGAGTTCTGCCACTTTGTCACTTAATTTGATAACGTTCATAAAGGCTTCATAATTACAATTAGTATCACGAATCTGAAACAAATAATACTTTCAGCATCTTCACTTATCGGTGTAGTTTACTTCTAAGTAGAACAAACACAAATGGGGTTTGAATGCCATTTAATTCAGTAAAATATTCAAAACAAAAGCCACTTACCATCCATATAATATACTGATTAATGTAGTCTGGATCGCTGAACTGGTTGATTAATGGAAGAAGAATTCCTTTTGCTAGGATTTCCTGAAAAGTTTTATTTAAAAAAAAGCTATTGATTTCATCTTCCCAGAATACTAACCCAAGAGTTTTCCCATTACAAAATTATGCAGTTTCTTAAACAAGTCATGTGTGCTGGCTTTAAGTAACAGTAACAAGTATAATGGATTTGGGGACATTCATCCTGCAAAATAATGTAATGGAGTGAGAAGGAGGAGGCAAAAAGGAAAATCTGCTAAACAAAATTGAAACCACATATCACATTTCACAGAAACATAGGAATGTACAAGATGGGAAGATACTATTATGGTCTATACAGCTGATCCCAAAGTAAAACAAAACCCTACACCATTTTTAATTGTGTGAATTCGCTTTAGAAGTTGCTGACACAATCTGACTCCCCATATTTCACATATTTGGCACTTTTTGTGTAAACTAAAATGGTGGAACGGGATGCATGGGTCGAATAGCCCATCCCCAGTTCCTATTCACATAGTTGCCATTTCCAGCTGAGGTCACTGGATAGCAATAATGAATGGGAGTCTTCAATAATGTTTCCCAACCTTAAATCCTGGAGCATTAAGGCCAATTGTAATGCTAATAATACACTGACTGACATCCAATAGCTCATCAAAAACGGCACGTTCCGAATCTGCAAGGCACAGTTTCAAATGATTAATTGGGTTTCACAATTTAAAAAACTGTCCATGCACTATTTTCTACAAAAAAAAACAAAGGGATATTCCCTGAGGTTCTATCCAACAACATCTTAAAAATGCTTTACAAAAACTAAATGGGGGGTGCAGGGGGAAATAGGCCAAAATCAAAAGGAGAGGATAATCAACAGGTTCTGAAAACTGAGAGGAAGGGATTTCAGAAGAGTGCCAGAGGGCATGGCAAAAGATCTGAAGGTGCGTCTGCTAGCGGGATGGAGACTGAAGCAGGCCACAGTAGGCAGAAGTGAGTGAGTCTTGGGGGAGTAGAGTTGCAGGAGATTGTAGGTGGCGAATGGCCATAGAAGCTTTTAAAGGTAAGGGCAGGGATCTTAAGATTGATCCATGTATTGGATACGGAACAAGTAGAACCTGGCGAGGATGGGAATGATGAGCTCACAGAGCCATGCAAGAGAGGATGTGGGCTGCAAAGTTTGTGGAAAATGGAGCTAGAAGGCGAGTGAACAGAGCAACAATAAATTACATTTACATAGCGCCTTTCATGTCGGGAGGACGTCCCAAGGTGCTGGACAGACAGGGATTTGGACCCGAGTTGGGATCAGGAGGAGTGGAGGATAGGGAGAGAAGAAGTAGGAGGTTGACTGAAGGTGCGGTCAAAGAGGAATGTCTTGAGCAGGGTCTTGAGACAAGCCTTGATGGTGGCGAGGGAGTGAGGCTAGGGGACTGTGGGAAGGTATTCCAAAGGGTAGGGGCAGAGCGGCTGAAGGCCTGACTTCTGATGGTGGGGTGGGCTGGGCGGGGGTCATGAAGCAGTCTAGAGCCTGCTAAGAGAGGGAGCGAACAAATTGATATGGAGTTAGCTTAAGAGAATTAGAGAAGTCAAATCTGGAGTCAGAAAAAATGGATAGGGGCTTCAGCTGCAAGGCAGGTGAGGTAGTGGCAGAGGTTCGGAGAAGAAGGGAAGCAGACATGGTCAACGACAACAAATTGCATTTATATAGCACCTTTCATGTCAGAGCCGGTTGAAAGGTTAAAGGAGAGTCATGGGTGAACAAAACGCTTAGGTTCTGCACACATTCTCACTCTGATTTGGGGTGAGGGAGTTTGATATGGTTAGCACCTGAGGTGAGGAGGCACTGATGAGAGCCGAGTCGGTTAGCCTCAGTTGCATCGACGTTGAGTTGGAGAAAGGTAGTTCACACCAAAGTGTGAATAAGCCTAGTTTTTGAACAGTATTTTGCTGAAATTAAAAACAATATCAAGTGACAAGGACTGAGGTTCACCCTCACAAATGGAATGCTTCATGAACTGAATAAGGTTAAGATTCAAAGGGCAAATGGCTCAGGAATTGAATGGTTATTTGAAATTTGTATATGTATATATATAATGCTAGTTTTTCACTGACAGATTTAATATTTCTGTGTGTGTGTGTATATATATATATATACACACATACACACACACACGGAAATATTAAATCTGTCCATGAAAAACTAGCATAATCAGCATGGGAATGAAACAGAACACACCAGGCTAGTAGCACATCTGCAGAGAGAAGAGAGAAAGAGCGTGCAACCCGGGCCAAACAAAAGTCTACACTTTCAAGGAGATTCCGTTGCTGAAATCATCTTTGACACTGCTGATAATTGGGTTTATTTTGTGCTATTTTGTATCACATCATTTATTTGGTCCTATACATACTATTTTGTGATTATAGAATCTTATCTTTAGCAACCATAAACTAGTATAATTAGAAAACACTCAAGTTGTCAGAGATTGATATACTTTGCCTCCGACGTACAGAGATTGTAAAACAAATTCTGGTTCATGAATTGTCCAATCTGGGCTAGTCTGAGCTTGTTGTTTGCACCTACAGGAAATCAGAGCGTGCCACACAGGCTTGAAAGGAGCTTCCTTGGATGAAGATAAATGTGGCAGCCAATGTTGACAGTAAGCAAGTTAGAGAGGGCATTTGATAAAAGCTCAAACCAGACAAATGTACAAATATCATGCCAGTGGGAATGCTTGCGATATGAAGGTAAAATTGGTAAGCAGCTATTTTCCACATGAAGAAATTGCAGTAAAATAATTGCTGGGTAAGACGAACCATTGAGAACATTCACGAGTGACAGATCACTTACACTGAAAGTTTTTAGTTGTTCAATGACTAAGACCATAAACTGTACAACCAGCCTGGGATTCTTGCAATTGAATACTGAGCAGGAGCAGAAAAACAATCTACTTTGTGCAATTAGTGTTCTTTAAAAGATATAAGTTAATTGCAATAATTGATCACCAGTTTCACAACTTAAAATGTGATTCTGTTGAAAACCTTCCACATTCAACTTCAAATAAATAATGTTTGTTGTTTGAAAATGCTTTGGAATCATGGCAATGATTAAACAACGTAGATATCACTGTCACAATATTTCTATCACAGTTGTATACCAAACTATGGGCAGGGCCAATAGAAAATTGTGGAAATGTTTGCCAAAAATTGTGGCGAAATTTGACAAATTTTGCGGAAAATTGTGGGGAATTGATTTGTGCCGTTGAGAGGCACATTTTACTGCCAACCTACATTTTTTCACTTTATTGATAACAACTGATCATGAAGAAATAACACATTGTAGATAGTTCCAAAAAAAAAAAAAAAAAAATTTGTTAATGCTTTGTTTAACAAAATCTGGGTGGGCTACTTGGGGGGAAAAAAACACCATCGGAGACCTGAATTGTCCGTTTCTACCCTGCATTACATTTGAAGGCCTGGAGATCCGCCAAACACCAGCATTGCTCGCCATTTTTGCCAGTATCCTGAATGCAGGGCAGCAGGAGATCATCACATCCTGACTCTTGGGACCCACTACTTCACAGACACCCAGAGACAGACACAGGGATATACACATACACACACTCACAGACACAGAAAGGACACACACGTACACACATATCCAGAGACATACACATACAGAGAAAGGAGAGACACACACAAACACATGCACACAGTAATTGTGTGACTGCAAATAATCTCAATGGCCAATGGGTGCAGGGCCGTGGCTCACTCACCAGTGAGTGAAGCTCATTTCTTACCCGGGCCATGGATGCACACCCAGAGCTGCTCTGCCACAGTAATGCGCACAGAGGCGCCAAAGCCTATATGTCAACCAAACAGCTGGCAGCAATGGCGTACAGAGGCCTGGGCACCGAGTCAACTTCACTTTTCCTGGTTTTCACAGGGATGGTTGTTTTTGTGGATTCCATGAAAAAATTACCGGTGCAATTTTCTATTGGCCTATGGGTCAGCTTTAAATATTTGCAGCAATCAGTATTGCACAAACTTGAACAAGAAATAATATTATGGTACCGGATAAAGATCAGAAAATTAAATAAATATGGAATGATATCCTGGTAACAGTTTCTTGAGAAACAAAAACTACTATTTTTTCTTCCAATCATCAAATTCATCAGGATGAGGAGTTTCCTAATCCTTGTACCCCTCTGATAATTTGACATCACAGCATTCCAATAGAAATGTCATAGAGTAGTCATACAATATTAAGCAGTGAACATATAAAAAGCTAGCTAAAGAACATAATAAAATGACTTGGGAGTAGATTGCATAAAATAATTTTAGGGCTCAAACACACAATTAAAACTCGATTTTAAAAAAATGGAATCCTTCAACTGTGTTACAGCTTTAACACTACCAGCCATCCATCAGTCTGTATATGCTGGATTGTGGTAGCATAAGTAAAACTCTGTCCTTTCAGTTATTTTTACATTTTTTTTGAAATCATGACTGAACAATGTTCATTCAAGTGAAAGGTTAGTGCCAAGTAACATATCTGGGAAAGTCACCAGACTAAAGTTTGCTAGAATACCATCACCATTATCTCCAGAATGATGAGTACAATGGTAACAGCACTGTTAGGAATCGATAGTAATAACTGCAGAACTCATTTCAATTGACCTACACAATTCATGTATGATTTTTTAAAACCCCTGTCACTATGAAAACCTAGAGTTCTTACCCTCAGGAAGTATCTCATGTTTTTGTTATGGAAGTCTCCAGGAGGTAGAAGCAAATATAATAAAACTTCACAAAGATCTCTCAGGAACGCTGAAAGAGGGAAATATTTAACATCAATATACCAATCACATCTCCTGGTGCAAAAGCACTGAATCTTTCATTTTTGCAAGAACTTTCTTAGTTGTTCGTGATCAATCAATATTGCTTGCTGGGAGGACATCAGACTTCAATTGCATGGCTCTGTTCTATGTTTGTCAAACTGCATCTCTGCGTGGATATAATTGGTTAATTCAAGCCGATTAACCAATTACATCCACTATCCTACAAAAGAAAGCATCCATAGAAATTTATGACACAGGCTACCATTCGGCCCATGCAAGCTTTCTTGAAGAGATCACGTAAAGGATTACAGTCTCCTAGAAGAAACTATAACAAAACCAAGTACTTAAATCAGATAGGTTCAAAATTTATATTGATATTTATCTACAGCTTTGTGGACAATCACAGCTAAGAAGACTTTCTTTGATACAAACATGCTGGGAGAGATAAGGTATGTTCATCTTATGCTCTTTCACATGCCCACACATTATTAGAAACAATGAGATTATTATAATTAAGGTTTGTTTACAGTGTGAGGGGGAGAGTGGTTCTATCCTCCCTCATTTCTTATCTGAACCTGCAAAATGCTGTTAGTTACAGAATATGATGCTTGCAAATCCATAGCTTTCAGTCAAATGATTCATACAACTGGAAGATAAAGTTTTCAAACACACAATATTTGTACTCTACCTCTTTTATAGGAAATGTTACTGATTTCATTGAAGCTTTGTTCTCTTATAAATTTTGATTGGTTGTAAATTTTATGAACAATTAAAGACCACAGCAAAGAAGATCAATAGCAATTCCTGTTAACAAATTTGTCTACAATTCTTTTACAGAAATGTGAGAAATTCAATTTACTTCCACTACTATTTTTGAGCAGACCATCTGGACAGGTTTCACTTCCAATTAGTTATGAATATACTTTTAGACTGTTATTAATACAGGACACTTCTAACTACACATCTCACTATTCCACGTGTTCAGTTATAACCGCTGCTGCCTTTCCCCTGTTACCCGCACCCAGGGCAAATATCTACCTATTTTGAAATATTCTAAGAATGGGAGATGTTACTGATTTCATTGTAGCTTTGTTCTCTTATAAATTTTGATTGAATGGTAACTTTTATGAACAATTAAAGACCACGGCAAAGAACATCAACAGTTATTCTGTGATAACGTGTGCATCATTATACCGTTTGTTTGGGTAATAGTAGATTGAAGTGATTTTCTGGAATTGCAGCTGTGTTGCAAAATTTAATGCTGCTGTTTAGTATTTGGAGAGAAGTGACTTTACCCTTGGCAGTAGATAGTGATGTAGAGAAAGAAGCTGAATGAAAATCAGGTATTTATTTTTGACTGGTAATGAAAAGCCACTACGCTTGGATGAGAAGATGGGAGAAATCTGCTCCCAGGCCTCCGCTAACATTAATGTGGGATCAGTCGCCACAAAGTGAATGAGAATCCCTCAGGGTTAATTCTTCTACCAAGTGATTTCTTTCTTCCCTGAATATTTGCCTTGCCACAGCCCCTTAGCCGAGCTGATAACCTACTATATCACTGCCATTCTAATTTGCTTTCAATTGAGTGATCAGACTTTGATACCATAGTATAAATCCTGAAAATAGTTGCAAGTTCTTTGAATGTCTGCCCTTTTTTTCAGTATATAGAAAGAAGTCTTTACAATTATGAAAGGATTTGATAAGATGGCCATTTCAAATCTGAAGCTGTTGTGACTTGACACAATAAGGGGGCATAAATAATGATAAGTATTTGGTCATTCAATCCATTACTATTTGTGGGACACTGCTGTGCGCAATTGGCTGCTGCTTTTCGCCCACAAAATATACAGTCAATTCACTTTACAGTGTAATCTGTGAATGCTTTGAAACGTCTAGGCTCTGGAACTCCATCCCCCAGTGCCTTTGCCTTGCTTTCTCCCTTTCCTCCTTCAAGGCTGGTCTCAAGACCTTTCTCTTCAACCGTGCCTTCAGCTCCCCTCTCGACTCTCTACCCCCTCCTTGCTCCCTCCCTTCCCTCCCCTCACCTTGACCATTTACCCCCTGTTCGGGTCCCGACTCAACTGTCCAGCGCCTTGGGACGTCCTCCCGACGTGAAAGGCGCTCTATAAATGCAATCTTGTTGTTGTTGTCTAGAAGACCAGATAAGGCGCTATATCAAATGCAAGGATTATTATGATGTACCTGGAATAAAAACAGAAAGTGCTGGGAACACTCAACAGGTCAGGCAGCCTTTGTAGAGAGAGGAAAGTGAGTTAACATTTCAGGTTGACAACCTTTCGTCAGAACTGGGGGATGTTGGAAGGGAGCAGTTTATAAGGACAAACAGAGAAGGGGGCGGTAATAGAAAGTCAGAATAAAAATAAGTGGAGGACAGGAGCTGATGTCAACACAGAGGTGTTGATGGTGCAAGACAAAAGAAGGCAATAGTAGGAGATTATAGATAGAAAAGATGCGTCTAAGACCCAGAGGATGTGTGAATGGTTAAAGAAGAGGGGGAGGCAAGGTTGAGAGAAGATGGGAGTTGTGTTTAAGGTCTGAAGTGGTTAAAATCAATTTTGAGGCCCAGAGGGCTGTAAGATGCGTAGGAGATAGATGAAGTGCTGTTCTTCGATCTTCTGTTGTGCTTCATTGGAACAGCATAGGAGGCCATGGACAGAGAGGTAATGGGAAGGAGAATTAAAGTGGCAAACGATCGGAAGCTCAGGGTTGCACTTGCAGATGGAACGTAGGTGTTCGGCAAAGCGATCACCCAATCTGCGTTTGGTCTCACCGATGTAGGAGACGGCATCGTGAGCAGCGAATACAGTAAGCTACATCGGTGGTAGTACATGTAAATCACTGTCTTAATCAGAAGCAGTGTTTGGGGACTTGGACAGTGATATGGGAGGAGGAGAACAGGCAGTGTTACATCTCCTGTGCTGGCATGGGAAGTTCTGACAAAAGATTATCGACCTGACTCACTTTCCTCTCTCCATAGATGCTGCCTGACCTGCTGCGTTTTCCCAGCGAATTCTGTTTTTATTTCAAATTTCCAACATCTGCAGTATCTTGCCTTTTGATTATTATATGCCTGTCTGGTTCCCTCTTGAAAGCTACAATGGACTGACTCTTGCCTCCACCACCCTACTCAGCAGGGCATTCCACATTCCAACAACTCTCTGGATCAATAAATTCCTCCTAAATTCTCCTTTCCCTCTTCTTCCTTCACAGCAAACAAGCACCAAGTACAATAGATATGCTAAAATGAAAGTACTGGTTATATGTTTTTTTTAAAAGAACAAACCTTCTTCATCTTTAGTTGAAGTACAAATTAGATCGCGGCAGACATCTTTCTCCATTTCCACCTCAACTTCAAAGAAGGTTTCAATTAATTCTTCGGATGTATCTGAAATAGCAGATAGAATCATTTTACTGATTAAAAATAACACTCTAGTGCAGATCCATTATAACTCGAGGTAGTTGGGAGTCAATAAAAAAACCAAACTGTTATAATTAGCGTAATCACAGGCAGTGCTTCTGCATCGTAATATCACTGGTCATGTGAAAGTTGACATCACTCCACATGTGCACAAAAAGCTATCTCAGCTTCCCACACAAAAAGTGGCCAACTTGCAGGTCATTGGGAACGCCACTTCCTGCTGTCACGCACAAAAATCACTAACCTGCCTATGCTAGAAAATTTGGTTGTGCATCATGTCAACAAACAACCTAACCTGTTCTTGTTAGTATTTGACTAACAATTTCAATTGATGAATACAGGATAAGGGAAAATGGAGAATTCTAGTTCCTGTGATACAGAAAATATGTACCCACCAAAGCCAAAAAGACCAACACTTGCATTTAATATAGCACGTTTCACATCAGACACCTCCAACATTGCGACACAACCCAAGTACTGCAATAGTGTCAGCTTAGATAAGTACAAAGTCCCAGTGTGGGGCTTAAATCAAGTCTTCTGATTCAGAAGCGAGTGCTACCAACTGAGTCATTTCCTTATATAAGGTGGAATTAATGTTCATTAAGCTTATTAGCTGCTAATCACATCATTTAGCCAATTGATCCAGAAGGAAAACAAAACAATGTAACATTCACTATCCAGATTTGTTAACAGAGACTGTAGAGTCGCAAATAACGACTCCTCCTGAAAATCAGTAGCCACAAGATTGATTTGGATGAAGAAGGCCCTTTGACCCTCTGACCTCATCCTTCCAGAAAACCAATCCTACACTCCTTCCATTGCAGTATTAAGCTTTTTTTTAAGGTAATCCGCAGAAGTTATTCGTAAATTTGTATTATGTTTCAGACCTCAAAGTCAGGCAGAAAAAGAATGTTTTACATTACATTTAATGGAAGAAAATCAATAATTTGCTAAATTACCATTTCAGCCATGGAAAGGTGCACTGATCATACAGAAAGGGTTTAGATGGAAAAAAATCTAAATAATCTATATATTCTCCAATTGTACAAAATGAAGATAATTACATCAACTATGGTTGTTTTTCTGTTTGGAGGGAAGTGTGCAGTTGTATCCCCCAGGGGTCAGTATTGGGACCACTGCTGTTTTTGATCTCTATAAATGACCTGGACTTGGGACAAGGGAGTACAATTTCCAAGTTTGCAGATGATACTAAGATAGGAAAAGTAGTAAACAGTGAGGAGGATAGTAGCAGACTACAAATGGACATAGACAGACTGGTAGAAAGGGCGGACATGTGGCAGATGAAGCTTAATATGGAGAAATGTGAAGTGATGCATTTTGGGAGGAAGAATGAGGAGCGGCAATATAAACTAAATGGTACAATCTTAATGGGGGTGAAGGAACAGAGAGACCTGGGGGTTCATATAAGTAAATGTTTGAAGGTGGCGGGATCGGTAGATAAAACTGTTAAAAAAACATACGGGATACTAGGCTTTATAAATAGGGGCATAGAATACAAAAGTCAGGAAGTTATGAAGAATATTTATAAAGCACTGGTTAGGCCTCAGCTGGAGACTATGTTCAGTTCTGGGCACCACACTTTAGGAAGGATGTCAAGGCATCGGAGAGGGTGCAAAGTAGATTTACCAGGATGGTACCAGGAATGAGGGACTTCAGTTATCAGGAGAGATAGAGAAGCTAGGATTAATCTCCTTGGAGCAGAGAAGGTTAAGAGGAGACTTAATAAAAGTTTTCGAAATTATGAGGGGATTCGATAGGGTGAACAAGGAGCAACTATTTCCACTGGAAGGTGGGTCAGAAACTCGAGGACACAGATTTAAAATAATTGTAAAAAGAAACACAGGGAAGGTGAGGAGAAATTCGTTCACACAGCGAGTTGTTCGGATCTGGAATGCATTGCCTGAAAGAGTGATGGAAGCCGGTTTGATAGCAACTTTTAAGAGAGAAGTAGATCATTATTTGGGGAGGACAAGTATGCAGGGTTATGGGGAGAGAGCGGGGGAATGGAATTGATTTGTGTAGCTCTTTTCAAAGAGCCAGCACAGACTCAGTGGGTCGAATGTCCTCCTTCTGTGCTGTATAATGGTTTTCTTCATCCTTTGAAAGTAGATAAACTTCCATATATATCCAGGTAAACCAACAAATAAGGTGAAGGTATACTAACACTGGCATAAGCTCAATGATCTTAACGGAAACTCCAATGCTATATTTGCTATGATTTTGAAGTGAATTTAAATTAATAGGGAGGCAGTTTTACATGAATAAAGTGAAACTAAATTTACTGAATATTTTGATCAAATTTGCAAGTCTTTTAATAACTGGCAAGGATATTTGTGAACCAAACTATTTTCTAGACTTGCAAATATCTAACAAATTATAAAATATTTGTTAATAATCTATTACAAACAAATCAAACTCACAATTTTTGGTTAAAGTATATGCATCACTTGGTGTGGTACTAAGTCACACTGACCAGGAAGTAATTTTATTCTATTCTTATTCCTGTTGAGCTAGACGGGTGATAAACGATCAGGCCGGAGCCCCTCGATCGCTGATACTGAAAACTGGGTATTGTGGGAGAAATGGTGGCATCAGTGATGATATGTACACAGCTCAAGTATTTGCCAACCCTAACCACCTCACCTCACACAAGAAAATGGCCTGTTACACAGTATCAGAGCTTCTCACAAGTTAGTGCATGCAATCAAGGTCGGATTTTTTAAAAAGTTTGATATTAAATATGCACCATACTTTGTTCAATATCTATTCTTACCTTTTTTTTGTCTTGAATCTTCTGTCCTTGGTTGAGCTTTTCTGAAAACATGGAGATGCGTAGCAAAGCCATCTACCAATCTTGTAGTGAAATAAGGTTGCCAGTCTACCTCTTTTGACCTATTATCAATCATAATAAAGTGCTTATTCACATTATTACAAGTTTGAAATCCACACATTTTCTGAAACGAAAGAATAGCTTCAGTTTTGTAAATAACATTATAAATAAACAGATTCCACTCAGAATTCAGAAGCTGTCAGTATGTTTGGTACCACTTTTTCAATTTCCCTAGTACTAATTTTGCAAATACAATACTTGACGTTTCTTTGTCATGAACCTGTTCATAGAGATATTCATTCATCAAGGCCAGATTTCATTTTTAATGAAATTATAAGTGCTACCTCCTGTCCCAATTGAACATGGTTTGATCCAAGATGGTGTATCTATGGCTGCTGATTACTTCATAAGCAAAAATGTCTTGAAGCAAAAACCTACACAATGCAACCCATGCAATTAAGACATTAGAAGTAAAGTAAGAAACTGAGCACAGTCGTGTTGCCTTACAATGGGCACATTGCATAATTGGCACAAAACACTTGTAACAAGTAAGTTTGTAAAGGCAAGGTGTTGTAAACACCAGCTTGATTGGTCATTGCTCATCAATTGAACTATATACTACATACCTTGTAGAAGCCCTCCACGGCCTTGCCCCACCCTACCTCTGCGTCCTCCTAACACCCTATCAACCCGCCCGCTCCCTCCGCTCAGCCGGCTCCGGCCTGCTCCACATCCCCCGACCCACCCCCCCCCACCATTGGCGGGAGAGCCTTCAGCCATTCTGCTCCCAACCTCTGGAATTCCATCCCCCAATCACTTCACCTCGCCCCCTCCTTAGCCTCCTTCAAGTACCACCTCAAGTCTCTCCTCTTCGACCATGGCATCGGCCACCCCCCTTCCCCTCCCTTTCCTTCTCCTTCCCCGACCCCTGCTCGGGTCTAAAATGCTCTACACTGTCCAGCGCCTTGGGACGTCCTTCCCACTTGAAAGGCACTATACAAATGTAATCTTGTTGTTGTAGAAAATTGCACATTTGTCTGTAAATGCAATTTTTCAGTACAATTATGCACTGTATCCCATTAACAACATTACCATCTTGTGAGGATCAGGCAGCTTCCTTACTTTTATTGCTAATATTTGCTCAGGCTTTTCTGTAATTCACTATTACAATAATATGGTTAAAAAAGTGGTTTTCATATTTTGATAGAAATCCTAATCCTAATAAATGTGGTATGCTTTATGCCATATGGCTGAATCAAGTGAACCCAAACTCACCTTATGGCAAACTCGATAAGTGCATTTTGAATAGTTTGTCTGACTTCGAGTAAAAAAGATTCATCGTCACTCAGGGTATAATACCAGTATTGAATATAGTCCCTTAGTGCAAACTGGAGGACCTGAAAAAAGTTTAAAAAAGGAATAAAGTATGAAACATATCCATCCACTCTAACCCTCGTGTTCCCATTATACTTACTGTACTTAATTGTAAATAGTGAATGTTTTCTTCTCACCTGGATTCTGTATGTTTATATCCTGCTCACAGCATATCAAATGTTACTGGTTCATAGTAAATCACGAGGGTTAAAATAAAAAAAAACTACAGTTAAGGGAAAGGAAAGAACAAACATTAAAATGTGCAAACCAGCAATTATACTTTATGAAAAACAATCTCAAGACTTGTGCAGCACATTTTCATCAGCAGGTTAGGAATCTGTTGCTGTACAACTACAACCCATCGCTCAATGGGAAGGGATATGTGACCGAGCTGCGGACAAGAAGATGGTGGCAATGATCTCATCAATCTATACTTGAACTATGTTGCCTACCAGGAAGCTCATAGGGAGTTGCTGGTACCTACAATCCATCGGATGTTAAATAACCAACTAGTGACTATCCTGCTTGGGGTGGGGGGGAGGAGGAAAGCGGGTGACATGTTTGACATGAATGTCAGAATCAAGCCAGCGGTCTCTGTGGTGGTCTTGGTAGTCTGGTTCCTGAGCCAGGTGGATCTGCAGTATTCCAGTGCACTGCTGATGGCAGCACAGCCAGCGGGACTTCGAAGGACAGACCAATGACGAGGGAGAGTATCATCCCACTCAGCTCTTGTTGACTGTACAAGCCAAAGCCCTAACAGATAGGACAAGTAGCGGGAAAGCTTGTCAGACAGTGATATCAATGACAAGTTATGCTGCTTTAGCTGGTTAGATTCCGGCAGTTCCCCAACACACAATCTGTGGTCCCCAAGCCTTGGCTCTCGCCAACCTGCCCCTAATACTTCCCAGAATAAGGGAGAGAGTGCACATTCCATTCTCTGGAATTTCCATATGTGGGTGGGATGCATGAGGAATTCTTCAGTTTGGTTTGTCAATGATACCCAGTAACCAAAAACAAATAATATGTTTGATCATCTCCAATGTTCCTCACATTTGCTTTGTATCTCTCCCATGACTGAATTGTGACATTTTGAAGCAAAGGGTGCTATAAAAAATAAGTTATCATTTTGTGTTGGAACAAGCAAACATTCAGTGCATTAACCAATTAGAAAAGGTAATTAAGTGACATGATAGAAAGATCAATCTTTTGATTAATTATTCAGTGATGAATTCATAGTATTCATTAAATAACCTCACAGGTCTATAAAGAATGTGATACATATTTCAGTTTTGAAATATGTTTCAACTTTGCATGGGGGGAAGAGTTTATTTATAGGTTTGTATTAATGAGACCTGAAGGCTAATCCAAACTATAAAAATTGAAACAAATTTAAAATCAGTTCATCGTTATGATTTCTTTTTGAGTTCCTTTCACTTTAAAAGATACATCTTCAATAAGTATCTGATATTTCTTACTTTGTAAAGGTCAGTCAGTATCTTTGCTAACATCCTATCAATGATCTACTCCACTTAGTGAAAATTACTGTGGTGATTTTCTCAGAAATAAGAATGATGAACTAACTACAGAGATTCATCATATAAATCAGCAGAACATGTTTACATACAAAGGTTTGAGCATATCCAATTCACTTTTATTTGAAAAAAATCTTGTCTTATTAAACTTTGATGAAAATTGCAATATTTGTCAATAATTTATTGACAAATCTGATCTGAGATGGTCTAGGAACAAAGGAGCAACACATTCTTATATTGTTTGTAAACTGCAACTTAAATGTTGGGTTTGTTTGGAGATTCAGCTTGACTGAATCTTGGAGAATCGAATCATTTATTGCAAGGGAACAACAATCTCTAAGGTTTGAAAATAAAATTCTGTCCCAACAAAACTGACAATATGCATAATCCTAATAATATAGAGTAACGTTGTAATACAATCATATTCACAAATAAGATGGAAATTCTTAACCATCCAGTTACACACCTGTTGTAGAGGCTCATCAATTATATTGGAACCAGTCAGTCTTCGGTCAATCTTTATTGACCCATTTTCCCGTTTAATTTCTTCTAAAGCCTTAAAGGAATGGAACATACAGAATTTTATAATTTTCACTTCCACCCTCAAAAAGCATTTTCTTGTACTGGCATAGTTACTTGTTTACTTTTACATTTGTAAATCATAAAAAAAGTTTAATGGAAATGTTTGTTTCCTGTAATTATTACTTGAATTTATATAGCACCCCTCACGCAGGATAGAGTGCCAGAGAGCTTGACAGTGGCAGCATGAGAGGGGGGGGTGGGGGTTGGGGGTTGACTGCAAGCACAGCCGAATAGGAATGTCGTCAGGGGCGACCTGAAGATGGGGAAGGAAGGGGCAAGGCGGATAGATGTAAGAGTGTTCCAGAGTGTTAGGCCGTAGTGGCTGAAAGCGCAGCCATCAATGGTGGAATGGAGGGCACGAGGGACAGGCAGAAGGCTGGAGCCAGTGAAGCAAAGGCAGCGGGTTGCGGGGTAAGCAGGGTGGAGAGGTAGGGAGATGCCAGGGCATGAAGGGATTTGAAAATGAGTGTGAGGATTTTGACATTGATCCATTCGGCGATAGGGAGCCAGTGAAGCCTGGCTAGAATTGGTGTGATGGGGGTACGGAGTTCAGTGTGGGTGAGTATGCGGGCAGCAGAGTTTGGGATCAGCTGGATCCTGTGTCTGGTGGAGCTGGGGAGCCTGGCAAAGAGGGCATTTTAGAAGTTGAGGCAGGAGGTGATGAACACATGGACGAGTGTTTCGGCCAAGTCTGGGGTAAGGAACATTCGGAGGTGGGTTTTGTGGTGGATGAAGGCGGTCCTGTCAGGGACCGGATGTGGGGAAGGAAGGATAGCTGTGGGTCAAACCCGTCACCTAGGTTGCGCACTGGTTCAGTAAGTCTGAGCGGTAGGCCGGGGAGGTTGAGGAGGTCAGAGCCGCAGGGTAGAAGACGTTGACAGGAGCCAATGAGTATGGCTTCCATCTTGTCAACATTGAGTTGTAGGAAGTTTTCACTCATCATTTCGCCCAACCTGGGAATCAAACCTAGGTCCTCTCGCTTGCGAGACGAGTGCTTTAACCAATACGTTACAGGACTCCAAGCCGTGGCCTATCCTCTCACTGGAGGCCAGCATGAATCAGACTGCAAGTCTATGAGCGTGTTAGACGATGGGTGTTTGGGGTAGCGCGATGTGCAAATATTGCTTCACTTTCACAGTATGAATAAATGAACCCAATAGGCATGCATGAGTTCAGTTTGTCATGTCAACTTCCCATTTTGCTCAAGGTAAAGTGTCGAGACAGGATATGGGTGTTAGGTGAGATTCTTTTACAGGGGAAGGGATCATTTTCAGTATCACCATACTCTTATTTATTTATTTATTTATTTATTTATTACACCTCCTGCCCTCAACCCCAAACTCCATGTCTCTGGAGAGATTTCAAGCCATCTCCCTCACCATACATTTCTCTCCATGCCATCGGCTATTTCTGCTTCCCTGCCCCTCCCACACACACACACTCAAGCTGTGCGATTAATTTTATATAGTTGTGTTCAATTTGGTTTTGATTAGTAATAAAATAAATTCATCAATGTATCTGTGTCTCTCGTTCCTTTTTTGTTCAGATGGGGTAGTCATGAGCTGGTCAAACAAGACCATTGAGGTGGCTGGGTGCATACTGTCTTTTGCTTTCACTCTTTTGTGTAGAGAGTTACGCAGCTGTTGCTCAAGCTCTGCCCCTCCAACTGGAGCAACCATCGCTGAATGGGTAGGGATATGTGTCCGAGCTGTGGGCAGCAAGATACTGCTGAGAAACAGACCAACCAGACTGGTTCATTTGACAAGCAGGGATAGACTTGTCACTGGGGACAGCGATTCATCACTCTCAGCTCCTGCAAGCCAAAGCCCCAATGGGTAGGCTGGTCCTAGCTGGGCAAGCAGTAGGAAAGCTTGGAATGGAATGACAGAACCGAGCTTGCACTCTGTACCGGTCTTGGAGTCCAGTTCCTGAGCCAAGCGGGTCTGCGGTATTCCAAGGCACTGCTGATGACAGTACAGCCAGCCTGGCTCATCGGCAGTAACTGGAAGAGAAGATCAGTCACTGGAGGCAGGGAGTCATCCCACTCAGCCCCTGGGTAGGCTGGTCCTAGCTGGACAAGCAGTAGGAAAGCTTGCCAGACAGCAATCTCAAAGGGAAGGGATGAGGTTTTAGCTGGTTAGACTCCAGCCTTGGCTTTTTCCAACCTGCATCTAATACTTTCTGGAATCAGGTAAGCAGGATGTTTCCCTGCAGCGAGAGAGAGCGCAATCCATTACAACAATCTATCTCTGGAATTTCTATGTATAGGTGGAATGCAATGAATTCTCAGTTTGGTTTGGAGGATCCCAATGGCATAGTGGATAGAAAGAACTGCAGCGTACAGACCACTGACTTGCTGGTTCAAATCCTATGCTGAATTTGCTGGTATGAGCAGGGACTATACAGAGAGGCTAAGTTGGTCTCATCCTTCCCAAGGTTAGAGTGTGGGGGAAGAGAACAGCCAGGATTCCTGCTCCTGGTCTCATGACAGTACCCTCTACTGGTTGCGTGGACATGTGGCCAACCTCAGCTTTAAAATCCTCACACTTGAGTAACTTGCCAAAATGACCAAACATGAATCTGGTCACTTGGCCATGGAAACTTTATATTCAACTTTAAAATCAAACATTAAATCAGGACAGATATACTATTGAAGAGTACAAGTCTATGTTCTGGGGTCTTTCCAAATGCACTATTTGACACTCAAATCAGTAGAATCTGTTGTTTCGATGAGTTGCACATGACTTACATGTAGAAAATAAAACATGCAAACAAGTGTGTCAATTTGAACTTTAACAGCATGCCTGAACAGCAATTAAACCCTAGCAAGTACACTTTTACAACAGATAATATTATTCTATAACCAAATAATGCAAAGCAAAAATTGAGAAGTATTTAGTTGAAAAGCATCGATATTACTTTCTAAAGGATGACTGAAACATATACCAAACTTTCCACAACACATAAATTATTAAAACCGCCCTCACTTGTGCAATATACATCACAAGAGTGGATACCATCTTCTAATATCACATTCTGTCAACAGGCTGTTGAGCTGATTTCCACATTTGCCTACTAGTCATGTCATTTAGCAACAAATGCTAGGGAACCTCCCCATCGCTCACACCCCTAATTGAAACAGAACTGAAAAATGAACTGTTGTGTCAAAGCAGGAGAGCAACGCCTGCATCTCTGCTGGTTTGCTCATTTGGGTGCAAGGTCAGATCTGTCAATAACAAGAACAGATCAAAGCCTTACTTACCCTCTCTTGCTGTTAAAGCTCACAGTACCACTTGCCCTCAGTCCTAATCAGTGAAGCCAGTCTTCAGCAGCATTTTTCTTCACCCACATTCTCCCTCCCTCCCTCTCTCACTCACTCTTGGTTCTAAATAAGCTAAAAATAAAAGTTTAAAAATAGAAAGCAATACATGAACATGAAGGAGGAACGTCAAACAGCTGAATAAAACACAAGAAACTACATCTTTCACTGGTTTCTATTAAATGATAGCTGTTTAGGAAGGCTAGTTGGTGATTTAGAATATGGAATGTTTTGCTACATGTGGTTTTTCAAGCTGAAATGCTTTGCTAGAAGTAGCTCTCGATGCTAAAACCTTAACATTAAAATAAAAATTGAACACACATCTGCAGCACAACAACAATATTACATTTGTATAGCGCCTTTCACATTGGGAGGACGTCCCAAGGTGCTGGACAATCAGTGTTTCTCACACAAGCTGGGAGTTGGGATCGAGGAGGGTGGAGGGCAGGGGGGCTAGGCGGGTGACCGAAGGCATGGCCGAATAGGAGGGTCTTGAGATGGGTTTTGAAGGAGGCAAGGGAGGGCGAGGGAATGCAGGATGGAGTTCCAGAGGGTGGGGGCAGAGTGGCTGAAGGCCTGCCCGCCAATAATGGGGTGGGCGAGGCAGGGGATGTGAAACCTGCTGAGCAGAGGGAGTGAGCAGGTTAGTAGGGGGTTAGGAGGTCGCAGAGGTGGGGGTAGGGATCAAGGCTGCGGAAGGCTTTGAAAGGGAGGGCATGATGGGAAGCCAGTAGAGTCGGGCGAGGATGGGGTTGATAGGGTCACAGAGCCTACTGCAGGAGAGGACATGGGCTGCAGAGTTCTGGATGATCTGCAGCCTATGGAGGAAGGAGTTGGGGAGACCGACAAGCAATGAGTTTGTATAGTCAAGCCTCAATGTTATGAGTGCTTGTATGAGGGTTTCGGTGGCCTGCGGTGTGAGATAGTGGAGGAGCCGGGCAATGTTGCAGAGGTGGGGGAAGGCAGAGCGGGTCATCGAACGGATCAGAGGTAGAAAGGACAATTGAGGGTCAAACAACACCAACAACAACAAAATTACATTTGTAAAGCGCATTTCACGTAGGGAAGACATCCCAAGGTGCTGGACAGAGCTATGGACCCGAGCTGGGTTTGGGGTGGGGGAGGGTGGAGGGCAAGAGGGGGGAAGCAGGGAGATCAAAAGCATGGTCGAAGAGGAGGGACTTGAGATGGGTAGTAAAGGTGGCACGGAAGGGGGCGAGGCAGAGGGACTGCAGGATGGAGTTCCAGAGGGTGGGGGCAGATTGGCAGAAGGCCCGCCTGCCAATAGTGGGCCGAGCAAGGCGGGGAACGTGAAGCAGGCTGGAGCTCACTTGAGTGGAGACAGCGAACAGGATGGTAGGGGGTTAGGAGGTCGTAGAGGTAGCGGGGAGAAAGGCTGTGGAGGGCTTTGAAAGTGAGGACCAGGATCTTGAACTGTATCTTGAATACTACTTGCCAGTGGAGTTTGGCAAGGATGGGGGTGATGGGGCCTAGTGCGGGAGAAAACACGGGTTGCAGAGTTCTGGATGATCTGCAGCTTGTGGAGTGAGGAGTTGGGAGGCCGGCAAGCAATGAGTTTGCGTAGTCGAGAGGTGTGGGAGACAGGTTTGAAGGTGTGGAGGGAGGGATGGGTAGGGGCCAGGGTGTGAGGGGGTGATGGGATGGGGCAGTAGTCAGAAGGGCAGTGGCAGGTGAGCGAATCCCCTCAACCTTGGTTTTGCGATATAAGAAGATATGAAACACTGTAGGGAGAAAGCAGGTATTTAGAGTTAGCCATTTGTGGAAGAACTCAAAACAGCATAGGCTCAATGGGTCAAATGTTTTCCTATGCTGTAATCACTATGATTCCATGGAGTCCTGTAGCTCAGTGGTTAGAGCACTCGCTTTGCAAGTGAGAGACCTGAGTTCAATTCCAGGCAGGGCGAAACCTTGGGCAAGTTTCCTTACTCCACACGCCTAATAATAATCCCTCCAAAACCCAAAACAATAATAAATTGGTCATTTTCAATCTACGACTGTTTGTGGGACATTGCTGTGCGCAATTGACTGCCGCGTTCGCCCACAAATATACAGTCAATTCACTTTACAGTGTGTTCTGTGAAGCGCTTTGGGATGTCCTCCTGACATGAAAAGCGCTATATCAAATGCAAGGATTATTATTATTATTAAGAAGACTGTAATATAGAAATCCATAGAAGATTAGTTAGAAGTTCACAACTTCAACAGGCTATTCAAATACCACATCACTCACTTGACAGTTTCTGGTGAAATGCTGAGCAACCCACTAAAACTTTCATTTGTCTGAGCCTTATTTCTAGCTGTGTCGAGCCATCAGATGAGACGATTAATTTTGAACAAATTCATTCTCCCTTCTCTTGCTGGCCCATTTCAAATAGTTGAGGGTGTTGAGATGAAAGAAAATGTCAAGATCCATCAGGACTCAAATTAATTGGATTTCTCAGTCTGCAAGCTAATTCAATAATATGCGGTCCTAGTTTTTAAAACTTGATGCAAGAGTTTCATGAAACTGAAAACTACAGCAAAAAACAGTACATTTGAAAACAATACAATTCATCTTACTTTGGGGACTCCAGTTGCTGAAGCAGGAAGAAAGGAGTGTTCACACCTTTCAAGGTATTTTTCAGAGTTTGTTTTCCCAAAAAGTAGTGTAACTGCAAAACCTCTGTAAAACATAATTTTCAGAATTGTTAAACAAAAGTGACAAAAAATTTAATCCTCAGACTTCATGATTTTCAATCATTAAATTCATACAGACTAATTCCTGTGGAGAAATTTCACACATATTTGCAATTGTTCAATAATAATCCAATCAGAATTGCTTTTGTTTCCCTATAGGACTAAAAATTAAGAGATCGAGAAAGAAGGAAGGGTGGCATTAAGTATTGTAGTGACAGTATAACTACTAATTAGTGGAACATGGAATGGTTAATAAGTGTACACTATGTATTGCATGATGACATACAGGGCTCTTACATCCACAAAGGGATCTCTAATTCCTCATCCACTGTAAAACTCAGGAGGGCACAAAACAAGATATTGCAGTTAATAATTAACAATCTTAATGATTATTGATAGGATGCACGTCCTAGTTTACCTCAAGCTCTTCTGTCACACACTTCTCGAAAAAGAATAACGGTTTTGTACACAAAAGACAGTACATTTAATTTTGCATGGTGTACTTGGGTATCTGTACAGTTCATTTACAGCAGAGATCTTTTCAGGTTACTACAAATACTGTTGATTGTGTTCCAACTTCTGATTCTAATTCATACACCCTTCAGGTCGTATACTTGTGGTCACGGAATGATTAAGAAACACCTCTTCTTTCAGAGATTAAAATTTTGGCACAATATGCTTTTCTATGTTCCCAAGAAGTAGGGAAAATGCCATTTCATGGCATTTCACCATGTCGAAAATATCAAAATTTTGCACAAGAAATTGCTGTCAAGTGTTGTAACTGTTTTTGTAGGCAAACCCACCAGCCATTTCTGCAAAAAGGTCCCACAAACAGTTATGAAATGAACAACCAAACAATTTAGATATTAATGGTCAGAACACTGAAGAATTTTATTTCCTTATTAATATCATGAAATATTTTAACATCCACCTGAGGATAGGCAGATAGGGCCTCATTTAAAACCCAATCAAAAGGCAAGATCTCCAACAATGCACACTCACTCCTGTCAGCATGGTCTATGAGCTGAAATCCTGACATTGGGGTTGACCCAACAACCTTTTGAAGGAAGAGGTGGAACAGTTGCTTTTTCTATTATTTGGCTCTGCTTCATACGCTAATACGGCTCTTAGAAATAATTTATTTTATCTGGGCTTAGTTAAAGCTGGGTCAATTGCTATGCTTGGTAAGTCAGTTCATTTAAAAAGGTAATTCATAGAATTATTCATGAAACCATTGATAGATGTAAATCTGTTAAGAATTCCAATTAACAAGACATAAATAACACTCTCACCCAATCCAGGGAAGGCAATTTCATCAGTCACTTTCTGGCGAACATCCTGAGCCAAATCTAACGATCAAGGACAATTCTTTGAGGAATCATCATTGAAACCCGGAACATCAACAACCGACTGCTGCACCTCACTCATCTGGCTAACATTACCAACATAGCAGCACCCTGCCTTACTAGCTGTAGTCCCTAGCTCTGTGACCTGTTAATTCCATATCGACCTGTCTGCTCCATGTCCCCGCCCGGCCCACCCACCCACCATCGGCGATCGAGCCTTCACCCTTTGGAACTCATCCCAAAGGCAATTCCCTCACTTGCCTCCTTCAAGGACTGTCTCAAGACGCTCCTCTTCGATCGTGCCTTTGGTCACCCTCTTACCCAAGCTCCTCTCCACCCTCCCTAAACGCAACCCTCTGCTCGGCTCCAATCCCCAACTATCCCAGCACCTTGGGACATCCTCCCGATGTGAAAGGCACTTTACAAATGTAATGTATTGTTGTTGCCTTTGAAGATCCTTACACTAAATTATAAATCACTTCAAGCCCTGGCAACTCTTTAATTCTCCAACCTGCTTACACAAATTTCCTCTACCTGCCCCCTTTGCTCAGCTGGCTCTGGCCTCCTGCTGGTCCCTCGTCTGCTCTGCTTGACCATCAGTGGCGATGCTTTCACCCACTATTCCCTAAACCTCAGGAAGTCTCTGCCTCAATCCATCTGCCTTTTTCCCTCCTTGAGCATCTTCAGATCACACCTGATCTTCCTCTTTGACCATGTCTACGGTCACCTCCCCCTTCTAACTGGCTCGGCATCAAGCTCTGCCACTTTTAAGCACTCAGAGACCCTACCCCGCGTGAAGGACGTTATATAAATGCAAGTTGTGGTTGCCTTTCACGTTGCGAGGAGGCCTCAAAGCACTTCACAGGATACACTGTGAAGTGTAGTGATTGTATACTTTGTAGGTGAATCTAGACAGCATTTGTCCCTCAAACGGTCATGAAATTAATTACTACTTTTATGAGGGATAGGGGATTGTTGGCCAGAATACTGGGATAAATTCCATTCTCTTTTCAAACAGTGCCATGGGATTTTGAACATCCACCTGAACAGGCAGATTAGACCTCGGTTAAAATTTGCATCCAAAGGATGTAAGCCTGTAAGAAGTGTCAGCATAGACTTATGAGTTCAAAGTCCCAAAATGGGGCTTTAACCCATAGCCTTTTGACTCAGAGCTGAGCATGCTACCAACTGAGCCAGGCTGACATCCAAACCAAAATATGTGGTTAACTTAGGATTTCTGAGCTGGGACCATGAAATTGTAAGGCTAGGAATAGTGTTGGATTAGATGAGTAATATAAAGTTTCGTCTGATTTCTTTCTCAGGGAGGAGAAAAGACTGATATAATGGATTGCAATGAGTCCATGGTTGTACAATGTCTGTGGAAGGAGGGAATATAATCAAATGTGCTAAACAGGTTTGTTGGTGTTTGTTCTTACTAAACTAAAATACATCCAGATCCAGTTAAAAGTTCTATGATCGAGCCACTGTGCAGTTTTCCAATATGGTTAGCCNTTTTTTTCCCTCATTAATAAAAGAACTTTGCCCTTGCTTTGTCAGTCTTGATCCTTTTCCAAAATGTTTGATGATTAAGTGCACAGCACAGTCCATTAAATAGATTAGTGCAGAAATTGCACACCGTTACTCGGCACAAATATCTACTATTTCAGAGATATATGGCTGCAAATCGGAATATGCTTTTAACAACTACAGTTATACAACTAAATGCTTACCACCCAGCAAAAATAAAGTAAAATTGAGACAGACTGTAGTCTGACTCCTGTAGGGGTCACCCCCTACCCCTGTAGGTTCACTGTAATACAGATCCATAAAAGTTACACCCTGGATTAGAATGAGTCACACTATGGTATGGCTGCCGGTTAGCACTCCATCAGCAGGTCATTACAGACATTACTGCTGATGTACTAAACTGCAGTGCGAGTAGGAAGCCAGCAATTCTTGTCACAAATGTTTCCAGCAGTTGCTGGGAAGTCAGGAGGTCTTTGGCACTTGAACATCATGCACCAGAAACATTCGGCACATCCAAGATATTGTGGTTCATAAATTAATTGGCCCTTGGATAAGCTACTACTACCCAAACTGAATGATGGACCACTATTATTTCTAAAGTCCTGAATTGCAATATTGTTTTTTCATTTATCATTCAACACAACATGTAGAAAGATTATAATTTTAAAAAGGTTATACTCACCCACCCACAAAGCACAGGACATAAAATGCCAAGTAAAATATAGCGAATGGTCCAAACGTGACAAGAAAAAGAATGACACCAAGGCCTCCCCATCCCCATATGGAAAGACTGGCCTAAAACAAAAGAGAAGCACAATAAGTATTGTAAGCATAAATTCCGGAGAAGTAAAACACAAAAGAAATTTTAAACATTTGTTTCGATTGCAACATCCAGGCTGCGTGATTAATAACTGTAACGAAAATCACAGGAAAACGTTGACATTAATTTAAGAAACCAATACATTTAGCATGATTTCTCACCTGAACGCTTCTAAAAATAACAAGTTTTGACATGAGCAGGCAAAAATAGAACTCAAGTTTCTCAAGAATATTGACATGATTCATCACTGTATATACAAATAAGTTACTCAGCCGTGCTCCTAGCTGATTATTCTTCTTCTTTAGTCACATTATCCGGATTCACATGGAGTTTAAGTTTCAAAACCTTAAAGAATTTGCTGAAATAGAATACTGCATTTCGAAAGAAAGTGATCTTTGACACTGTCAACTGCTCCATGAACAGTACAAATACTTTGTGTACTATGGGTTATTTCAACCACAACAACCACAAAAACGTGGGCATTCGACAATACAGTTCAAGTTTTGCTCACTGCATTTACTCGGCACCATCAAAAACAAATGCAGGCACGAGGTACGAAATTGACACCAGGACTTGTGCACACAGCAAAAGTTGACCCAACACTTTCTAAGCACAAGTTACTTGCTTCAGTTGAACTGTTTTTGAAATAACCTAGTTGCAAGATTGCTTTCACTGGGCATGTCAAGGGTCACTGATATTTAGGGTTTCACTATTTTGACGTTATCCTTCCAAACTGAATGAAAAACACTTCTGCACCAGTCTGTCAGGATACTTAGGAAAATGTATACTGCGTACGTCTTACAGGTTTGAAGTTTAATGACAAAGAAGACACGACAAGTCCCTCTTGTGTTTTTTAATCTGTTTGAACTACTATATCATGTTGACTGTCCTATGTTACAATGCCTATTTGAACACGTCTAACCAGACTGCTGGGATTCCATCTATTTATGTGCTAAGAAATGCCCATTTCTATGGCAAGTATATGATTGTCAGTAGAAACTTCAGCCACCGCTAGTTTCACTAAAGGACCATTCTGATATCAACCTCTTATAACGATGGAGAGTGCAGGTGCGATCAATAAGATTGCAAGTTTAGGTGCAGAGATCTCAAAGGTACTTCACATCGAGCATTGAAAGCCATGACTGCATCAACCCATAAATAAGGAAACGGGTGGGACTATTCATAATAATAATCCCTCCAAAACCAAAAACAATAATAAAATTGGTCATTTTCAATCTACGACTGATTGGGGGACATTGCTGTGCGCAATTGGCTGCCGCGTTCGCCCACAAATATACAGTCAATTCACTTTACAGTGTGTTCTGTGAAGCGCTTTGGGACGTCCTCCCGACGTGAAAAGCGCTATATCAAATGCAAGGATTATTATTATTATTATTATTATTCAAACTGAACAAAAGAAAGATTCTAGTGGTGACTGGTCACTCAACTCCCTCTCCTCTCCCCCCTGTCTGCCGACACGGTCAACCAGTCTCTCTCCTCAGGCTCTGTTCCACTCCCCCTGAAAACCGCTGTTATCACACTCCTCCTCAAAAAACTCAGCCTCGATCCTTCTAATCTCTCACACTCCCGTCCCATCCCAACCTACCCTTCTTTGCCAAAGTCCTGGAACGCATTGCTGCTGGTCAACTTCGGTCACACCTCTCCCTCCACTCCCTTCTTGAGCCCCTGCAGTCTGGTTTTTGCCCTGCTCACAGCACAGAGACAGTCTTTGTCAAAGTCACAAACAATGTCCTCTCTATCTGTGACCAAGGCTCCCTTTGCCTTCAAAGCCCTCCATAATCTTGCTCCCCCCCCACCTCTGCAACCTCCTAACCCCCTACCATCCTGCTTGCTCCTTCCGCTCAGCGGGCTCTGGCTTGCTTTACATCCCCGCCTCACTTGCCCCACTATTCGCTGGCAGGCACTATTCTGCCGCCATCCTCTGGAACTCCATCCCGCAGTCCCTCCGCCTTGCCCTCTCCCTTGCCTCCTTCAAGACCCATCTCAAGACCCTCCTCTTCGACCGTGCCTTCGATCTCCCTCCTTCCTGCCCTGCTCTCCACCCTCCCCAATCCCAATCCCAGCTCAAGTCCGAAACTCTGTCTGTCCAGCGCCTTGGGATGTCCTCCCGACGTGAGAGGCACTATACAAATGTAATTTTGTTGTTGTTGCCTCCTTGTCCTCCTGGATCTCTCTGCCGCGTTTGACATAGTCGACCACGCCAACCTCCTCCACTGCCTCTCTTCCCTCATCTACCTTAATGGGACCGCACTCGCATGGTTCTAGTCCTACTTAACCAACCGCCTCCATCTTATCTCGACAAAGAGTTTCTCCTTCCGACCCCGCCCAGTCACCTGCGGGGTATTCCAGGGCTCCATCCTTGGCTCTCTTCTTTTCCTTATCTATATGCTCCTTCTGGGCAATAACATCCACAGACATTGGGTAAACTTCCACATGTATGTGGATGACACACAAATCTACTTTGCCTCCTCCAATACCAACACCAGGTCTGCCGATGTTCTATCAGCTTGTTTGGCCATCATCAGGGCCTCGATGAGTGTAAACTTCCTGCAGCTGAATGTGGACAAGACGGAAGCCATATTCTTTGGCTCCCGTCAACATCTTTACTCTTTAAATAGGCTCTGTACTGGATCCAAATCTCATTTTGTGCTGCAAAAGGTTATTGTCCTGATTTCGGCCACAAAATACACGGTTAATCCATTTTACAATATATTCTGAGAAGCACTTTGAGACATCTCAATAACGTGATAAGACCATCAAACCCAATGATTATTATTATATTACGGAAAATTAATATGTATTCTGCCCTTTAAGAAAAGCTTTGAATGAATAAAATGAGATGAGGAATACCTATTCGGTATCATGCTACAAAATTGTAACAGGAAAAATTTTACTGTCAAATGCTAGGAAATTTCAGAAACAGCATAGCTGATATTCAGTCATCTAACCTTCAATTTCCACTGTGTTGCAATGTTCATATTTCCACAGATCTAAACATTTTTTGCTTAAAACGTTGATTAAAACTGACTAAGGAAACTGGATGTAAATACTGTAACACAGTAACTGGATACAATTCCAATATTAACTTGTAATACTTGCATTTGATATAGTGCCTTATCTGATCGTCGAAATGTCTCAAAATGCTTCACAAGATTTACTGTGTAGTTGTAGGCAAACACAGCTGCCAATTTGCACACAGCAATGTCCCACAAACAGCCACAAAGCGAATGACAAATGTTATCCGGGAGATTGCTGGTCAGTACACTGGGAGAAACTCCCTTTTTATAATACACAATATAGCACAAGCAATAAAAACAGTCTGCAAAATTAGAGTCTAAAAGTAAATATTAAAAAATGTAAAGGATCCCTCCTGACAAAGGTAACCTGCCCAACAGGTTACACTCTGAGATAATGTTCACCTCCTTTCCACAAATATTCACATGACACACAATGTTAATGACGTCTTTGCTGGCAATTATAATCTACGTTTCCAATACAGTCAAGTCTGCTTCATTTTATGCCCTTTCGGAACAGATAAAATAATATTACAAGTATGATGAGGGCATTTTCAAAATTTAGCAATATGTAATGAAGGACAATAATCCCTGCATGTCGTTGGGTCAGCCGGCTTCTGACGCTTGCAGAAACCCATCTCAACGTGCTTAAGAGCATCGAAACTTAAACAGAGTTCCATGCATCCACCCGACACGTGGAAATTTCTGTGTATTGGAATGGAATGCACGCTTTCTGGAAGGAAACACTCTGCTTACCTAATTCCAAAGAGCATTAGGCGCAGGATGGATTAGGGACCCTAGAGGGTATGTTAAGCATACTAAAACCCCAAAAGGAGTCCTCCCACAGGAGTCCTCCCAGATGAGTATAGATAAAAATGAAATGTGTGTCTCTGTCTGTGTGTGTCAATTTACATTCCATATTGGATTCTTTGGTTGTAAGCGTAGCTGCAACAGGTACAGCTAGTCTACTACAACAGCGTGTGTTTTATCTGCTATAACATCGGGAGTGGAAGTGTTTCGACCAGAGCATTCAAAATTGCATTAATCACTTTCAGTAAAACCTCTCAACTTCTTAGCTAGTAAATCTCGGATTAATGAATGACAGATAACTGATCCAAATACAGCCTTGAGAAGTGCTTATAATGTCTGCTCTTAGAACAAGACTATACAGTATAAATAATCATCCCCAGCAGAAATCTGGAATGCATATACCACAGAAAACTAAAGTTGGTACAAATGGACAGGTTTTACAGATCAAACAGTATCAGCAATTCAAAGTAATGCACAATCTATATTTCCAGTGTTAGTTTACCTCAGCAATTAAGACACACTCCAAAACTTATATTTCAGACTTTAGTTCAAGGGCCAAAAGTTATCATGCAACTAATGGAAAATATAATTAAGAAACTATGCATCACTTAAATACAATCCAATGTTACACTCCATAGTAATTTGGCGAGTGGGACTACTAATTTTCTGCTGAGTAAAAAGCCAGTGACCCGCTTTTTAAAAAAAGTTCATGCAGCAGAATTAGCTTGTTAACACCGACAACTAGGAGGGGGTCCTCATTCAGCAAATTCAATCTGATACATCAAGATAGAGGAATGATTTTTTAGAAAGCATCTAAGTCCCATATGTGTTCGCAAATTCGAGTCATCCAATACATAAACAAGTGAAAATGTAACACTGATTGTAGTTATAATATGGCACTGCCAGCAGAAAATTAGCTAGGGAACCCAGTTCATAGTTCATACTAATGACTTAGGTATTGTAAGTAAAATATCTTATCTTCCATAAAGCTGCAAAGGTAGTCGGATGTTGAACCCATTATTTGAAGTTTGCGAATCATGCCCCTGGCTAGTAAATCTCTGTAAATACGTAAAGCCCTCCATAATCTCTGGCAAGAGAAATGTGCATCTGGTATGTTTCTTATTCTGTATCAATCTACTGCTGGAAGCAATGTCAAATCACTCCAGCAGTGTAAAGATAGAACCTAAGCTAGGCCATTTTATCAAAGGAACAACATTCAAATAAACAACTTTACTCTACTGGCGTGAAAAATATGACAATATTTCTAACTCGAACATCTGTGTCCTGTAGCTCAGTGGTTAGAACACTCGCCTTGCAAGCGAGAGACCTGGGTTTGATTTCCCGCAGGGCGAAATGTTGGGCAAGTTTTCTTACTCCACACACCTCTGTTTTACTAGCAATAAGTAGGAACCCGGTTGTTAAGTCGATTGGCAGCTCGCTTTTCTGGGGACAATAATCCTTCAAAAAAAAATTAGTCACTCAATCCACGACTATTTGTGGGACACTGCTGTGTACAATTGGCTGCCGCATTTCGCACACAAATATACAATCAATTCACTTTACAGTATTTTCTGTGAAGTGCTTGAGACTTCTAGAAGGCTATATCAAACGCAAGGATTATAATAATTATTATTATTATGTGCCATTCAGACTCACAAGCCTTCATTCGCAGTTTTAAATTATTTGCTCTATTTGGAGAATGAAAAGGCAAGAGGGGACAACACCATGCCATGTCCAACAGTATGTCAGACAATGTGCTAACACTTTTATACCTTTGATAAACTGGCCTTCCATCAGCAATTTGCAGCTCAAAGAACAGTGCAACTGGTCCAAATTTATTCCGATTCCACTCAGAAATAGATCACCTAAGATCTTTGCAAGACTACAGTATTTTTAATGATATTGGAATGTGGTTAATGCAGCCAGCTCTTTGAACAGAATTTTTAAAAAATCTCTTCCCCAGCCAACCCAATTAGGAATTGGAAACAGAAATGAGATTCCTAATTGCTTTACTGCTGGAAGCACCAGAAACTGTGCATTTGGGGCAGGAAAGTTAAATGAGGTAATGTAATCAACATAATTTGAAAAGAATTCAATGTCCAGTACAGCATTCATTTTTTGTAGCTACTTTCGGAAATGAAGGGCATTACACCAACTTACATATTTCAGTATCAAGACTAATTATTTGGAATACTCACATCATTTATGCATTTAGATGTTGTGTTTTTCATATCTACACACCCCAGATATCATCCAAACTGCATACATTTATATAAAGCAGGATTCCAAAGAATTACTTATCAGAAGTAATAATAGATGAGATATTCATGCAACTTGAACTCAGAACAAGACAGTCTTTTAAAAAAGCAGTGGTAGTACCCACAGTGGTTGTGGGTTCAAGCCCCACGTCGGGACTTGTAATCACATTGCCTAAACTGACACTCCAATGCAGTCCCAGGGTGGTGTTGCATTATCGGAGATGCCATCCTTCAGATGAGATGTTAAATTGAGATCCACCTGCCTGTTCAGGTGGATGTCAAGGATCCCGTGGCAATTCAAAAAGAGAAGGGAGTTTCTCCCGGCGTCCTGTCAATCACCCAAATTAAAATTAGTCACTTATTCCATTGGTTGTTTGTGGGACATTGCTGTGCGCAACTGGCTGCCATGTTTCACCCACAAAATACACAGTCAATCTACAGTAATCTTCACTGAAGCACTTTGAGATGTCTCAATGATGTGGTAAAGTGCTATAATCAAATGCAATGAATGAAACCAGATCGGAGGGGCTCGAGGAGCGAGTGGAGGGAGAAGTGAGAGCAAATCTGGTTAGCAACAAAGCGTTCCGGAGCTTTGGCAAGGAAGGGCAGGTTGGAAATGGGACGATATTTTGTAAGGTTGGATGGGTCAGGTGGTTTGGGGGCGCGGAAGCAGACGAAGGGGAGGAGGATGCAGCCAAGTGGATATTTTCATAGTCTCAACTGTAAGACTTTATCAAAACTCTTCTGGAAGATGAAAATAAAATGATATTCTCCAGCTTTTATGAAGAATTTCAATAGATTTGCAAAGCATGATCCATTGCTTTTAAATCCATGTTGACTGCTCTTCTAGTATCTATAATTTATATTTTATTTTACTATTTCATTCATTGTTAAAGTCAGGTTGAATAGTATCAGTGTCATCCAGGTCATTTTTAGAGTGACATGTCTTTGGGACTGACATGTCACAGCACTTCTGAATGATTTAAAAAGTAGCACCAGAGCCATAGGTAAGTTTAAACTTAATACTTATTTTAGAAATACGTGAATTGAAAAAAAGAGCAATGCTAGTTCTCTGGCACGGTGGTTATTTTGTGGACTCGTGGAGTCCTGTAGCTCAGTGGTTAGAGCACTCGCTTTGCAAGTGAGAGACCTGAGTTCAATTCCAGGCAGAGGGCGAAACCTTGGGCAAGTTTCCTTACTCCACACAGAGCCTAATAATAATCCCTCCAAAAAAACAAAACAATAATAAGTTGGACATTTTCAATCCAGGACTGTCTGTGGGACACTGCTGTGTGCAATTGGCTGCGCGATCGCCCACAAATATACAGTCAATTCACTTTACAGTATATTCTGTGAAGCGCTTTGGGACGTCTAGAAGACGTGAAAAGCGCTATATCAAATGCAAGGATTATTATTATTATTTGTTATGCGATAGAATAATGATACCTTTACCGTACCTCAGGTGCTGACAGCATCACCATCTATGGTTGCACACTCCACTTCCTAAGTCAGTCTGGAACCTTGGGGTCTTGGTTGACCCTCAACTATCCTTTCTATCCCACATCTGCATCATAACCCATTTCTGCCTTCCCCCACTCCACAACATCGCCCGGCTCCGCCACTGTCTCACATCGCAGGCTGCCGAAACCCTCATCCATACTTTCATTACATCAAGGCTCGACTATGCAAACTAATCCCCCTGCTTTTCCCCTGCCCGCCCACCCTCCCCGCCCCCTATTTACTACATAGCATGTGCCATGTTTTCACAATTCAATATTGGGATTGATGTTATAAACAATACAAACTTCATTAAGAGTTTATCTGAATAGTGGAGAGAGTTCTAGAGTCATCTTGTGCACCCAAAAACTTCACAGATGTTTCTGTACATTTAGATGAAAATTCACATGCAAAATAAATGCACAAAAGCTAATATCAAATGCTAAAATCCAAAATGGTGCAGCACTGTTCCCATGCAGACTAGATAGCACGGTTGCCTATCCAGTGACAACAACTTGGATTTAAATAGCGCAAATACAGATGACCATCAACATAAATAAATTCCAAATGGAAAACAGCCATATATTCAATGACCAAAGAGAAAGAGGATCAACATTGGGAGAGTAGAGTCCCACCACCATAAAGTTTGGGAAAGACAGCTCAAAACAAAAATGTAGAAGGTTTATCACAAAGGAAAAGCCAGGCAGGACAAATCCTAACAGTAAATCCAGAGACAAGGAACAGGAAACCACAGAAGAGACGCAACAAAACGAATGGCATTGATTGATACCCCTGTCGTGGGGAAGTGGAACAATAAAAAAGTTTCTAGAGTCCAATATCATCTTACAAATATTTGTACTGTAATTGCTTCCAACACAAGATGAAATAAAAGCCTAAAAGAGAAAGCTGACACTGTAATGAAGTAAAAGATCTAACCATCTCACACTCCAGTATGAGAGAGGTGGAAAAATCCAGTTCATGACAGCAAACCTCCCCGTCTCCATTGCCCAGAGATGCTACTGAGTAAGTTATCTCAGGATTAATCCTTGTGGGGGAGTAGGTAGAGCTGTTTAATCAGATGTGAAGGTGGAAATGGAGAACATGCCATATTGGCCAGTTCGGCCAACAGGATAGGATTCGATAGATGCTGCAGTTAGTGGATTTCACCATAAATAGCAAATGAAATTTCAGGATGGTTAATGAATAAATGTACTCCAATCCCAAGAGTGGAATATGGGGGACAGATAAGAGATGAGAAGCAGACCAGTCCAGCAGACCTAAATCAAACCAGCTCATTAATTATCACACAAAATCCAACATTTCTGCTTGTGTTATACAAAGAGTGAAAACAATGGCCAACTTTGGGTTCATCAGGTCGGCACTGTGCATTACACTATATGCAAGAAACATTGCACACTCACTTTCCTCATTAATTGACGGATGAGACGTTAAACCAAGTTTCAGTATACTTGTTCAAGTGGAAGTTAAAGATGCCGTGGCACTATTCGAAAAGAGAATGGAGTTTCTCCTGGTGTCCTGGCCAATATTCTTTTATTTATGTGAGCAATGCACAGGAAGTGAGGTCAGTGGCTAATGAACAACCTGCAATTTGGCCATTGTATAGCGTGGGAAGCCGGCTAACCACCGCGGAAAGTTAGTAAATGGCACTTCTGGTCCACAGGACACCGTGCTAAACCTGAAGCTGTTCTATACCAGGAGACAAGCTGTATCATTTCCACCATAATAATGTAAATGATTTAAGAATTCAATATGAGTAGCAAGTTTTCAATGCAGAATAGTGAATACTGTACCTCAACACAACACATCTGCATTGCTCTTTCATTCAAATATCCCATTTAACCAATATGAAGTCTTGATTTCATAATTTGTCAGGAGTTATGTTCTCTTATCAATGCCATCGCCTGGGAACTAATGTCAAGACAGAGCTTGTGATTAATGAAAACTTCTCTAGGCAGTAAATTTATGTGAAGCTATTATGCACACTATGAAATTATCCTGGGAGACCATTTAATAATGCTGGTCTTCTGTGAGAATCTGTGGCAGGAGGAAAAGGGAAACAAACAAGCACTTCTTTCTCATTGTCACTGCGACAGCCTAAGTGAGGAGAAGATTGATTCTGACAATGGTCAGGAATATTTTTGTTAAAAAGGTGAAATATTTTTACAATACTGTCATTTCTCGAGAGATAGGTAGAAAAAGTACTGAAATGGTACCGTACCTCACCTTACATTCATCTTCCCATTAATGCAGCAAGATGCCACAGATCTCTTCTAGTTCCACAGCTATAGAGAATTAGGGTCCCTGTTGTGAATTCCCTGTTGTGGAGAATTAGTATCCACTAAACAATTTGCCCTCCGCCCTCCCCCCCCCCCCCCCACCCATCCACACACAATGTGCAGAAGCTCACCATAGATGGATACAGAAATTTCACAATCCTTTGATAATTGAGCAGCATCCCACACAATATGCACATAGTCAATGCCTCACTAAACAATTTGTAGGCAAGATTGGAACACAAAAGATTATCTTCCTTTTGCACATCTGACCACAGAGTACTATTCTCAGACCAGTCCAACCTCACAAATAAGGACATGCTCTCTTAGGACTCTTGTCTGAATCAGAAGGTTTGTGGGTGCGTATCCAGCAAAAGGACTTCAACTCATAAAATAAGCTGATACTCCAGTGCAGGTTGGATGGAGTGCTGAATTAGTACTGTTCTTCTGAAATTAAAACCAAGATCTTATGTGCATGTTCTTAAGATCCAATGGTGCTATTTTGAAGAATTGCCAACAGACAATGTCAGCAACACTCTCCACATGAATGAAAACATGAAAACAGAGAAGCATATGGTAACACAACCCAAATGCAAGAAAACCACAAGATGACTGCAGTAGCTAAAGAAAAACACTAATAATGTTGCAAACAGTAAAACCTAGTGCACACTGCCACTCATTTTTTAAAGCACTTGAGTAAATTTTCCATTTATAATGGAATATAAAACAGAATTATATGTTGAGCACACACAAAACTAATTAAAGAGTTGAGTGCATGGAGAAAACAGGCTTATGAAACCTTTTCAAATGCAAGAATTATTATGATGTACTTTTAATTATTTTGTGATGTGTCATAGATTTATGGCACTGTTATTTTGTTGCTTAACTGCCTTGTACACATTTGGAATTAGACAAAGTAATGCAATTACAACTATCTTCCTAGCATCTATTCTCTTTTCTTTATTAAGCACAATACAGCTAACTCAGTTTTAATTGCATTTGTTTTAATGGAGGAACCAAAGCATTCAGTAATAAATGGTTAATAAAACTTACACACTCAAAACGTTTGCATTAAGTCAAGGTTGTGCAACATTTGAACAGCTGATCCTTTTATGCTTGTACTGAAGTACCTAAGGTACTTGTGAATTTAATCTTGGAGAAAACATCAAGCAAGCTAAAGGTTATTCTAAATTGAAAAGTATGTTCTATAGAGGGCCAAGTTCCAAATTTAACTGAAAGACTGCAAGGTACCGGTTGCAAAGAAACAGTATTTTAATCTGCAGTCTGTAATTTAAGATAATAGATTTTTTTTTGCACGTGCAATTCTTCCTCATCTCTAAAAACATTTTCCAACTGAATGCTGTAACCCTGGCTGGTAAAAATGCAAAGAATCACAGTGTAATGAAATCTCAGATTCAACGAATGAACATTAGGAACCTAAACTCCAGAACATTTCAAACAAGATAATTCAATGTGTGTCTCATTTATTTTTAAGACTACAGAAGTCAAAGTCATCAGAAGCTCACAAGACTAGGATATGCAAAACTGCAGCACATAAACATGTTTTATCTGCCCTCTGAGACAAGCATAGTTAATTGTTAAACTTAAAACCATACCATAAAAACACACTCAAAAACTGACTCATTTACTGACTTCTGAGAGCTACAATTCATCCCTCGCTTATGTCTATGTGATACCTGAGTTTCTCCTGAGACTGTGGTAATGAGAAGCAGATATTCAAAATAGCAATCTAGATTAGAAGCAAAACATTTAGTTTTTCTTGTTAAAAAGGACAGCAACTACAGTACTGTATATTCTGAAAATGAAAAGGATTCAAAATAAGCACAGCCAACAAGGCCAGACTATAACACAGCAATAAGGGAAGCATATCTGTCAGACACTACTCATTGTATATTATTCAGCCTAACGAAGGGGAAAGTGGTAAACAATATGACAAAGGTAGGGGAAGGGGGTCTGAAGGAAAATAAATGTTTGCAAACTGAACAAATGATTATCTAATATTGATATATCAAAATATTAAAAATATTCAATTATAATTTTCTATAGCTATAAAGAAGACAGCATATGATTTACTGGAGGCAGTTCCACCATTAATTTCACTTTTATCAATGTTCCTATGAAATAGTCTGGTGAATCAGACATTTGAAAGAGGCCTTTTGACTCACAAAACAGCTCTCATTACTATAATAAACTGGATAAATCTTTACCAGCCAACACAACAGACAGAACAATACACATCTATAGCTGAATAATGCTAATCTACTCATCTTACACAGGGAGTCCTGGAAAGATATTTATAAATTATAAATGTGTTTGCTTGACAGCGCCCGAGTCAGTTAAGCAAACAAACTGATTCAAAAAGAACCTTAACGAGAAAATGACACCAATCCTTTCTTGGAACGGGCGAGTTGGTACGGGGTTAGAAGGTTGCAGAGGTAGTGGGGAGCAAGACCATGGAGGGCTTTGAAGGTGAAGACCAGGATCTTGAACTGTATTCTCTGTGTGATGGGAAGCCAGTGGAGTTGGGCGAGGATGGGGGTGATAGGGTCGCGGAGCCTGGTGCGGGAGAGGACATGAGCTGCAGAGTTCTGGATGATCTGCAGCCTATGGAGGAAGGAGTTGGGGAGGCTGACAAGCAGGGAGTTCGCATACAAACTCTGGGAGGGGTTATGAATATTACAAGACCAAGAAGGGTTAATAAGAAGTTCCTTTGACCCATTTGATCTCTTCCTTCCAGAACATCCATTTTACTGTCCATCCATCATAGCATCAAGAAACTTCTTAAACAAGTCCAGCATCCTAGCTCCCAAACATCCTTCCTGGTAAACCTTTCCAGTTGTGAATCACCCTCTGTAAAGAAATACTTCCTGAGGTCTGAGCTGATCCTAAACTTTGTTGTTCTGATATTTCTGAAATGATTGTTCTGGGTTTTCTTTGTCAATACCATTTAAAATCATATAGAAGATCCCCTCTGGGAAGGCTTTTCCTTAGGTTGAAAACCCCAATGTCTATTTATTACTCATAGCTGATTCCTCGAACACTGGGAATCATCCTTATTATTCTCGTCTTCACCATCTCTAGAGCCTGGGCAGCTTCCCCCACCCCCGTTCTCACAGCAATTAGAACTGTATTCAGTCATCCAGTTTCTTTTTTTATTGCTGTATCACACTGTTTTGACACCGTGAGTGATGAATCAACTAAACACGCTTAGGCCTCTTTCAGCTTTTTTTTTTGCAAGTTCTATCCTATCCATCGTGCCTGTGTGCCTCCTATTTTTACTTCCTCTATCGTAACTTGCATTTGTCTGCACTGAACTTCAATTGCTAGTGATCAGTCCAGGTGCATACCTATCAAAATCTCTCTGCAACTTTAATTTCCTTTGATTCCAGTTTCCCCCAACTTGGTGTTATTTGTGAATTATCTACCTTTCACTAAGTCTGCAAATCCAAGTCATTAATGCATTCAAGGAACAGAAAACGTCCCAGTTCAGACCCCTGTGGGTGCCTCAGGGATCTGTACTGGGATTCCCCCCATGATCCAGGTATACATTAATGTCTTGTCCTGTTAGTACATAAATTACCGCAGTTTAATTGTCATGCTCCTCAAACCTCACCAACCTGAAACAACACATCAGTTACCATAGAGAAATCAGCAATTTAATTGAATCATGTACTCCTGTCAATGTGGAAAGGCCTTCTACTTTTATCATAATGCAAAGCTTACAAGCAAGAGGTTTGGTATTGCATTGTTAAACTCTTCAGAATTGTTATTATTATATCAGAATAGTATACAAACCTGGTGTAGAGTAAACCTGCATCTAAACTTATCCTGCTCTTCTTCCCCAATTTCTCAGCAATTCTTTCCTCCCTCAGCCTCACCCTCCGCATAAGCTCTCCAACCCATATCCACTTAACAGATATGGCTGATACACAAGACCTTGCCACCTCTAACATTAAATTACTGATAATTATTTTAAGATCACAATCTCTTTCACAATTAATATCCCCTTGCCTGTCTCAAGTGGCTTCATTTTTTCCTTTTTTTCCCCAGCTTCCTTACCAACACGCCCAAATTTCCTCTCCTACAATTTGTCACCCTCCTGAACAGACCTCAGAGTCTCAATTGATCTACTTCCACATTGCCCATCCTTCACCTTCAACACCCTCATCCCCCTAAATTATAGATGGTCTCGAACCACTGCTAATCCTTCAGGTACAATAATGTCCGATCTTCTGACTATCCTTGGGGGAGGGGGCTTCCCTCTGGTATTTGTATTCAGAGGTGTTGTGCTTCAGCTAACTTTGATCGATACATGTTGTGACAGAAGAACCTTTGATACTTCATACATGATTGATCTCAGCAGTACAAGAAACCCTGGGTTGTTGATAATAAATGCTAAGTCCTCGTGAAAACCAGTTCTGGAATAAACCAGTACAGAAATGTCAAACATAATTTTATTTTCTCTTCTCTATTAGCATTCAAATATTCTTTCTACAATGCAGAGTAATCCACCCAAGCTGTTTCCAAATGAAACTGTTTTAACTTTTAAATTAGGCAGAAACACAGTGATATTACTGCCAAGTGATACCATAGCTAACCGCCTTAACACAATTGAACCTTAAGGAACACAAAACATGAAGAGAACCTGCACTGGGAGGCAAGCACAGAACTTGTCTGTGAGTTAAAGAATTATCCGCGATAAGTGATTGAAAGAGTGATTGAGAGAGATGTGAAAAAGGCGCTGTGTAAATGTTACGTTGCGTTTCTGGAAGGGAAACACAAAAATATAGCTTATGCGGCCCGCAAATGTTTTTCAAATAGGGCATTCGGCTCTCAGCAGCAAAAAGGTTGGACCACCCTAGTCTAAGCCAAAAATCCGACACAGGGCTGGGGGTACACTGCTCTGTTGGAAGTGCTATCATTTGACAGATGTTAAACCAGGTTCTTGTCTGCTTGTTCAAACAGATCCCATGGCACAATTTGAAAAGTGAAGGAAGTTTTTCCTGGCCAACAATACCCCAGATAAAATTGGTCATTCGCTTCATGGTTCATTGTGGGACACTGCTGTACATAAATGGGCTATTGCATTCGCCGCAAATAAGCAGTCACTACATTTTACAACAATTCATGTGAAGAGCTTTGAGACATCCTCAGGACGTGAAAGGCTCCATGCCAATTACAAACATTATTATTACTAAAACAAAATACATGAAGCTTTCCTGGTTAAAACATAAGCAACTACAACTAACTTGAATGAGAACAAAAAATTGACTAGTATACAAGACCAAGTCTGTATTGCAGTTGAGATGTCCCTCTGAGATGAAAGATACAATATAAATGTAAATTGTTGCTGTTGTCTCAAGCCTGCAATTGGCAGCAATCCAGACCTATTAGCTTCTCTACTCCTTTGAACTCGTACGCTCTTCATGAGAAGTCACTGACAGGAATATTAGCATTAACACAATTTACTTTATATGCCATCTCAAGTATTTGTTCTGTAAATATCACTTGGATCAGAATACATATTCTGAAATATTTTATCGGGGTTTAAAAAGTCAAGGAGTCATTAACATATTATAAATAAATCTAGTGAACATATATTCAGATAACGCCATCCTCCTTAAAACCTGATGGCATTCAAAACAAAAATCAATCGACATAGGATTTAATTCTGTTGGTATAAGTGCATTACACACTTAAATTACCATGAAGTACTGAAATGCACTGTTGTGTAACTGTTAAGCATTTNAAAAATGCTCTTCTCAGTTAACAAATGGCAATAAGCATTCAGTGATGTCAAAGAAATATAACAGTACAAAGCCAAAATCTAGTTAAAACATACCGAGGCACAACTGAATTGTAATGTTTACAATTCAACTAATGCTTTTCTCCACCTTCACCACATTTCCCAACTCTTTCCCCATTTCAGACGAGCAACCTGGTTACACCAAATGCAACCAACACAGCTGACAGCTTTGCCATCTCCAGACTAAATGTCTTCAATATCCTCCTAGCCAGCTTCCCACTCTACTTTGCAACAAGTCCAAAATTTAGCCACTTGTATCCTTACCTGCATCATTTACCCGTCACTCCCATTCTCGGCAGGTACCACTGGTTTACAGCACTACATAGCCTCTCACTTGGTTAACTAGACTTGAGTCTCTTTCACTCTCTCCACCCTACCACAGTAGAACATTCAGCCACAATGCTCCTACCCCCCACAACTCTCCTGAAATCCCACTGCTTTGCCCCACTTGCAGTCTTTAAAAGCCTCCTGAAAACCTACTTCTTTGACCATTTCTACTATCTCCTCTTCCCCCCCACCCATACCTCCCCCAAGAAGATGTCCAGTAATGTCTCTGTGCAGCACTTTTGAGATGTTACCCTCCGTGAAAGGTACTATGGAAGAGTTAGTGCTGAACTTTTTTTTAAAATTCCTCTTACCCTAATTGAAATCCGTTGAGTAGAGGCATTATTGACAATATAACCAACATCAGTAAACTTTGTGGGAATAACAGCCACATGCTTTGCTGTGAGGTAACATTGTACACTGACATTGCTTTGACTGGGAAGTTGTAATTACCAGGTAGCTCATTGCAGTAATTATCTAAAACCTCACAGTGTTCACCATGAGAATACTTTGATTTCCCTTGCCATTAACAAAATAAGATTAAACTAGTTTACTGTGAACCAAATCAATTAGATGTACAATTTATAACCTGTACTTTGAACACACGCTTCTAAACAAAATAAAAATCGGATCATTCTTGTAAGAAACCCCATTTATGCAACATCTGAAGCTCTACAAGTGCAATTGTTTGCTCCTCTTAACTGAATGAAAACCTTGTGATCCTATTCAATTAGTGTATGCTCCAATTGAGAGTTCTGAATAAAAATGTACCCCTGCACCACCTTACAACCTGTCCAGCCTCACCTTCTCTGTAATAATAGGCACTCCCACTATTATCAAAGATCAGGAAAAACAATTTCTCTGTGGGACGATTTGTATTCACATTGCTTTATTGCTGGTTCTATGAATCTCTGGGCCTACATTCATGGCACACCCAGTCTATTTTTTTTTAATTTTGGAGTTAGCTTGGCATTTGTTTGGTGCAAAACATGACCTAGTCCGGCCTAAACTAAAAAGGTTGCTCTCTCATTAAGTTTTCAACATGCCCATCAGTAAAGATGAAACAAAACTCACAAACACCCTTTGAATTTTATGCCAGCACCATCAACAGCAACATATGCATCCAAGGCAGTACAATCATGTTCATCTGAAGAATATTTTCCTCAGACTACTAGGACATCAACCTGCAATCACTGCAGAAATCAAAGGGCTTCATGAACAGAACAGTTTGGTTAAGGGTGATAACCTGGTCAGTCTATCCCAACACACTGTATGGTTTTCCAGGAGTATTGAAGAGCACCCAGTATCAGACCATAATCCCTTTCTGTACAACAACTTGTTTGGTTCTGTAACCAAACTCTGGGTGCTAACGCAGGCTCACATGGCTCATCCAGTTTATTTTCTAACAAGACAACAAACAAAAACCTTCACAAGCAAAGTAAAATTACTTGGGAGAGGAAATCAATGTAACACACGTATTACATTGTAATAATGTATTGCATAGTGCTGTTCACATCAAGAGGATATCTCAAAGCGCTAAACAAAAAAGAATGGTCAAAGAAGTACATACTTAAGTCAACTTGAATGAGATGGTGGAGGGAGTCAGAGGGACTCTGATAAATAAAGTCCAAGAGATAATGACCCGAAATAATGAAGAGCCACCAACTGATGGAATTCTAAATGTCTTTGGAGAAGCGGTGCGGCAAAAGAATATCTGATACTCAATTCTACGTTCTGCCAGATTGAAAGTCAAGTAAACTGAATCCCACTGCCTTACTACTTTCACCTCCTGGGAATCATCAGGGCAGCTGATTCACTACCCATACAACCTCATACTGGTCCTCCATGGGGCATAAGCAGACCCAGTGATGAAATGGGGCCTGTTCTGTGGCAACTGAAAAGGTAATTTACAGAGAGATTTATTGAAATTGTCTGCATGCTGCTGCTCCATAAGGACAAACACTTTGCCAAAACCAAATCTTTAATTGCTAAAAGATCTTTAACCACCAGTTTTCATTCTTGTTTTGAGGCTCTATTTATCAATATTATTTCACCCACAAAATATAGTCAATTCACTTTACAGTATATTCTGTGAAGCCCTTTGAAACGTCTCAAAGACATGATAAGGCGCTATATCAAATGCAGGATTATTTTTATTATTATTTACAGAGGGTTGTTCATCTGTTTTACTGTTCATTGGAGTAGAAATGAGGGTTGAGCCGGTCTGTTTGTCCTTTTGGACAAAGTTCAATGTATAATTATAAAATGCTATTTGAATGAAATGTCTAAGCTCTTTTTTTAAAAAAATACAATACCTTGCACTTGCAGTCACAGCTTGCTACCCCATTTGCTCCATTAGTGAAGTGCCATGACAGGCTCATTTCAAGTATAGTCAAAAGCACACCAACTACCTCATGTCCACTTATCCATATCAGTCTCCAAAACGCAAGTATATGCAAAAAAGTCATTGCTTCCCAGCTTCGCTCCTTCCTCTACTGCCACTCCTTTCACAAGTCCCTCCAATCGGGTTTCCGTGCTGCTCACATGGAGTCAACTTCCACATGTACGCGGATGACAACCAACTCCAGCTCTCTGTCTCCACCCTCGATTCCAGGACAACTACGTTCTGACAGAGTCTGACATCAAGTTTTGGATGACAGCCAACTTTCTACAGCTGAATGTCAGCAAGACTGAGGCCCTCCTGATTGACTCCCGCCAGCGCCTCCACACCTCAGGCACCAGCAGCATCAGCATCCACGGTTGCACACTCCAGCTCACCAAGCCAGCTAGGAACCTGGGCATCTTTTTCGACCCTCAACTGTCCTTTCTTATCCATATCCGTGTCATAACCCGATCTGCCTTCCCCATCTCCGCAACATTGCCAGACTTCGCTACTGCCTCACCCGTCAGGATGCTGAAACCCTCATACACGCATTTGTCACCTCAAGGCTCGACTATGGAAACTCCCTCCTTATCGGTCTCCCCAACTCTTCCCTCCACAAGCTGCAGATTATCCAAAACTCTGCAGCTTGTGTCCTCTCTGGCACCAGACTCAGTGATCCCATCACCCCCACCCTCAGCCCAGCTCCACTGGTTCCCCATCCCTCAGAGGATAGAATTCAAAATCCTCATTTTCACTTTCAAGGCCCTCCACAGCCTTGCCCCCTCCTACATCTCTGACCTGCTGACTCCCTATCAGCCTGTCCTCTCCCTCCACTCAGAAGGCTCCGGCCTGCTCCAGGTTTCCCGCCCGACCCGCCCTACCATTGGCGGCTTTCAGCCTCTCTGCACCCACTATTTGGAATTCCATCCTATAATCGCTTCGTCTTGCTCCCTCTCTTGCCTCCTTCAAGGCCTTTTTGACCATGCCTTCGGCCGCCCTCCTAACCCCTCTGCCATTCCTCATCCCAACCCTGCCCCTCACACTCGGGTCCTGAATCCCTGACTGTTCAGACATCCTCCCAATGGAAAGGCACTTTAAAAATGCAATTTTGCTGTTGTTGTTGTTTTCCTGTCTGCCTGTTCACGTGGACATTAAACATCCCATGGCACTATTTGAAAAGAGAATGTGGTTTCTTCCACTGTCCAGGCCAACAAATCCCCGAAATAAAATTGGTCACTCGTTCCATGAAACTGGTTGCTGTGTTTCACCTACAAAATGCACAGTCAATCCACTTTACAGTATATCCCATGAAGGGCTTTGAGACGTGCCCATGAAGTGATACTACATTATATCGAATGCAAGGATTATTAGTACTATTATTACTTCAAAACACTTCACAGGATTTTCCTGTGAAGTGCAGCAACTGTATTTTGTATGTAGGTAACTTGGCAGCCAATATGCGTTGGCTATCCTTCTGTTAAACAGCCATGAAGTGAATTAATAATTTTGATTGGGGATTGATTGGACAGGATACCGGGAAAAACTCCCTTCTCTTTTTTCAAAATAAAGCCACAGGATCTTTAACATCCATCTGAACAGGTAAACGGAACATCAATTTAATGTCTCATTTGAAGGACAGCAACACAACATCCCCCAAGCACTGCACTGGAGTATCAACTGGTAGGAGTTCAACTCTGGACATGGGGCTGGAACCTAAAACATTCTGACTCCAAGACTTAAGTCCTACCAACTGACCTGATTGACATTGAATGTCAGAAAGGAGAGAAAATACTATAAAGAGAGAAGGTTGACATAATGTGGTTTTACAGCAACAGTAAAACTCCCACTGAAAACATTTTTGGTGAATGATTCGCTCTACTGTAGTAGAAAAAAAGGGAGTCAAAAACATCTTTCCCTTTTTCAAGAGGAGGAAAAGACAGATACTGCCTTCCTCCAGGAGACCAAGCTGCCTCCCTTGGGAGTATGAAAAGTTCCAACAGAACTGGGTAAATCATCCATCTTAGCATAATTTTTCTCTCTCTTCAGAAGTCCACAGTTCCTCTTTTGTCTGGGAATGTTTTACTCATTTTCTGCAAATTAATTGCATTCTTGCGATATGACCGACCTTCCCATGGGAAAGAATCAATCTATTCGGGAAGATTATCACCTATGCCTCCAGCAAAAACAAAGGCTCTGCAGGACTAAATGGAACAGTGAAATTGAGACCTCAGATCTCTACATAGGCCTCTAGATCTTCAGAAGTGTTACTGTCTACAGAATGCCAGAATAGGAATTTGATTCTCCTCACTTCTGAAGCTAAACATCTGCTCTACTTTAATAATGCCTATTCTTACAAGCACAGAGACAAGCCAAAGCACAACTCCTCAACACTCCAGCTGGTTTCTATATAAAAAGTCTCTCCCCTGAATTGGTCCAACTGTCCTTATATTGTTGACTAAAATGAACTAGGCTTTGCACTGTTTCCTCATGGGAACCCTATTTAAATAGGTGAGAGAGCAAACATTTGATTTAAGGGACAGTCTGCAATTGTCAGCTTATCATGAACTTACTCATCATCACTTTACCCAATGCCTATATTTTCTTTTATATATGCAGGCAAGCTGCTGCTAAAATATAATCATAACTTCTATTTTTAGAAAAGGCTATAGTATTACACTTGGGAGAGCTCCAAGAAATGAGGATACAAGTATAAAGTGAAGACACTTTAACATTAAAGAAACCAAATCCACTCCTGACACTTGTACAAAGGCTATCCACTCTCTCATACTCAAAAATGTCAACCCTCTTCTCTTGACTGTGCCTTCTATCTCCCTATTACATTGTGATTTTAAAATCCACCCATATTAGTCAGGTTTCATCAGCAGCAACCATTCCAAAGGGATTCTTCAATATTATCCATGAGTCGAGTTCGATCCATTGGATGAATCCTGCTTGGTATTTTCCCTGGATGCTCCTTAGAGCAGCATTAGGAAGATACTGGATACACAAAGATCTTTATCCATTTTTACTTTATACTTCTGTTGACAATTAAAGACAACACAATCCCTCAAATCAATTTAAATAGACCCATCAGGGAACAGTGCAACACCCAATTCTTTTCAGTAAATAGACCCAACTTCTAAAGGAATTCTCATCAACTGAATAACTCCTCCATTGTGTTTGTAAATCCAGGTTAAATTGCAACTCAGACTTAATGCCGAATACTGGATCCTCATGTCACATGAGCTGATTTTCACTTCTCCAGACACGAACTAGCTGCCTCTGAACAAAAGCACATTTCCTTTACAGAAAGATACACTCAGTCCATGGGGCCATTTCAGATAACAGAGTGAGGGCATTATGGATTACACAGCAGGCATTTCACCACTGGGGCCTCAGAGGTTAAATCAAGGTCCAACTGAAAGGTGGAAGTGTCTAATTGGATTGCTGTTGCACCTACAAATGAATATGAAATGGGGGGGTGGGGGCGAGTGAAGTAAATTGCCCACTGGTTATTCTGCAAAAACAAACAACCTGACCATTCCATACCACAGTCGTGCTGCTATACTGACATTGCAATTCACAGCATTTTCCAAAAACAGTTCCATTCACAGAATTACAACTCCATTCTGACTTCTTAAATACACTTATATGAACCATTTTAATGAAGGAATCTTAATAAACAAATCAGAGAATCATAGAATATTACAGCACAGAAGGAGGACATTCGGCCCATCTTGCTGTAATGCCGGCTGTTTGGAAGAGCAACCCAATCAGTCTCACTCCCCCGCTATTTCTCCATGTCCTTGCAAATGTTTCCTTTTCAAGTATCTATCCAATTCCCTTTTGAAAGTTGTTAATGAATCTGTTTCTGCCACCCTTTCAGGCAGTGCATTCCAGACTTTAACAACTCTCTCTGTAAAAACAACTTCTCCTCATCTACCCTCCGGTTCTTTTGCCAATTATCTGCCAATGGAAACAGTTTCTCCCTATCTGCTCTATCAAAATCCCTCATAATTTTGAACACCTCTGTTAATCCCTTAATCTTCTCTCTCTCCCTCTTTATCTCTCCCTATCTCTCTCACTCTCTCCCTCTCTATACATAACTCCCTCATGCCGGGAACCATTCTGGTAAATATTCTCTGCGTCCTCTCCAAGGCTTTGTATCCTTCCTATAGTGTGGTGCCCAGAATTGGACACAATACTCCAGCAGAGGCCTAACCAGTGACTTACAAAGGTTTAGCAGAATTCCTTGCTTTTGTACTCTATGCCTCTATTTCAAAAAGCCGAGGATCCCAAATGCTTTTTTAACAGCTCTATCAACCTGTCCTGCCACCTTCAAAGATCCGTGTATGTGAACCCCAGGGTTTCTCTGCTCCTGTACCCACCTTAAAACTGTACCAATTAGTGTATATTGCCTCTCCACATTCTTCCTCACACCACACTTCTCTGCATTAAACTTCACCTGCCATGTGTCTGCCCATTTTACCAGTTATCGATGTCCTCCTGCAGTCTGCTACCATCCTCCTCACTGTTTACTACATTTCGAGGTTTTGTGTCATTTACAAACTTTAGAACATTGCTCTCTATACTCAAGTACTATATTTTTCCCTAATTCCATGACCACCAAAAATTATCCATACATTTTTGATCAACAGTAACATAAAGGATTTTATTATTAGTCGTGTCATTGCTGAGAGCATTCCACAGCCATCAATTCCTTTACCAAACAGCAGACATAAAAAACAAGACGATCCTTTATTCACCTTATCTAAACCTATCACGATGATCAAAAGATGAATGAGAGATCCTCTGATGGCCTCGCTACTGGAACCGCGTTAAGTCCTGTGCAATAATAAGCCGTTTAGGACACAAGGTCACAGGTTTATTTCCCGGATTGTGCTGAGTTATCTGATTTGAATTAAAATGCTTAGTCTCTCCGGTCGAGGAGGGGAGCAAGAGAAAGTTGAGGGTGGGGAAATTCTGCAAAATTTTACACTTCTAACAACCCCGCTGGAAACACGCGCGCGGACTCAAGAGGAACCAAGCTTGGCCAATACCCCGCTGTCACTGGCTACCCAAGTTCCCGCATGAAGGAACAGTGTGGAGAAACCGGAGCGCACCCAACCCACCAAACTTTGGGCAAGGAGTCATCATCCCCTCAGAGAGAGGGGATGATGAGGCCCGAGGAGGGAGGGTGGGCCGTGAGGAGAAGGGGATTTACTTTCTTCAATGTTTAGCTTCAATAAATTTTTTTTAAAAATGAATGAATGAAATCTCCACAATGACGGGAGGCGGTGGTGGCGGTGGGGGGGGGGGGTGGGGGGGGTGGGGGGGGGCGGTGGTGGGGGGGTGGTGGGGTGGTGGCGTGGGGGGGGAGGCGTGGTGGCGGGGGGGGGGGGGCTCCCTGTCATCTTTTCACTCCTGTCACTCTTCTCTCTTCACTCTCCCTGTCACTCTCCCTATCACTCTCCCTGTCACTCTCCCTATCACTCTCTCTCTCTCTCTCACTCCCTGTCACTCTCTCTCTCACTCCTTGTCACTCTCCCCATCACTCTCTCACTCTCCCTATCACTCTCTCTCACTCTCCCTATCACTCTCTCTCTCTCCCTGTCACTCTCTCTCTCACTCCCTGTCACTCTCTCTCTCCCCTGACTCTCTCTCTCACTCCCTGTCACTCTCTCTCTCACTCCGACTCTTTCTCTCCTGTCACTCTCTCTCTCACTCCCTGTCACTCTCTCTCTCTCACTCCCTGTCACTCTCTCTCTCACTCCCTGTCACTCTCTCTCTCTCACTCCCTGTCACTCTCTCTCTCTCACTCCCTGTCACTCTCTCTCTCATCGACTCTCCCTGTCACTCTCTCTCTCACTCCCTGTCACTCTCTCTCTCTCTCACTCCCTGTCACTCTCTCTCTCACTCTCCCTGTCACTCTCTCTCTCACTCCCTGTCACTCTCTCTCTCTCACTCCCTGTCACTCTCTCTCTCACTCCCTGTCACTCTCTCTCTCACTCTCTCTCTCTCTCTCCTTCCTCTTCTATCTGTCTCTTTACTCCTGCACTCTCTCTCACTCCCTGTCACCCTCTCTCCCTGTCATCCTACTCTGCCTCTCTTCTACTGTATCTCTCTTTCTGCATCTCTCCCCTGTCCCCTCCCTCACCCCACACCTACCTCCCGTCACCCTTCTGCCCATCTCCCGTCCGCACCCGCGTCTAACCGAGGTGCGATGCGCGCGCTCCCGGCGAGGCTCCGCCCCTCGGCCTCCCTCGCCCAATGGGGAGCGCGCGGCGGCCTGAGTGACAGGAGCGACGTCTGCCGTCAAGATGGCGGCGGGAGCTTTGTTGCTGACCGAGTAACGGGTGGGAACGGCGGCGGCGATCCCGGCGGCTCGTCACACAGTCACAACAGGGAGAGAGAGAGAGAGCGAGAGAGAGAGGGCTCACCCCCCCACCCCCACCCCCCCCCGGCCGCCGCGGGCATGAGCTCGCGATAAACCCGTTGGCACCGCGACCTGACAGCCACCGTGTCCGTGTGGGAACGATGAGCAAAGAGGTGAGAGAGAGAGAGAGAGAGAGAGAGCGCGGCCCCGGGCGGGGAGAGGCCCCGCGGCCGCCCTGTGTGTGTGTGTGTGTGTGAGGGAGACGGCCCCGGGGCTCGGGCTCGGGGGCGAGAGGGCAGCGACGCCGCTTTGCCTTTTGTCCGTGAGCCGCGCCCCCGCCAGTCAGAGCCGCGGTGACAGCAGCCGCCATCTCCCTCCCGCCCTCCGGCCCTCCGGCCCTCCGCGGGGCCCTGACAGCCTGACAGCTGTCGGGGATGACCGCCGCGGGGGTGCAGCCCGGCACCAGCCCAGCCCAGCACCAGCCCAGCACCAGCCCGGCACCAGCCCAGCCCAGCACCAGCCCAGCACCAGCCCGGCACCAGCCCGGCACCGTACGTGGCTCCCTGTGGGCAAAGAGGGGCAGCGGGAGCGGTCCATTTAGGCCGTTGCTCTTTGAAACCGTGGGGGGGGGGATTTTGAAAAAAAAGCTTTCGCGGTGGGGGGTTCGGGACCACGCAACGTTTTCGCAGGATTCAATTTTTTAAAAAGAAAATGAGGCATCAGCGGCAACATCGCACAACGCTGTGTCTGGGATCTGTCACTGTCAGGTGCTGTGGTTACTGCAAACCCCCCCCACC